>NC_062264.1:40687235-41887235 GCF_916048215.2 Malus sylvestris
TATATGGACCACCGTAATTCTTAGGAATGATTGTGTCGACACAATGATCTGACACGGAATATATGGTACCACTTTTGTATATTATAAATGATCCTTGGCGGAACAAGAGTTGAATAATGTGTTGCCACATTAGCATGATGAGAATTATCATGATCGTAATATTCCAAAATGATAGAAGTATATCCCACAAAACCCCCCCCCCTTTTTTTTAATAAGAAATGTAATTTTTTATTACTAATGTTTGTACCATACTTGATCAATCCCGAAACTACTGAGCACCGATCAACGTTATACCGTCAATGATCCAGAAGAGTTTCCCTCCAATTAGGAGGCCAATCATAGCGCAACATGTGTCGAATCAGAAGCAAATTATAGTGCGACACGTGTCAACATCAGAAGCCAATCATAACATCACACGTGTCAATGTTAGAATGAAACTAGAAACTCTCTTCTATAAATAGAGATCATTCTCTCACAATATTTCCTAATGTCATTTGTACTAAATCATTCACTTGTACTCACTAAAGGAGAGCTTGAACCTATGTACTTGTGTAAACCCTTCACAATTAATGAGAACTCCTCTACTCCGTGGACGTAGCCACTCTGGATGAACCACGTACATCTTGTGTTTGCTTCCCTATCTCTATCAATTTACATACTTATCCATACTAATGACCAGAGCAATCTAGCGAAAGTCACAAACTTAACACTTTCTGTTGTACCAAAGTCCTCACTAATTTTGTGTATCAACATTTGGTACCGTCTGTGGGAACGACACTTATTCTCACTCTCTTCAGCTTTGTTAAGCTAGTTTCAACCATTCGTACACTCTCTTTCGACCAGGTATCCCTCTCCAACATGGGGAGCGAAGGAAGCCACAACACACAGAATGACACCCCTCTTGCACCTAGTGCGAAGCAACGAAAGAAGGAAGGAAAAATGGTTGCTCTTCAAGCTAAAGTCGATGAGCTAGAATCTCAAAACAATAAGATAGCAATGAAGGATTAGATCATCCAGGAGCAGTATGAGAAGCTCTTTGAGATGCTCCACGAAACTAGGCGTACTCAAATACGCGAACTCGTTACCCTTGTGGACATCAACCATCATCTGGATGTCTCACAACAAGGAGGGTCACCTTCCTTCGACATGGGTATCCCTGATGAGGAGCGAGCTAATCATCAAAACATTGATCAATATGAGACTTCTCTCAACCCAGCTGTTTCGACCCGAAGCAGGAGAAGTAGAGAAAGACACCTCCTTGCAGAAAGGTTGGAATGATCGAAAGCCGTTTATCATAACTACCGAGACTTCCTGAAGCAACATCGAGATAATCCCCTCCACATAAGCTCGAAAATCAATGACCCAAGGGTTTCTGAAAGACTCGGTCCCCTCCCACGTTCCAGGCCAGCTACCAATTTGGGGTAAGGGCAACAAGTCCTAGAGAAACACAAAGGTATAGGGGACTCAGAGATGTTTCGACAGACATACCTTAAAAGTCAGTACGGCCAGTCCAGGGAAAAATCACATGCTCTTGATCAAACCTTCCTACTTCCAAGAGGAGATGGAGATTTACAAAAGAAAGCTCCAGTGGTACATGACTCAACTCAGGACCCTCTTGTCCTACAACTTTTTAAGGAAGTAAACAAGTTGAAGGCCGAACGACAAGCTGAGATACCTGATTGGAACCAACCTAGGCCTGGCCCTCTTATAAGGAGGATCTTCGACACCCCCTCCAAGCAAAGACAAAGGATAAGCTCAGTTTGCAACTCTATACTGGAAAGGATGACCCGATTGAACACCTTAACCTCTTTTAGTCCACCATGGCATACTAGATGCACACCGACGAAGATCGATGTCTTCTCTTCCCCTCCACCCTCTCTGGCGGAGCTCTAAACTATTATTGTCGTCTTCCACCTGAGACGATAGACTCATTTGAGGAATTGAGGAAACTATTTGTTTCTCAACACATTTTCCAGACCGATCGCTTGCATTCTGCAGATGACTTGTACACTATTCGCCAGAAGCCAGACGAGTCACTACGAGAGTATGCTGGTCGCTTCAGCCATGAATATTCTCGCTGCGCTGAGGCAGATGACAAGACCGCCATCAAGGCCTTTACGGCATGCTTACGTGATTGTTTCTTCAAGTACATGATCAATGCTAACACTTAGAAGACTTACTCTAAGGTGATGGTACATACTTACAACTATGCCTCCACCGAGGCAATGACATATCAAAGGAAACCCCCAACAGCCACCCCTTATCAGCAAGTAGGGAGTGGAAGCCAGATCCAACCAAATGAGAAGACCTCGACCTTCCAAACGGTAGTGGTGCCTCCTTCTGCCTTACTTAATACTTTGCCAAGTCAACAGACATATCAATCTCAGGGCAAAAGGAAAGATTTCCATCCTCACAGGTCTCATTTTAGTAAAAGTAGTAAGGGACACTACTGCGATAACCAAGGGTATCACCACGATAATCCCCGACCCCAGGCAGTCAACACAGTGGGTCAAGCACATGTCAGGACAACCCCTACCCCGAGGTATGAGGCATACACATCTTTGAACGCCACATGCGTGGCCATTTACCCTAGCATAGTATACCTGATACCGAAGCCAAAGCCAAGGCACCCGAATTACAAGTCTACGAAAAACACAGGCACGTTTTGCTGCTACCACGAGTATAACGGCCATGACTGCGAGAAGCGTATCACCCTTCGTGATCATATTGAAGCTTTGGCACGTGAAGGAAAAATTGATTAATTCCTCATTCACCCTCCAAGGGGTAACCGTAACCAACGACAAGTAAATGTGATATATTCCATAAGCGGTGGCATACCTATATCTAAATCTTCCAACAGGGTCATGAAAAATAGTGAACGAGCTTTAAGGTCTGGCCACCAAGTGTTTCATGTGGAAGACATCAGGGAAGGCAAGCATCAAAAGCCTAACTGGGATCCAATATGTTTTTACCCTGAGGAAGAAAGATGTATCATCTACCCTCACAACGACCTACTGATCGTGGAAGCTCACATAGCCAATGAGGCTTCGATCAATATCATGTTTGCTGAAGCTTTCAGGGCACTTAATGTAGCTGAACACTTGCTCGATCGCTCGATTTCCCCTCTGATAAGCTTCTCCGGTGATATCGTGTAACCTTTGGGGAGCATACACTTACCTTTCACCATTGGTACAGGCCCTTACACAACTACCATTACCACTAACTTCCTGATGGTTGATTGCCCAACGACATACAATGTCATCTTGGGATGCACAGGCATCAATGATCTCAAGGCCATGGTATCCACACATATGTTGTTGATGAAATTTCCAACCCCCTATGGCAATGGTTACATCAGAGGAGATCAACTTAGTGCACGATCATGTTACAACACTTCGGTTAAGCAACAACACATACCTGTGCCCAAGAAAACCCTTTCTATACATGACCAAGTCATAAAGATCAGCTCAGACGAAGCCAACTTAGATCTTCACGGTGGCAACAGTCAACCCGACGATCTTCGAGATGACTCTTTCACCCAGCAAGCACAACCCGCTGAAGAGTTGGAGGATGTCTCTATCTCGAAAGATTATCCAGATCGCATGGTGAAGATTAGCACCACCTTGTCACCACCCATTCGGTTGGCATTGATCTCTTTTTTGCAAGAGAACACTGAGGTCTTCGCCTGGTCATACGAGGACATGCCAGGCATCTCTCCCGATATCATCTGTCATAGCTTAAGTATTGACCCCAAGACCAAGCCAGTGAGACAGAAGCGAAGATCATATGACACTGAACGGTGCAAGGCAATGAAGGCAGAAGTTGAAAAACTCAAAGGCATAGGCTTCGTTCGCGAAGTCAATTATCCAACGTGGGTAGCAAATGTTGTCCTTGTTAAGAAGAATCCGACCAAGGAAAGTTTCTTGCTCCAAAAGGTCTTATGGAGAATGTGTGTCGATTACACCGACCTAAACAAAAGATGCCTGAATGATAGCTTTCATCTTCCTCTCATAGACAAACTTATAGACTCTACAGCAGGGTGTGAACTCTTGAGCTTCATGGATGCTTACTCAGTATACAACCAAATCCTCACGAACCCTTCGGACCAAGAACACACAGCCTTCACTACTGAAAGGGGACTATATTGCTATAAAGTCATGCCCTTCGGCCTAAAGAATGCAGGAGCGACTTATCAGAGACTGGTCAATTCAATGTTCACCGAACAGATTGGGAAGAGCAAACATGCTGACCAACACAACACCAACTTATCTGAAACTTTCACCATTCTGAAGAGGTATCGAATGAGGTTGAACCCCAACAAATGTGCCTTCGGCATATGCTTTGGAAAATTCTTAGGCTTCATGATAAACCAACAAGGCATTGAGGCTAATCCCGAGAAGGTCAAAGCAATCATCGACATGAAGGAACCGGTAACTTCAAAAGACATCCAAAACCTTACTGGCAAGGTGGCAGCCTTAACTAGGTTCATCTCCAAAGCCACAGACAGATGTGTTCCTTTCTTCAAAGCACTTAAGGGAAACAAGAAGTACATTACATAGACTGATAAATGTGATGAGGCATTCAAGAACCTCAAAGACTACATAAGTAAAGCCCATATGCTCTTCAAACTTGAGGTTGGTGACACTCTCATTATCTATATGTCGGTATCGGCTTCAGCAGTAAGTTCCGTTCTCATTCGAAATGATGGTAATGTCGAACGGCTTATCTACTACGCTAGTAAGGCCTTACAAGATACGGAGACACGATACTCCAACATTGAGAAATTGGCTCTAACATTGGTCATGTCTGCTCGAAAACTTCGTCCTTACTTCCAAGCACACTTCATCATCGTGCTTACCAATCATCATCTTCGACAAATACTCCAAAGTCCTGACACTTCCGGGTGAATGATCAAATGGGCGATAGCATTGGGTGAGTTTGACATCTCCTACCAACCAAAGCCAGCTGAGAAGGGCCAAGCATTGGCAGACTTCATCTCCGACTTCACATATCATGTTAACATTGTTTCTACGCCTAAAGAAGTGGTTTCATTACCCTCGGAAGCTCAGAAAATAGAACAAACAGCCCCAGCATGGAGCCTATATGTTGATGGCTCGTCCAACCAACAGGGTTGTGAAGCAGGACTAGTCCTTACGACCCTGACAAAGTGGAAATGGAGTATGCTATTTGTTTCAAATTCAAGGCGTCGAACAATGAGGCCGAATATGAAGCCCTCCTAGCAGGCTTACGTTTAGCCAAACACCTTGGGGTTAAACGAATTGACATCTTCAGTGACTCCCAATTGGTGGTTAACCAGGTCACCAACAACTTTGACGTTAAGGATAGCTCCATGGCAGCATATCTGGCACAAACACAATTATTGCTCAAGCACTTCCACTACCAGATCACCTAAATTCCTCGAGCGGCAAACAATCATGCAAATGCTTTGGCTTGCCTCGCCTCAGCGGTGGAAGACAAGATTGGGAGAAAAATTCAGGTCAAATTGTTGGCAGCACCAAGCACCATGGCTGCAGAAGTATGCAACTTACAACAGAGGGATAGTTGGATTACCCCGATTTATAGATTCCTTACTCATGGCACCCTTCAAAATAACAAAGTCCAAGCTAAGCAAATTTGATACAAGACTACCCGTTACTCGATCATTAATGACCAACTCTACAAGTGAGGTTTTAACCTACCATACCTAAGATGCCTTACGCCCGCAGAGGCGAAACTGTCATTTATGGAAATATATGAAAAAGTCTGCAGAGATCATGCTGGATCTCGATCCCTAGCACACGAGGCTTTTCGCCATAGATATTACTGGCCAACACTCAATTAAGATGCCATCAGAATATCCCGCTCATGTGATAAGTGTCAACGCTACATAATTATTCCTCACTCCTCTCCCGAGCCGCTCACTCCTATGATCAGCCCTTGGCCCTTCGCCCAATAGGGACTTAATTTGATCGGCCCAATGCCTGCAGAGAAGGACAAAGTTCGCTAAGCAATCGTTGCAGTTGACTACTTCATAAAGTGGACCGAAATAAAACCCTTGGCAACCATTACTGAGGCAAAAATAGAAGACTTCGTATGGAAGAACATCATTTGTAGATTCGGCATTCCCAATGCAATAGTCACTGACAACGGGCGATAGTTCGACAACAATAAGTTCAGGATGTTCTGCTTTAAGTTCAACATCAACTTATGTTTTGCCTCCCTAGCTCATCCCCAGTCTAATGGACAAGTTGAAGCTATCAATAAAATAATCAAGCGAACTTTGAAGCACAGCTTGGATAAGGCCAAAGGTTGTTGGCCAGAATTTGTAGCTCAAGTTATTTGGTCATACCGCACTTCGTATTCGACATCAACAGGAGAAACCTCATTCTCACTTGCCTTTGGTAGAGAGGTAGTTGTCCCAATTGAGCTTGAGCAAGCAACTTTCCGAGTCCAGAACTACGTGCAAAGCGAAAATGACAAACAACTTACCCTCAACTTATATCTAGTCGAGGAACACAGAAACCAGGCTCACTTGAAGAATGTCGCCTACAAGCAGCGCATCTTCAACTACTATGACTCAAAGGTCAAACCTCGTTCTTTCAAAGTGGGGGACTGGGTATTGAAGAAAAGATTACTCTGCGACAGAGTCCCGAGTGAATGAACACTTAGTCCAAATTGGGATGGACTATTTGAAGTTGTTGGCATCAGTCGCCCTAGCTCCTACAAACTTAGAAGCTCCGATGGCAAGACCCTTGGCCATCCATGGAACACTGATCACTTGAAGTACTGTTTGGCATCCTATGTAACGAAGACTATTTGGCATGAATTCAATAAAGAGGTGATTTAGGCAACTTGGTCCTAATCCTCTTACATTCCTAGCAATGAAACACTCGGGTTCAAAGCTTCAACATGAATGCTTCCAACATGAAAAAAGTCTAAGTATATGTCAACAAGACTATACAAATAAACGAACAGCTTCACAGTATATTCGTTCAATCATACATTCTAACACATTCATACATAAGCCAACTGTGCTTCGAAAGGGTTCAACATATTTTGTGTCATTTGACACTTCTTACAATGTGCCTAGACACCTTACCCTTATTTTCACTAACCAGGTGATTAAATGTGAAGAATGAACTCATCTTCATGCCACCAACCAGGTGATGAAATGTACAACCCGTACTCTAATATCATTTGGCAACTTGTCACTCATGCCACCAACCAAGTGAAGAAGGAACTAATCTTCATGCCACCAACCAAGTGATGAAATGTACAACCCGTACTCTAATATCATTTGGCAACTTGCCATTCATGCCACCAACCAGGGGAAGAAGGAACTTATCATATGCCACCAACCAGGTGATGAAATATGATGAAAGGTGATGAAGGAACTCACCTTCGTACCACCAACCAAGTGATGAAAGCAACTCACCATTCATTCTATCTACCAGAAAACGAGTGGTACAACTTGTACATATGAACTCCTAGCATTCACAAATAATAAAAAACCCTCAAGCTTGACAACTTAACTAGGGGAGCACTTATGCCCAACAAGAGTTATAGTCACCAACAAAGTCTTATTGCAAGCCAACAACAGCTTCAGTGCATGGCATATGAAGATCAAGCTATTCAGCCCTCTTGCAGCTGCTTCAAACATTTCCCCTCTGTAACAATGTAAACACTACAACTCGTAGAAAGCTTCACACATTCTTGATCAAGATAGTGTGAAGCAAAACCAATTTATAGTACCAACAAGAGCTTCATCAAAAGAGTTCAACCACAATTCTTAAAAGCTTCGCACACTCTTGATCAAGACAGTGTGAAGCAAAACCAATTTATGATGCCAACAAGAGCTTCATCAATGGAGGGCAACCACAATTCTCAAAAGCTTCACACACTTTTGATCAAGACAGTGTGAAGCAAAACCAATTTATGGTGCCAACAAAAGCTTCATCAAAGAAGTTCAACCACAATTCTCAAAAGCTTCACACACTCTTGATCAAGACAGTGTGAAGCAAAACCAATTTATGGTGCCAACAAGAGCTTCATCAAAGGAGTTCAACCACAATTCTCAAAAGCTTCACACACTTTTGATCAAGACAATGTGAAGCAAAATCAATTTATGGTGCCAACAAGAGCTTCATCAATGGAGGGCAACTACAAAATCTCAAAAGTTTCACACTATCTTGATCAAGATAATGTGAACCAAAATTAATTCATGATACCCAACAAAAGTTTCACCCATAAAAGCTTCACCAACAAAAGCTTCAACTCTAAAGCTTCACCAACAAAAGCTTCATCAATGGAGGACAACTACTAATTCTCAAAAACTTCACACTATCTTGATCAAGATAGTGTGAAGCAAAATCAATTCATGGTACCCAACAAAAGCTTCAACTCCAAAGCTTTACCTACACCAGCTTTAACACAAAAGCTTCACATTATTTTGATCAAGATAGTGTGAAGCAAAATCAATTCATGGTACCCAACCAAAGCTTTAACTCCAAAGCTTCACCTACAAAAGCTTCAACACAAAAGCTTCACCAACAAAAGCTTCACCAACAAAAGCTTCATATTATCTTGATCGAGATAGTGTAAAGCAAAATCAATTCATGGTACCCAACAAAAGCTTCAACTCCAAAACTTCACCTACAAAAGCTTCAACACAAAAGCTTGACCCACAAAAGCTTCACCTACAAAAGCTTCACCCACAAAAACTTCACCCACAAAAACTTGACCCACAAAAGCTTGACCCACAAAAACTTGACCCACAAAAGCTTGACTCACAAAAGCTTCACCTACAAAAGCTTCACCCACAAAAACTTTACCCACAAAAGCTTCACCTATAAAGCTTCAACACAAAAGTTTCACCTACAAAAGCTTCACACTATCTTGATCAAGATAGTATGAAGCAAAATCAATTCATGGTACCCAACAAAGCTTCAACCTCAAAGCTTCACCTACAAAGCTTTAACACCAAAGATTCACCTACAAAGCTTTAAAAAAAAAATTATATATATATATATATATATTTTTTTTTTTTTCGAAAATTCAAAAATTCGAAAAAAAAATTTCGAAAATTCGAGAATAAAAATAAAAATTGCCTAGGCCTCCTCTTCTTTAGGCCTAACAACTTTTATAACAAATATATATGAATGAGGAGTTTTCGGCTACCACTTAGAAAGGAAATGTCTCATTCGTCAACTCTCTCGACCGGAGACTTGGGGGACACCTACCATATGCTACTGCACCTTAATACTCAGAAGTCTCACGACCACTCAATGACTTGGATTTTTCAATTCTCCAACCGAGAAGTTTTCCTCACTCGAGAAATTAAGGGAGCACTACCTCAATATACATGCTTCACTCTCAAAGGTTCAACATACAAGCTTCAACAAAATAAAAAATTCAAAGAACTTAGTGAAGAAGACCTTAGTGTATTTAACACAATACGTTGAAATGAAGCAAAGCTTGTTTATTGATATCTCCGATGAGTTACAAATATGTACATATACATGAATCAAAATAAATAAACAAGAGGGAGCATTCACAAAGGTTGCTCATGAGAAGTCTCAACAGTCGACAGAGCCCCAGAAAGAGTAGGCACCAGAGGGTGATCATTCGGAGCATTAGTACTGGGCAGAACCCCAGAAAGAGGAGGCACCGAAGGTTGATCATTCGGAGCTTCATTACGCGGTACAGCCCCAGAAGACGAAGACAATAAATGTCTTTGGAACAAACCCACAAACCTCTGATGATCAAGCAAAATCTGACCATCAGATTCCTGTAGCTGGTCAAGCTTCATCTTCATGTTTGTAGCATAGTCATGTGCAAGCCTGTGCAACTATTTATTCTCATGCTTGAGCCCTTTGATCTCATGTTTGAGACTTATCAATTCAGCCGCCAATGATTCAACTTGGCAAGTTCGAGCAAATAGGCGTTGGGCCATATTAGACATAGAACCTGCACACTGAACACTAAGAGCCAGAGAATCCTTAACAGCCAATTCATCAGATCGTTTGGAAAGTAGTCTGTTATCTTTGGGAGTGAGAAGGTTCTTGGCCACTACCGCAGCGGTCATATCATTCTTCATCACAGAGTCCCCAACGGTAAGAGGACCAGTAGGGGATAAGAAGGATGGGCGTCATACGTTATCTTGAGAAGGCATGGCTGCCTCTTCACCAAAGTTCAAGTCAAAACGATAGTCGGATGGGACATACATTCTCAGAAATGATGAAGGAGAAATGAGGTGCAATAAATCTCTTAAGTAAAGGGAAATTTTCTACAAGCAATAACTCTATTAAAGTACTTCTTGCACACAATTGGTGCCCTTATAAAAGAAAGGGCAACATGGTCGTTGGTTCAAAAATCGAAGATGCACCACTCTCCGGATTCCGAAGAGGCACCACTTTCCACACGCAACATCAGCTCATCGAGTACCACATATAACTTTGCCAAAGATCTCTGACAAAGTTTAGACACATAAATTTTGAAGGTTCAACTACCTTATTATTACCCACAAGGGTAAAGAAACAGTATCACTGCTTGATAACTAGAAAGTCCCAATGTGTGTCAACCTCTGTGCTCCGTGGCCAGGCAGACTGGCAAAAATGCCAAACCTTTACTCACATTCGAGAAAACACTCCCAACAAGATTGCTTGCTCAAAAATCGAAGAGGCACCGCCCTCCGAATCTCGAAAGCCAGACTCCCAACATGATTACTTTCTTAAAAATCGAAGAGACACTGCTCTCCGAATCTCAAGAGTCAGACTCCCAACATGATTGTTTGCTTAAAAATTGAAGAGGCACGCCCTCCGAATCTCGAGAACCAGACTCCCACCAAGATTACTTTCTCAAAAATCGAAGAGACACTGTTCTCCAAATCTCAAGTGTCAGACTCCCAACATGATTGCTTTCTCAAAAATTGAAGAGGCACCGCTCTCCGAATCTAGAGAGCCAGACTCCTAACAGGATTACGTGCTCAAAAATCAAAGAGGCACTGCCCTCCGAATCTCGAGAGCTATACTCCCAACAAGATTGCTTTCTCAAAAATTGAAGAGGCACAGTTCTCTGAAACTCGAAAGCCAGATCCCCGACAGGATTGATTGTTCGAAAATCGAAGAGACACCGCTCTCCGAACTTGGAGAGCCAGATTTCCTTGGATAAAGTTTATCTGCAATCTTCACACGCAACATCAACTTTTCCAGATACCACAGACCATTTTTTCAAAGTGCTCTGATAAAGTTAAAACACGTGAAGCTTGCAGCTCCCACTACATTGCTATGACCAAGAAGGGTAAAAGAATAACACTACTACTTGTTATTAGGGAGACTCCTATATATGTCGACCTCCATCCTTCACAGCCAGGCAAACCTGCAAATAAAAAAAAATGCTCAACTTTTCTTCACATCCGAGAGGGCATACTTAGCAGAGTCTCTCGAAATACTCAGCTTCTTTTTCTCCCGATAATACCTCTGCAAACAAGCCACACTAGAGCAAGAGTATCTCATATCATCAGGGTTAAAAGCAAGAGTATCCCATATCATGCTTTTTCCCTGTCTTTTCCTTTGACCTTGTTCTTACCTGCAAGACAATGAGAAAGAGAGCAATCAATCAGCACTTGGAATCAAGCTTCTAGTCAGGAGCTGAATGCCTGGAACCCATTGCCTAATTACTTACCTAGCATTACTCTCGAGTACTCATCTTCGACATCTTATGCTTCCAAAGAAGATACCACATCTGCCTGAGGAACATATAACGCAAGTGAGAATGATACAAGGAAGCATGTTGAGACAAGCGTAATAGAACATATGCCCATACATCCACTACTTTGTCAAAAGCAAAAGTATCCCATATCATCAGGGTCGAACGTACTCTAGATTTGATGGACTTGTTTTGACCCTCAAATTCTTGAGTCGGCCTTATACTCTGGAGGAAACCAGAAAACCCTCCAGCCCAGTTCAAGAATAAGCCTGTGGAAAGTTACTTCTTCAAAAGCAAAAGTATCTCATATAATCTCTTCTCCATTTGCTTCTCCTTATCCTTGGTGCTATTTACGACACAAGGAGAATGAGAACAATCAATCGGAAGCCGAAGTCGAATCTCCGATCCAGGTTGCTTGCTTGGATGTCTGATTGCTTACCTTGTCTGTTACCTCCTTCGGCAAATCTCCTAGCTCGGCAACTTGGGGGACTCCTACTATAGGGTTTGTATCGCACTTGACCAAGCCCGAAACTACAAGTAAGCTTCAAGTGAAATTGATACATTACCTTGTGCATCTTCATTGGTTAAAGATACCATCCCTGGATGGAGGTAAAGTACTTCTAAAGAAAATATCTACATATGAAACAGATAAGGCAAGTGAAAATGATACCACACTTCGGTACTTAGAAGTTTCGTGATTACTCAATAGCTTGGATCTTGCAAGTCCCCAACCGAGGAGCTTCCCTCACTTGGGAACTTAGGGGAGCACGTGAAGTACATACTTGACCAATCCCGAAACTACTGAGCACCGGTCAACGTTATACCGTCAATGACCCAAAAGAGTTTCCCTTTAACCAGGAGGCCAATCACAGCGCAACACGTGTCGACATCAGAAGTCAATCATAGCGCGACACGTGTCAACATC
The DNA here is from genome assembly GCF_916048215.2 of Malus sylvestris. Lineage (NCBI taxonomy): Eukaryota > Viridiplantae > Streptophyta > Magnoliopsida > Rosales > Rosaceae > Malus > Malus sylvestris. Next base: position 40,699,867 of record NC_062264.1, read on the forward strand.
AGAAGCCAATCATAACATGACACGTGTCAATGTCAGAATAAAACTAGAAACTCTCTTCTATAAATAGAGATCATTCTCTCACAATATTTACTAATGTCATTTGTACTAAATCATTCACTTGTACTCACTAAATGAGAGCTTGAACCTATGTACTTGTGTAAACCCTTCACAATTAATGAGAACTCCTCTACTCCGTGGACGTAGCCACTCTGGGTGAACCACGTACATCTTATGTTTGCTTCCCTATCTCTATCCATTTACATACTTATCCATACTAGTGACCGGAGCAATCTAGCGAAGGTCACAAACTTAACACTTTCTGTTGTACCAAAGTCCTCACTGATTTTGTGCATCAACAACTAACATTAACAATAACAGTTACAAGAGTTGTCAAATGAGTACAATATTCAGTGACCAAATATCGGATATGGAAATAATTCGCACAAACAAGCAATGATTATAATCTCCTAATTGACTGCCACAAGCGCACACACTAGCACAAGCATTCTGATACAAATTTATCACAAATACATCAGACACAACAGACTTATACCAGAGCACATGTTAAGGCCTCATCACTCACTAGGCACGGCATTATCCGCTAAATGCATATATATATGTCCATTATTAATACATTATACGATTCATTTGCATTAAAAATCGACAGTGGCTCACTTAACAATTAACATATACATGAAGCTCCATTCTTTTTATCCCTTATGAAAAGCTAGTGATAAAATGTAGTTTATTACATATGCAAAGTAATATAGTGCTACAACGCCAGCTTTTGTTGCCAAGGGTCGATGGCAATTGCCTATATGATTGTGGTAGATTTTAATAAGCACACAATGATAGGTTGATTAGCTTCATATTCCATGTTTAAGGGGATCATGATCCATATTACGCCGTAATTACTTGTTTAATGATACCTTTAAAAGGTACATATATAATTTTGGAAAATGATTTCATAAATTGGCTTCAATTCCTCTTATATTTTAGTTAGGCCATCAAATTCAAAGGCATCCTCTTTCACGTGGAAGTTTTCACTTCTCGGCAGTTTGCTTTGTCAGATGCAATTAACATCAATAGTAAACAACTAAACATAAGGAGAGAAACTGTTTACGATCAAGTCACAAGACTCGCAACAAAGGTGAATTATGTGTGTCTTTACATGGTTGAGGAAAGAAAAGTGCATGAAGATTACATACCACACACCAACATTTAGATTTTGGAAGTTAATTTGCATATATTTCTTTAAATGGTAATAGATTATCATATAAAAGGCATCTTAATTTAGAAGAGGGATCTCTATGTTTGTTTGTGAGATTCGCTCTCATTTTATTTCAATTTTCAACTATTCAAACCGTCTATTTTTTGAGTCACAATTCATACAAACTGATTGGAGTGTTCAAATACAACGCAAAGCACGAACACTGGGAACCCCTCCTCCCATACTGCCAATGTATATCTAGCAATGCAAGTCAATATTGTTTAATAATTCTCAAATCCTTTCTCACTAAGAAAGCTCTCAAGATCTGCAAAGTTCTTCATGCATGTGCAGTAGGATCTTCCTTTGAAAACTGTATGAACTTTTATATGTAAGATGATAACCGTGTCAGCATTTGGAGAAAGTGAGGAGAGTTTGAGGAATAACAGTTTTAAATTCAAAGTATTATTTTCTTTTGACAATTAGATTCAATGGGCGGTTTGTCCTAATTGTTACCTCATCACTAACATGTTAGCAAAAGTCGATTAGTAAATGGTAACATGGACACAACAAATTAAATTGAGGAGAACACACTCCCTATAAAAATATTGGGAAATTGGCTGTATTAAAACAAATTTAAACAGGCGGTGCCGAATTAGAAAGATAGGAGGTGGTGGTTATAGAAATTTTTTGCATGCGAAATGAATGAAAAGAACTTGCTTATAAGCATTTATATCAACACGATTAGATCTGACATTTTCTTGCATGACTCTTTACCCTAACGCGAAACAGCACGAAAATAACAAGTTCTGAGTCAACCATTAACTAGTTGGGTTGTTATCGGGTCACTAAATAAAAACATGTTAACAAGTCTAGTCGTTATTGAGTCATGCGTCAAGAACCCATTAAGATAACAAATATTGACACATAAGTGATACCAAAACGACCCGTTTGCCAGGTCTAAACATTAAGCATGACAATTTCTTGCATAGCTCGTTAACCTAACACGAAATGAGACCACCTGTAACGAGTCAGGTCATTATCGGGTCACCAATGACTAGTATGACACGAAAATTACACAAACTTGACGAACCTGACCCACTTTCTAGGTCTAACACGAACTACATGAAATTTGTCCTGCGTCGAATATTTGTCAGATCTGAAATTTTCTGTGTATTATTGTGCTGAGATGGGTGAAGATAATTGCATGCTCAAGTAGATTCTATATCGGAGGTAGGATACCATGTATTTTGTTGTGTTCTTGAATTGATGTTGTATGTATTTGGATAGAAAGATGGAAGTTTGACAACAAACTTAATTCTTTAGAAAAATCTATTTAAACAGATGTTTGGTTCATTATAAGAATGTCAATTGTTAACAAAATCGTTGATTTATCTTACATAAATGATTGAACAAGCATCAATTTAAGTGATTTTTTACAAAGATAATCTTAAAAAAACGCTTAAGAAAATAAACAATTTGATTATAACAATTATAGTTGAAATACGTCAACCACAATTAAATGGACAAAAGATTTCACCACGGAGTGAACACAACTGCCACAGTTTTTTATACTTAAAGTAAACAATTTAGGTACAATTACAAGAATTAAGATTCCTTGCAAATCTCTATGATGGAGGTCAAGTATCAGAGGTCTGAGCCGTTGAAGAAGAAAATCTTAACTTTTATCTTGTATGAAGTGAGCTAATGAAATAGGGCCAAAAAACCATAAAATTTAAAATGAGTAGTTCAGATTTTTTTATTCTTAGGCTCCGAATCGATTCCAATTAGGAAAGAGTTAATTGGATGTCACACTCTTTGCACCCAATCGCATTTGACCACGTATTCCAAGCTGCCACCCTATATATTCCCCAAAGTTCAAAATTCCGTTGACCTTCACAAACAGAACCACAATTCTTTGCGCCTTCTCTCCCTCTGCAAATCGCGATGGCGCTTTCCGCCGCGTTCCAGGAACGACTCGAACACATGGAGCATACCCGCAACCAGCGCCTCTCTCTTCTTCAGGTCACATCACAAACCCTAACCTTCTTAAATCATGTTTGGTTGCTGGGAAAAAAGAATTAAATTTTTTAATTTCGTCAATTTTTCCACGCTTTCTCAGCTGCCAAACAGATGGCCGCGGAGTCTCACTTATTCTTGCTTTGGTTGCAGGCGGAGAAAGAAGCGCAAGCGAACAAGTCTCAGGTGTTGGAGATGAAGCTCGCAAGCATGAGGGCCACGGAGCAGAGGTGCTTAGCGCTCGATCGAAGGATCGCATCGCAAAGCTTCAAGATCTGGGCACTCAGGTCCGAGATTGATCGCCTCGACGAGAAATATCAATCCGATTCGCATCGATTGAGGTACTAGCTTATTAATTTCTCAATTGATTAAATATTTGGTTGCTTGATTAATTAATTAGGTTAATATTGGGATTGGAATTGAAAATGAAATGGGGATAATTTTAGGGTTTTGAAGAGTGAGGTGGAGGAGCTTGAGGAGCTGGAGAAGGAGAAGAAGAGATTCTATGGGTTGAAGGGATTTGAAATGGAGGAGTTCAAGCAAAATGTGGAGATATTTGCTTTGGAATGTCAAATGGAAGTTCAAAATTTGAAGAATGGCATCAATGAGGTAAAAGATTATGAGCTCGTTTGAATGTGTTTTAAAAATAATTGAAAACATTTTTGGTGAAAATATTTTTGAAAGCTATTTTTAATAAAAATGTTAGTAAATCATTGAAAAACACTTAAAAGTACTTCCTGGAAGACACATATAACTAATGTTTTTTGGAAGAAGTACTTAGTGCTTTTGGAACCCAAAAATATTTTATTTAAAATCACTTTTAGTTATTTTAAAAACATATCCAAACTAATCTTATAGCTCTAGATGCAAAGGATGGATTTGAATACCGAGAAAACTTGAATGGTACAACACTTATTTTCTTACGTGACCTATGGAAATTTCACTTATAACTTCACATTTTTAATGGTAAAACACTTATTCTCACACAACTGACGATAGTTTTCATTTTTAAGTTCATATCTTTAGTAGTAGAGTAGTCATTTCCAGGCGCAATGACAAGATTTTCCCTCTTATAAACTTTGGCAATGTGATTTCATCAGTTTGATCATGAAGAGTTTTAATTTAAGACGAGATGTTTGATCTTTGTCTCAGATTCAATCGAGCTTTGTCAAATTCCAAGGGAGTGAGAGATGCACGAGTAATGGTGAGATAGCTGCAGCTGAGAAGAGGAAGTGTGAGCTTTTAGCTATGAAGGAGGAACTAGACAGAAAGTTGGCTTCTAATTACCAAACAAAAGCTCAATTGCAAAAGCAGTTTCAGGATTTTATCACTAAACACAAACAAGACACAAATTGCCAATTATGATATGCTTGCAGTGCCAGTATTGTGATTGTGATTTCATCATGTATATAGTAAGTTCTGATAGTTTGCAAATTATAATGCTATTTGCAAAAGAAGAAAGAGAGTTTTCTTTCATTCTCTTTTCAAAGTTCGAAGAGCGTAACCAGGATTTTCAAATAATAGAGTCATAATATCAACCAAAAAGCTTTATTGGGTCATTTCGTCGAACACCTAGTAGGCACCTACGAATTCCTGCCAACATATGTCGAAATTTTATGTCAACATATGTCGACGACTACTATTCCTTGTATAGGCTTGTTGAGGGTGGATGTAGGATACTGTGGAGTAATATTGAAGACTTTCAAGGTTTTTCAACTAAAACATTTCATACAAGAAGAGAGAAAATGAAGACAAATATGATAGAAGAAAATAGAAAAAGTAGGACGATGAGGTCGTAATTTAGTTTGCCTTAGTTGTTTGTTGGGATCAAATATAATATACAAGCAAATATGCATAGAGTTTTTAAAGTTATTAGAGTCAAAGACAACCAATGACCCTATACTGGCTCCTCCACTGCAAAGAGGTATAATTCAAATCACCTTGTCCACGATCAATCAAGAAAGAATGGAAAATTTTTTCATTTATGGCCTTATTCTGATTTTCCCAACTTTCAATTTCGGTTTGTCAGGCTTTAGTCATTTTTAGGTTTATAATTGCATCACGTCAGCCTTAATTTATATCAAGATTCATTTATAATCAGATTATCGGATTCGATTCATATTTGGATTATTGAATTTACTTGTCATTCCATATTCGACAAACATTAGATGGTCCGAATAGCATTATACACACACAAAAAATGGAGATTTGACATGTGTTAAACAATTTGGGATACTCATAACTAAATTAAAAGTTGAAATGACAAATCATTAAAAAAATTGACAAATTTACGTGACATTGCTAAATTCTCTCATAAAAAAATAGGGATTTTCGGCCCATGGGCTAGACAGAATCACTGTTGGGTCATTTTGTTCACAAGCAGCTCATTACCAAAGCCCAAATTACAAGCCCTAACAATCATCCACGTGTAAAACCCTCACATCATCAGCAAATCAAACGTCGAGTCCAGAACCTTCTTGGAAAAACAAATTTCCCGATCTGCCCCTCCCAACTCCCTCCCCAAGCTTCTAGCATTTTCTGTAACTCCCAAAACATAAGAACCCTTATAAAATTTTACAGTCCGTTTCTCTGGAGAAGGAACTAGCAAACCAAAGCAAGAAAATGGCGGAGGAAGTGGCGCTGGATGTGGAGGAGCTCCGCCACCTTCAGAGCATCGCGAAACGACCCCGGGTGATCGACCTCATTTCCTCTGAGATTCGCACTTTAGAGAAGCAGGTCCCTTTTTTGTATCTCTACTCTTTTATTTAGTAATCAGCATTTGCTATTTAAGATATACTATTTCTATATGTCTCTAACTTGGGTAACTAAATTTTTGCCACAATATGATTGCTTTGGTAATGTCCCCAATTTTTTGTGTGAAATTTGGTTTTTATTACATGACCCGCAAAAAGAAATTATGAAAAAGTTGTAATTTATTTTAGAATTTAGTATGAAGTGACAATTGATTTGAAACTTTGAAGAAAAAAAAAATTAATTTACAATCAATTATGTCAGGACATTTGGTGTACTGAATAGTGTTTTAGCACGATTTCTCAAAATTTGAGCTCAGTATAATTTATGCCTATGAATTCGTGCTGTTGAAGTTTGATTTGGCATATGACCGCGCCATGTACCCAAGTTCGAATCGCCGGTATAGACTAGTTTAGAATGTCGTCTTGTCAAATTTTTTATTTCGAAACAACTTCATAATTTTGTCTTAGCTTTGGCATTTTGAGATGTTGTAATGCTTGAAAGAGTATGAAATTTTTATGGTATCTTGTAAGGGATGAGCCCATACTAGGATCGTATGAACCCGCCATTTCTAGGCCAGATGTGGAATCTTGCTACGTTTGCTTATGGGAATATGGTAGTTAATGTAGTTTTTGATCGTTGCAGTTGTCACAAGAGGCTGTTCCTTCACCTGCATTGCAAATCCCAACTCCAGCTTCAACTGCTACTGCCACCCCAGCTCTGCATTACACTACGCTTTCGTCGTTCAGCTGGGACCAGGATAATGATAAAGTGAAGGTGGGGAACGTATTCCCCGTGTGTTTTTGCGTTAGGTTTAGACTGGTCATGTGTTTTCCAATTGCTAATTTTAGGTTTCTTCTGTGATTCTCGTGTCGGTTTGATCACCTCTCCTTTTCTTGCAGATATACGTTTCTCTGGAAGGAGTTGATCAGGAGAAGATAGAGGCTGACATCAAGCCTATGTCGTTGGACATCAAATTCCATGATGTGAAAGGAAAGAATTACTGGTTCGCTTTGCCTAAGCTGAACAAGGAGATTAATCCAGAGAAGTGTAAGGTGCTGGTTAAGCCTACAAGGGTTGTTATCAATTTGGCTAAAACTTCAAAGGATTACTGGTTGGACTTGAAATTTAAGGAGGATAAGGTACATTTCATCGTATCTTTTGTACTCTCCTGTTTTATGCTTTGGCGAACTGCGGAAATGGGAACTCATACTATCTTTTGGACTTCCCCGTTTTATGCTTTGGCAAATGATGAAATGGGAACTAAATGTTTTAACGTTTTGGTCTTGCAGTTGAAGCCGAGTCTGGATAAAGAGAAGGATCCCATGGCTGGAATCATGGACTTGATGAAGGTGAGTTTACCAAACATGTACATTGTCATACATGAAAAGTTATACTATATTTCTGCTCTGCTTTTGTTAATTATTGTATGCAACTGAACTTGTAGAACATGTACGAAGAAGGGGATCCGGAGATGAAGCAAACAATCGCCAAAGCGTGGACCGATGCAAGGCTTGGAAAAACCGGCTGATCTACCGAAGGGGTTTCAACTAATATGGAGCTGAGTCATTGTTTTTGAGTAGTTTTCTTTTGGTTATATGATCTTAATGCTCAGTGAGTTCTTTCGCGGTAGGATGGTTCGTTGTGTTGTTAAGAAACTCTGTTGCACGTAGCTCTTCCAGAGTTCTATATAAAAGATTGAACGGATTTCAGTTTATCAGAGCAGCTTGTGATGGCAACTCGCCGAGTAGCCCTAGTTGATGATCTGATGTGTTTTTGTGGGAATATTGCATTCTGGAATTTAGAGTCTAAATTTTGGTATGGTTCGACTGTGACATTAGGGTTTTGGTGTTTTTGAGGTATATGATATGTGGATGGTTCGCATGTTGGAGTTAGGGTTTAGGGTACCTTTACCACAGTGGTGGAAAAGTGATGAGTTCTTGCATGACGATGTGGGTTTAAATCCTATCGGTAACATCTAATATAATAAAATTTAGGAAGTTTTAACAAAACATTTTTGCTACTAGTCACTTTTAACGAAAAATCACATTTTTACTTTTAAGTGACATTATTCACTATATCTTTAAAAATGGTTTTTTGTTAAAAGAGAAGTTTTTTTTAACTTTTCGTTAGTTCTTCTTAAAATTTATTGTTTGTAAAATTTATCGTTTGACAGAAAAAAAAGGAAAAAAAAAATCCTCTCTACAAAACATGTAAGAAGAAGAAATGAACTTTGCTCAAATGAATCAATTCTAATATTTTAAAAGGGGAAGCCAAGGCGTTTCAAATAATAAGTTTCTTCTCGATAGGTGAAATGCCTCAGTCGCACTGGGAGTTTAAGGCTTACTCCTGGTGGGCAGAAGCGTTTTTATCACCGTCTTGCCTCCCAAAGGCCGCCCGGGCGCGGCCCAAGGCAAACATAGCTAAAATATACCATACTGGAAAACATGAACGGAGCAAGGCAAAAGAACTTGTAACTTTGCTGCGATGTGGGAGCACAAATTTGAATTCGAAAGATTAAAGCCAATCCCGACATCTGTTCTTACATCAAATCGGAATCACAAAATTCAGAATCGTAGAAATACAAACAAATAACCTAATTCAATTGAAAGGAGCAAACTTTTTTTTCGGTTTTACGCGAATCACCCTTCTCAGAACCCTATAAATGTGGAATAGGCAATGATAATCTGGTGATCTCGGAAACCACGAAAAGTACATCTAACCATACGAGACGGTGGATTGTGTGCCGTCATTGGAGTATTTGACTACCGTAATCAGCATTGAACTTCTCGTAACGATGAGCTTGGAGATGAGCAGACGGCCTTGTGTTCTTCAAAGCCGTCTCAATATCTTCGGGTTTGATCGGTCCAACCTTAGGCAGTTCTGCAACCACAAACATCAGAATTGCAGGGTTAGAGTTTATGTTAAACTTATATGCATCTAATTTTTGTTAAATATCGAGAGCAACTATTTTTTAGAGTCACATACCATCCTCAGGAACCGTCTCCTCTTTGTCTTCAAGGAATGTCATTACGCGTCTCAAAGGCTGCATGGCAGCCTCCTTGCACACCAATCGAATATCCGAACCTGAGTATCCTTCCGTCCTGTCTACCAACAAATCATAAGGAAGCTTCTCCTCATCAGGCTGTGCTGGCAGGAGCTCCTCAAACATGGCTCTCCTTGCTTCTGGTTCAGGCAGAGGCACAAGAATCTAAATTTTCATGGTTAATGGGAAACTCGAATAAAATAGCTGGTTGCAGAATATGCTTGATCATGTATAAAACTGCCCCGTATTTTGATACCTAGCTAGAAAAGAATGCAGACAAGGGAAAATTGATGTGATACCGTAGTTGAACATTCCCGTGTTCTATACCATAATCAACCCCAAGATGATATGCCAATAATTACAACTTCCACGGTTTCCATGCAGTTGACTTGGAATCCATGCCTAAAAGCATTCAATTACAGTTAGTTACAATTGACGGATATAATTGGGTTAGTTTCAAAAGGATACTCGCTTCTCAAGACGCCGGAGCATGGCTGCATCCAGTTCCCAGGGAAGATTTGTTGCAGCCAAAACAAAAACAAGTTCACTTGTCTTCGTCAAACCATCCATCTGCAATCTAATACAAGCTAATCAATTTTTGAACAAACACAGTTGACATGTACAAAATTGGAATATCCAACAGTGGGTCTGATGCTTGGAACCAAGACAATTAAAAGTTCTAAGCAGTGTTAACATAGTTTTCAAATGTTATAAACTGATACGAAGCAGAAAACAAGATTCTGTGATCTACACAGTAACATATAATGGGAGAGAACACAAAGAAAGCAGCACTCTTTAAAAACAAACATCACCTGTATGAGTAGCTCTGTCTTAAGACGCCTACTTGCTTCATGCTCACTTCGTCCTTCACCACGTTGACTAATAATTGCGTCAATTTCATCAATAAATATAGTTGATGGTGCATGGTGCCTAGCAAGCTCAAATAACACCTTCACTAACTTCTCTGAGTCGCCTGAAAAATCATGCAAACATTAAAATTCAAGGAAATATTAAACGGATAGGAAGCTCAAAAACAAGGTGGCACATTTGGACCCTACTAAATTCTTCCCCATCCATTTTATGACAAATAAGCCACAAACAAGCTTGACCTTCATAACATTGTTCAACCTAACATACCACGCCATTTACTGACAACGGACGATGCTGAAATGTTGAAAAATGTGGTCTTGCACTCTGTTGCAACAGCCTTGGCAAGCATTGTCTGCAACATCAGATGTTAAATTAAATTTTGTCAAAAGTATCATTGTAAAAGATTAACTGGGGTTGTGCATCAAATGGACTCTGGAAATTCATCTTCATTTCAGAGGAAGTTTTTCATAAGAACTCATTGCATGGAGAACAATTTAGCATGTACTTTTCTAGGACAACAAAGACAAGCTAACTAGCTAAGGTCTCCAAGTTCCATGAAAGTCAGATTTTAACAAGTTAATTTTACAAACCCATCTCCCAATCCCCCACCCCCACCATGAGCACTTCATCAAGGAAAGGTACAAACGCATTAAGGATAACAACTTTTCTTGGGTAAGCAAATAGAAGAGCAAATATTGTATAACGAAAGCACGGAAAAAGAAACATAAACAATCAATAGGATTGGAAAGAATTACAAACCTTTCCCGTCCCTGGAGGGCCAAAAAGGAGAATACCTTTCCACGGTGTTAAAAGTCCAGTAAAGTACCTACGGAAAATAGAAAGATCAGTTTGACATTGGAATGATTTTGCATCATGCCATCATTCATTCTGGTTGTATTAAAATTTAATTCCAAATTTCCAGACAAATAGCTGCAAGAAACTGTATCAAAATATTCTAGCATATATTGATTAATTTAGCTTAACATTAAGAAAAACATTTGGTACTCCATTAATTTAAAGAATTTAGCATAAACACGATTAAATTAAGTTAATATGGTTTCAATCTCACAGAAAAAAGGAATGTAAACTGAGACCATGCTTCACTAGTAGACAACTAGCAATGCAGCAATCTTATTCTTTGAAACTTTACGAACAAAAAATAAAGGAGTAACATAAAAATGCAAGAACAAACACCTGTAACTTTGTATAAAGTAAGTACATGAGGTGCTCATTAACCAGACGTACTTGGGATATTTAATTGGCATGACCACTGCTTCTTTGAGCAAACGCTTGGCATTCTCTAATCCCTTGATGCTTTCCCACTTAACATCTGGACTACCACGAACTATATCCCTGCACAAGACATCATAAATAAATGACAAAACTTTCAGGGTGCAACTGTAATCATCCTTGGCCACGGGAAAAAATATATGCAACAACAGTAACTTGTATTCCATCATGTGAAGTCATTCGTGTAAAATTACCTGCATAAACTCTCTCCTAAAGAACGCATTTCTGCCGATTCAAAAGCAGGTAAAAGGGACTTCTGCCTGTGGAGTCCACAAAAAAATGTCAGTAGGTTCTTAAGGAAACATTCTTCAATGAAATTTAATACGAAAAACGTAAAAACGTCATAACATTACTTAACTAATGATAGCTAATACAAGAAATCCAATAAGAAAAGTTGCAAGAAATCATACGGTATCTCATCATGCCGATCAGATAAGACTCCATTTGAGTGAGTTGCCGAGCTCCTACCCTGAAAAACAGACAAAATCGAAGAACAAATGAATCCAACTCTACAAAGTCCAATGCAATGAGTCAAATCCAATACACCACGTGATAAGATGAAATCCACTACCTGGTTTTGAAATTGCTCATAGATGGCCAAGTCAGCTGTTCTCTTCACATGACCATTCCCATTCGCAGTCACGCCGGAACTACTCCCATTACTCACAGCTCCATCAGTGGACTGTCCGTTTTGCTGCGGCTCCGGCACTTTCTTTCTACCAAACTTGGCATCATAAAACAATTTAAAATCCTAAAAATACAAATAATTTTAACTGAGATAAGTCCACGAATTCTTGATTCAATCCTACCCATTAGATCAAGATTCGCAACTACACAATCTCAACAACCAAAATTTAATCCAAATCTACTAAACTCTAAGCATATAATTAATCCAAAAACAAAAATTATATTAGAAAAAATTTGAGATCAGTGCGCTCATATTTGTGAGCAGAGAAAACAGAAGCAAGCAAAACAAACAAAAATAGAAATTGGGTTTCTTCAGTTTCTAGTTCCAACCCAGAAAAAGGTAACAGCTACTCTAATCATAGTTTCCTTCAAGTCTCACACTTTTAAAGTCAATTATCCAATCAACCAATATTTTCCCGGGAAACAAACAGAAAATGGTAAGAGAATTGGTGAGTGAATTGGTGAGTGAGTACCTGAAAGGACCAGCGAGTCGGAGCAGGCTCGTCGGACATTGCTCAAACAAATCTGGAGCGGAGAAAAATGAGAAGAGAAGAGAAAAAGGAGAGACTTGTGGAGATCTCTCTATCCCTCTCTCTCTCTCTCTCTCTCTCTCTCTCAGCGTCCCTCTGTCACTCTGGTCTGTCACTCGGACTTGGATTGTCTGCCCTCCCATTTAGTGCCCTCCTGTTTTGTGTGGTTACGATTAAGCCACGTTAATATTTTATATTATTTTTTTATAAAAATAATAAAATAAAAAGAAAAAATAATATAAAATGTTGACGTGGCTTAACCGTGACCACAAAAACAGAAGGGCACGAGGAGGGCACAAAAATTGGAAGGCAGAGAATCCAAGTCCCTGTCACTCTGGTGAATTATTATACAGCTAAAAAATAAAGCACCATGTAGAACAAAACGCACGTGTGATTTCTGAATTTTCATTATTATTAAATTGAGAAAAGTTCGCCATTTTTTTATTTTTATTTTCGGTGAAATGATTTTGGGAAGGTTTGGTTTGGGGTTTTAAGTGTGTCAGTCTAACAAAAAAGCTAAATGGTCTTATAAACTCTGACTTTAGACATTGTGAAAGTAAAATCGTTAGATAAAAAGAGAAACGTTGCTTGAATTTGAATTGATTAACTATACACGATTTGAAACATAAATAATCTAAAATTATAATAGTACTTGTAAACTTTAAAAAACATAAAATAATATGAGAAAATTACAACGCCCTACACTTTTTTTATAGTTTTATGATTAAACATTCGTTTTAAAGATTTAATTAAGGTACTTTAACCAATTATTACCTCAATAATTTTCTATTTATTTAAGAGTAAATTGTAGCAATGGTCCCTCAACTTTAATCAAATTGGAGCAATGGTCCCTCAACTAAATATCCATTACCATTGATCTCTCAACTTATCAAAATGTGTATCTATAGTCCTTTCGTCAAAATTTCGTCAAAATAAGTTATGTTGGAATAACCATTTATATAATTAGGATCCCTCAACTCATCAAAGTGTGTAATTATGGTCATTTTCGTCAATTACGTCAAAAAATTTGTTAAAACGAGTTGTGTTGAAATGATCATTGCTACAATTGGGTTAAAGTTAAGGGACTATTTCTCCAGTTGAATTAAAGTTGAGGAACCAATGGTAATGATTTTTTAGTTAAGGGACCATAGTTGCATGTTTTGATGAGTTGAAGGACCAATGATAATGGATTTTTAGTTGATGGACCATTACTTAAATTGAGTTAAAGTTAAGGAACCATAACTACAATTTACTCTTTATTTAATTTTCATGTCATTCATTTAAATGCATTTATATAGAAGCGTACGTAACTTAACAACTAATTGCATATAATATAGGAATTTAATTTCATCAATACGCATTAAATGACTTTTTTAAATAAATAAGATAGAAAAATTAATTCAACTAATTCCTCATTATGAGCATTAAAAAAAAAAACTTTCTAATAAAAACGTCTCAATACAAAAAGTCATAATACATACTTTTCTTAAGAAAACTTCATTAACTTATTAAAATTTTACGTATATATACATAAAAACTATACTTAAACTTATGGTACATTTGAGAACAAAAGTACCGACTTTTGGTACGTTTAGATTCTAAATGTATCGAGAAATCAAAAGTACCGAAAATTCAAATGTACCATAAAACCAAATGTGTCATTGTCAGGTAACCCCTTTGGTACGTTTAGATACTAAATGTACTAAGAAATCAAAAGTATAGAAAATCCAAATGTACCATAAAACCAAACGTGGCATTGTCAGGTAATCCTTTTGACACGTTTAGGTTCCAAATGCACAAAAAAATCAAATGCAACATAAAATTGAAGAAAATGCCCAGTGAAGAAGTTGTGAATCTTTCTCCATACACTCGTTTTTATTCATCTTTTCCTTTTTAATCCAATCATTAATATATCATTTAAGGGGTATATTCAATTACGATTTTGAGAGAATTTCAGGGAATTAATAATTCTAAGGGTATTCAATTGGGAATTTAAAAGACTTTATAAAAGTCTTGATGTATTCAATTGAGATTCTTAAAGACTTCTTACAATTCCCTATAAATTTAGGTGTATTCAATCATAACTTTTGAAAGTCTCTAAAAGTTTAGGTGTATTGGAAAATGAATTGGATTTGAACGGATTTGTGATTTGGTGGATTTTGGAGGATTTCAAGGTGATATGTATAAAAACCAAAGAGCTTGGCAAATCTCACCTCAACCCTAGAAACTTTGAGAGATTTTGAGCATGCTGCTCTCTTCTCCAGAAAGCATCTTCTCCTCTCCAGAAACATTGGGCTCCAAGGTAAAAAATTTCTCACCTTGTACATGTTATCTTTTTTCTCTCCTTCAGGCTTCATGACTTTTCTTGTTTTGATAGTGTTGTTCTAGGATTAGGGTTTTTCTGGGTACTTTGGAGCTAAGTTTTTTTTTCTTGTTAGGGTTAGGGTTTTTCTGACCATCAAACGTTTTGAAATTCATATATATTGTGAAGATACAAGTTTTGATTTTACCATTTGGAGCCAAAAGTTATTGAGTTTCTGCTTTGATTAATTAGGAATACAGTATAGATGTTACTTTTGGGTTAGGGTTTGATTTTACTGTTTGGTATTCAAGTTTGTATAGGTTGTCTCCCTTCTGCATCCCCGTGCCTAAAACTATAATCAGTGGAGCACTAATCTTTTTCGTTTCAAGTGCAGCACTCTTACAACCTCATTCTTTTTCTTTTCCTTTTCTTTTTATCTTAAATAATAAAAAATTATTTCATGCCTCAAAGCGCATCACTAATCTTTAGTCGA
Organism: Malus sylvestris; assembly: GCF_916048215.2. Lineage (NCBI taxonomy): Eukaryota > Viridiplantae > Streptophyta > Magnoliopsida > Rosales > Rosaceae > Malus > Malus sylvestris. The sequence continues at coordinate 40,715,062 of NC_062264.1, forward strand.
AACATGGTAGGGTGAAGTTGTTTCCTTGATTTTTCAACCTTTGTATCTAGTCCATTCCTGATCAACCTGTACTTGGGCTCGTACTTCTTAGCATTCTCTACTGTATCATAAATCAAACCGAAACTAGTGGACTACCCCCTCCAAAATGGGTGCGGAACTTGAATAAGAAGATGGAATTTGGGTTCCTCACCTCTAAAAACAATGTCTATAGAAATAATTTGTCACTCCAAAAGTTGTTTAGTTTCTACTTTCTCTATTCTTTTAAAATGTTTCTTGCTCACTTATACGAATTAGTTGTGAATAAATAATCATATACACAGCCTAATTAATCTTTTATTATCTTATAGCTAGGGAGTTCATTTGGAGTTGCAAGGCATAGATTTTAGAGGTGAGGCATTTTAATTGTATGTTGTTTTTTTAAGTCCAATGATGTCCAATATTCTTCTAACCTATCGTCCTAATATTCAGAACTCACCTTGATAGCTTGTGTAGGGGTTGCACAACTTTCTTCGCAAGGAGTGTCATTCTGATGAATTTCCAATCGAACCAAGAGATGATGAATCTGAAAATGAAGAAAATGATGATGAACTAGGTAATCAAACTCAAGAACAACAACGACAGATTGCCAATGCATGGAGAGCTGGTATAGCTACAGATATGTGGACAGATGTTGTTAGTGATATCATTCAAAGATGAGAAATAAAGAATTAATTGTTTTTACGGATTGGAGTATGCAATTTGTGTTTGAAAAACTTTGATAGTTAGTTTATTTTGTAAGCCTTAACTTTCAAGATTTTGGATGCCAATGTTTAATTTCACTTTGATAGCTAGTTGAAAACGTTGGATGTGAACTTGGTATATTGTAATTTGGTATTAGTAGGATGAAACTGATTTTGGCTTGTAAAGGGAAGGAAATTGTTGATCAAATTCTCTGAAATTCTCTAAGCCCATGTAAATAATTATTTCACAATTCATGCGAATTTTCATGAAGTTATAATTAATTCACTCAAAATCTCTGATAATTCAATTTTTTTCTCTCAAACTCTCTCAATTTCCCTGAAACTCTCTTAAAATCCTAATTGATTACACCCCCCTTAGTACTACGGTTTAGTGATATTTCTTTTCGTTTGTAAGCGATATGTCTTATGTTCGATTCTCGCCAAAGGTGAATTTGAACCACATTATTAATAGCCCATTGTGAAGTTCTCAGCCCACCCCCATTCTTTAGTGTAGATAATATCGTTTATTAAAAAAAAAAAATCAATCATCAATATTTTTTTTAAGTATAGTTTTTTTTTCCCTGCCATTATGATTAGTTTACCAATTTTATCTCCTACTTGATTCTTGTTTGGTTTTTATCCCATTGTAACCATGATTTTGTTCCCTTCTAATGTTTATTGCAAATTTCAACAACAGAGACTATATATCAATCTACATCACCATACGAGTTTGCTTTCTCAACCCTTAAATTTTAATTTGGTCTCTGAACTTTTATAATTAGTCAATTTCTTCCATAAATTTTAATTTTAGTTGATCACCCCCTAAACTTTTATAATTAACCAATTTCTTCAATGAACTTTGATATCCCCCTGAACCCTACTATTCAAACAAAAGTGTATGGAGTGAACTAGCGGATGAGAAGAAAAAGCAATATGTTGTCCACATTAGAGATAAAATTACCTTTTTGCAATTATAAACAAAAGTTCAAAGAAGAAAACGAATTATAAAAGTTTAGGAGGGGTCTTAGGCTAAAATTAACATTTATGGAGAAAATTGGTCAATTATAAAAGTTCAAAAAGATAATTGTCCAAAATTAGAGTTCATGACAAAAATTGACAGCTCCTTACAAGTTCGAAAAAGGAGAAATCGACAAACAAACTCATTAACTAACTTATGATTACACAAAATTAAAGGATTTGAAATAACAAGATAACTTAATTGGTGGATAAGACCTTCTTCTCGAACTCACTACATCTCGAACCCAAACCCTTTCATTGATGAATTACTGTAAATTATCTAATCGTTTTAACGAGAAGATAAGTAAAACCAACTTTTTTTTTCTTTTTCTTTTGGGTAGAAAAAGAGTGGCAGAAAATCGTGAGGTAAAAATAGTGATGGCCTCGTCCAATAAACAATGATGGGCTAGAGTGGAATTCGTAATACGTTATGGTCTTGGGCTCAAAACTAATGACTCATTTCACTTTTATTATACTCTTTACTAGCCCAACCCAAGACTAGGTACTTGGACTCAGTATAATTGGTTCACCTTTTTTTTAATTTTTTTATATAAGGAATTGGTATTCCTTTTCAAAAAATTCTATTTACACCTAATAATAGAGTTCGTTTTGATGTACTTTTAAAATAATTTAAAACACTTTTGGTGAAAATATTTTTAGAAACAATCCTTAGTAAATCCTGGAAAAGCAGTTAAAGTGCTTCCTGAAATAAGCACATAACTGATATTTCTTGGAGAAATCACATAAAGTGCTTTTTGAATCCAAAAATATTTTCTCTAAAAGCGCTTTCAATCATTTTAAAAGTACATCCAAACAAGTCCGTAGTCTTTAGACATCCAGTTTTTTGGACACCCATTTTCAAGAGAAATTATCAAATATAGCAAAAAATTACTCTTTAATTTCAAAAATACCAATTTTTATAAAAACTTTCAAATATATCCAAAATTTCATTTAAATAGATATAAAAACCCTCAATTTATATGAATAACTAGTTGTTGACTAAACGACTTGTTAACTAGTTGTTGGCTAAACGACTTGTGCTATATGATCAAGTGTTGCTCTCTCTAATATTTTTCTACTTTTTAATTTATTTTCTTTTTCAAACGAAGAATAAAGTTCTCTCTCAATTTTATTTTTAAAAAACAAGATTTTAATCCTTAAATAAGATGAGGTCTAGAAACATGTCTTATATAAGATTAAAAATTGATTTTAGTACCTAAACTCTATTTAATGCCAGCATATTAAATGTCTCTCTTTTTTGTTCATAATTTTATGGTGTTCATAAATTAAATTTTATGAAAATATTATAAATTTTAATTCTCATTACAGTAAGTATCTTATATAAGAAAATATTTTCTTAAAGATTCGAACACATGTTTTTGCATATTTTCTTATGTGCCACTAATTCATTACAATATATTTAGGTATGAACATTTCGGTATACTAAGTTAGTAATAGTATAATATGTTTAGGTACGAACATTAAGGTACAATAGTTTATTATAATATATTTAGGTACCGATATTTCGGTACACTAGTTTAGTATCATATATTTAGATATGAAATTTTTTTGTACACATGTTTTTGCATATTTTCTTATGTGCTACTAATTCACTACAATATATTTAGGTACGGATATTTCGGTACACTAATTTAGTAAAATATATTATTATACGAACGTTTAGGTACACTAATTAGAGGAAGTGAAATAAATATAATGAATTAAAATGTGTATAATAATAAATAATTTAAATTTTAATGTAATGACATTAAATAAGATATCTATTAATTATTAAAATAAAAATATAATATAAATTTGAATTAAGTACACATTAGATGAGTAAAATCAATATCCAATCTAACACCATATTTTTATTAAATTTTAATATTCTTCAAGAATTAAAGTTCAAAAACCACCTTCATTTTTTAATAAAAGTCAAAGAAAGTGAACTACTAGAGTCACTACAACAAAAATGGGCACTGCACACAATAAATTATTTGTGCCCTTTGAGGCCAAAGGGCACCAACATATGTGCCCATAGACCAATGGCAACAATGCAGCTACTATTATATTGTATGTGCCCTCTATGGGCGTCACCATTGATGAATGGGCACAATATGACTTTTAGTGCTCAAACAGTTCAGCACAAATAGTTGTCTTTTTGTGCCCACATTCTGACAGTTTGTCAGACAATCTAACATCCACCTGACGGGCACTTTTTTTAAATTGTGCCTAAAAAGCTGTATTTAAAAAAAATAAAAAATTTTGAAAAATCAAAACAGGCTACAAACTGAAATTTAAGCAAAACAAAAGATTAAAAATTTCATAAAATGAAAACCAACGGCTTCAGCTGCTATAATGAACCAAACAGTTAAAGTTGAATATCATTAATGAAAGTATACAAGTATTTCCTCATAAAAAAAAACGTGTACTTTGGCCAGGCAAAATTGATATATCCAACAGAACTTAAGCAATCCATGCATCTCTATATATAGCCAGGCAAAACTGATTTCACCTCTTTTTTCCAACTTGGTGGATAATGCAATCATCTTCTTGAAATTCAAACCAAAGGGAAAATGAAAATAAATTGTTAAGGACCTATTTTCAGTGTTGTTCAAGGACCAAAACTTTCAATCGACATTGAGAACTCACAAGCACTAACGCATTGCTACTTTGTTATACTAAATAACAACGAACAAAACATGCAACTTAAATGAGCAGCTAAACCATCAACTAGCAAACAAGATGTACAAAACAATAAAAGTTTGGACAATCATTTAGCTTAGGTCAAATGCAGTGAGATAAATCTCGATGTTATGACATTAATTTCTAAGAAAGATAGCAAATGCTAAAAACCTTAGAGGATCTGCAAAGCAGAGTCTAATAAATAAGTATTTTGAAATCTAACCTTGCTTATATTCCCCAGTTTTGCATCTCATCCAATCTTTGCTCCACAAACGAACCAATCCGGATGATATGTGTGGGTATTTGGACCTCTCATTGCCAAAGTCATGAATAGTACCAAAAATTAAAACGATCGATCTAATTCATCAACTTTAATCAACAAACACTGCACGTAAATGTAGAACTACAAATATTTTAAACATGTAAAAGTAACTCATGGATAATAAAAATACAAAATTAATCTACAAAAGTAGAAAGTGGTGAAACGGTTCTATCAATTTCAAATCATGATCAATCCCGACAAAGACCAACATAATCAACCAATAATGCATATGAACCTTTGCCTCCTTGAATCCATGGGACCTTATAATATGGGAACCCAACTGATTTTTTAGCAAAAGAAGTGTCATTTCTTTGATTTTGGAGTAATAGTTGTTTTTTCCTGTCAATTAGTTGTCTGTTTTTTTTAATTAGCTTATGAAAAATGGCTTTAAGGATAATGCAAATGAGGCATCTTTCAAGGGCCATATGGAATGTGTCTCACACCATTTCAAACTTTTTTTAATTACTATGATCTTCTACATCTCTCCTCTCGCTTCATGAATTTCATTTACAAACTTCTCATTAACTAAGGCCTTTAGCATCATGCCCTTTTTTTAGTAATCAGATATTACAATTTTACACTTGCTTAAATGATGAGTTTTATTATAGTACTGATAGTTATCTAAACCTACCACATGATGACTCACACTTTTGCCTAAAATCTGATAAGACTACCTTAATATGTAAACCTGAGTGGAAGATTTCTATAAAGTGAACTCCCACATTTATCTTTTGTAGATGAAGGAATGAATGGAATAAGATAACCAACTTCTGCACTACCTGTATGATTTGTTCATGTGATTGATCATGGGTAGTTTAGCTAGATCACAAAACTCAATCCATCGGAGTGACACCGGATTACAGTTTAGGCTTCCTCTTACACCGTCTGTCACAAGCCAGATGCTTGCATTTGAACCTTTGCCTCATTGACTCCATGGGACCTTACATTGTGGGAACCCAACTGAGTTTTTGGCATCTTTCATTAACTGGAAAATAAAAAAACAAAAAACAAAAAGAAAAACACTGTAATTATCCTATAATCGTATCTTATTCTCACTGCTATTTCAAATTAAAGGAAAGAAAAAGTTGAAAACCACCTGAGTCAACGAAATATCCTGTAATCATACAACATGGAAATGAATTTAAATAATTAAATTAAATTCAACATTTTGGCTTGATGATATTGGTCGAATATTTCCAGTCTTTCTTTCCCCGGGGAAACAGAAGCGACTACATGGAATTCTATTTTATTTATTTCCTTTCATCTTCTAGGCAACCAAAACAGAAAACTTAAAATAAAATAAAAAAAAGCTAGAAAAGTTGATGAAACAAACTACAATAAGCTATAAACATTAAAAATTAAATGACCAATTTAAAACAAGAATATTACATGCGACTAAACTTTGAAATTTCGAGCAGTCTCCAAGCGAGTAAACTTTGACATGCATATAGAAAAGGGAATTAAAATTCAAAATCTAAAATGGATCCCAAAACTGAAAGTTTTTATTTTAGAAAAAAACTTACACTGGAGGACAGCCCACTGAGAGACGATCATCTTTACCTCTAGGGTTGAGGTCCAATTCTGTCAGGCTTGGCCGAAAACTGGCCAAAAAATATGCGGTCACCGTTTCTTAGATCTAAAATTGAGGAAATTCGGCTATGAATTTGTAGAAATTAACTTGGGGTTGGAAAGAGGACAGAAAAAGGATTCTGGAGGTATAATTTGACGGTCATTGGTGATTGGGGGACGACGGTACTGTTGCGTGCAGAAGAAGGGGGAGAAAGAGGATACGGGCGGGGGAAAGGAAGGTGGCTGAGGACAAGGAGAGTTTGAGAGAGAGGAGTTAAGTAGAGTAAAAGTAAATCTAAAGGATAAAAAAAAAATTTATTTAAATATATTAATAAAATAATATCTATCTCTGACATTAAAAGGACACATGCAAGCTGGACACAAAATTTTGTGTTCAAACTTTAGTAGGCACAAATACACGACACAAACTAATGTGCTTTTTTGTTAGAGGGCACAATTGAGATATTTGGGTGTTCAATGGACCTTATAAAGCACAATTATTTATTTGTGCTCAATGAAAATGAGAAGGGCACAAATCAATTGTGTTCTTAGCCCATTTTTCTTGTAGTGAGTAACGAAATAAAAGTGAATTAACTTTTAGTTGTACGTACAACCAAAATTAAAAATAAAATGATCAAAAGAAAATATTTATCCATTATTCCCCAAATTTAAATAAGAGTTCTACAAAGTAGAATGAAGTGGAAAGGGATTCCTACTTGTTTATAATGGCCATTTGAAACACATTTTTAACACCTCCAAGTTGATTTTTTTCTCCACGTGATAGGATCCTTTTTTCTTTGCGCCTACTATATCTTCTTTGTGTAATTGGTGGTGGGACAATTCTCTGCGTAAAAAATAAATGCCTTCACTTCATCGTCATCAACTATATTTGTAGGCCATGTAGTTTCCATTGCATTATATATGACTTTCATAGTTATCCGCACTCATTTAGGTCCACATCCACAATACCATTACTTTCCTCTGAAGCTCAAGAAATGTAATTTTATATGAAATAAGTAATCATTTCGTTTTGCCATTTTTTAATGTTGAGTCAGCCCACCTCCCACCATAGTTCACAAAAAATGTCAAACTAAACATTCTACTGAAATATAAACAAACAATTGATCTACATCATTCAATTTTCTCAGCAATAAGGACAATCCCCACAAACTTCTTCTCATACAAGGCTCCTCGTATGTGACGAAATGCCTATATATCAATAATAATGAAATCAGTTACAATCGAAGACTCATACATTCCAAAAAATTGTGCTTCATACCAAAGGAAAATTGAGACAAACAACATTAAAGAGGTTGACAGTTCATTCTTTAATAATTATCCAACAAAAGAAAGAAACTACAAAATCCATTTACTAGTCAAGTTAACAAAAACTTAAATTCCTTCGTTTTCAAATATTTTACTAAAAATAATGATCTACATCATTCAAATTCTTAGCAATAAGGACATTCCCATATTGGAAACAAAAATAAACACACACACACACACACACACACACACATATTCGACTTTGTTCCTTAAAGGCCTTTCCATGCTTTTCAGTATAATCGAATAGACATAAATATGTTGTATTTGATTGTATTGAAAGTACGTTGTATTTGATTATATTGAAAGGAGAATTCAAATTTTAAACCAAATTTACAAACTAAATGATGTGTCATTAATTGAAAATAAACACGTTAATTAATACTTGACTAATAATTTAATCATCAACTACCACATTATTTAATCTACAAAATTTGGTTTAAAAATTTGATCACCCTAACATTACCCATATTGAAAAGGCATGACAAAACTTTTACAACCAACAACAAATGGAGATTTTTTAGAGACATGATGAATTTGTGTGTTCAATAAAAGTATTATGTTGTACAAACAAACCCTAGCTTATCTTATAAAAAGGTTAATCATTTTTAAGAAGACATTAGTCAGAAAGATTGCGTGCGCGTTCAATGAATTTGGGGGACCCAAAAAAGCAGCCAAATTCGATTAAGTGACACCCAAAGTGGGCAATCTGGTGTTCATCTTCCACTGTTGATCAATAAGTTCACCGTAGACTTAAAAATTCATGGGACCAAGAATATGCACGAATGCTAAGTAACCTACCGAAAGAAGAATGTCAAAAAGTTGAATCAAAGCCTTAGACTTTGAAAAGCACTTTCTCATTAAAAAGTTATTTCTAGAAACAGTATAGGCCGCAAATTTTTTTGCATGCCTGTGGAAATAAACACTGTCAGCTTAATGTAGAGTCAAAGTGGAGGTTGTCCTAAGATAAAAGGTGTTTTAGACTTCAACTTTTAGAATTTTAGTATTTTTCTTTTCAAGAAATAAATCTTAATTAATAGAAAATTTCCGAATACAACCAGTAACACCACGATCAAAGTTTAGGGCTTTGATCGCAGCAGTAGGGATAAAAATTTTATATTTCAATATCTAGATTTTTTGTTTAACAAACGATATTATCTACATTAAGGAAGTATGAGAATGAGTTAAGTCTCACAATGAGCTAGCTCAAATTCGTATTTGACGAGAATCGAACTTAATACCTCTCACTTACAAGTGAGGAGAAATATCACTAGAACGTAGTCCTAAGTGGCTAATATTTAGGGTTTTAGACTTTTGATTTCTTACTTGTATAAAAATCAAGATTATTTCTAGTTTTAAGTGCTTTTGAGTTTTGAGGACAAGCCAAACATGGCGCAATAATATTATCCTGCGTATATACGTAAGACGCAACTCAAATGGTGCAAAACTCATAAGTTGCTTTCGATCAAATATATTAAACTGCAGAAGCCAATACAATGCATCTCTTTTAGAAGCTCTATCTTAGTCCAGGGTCCTATGTTAACAAGGGTAACTATCATTTATGCTTGTCTCACTGGTGTCGGTAGGTGACAAGGACATTTGGAATATATGGAGCTGCATCATTGTCCAACAGATTTAAACTCCTAATCATGTATACAGTACTTCTGCATTCTCAAAGTATGAGTGTGTGTGTGTGTGACTGCTTTCTTGGATATAGGGTTTTTGAAAGTGATACTTTCGAATACATGCATGGAGAACGCTGTTGTGTGGTGAGTGACCATTTCTACACTCTTGTATGAACAAAGAATTAATTTTCCACCCACGCTTTATGAAGAACAAAAAGAACGGATGCATGAAAAATTTGTGGTTTACTGTCTCACTTAGGCATTTTGTGTCTGAATTACATGTGTCAACATGAGATGTTTAGGTTGTCAGATTCTAACCTTTAATTAAGTTTATTTTTGTCTACAATATGTGATTTAATTTCGAACAACATAATCTTTATGCATTCAATTATGTACATAAAATACATATATCGATCTATATCTATTATCCATTCGCCCACTTAAACACTGAACCCCTCTTATCTTAGCAAACCCAAATTTACCAGTCCAGTTTTCAAGCTTATATCGCTGTTGCGGTGTTCTTTCTTTACAAATATCTGTTAATTCCAATTTCCACCATGCAATTGCATGTATGTAACAGCACGTTCTTTGTACAAATTGCTTTTCTCCGGACATAATAGCATCTGAGAAAAAAAAAACACGTTGATATGATATATAAAGGGAATTGTTATTAACACTTTAAAATTTTCATTTGGCACTCCAAACTTTCTATAAGCATGTTACTACTGTTCATCCTGAGCCAGAGAAAGAAAAATACATTTGTGAGAATTATAGAATGAGATTTTTAGATTGCTAATAACAGTTCTCTATATAAATATGGGTTAAGGTCAAAAGACAAACATTTTGACAAATACTTTTACACTCTTTATCTTTATTGGCTCCTGGATTCATTTACATCTAGAGCATCTTCAGATGAGATATTAAAATGTCCAAATTAGCACTACAGTAAAAAAAAAAAAAAAGCAACAATGTTTTTTAACCCAAAAACCAAATCAAATGTGGCATGATAAGCATCTCACCCTTGCTGCTAAAATTCACAGCAACTTTAAATCTTTTTCTAATTAATTATTAAGTGTGTTTTATTTATTTTTTGATCGATTTTTTGTTTTAAAACATTTATTATAATAGTGTAATGTAATAAAATAATAATTTAAAAGACTTTAGTTACAACATAAATTATCAAATTTAAACTTTATGATTGGTTTTTTGTTTTAAAACATTTATTATAATAGTGTAATATAATAAAATAATAATTTAAAAGACGTTAATGTACAACATAAATTATCAAATTTAAATTTTATGATTAAAACTTGAAATCTGCAAAATAGATAAAACAAAGGAGTAGGATTCTCTCCCATTTTTTTTCCCTTCCCTTCCCTTCTATCCTATTTGAACGATCACGGTTAAGTCACGTCAATATCTTATATTAATTTTTTATAGAAATAAAAAGATGAAAACGGATGGAAAGATGAAAGGAAAAGAATCATACCCCTAAAACAAAAGTCCAATCCAGGATTAAAGTAAAAATTAATAATGGTGTACTCGTAAGAGGGTTTATAATTTGAATTGCCCAGGACGGTTACTGAAAATCACATCAACAACTGGAAGTTAGTTGTCTCATATAGATTTAACAACAAAAATCCAACATCGATGGCTGAAAGGTAATATAAAGTATGTTTACCAAAAAAACAAAAGGTAATAACTAGTGAAATGGATCATCTCAAGATCTTTTCCTCCTAATTTATTAAATTTAGAGATTCATACTATTGAAATTTGATTCAACGTCTACAAATAAGAGTTTATTTTAAAAATTATAATAATTTTAAGGCCTAATCGGATAAATGATCCATGTAGTCATAAGGTATTCGGATGATAGCCCCTGTGGTAAAAAAAATTCAGATTTAAACCCCTGTGGTCATAGTCTGTTAGTATTTAAACCCTTGTGGTCTAAGTCTGTTAGGATTTAAACCCCTGTGGTCTAAGTCTGTTAGGATTTATGCCCTTCTGTCATTCATCCATTAGGTTTAGGTTGGCAAAATCGGATAAATTGTCCCCGTGGTCATAAGGTATTCGGAAGATAGTCCCTGTAGTAAAAAAAATTGGATTTAAACCCCTGTGGTCTAAGTTTGTTAGGATTTATGCCCGAAACCAGAGGTTCTGTCATTTTTCCGCTAAGCTTACAGGTGGAACTAATAAATCACATAATTCATTAAAATTCAAGATCTAATAAATCAAATCATTCAAAATGCCTTTATAAAATTAACGAGTTTTTGACTTCCGAATGTCCAACCGATTAATTAATTCTTTATACATATTCTATTTTTCTTTGACAAATAAGACAGTAATCGTTGGCGTTTTCGCAGAATTTTACGTAAACCTCTCTGAGATAAATAGTTTTTTTGTGTAATTGTAAATGTGAAGTAAGTCTTCGTATCCTATTGGTGAAACTAACTATTTGAAATTCAACAGATCATCTGTTTTCGTTTTTTTCTTCTTGTGAAATAACTAAGATGAATGAATTTTTTTACCATAAACTGAAATCTTCTCTCCCCCCCCCTTATTGTAAGATATTTTTTATTGATAGATACTCAAAGAAACTTTGCTCCACCTGTAAGCTTAACGAAGGAATGACATAACTTCTAATTTAAGACATAAATCCTAATAGACTTAGACCACATGGGTTTAAATCCGAATTTTTTCTACCACAAGGGCTATCTTCCGAATTCCTTATGACCACGGGGACCATTTATCCGATTTGGCCAACCTAAACCTAATAGAGGAATGACAGAAGGGCATAAATCCTAACAGACTTAGACCACATGGGTTTAAATCCGAATTTTTTTACCACATGAGCTATCATTTGAATACCTTATGACCACGGTGACCATTTATTCAATTATGACTAATTTTAATCGTTAAATTAAATTTTAACAGTCTGAATTTTTAAACTTAATAGATTAAGAGGAATGCATGCGAAGATAATCCCTCTCCAATAACTAGTACTCACAGATTTAACAGCATTAGACCTTGCATCGATGGAAAAGCACTTATATAATTTAAATGTTTGTTTAATTTTGGCAAAAAACAACTATCTGACTTTTGGAAAAAGAACAGCGTCATATTTAGTACGGAATGTCACCCTGAAGCAGATAAATTATTGCATAGGCCACTGGTGACTTTGCATAACTGTTCATTGCGTGGAGTTCCCAGATTCATGCATCTGTAAATATCATCAAACTTTTTCTTGAGCTGTCAAGTCATGTCATTTCAGATCTGCGTTCACCGAGTCGAGCTCAAGGAAGAAAATGGACATAAGCAACTTCGCCGGACAATTATTGTTCTCAGACAAGACCTCAAGAAGGTGTACCACCTTCAAACTTCTCACGGGCCAGAGCTAGCTTCTTCATTTAGGTTTAACTTTCTATTGCATAAGTGGATTGTGATCGCATCTGCACTTCAAATTTATGTTTATAAATTGATGGAGATGTAATAGTTGGCCTAGGAATCAATAGCATGTGAATGGATAAAATTATGGAGTGGATTGTCTGCCCTTCAATTTCCGTACTCTTTTCATTCTTTCCTGTTTGTGTGATCACGGTTAAGTCACGTTAATATTTTATATTGATTTTTTTATAAAAATAATAAAACAAAAAGTAATAAGAATATCAAATGTTGATATGGTTTAACCGTGACCACACAAAACAGAAGGGGATGGGAAGAGTATGGAAATGCGAGGGCAGACAATCCATCTCCTAAAATTATAATTTAAGCCTAAGTTAATGTCCAGACTATGGTATAAAATATCGATGATATCGGAAATATCAGTAGTCAAAAAACATGAAAATTTCGATCAAAATATTGAGATATTATCAATATCGATAAAAATTGAATAAAAATCACGGAAATTGTAAGAAAAACGTAAAAATTTTATTGAAACTTTGAAGAATGTTTATTTAGTCAATTATCTATTAGTTTATCAAAGAAATTAGAAGGAAATGCATTACATGATGGATTTAACTGATTTAAGTTGATTATACAGCGAGCTGACAAACACTGTGAGTGTAGAAAATATGTAGTAATTAATGAAAAAAAAATTAAACACACCATAATCATTTATATATAATGATTTACTACAATATTTTACACTTTATACATTGCATGGTAAGATACATAAGTGATTTAGTACCACATAAAGTTCCTATGAAGTTCAAATTTTTCACCAACTTCATAATCTCTATGTGTAGAGTAAGTTTATTGTGAAGAGTATTCATCAAATTATAAATCTCCAAAATAGTTTTGCATGTAATTGTTAACATGCCACTCATATAAATATAAATATTTTAGCATATTATCACTAAAACATAAGTGATATATCGTTGTTAAGGTGTTGGAGGAGTTCAAATCCCTTTTGTGTTTTTTTTTCCCTCCCATTTTTCCCTTTTTTTCTTCTTTTTTACTTTTTTTTCCTTCATTTACATCGATATTTTCGATATTTTAGCGATATTACACCTATATTTTGACAAAATATTGCTGAAGTGTGAGCGAAATTATCAACATCGATATTTTTTGATATTGTTGATACTTGTACGATATGTACATGGATATGTTCCGAAATATCAGTGATTCGAAAAAACCGAACTATCTTCGATATTTCGTCGATATTATCGATATTTCAGACTATGATCCAGACACAAAAATATACCATAAGTAACAACTAACAAGAGCATTACAACAACTGCTATCACTAATCAAATATACAGTGTACACATAGTTATAACTGGAACACGTCCACCTACCATATAATTTCCTCAATTTTATTTTTATTGTTGAAAGGTAATGCTGCATATACTGTCAGTGATATGATAGACCCCAATGCATAAATTAATGGTGGGTCTGATGCTGTGCATAAACGATCATTTCTTGAGTTCTTGAATTTTTGTGTAAGATATTTTTCTTCCTGATATCTGTCTAAATTACCGGGATAAGTTTTAATTTGAGTACTTTCCTTTTGCTTCATAAGGTGCTTTGTATTTGAAAATAGATCTCATATTGACGAAAAGAGATCTTGTTCAAGCTTATAAGTTAAGTTATTTTTTATATTATTAATTGATTTTATAATAGAACATCAACTTTTTATGTATCCAAACTTCTTCATAATGCATGCTGCCTAGATGTTGACATGTTGAACAAGCGAACAGTACTGGTAGAAATCAACTGTTGAAGGAAAAATAGTGGAAGCTAATTCATGGTGCGAAACAGTCCATATTGTGATGATTCAAAGTATTTAAAATTTATGGAAATGGATTATCTCTGGATCATTTTTCACCTAATTCACCTAATTTGAAATTCGAACGGTTGAAATTTGATACAAAGGCTAAAAACAAGGGATCATTTAAAAATGATAATAATTATAATCGTTGAATTAAATTTTAATGATCTAAATTTCAAACTAAATGAATTAGGTGGAAAGAGATCAAAAGATGATCCCTTTTCCAAAATTTATTGTCTAGTTAGTCGAAAGTGATTGAATTAACACTTTAAGAGTCAGACAAAACGTTATAGATTTTGCTTTCTGGTATCATCACATTGTCCAAAAGTGTACTTGAGAAGGAGCCCTTTATAATTTTCACACCTGGCCTCCTAACGATGAAACTGCAATGTAGCCATAATGATGAAACTGCAATGTCGTAGGGAAAGGTGTGAAGTGATAGAGGGAAAGGGATCCTCTTTGGATTCCTTCCACCTATTCTTACAAGTTAACAAATCTGGATCCTTAAAATTTGATTCAACGACTAAAAATAAAGAACCCACAAAAAACTATAATAACTTTAGTTTTGGATCAAATTTTAAAAATTTAAATTTATGATTTTGATGAATTAGATGGAAGAGATCCGAAGAGTTTCCTTTCCGTGATAGAGATATGCAATAAGATGCGCAGAGATTGGAATTGTATGGTCAAATACAGACTCTAGGGCTTGGGACATTCGGCAGGTCGTAGCTGCTGAGAGTGAGAGCATTGAGAGGGACTGGGCACTGTAGTATCTGACGGTGCACACCACTCCCTTCCTTACCGAATCTTCTTGTTTGTGTGGGAATGTGGGGACTCCATAACTCATGAATTCATGTTGAAAATCATTGCTATCCTTTTCCGGCCCCTCTCGTTTCCCTATATATGGTTAAATAACCTTTTTTTTTAAAAAAAAAAATTAACAAAACACTCTAGGTACTCTTTATTTTGAACAAAAAATCATATTTTTACTTTTAATTAATACTATTCACTATACCGTTAGAAAATATTTGTAGTTAAAAGAGAAGTTTTTTTGAACTTTTCGTTAAGTTTTTTTTTTTTTTTCATGTTAAAAGAAAAAGTTTAGTCTGACCCCGACTGTCAAACTGTAGTGTGTGCGCATGTGTGTACTGTGTAGAATTATTCATTCTAAAGACACATACATGTGATTTCCAAAAAAAAAAAAAAAAGACATGTACATGTTCAATTATTTATTTTTAAATTAAATTTGATTGCAAAGTTTATCCCCACACTAACATTGCTATTATAAAAAGTAATTTTGAGAATAATTTATTGATAAACAAGAACATGTTCAATTATTTATCAATGTTAATCTTCGTGTTAATAAGAACTCACTCGATGAAGGATTTCAATTAAGAATTCAGCTACAAAGTTTATAGCTTTAGTTATGATTAGCTCATTGTAAGGTTTAAAACACTTTCATACCTCTTTAATACAGATAATATTCGTTTGGTCAAACAAATTTTTTTTATAGCTTACTACTTACAGTCAACTGAATAATTACTTCAAACTGTCAAAGGTGCGTTTTGAATATAAAAATAATCTCAATTATATGGCATGTAAAGGCCAAATCGATGTCGATCTCCCTTGACTTTTCTTTGTTTTTGATCAACTTTCAATCCCTAACTTATTCACTTTTAACCCCAAATTCTGGAAGAAGTGGATCTTTCAACATATAAATATCATAGAACTTTTGAGATCAAATAGTGTCCAAATCATGCTATGTATTTAAGTTTTGGACCGTCTCTCAAAATAATAACAAGGTATGGATTTTTTTTAAAGTCAGTTGCTCTTAATTGCACGCGAATAATATCATGGCCAACTTACATTGGTCAGTTTTGTTTGCAGTTAAGGTAAAGCCCCAACGAATTGTGTACAACATTGCTCTCGCGTGCGACAGCTACCGATATTAGCAAAATTAATAGCTCGTTTGCTTTGAAATGGGATATATATATAAGGGTGTGCTATTCACACATCCCAAATTACTTCTCACACACCTCTTATTAATTTTTGTCCGTTGATCTTCTTTAACTCATCCGATCTGACGACCGAAAATTAAAAAGGTGTGTGAGAAGTAAAATGAGGTGTGTGGGAAGTAAAATGAGGTGTGTGGATATCACACCCTTATATATGTGTGTGATTTGAATGACATATCATGTCTGTCATAAAAAATGTGCCAGAAATTACATAATTCTCCGACCAAAACGTTTTATAATTCTAAAGTTTTGAAAACTTTTTGTATTTGTATAGATTAATAATAGCTTAAGAAACCAATGTTGTGACCTCTCAACCAGAGCAGGGATCGGAGCTCAGAATATTGGTATATGCTATGGACAAATGAGAAGTCTAATTTACAATGGGAAACCATTACTTTTGCGTCTCCAAATTACTATATCTGAGTCACCAACTGCATAAGTAGCGTGAACTGTAAATGGGTCTTGAAAGTAAATATTGCTTATGTCAACTATAATTTATAAATAATATTTGCGTCAATGGCGAAATTGATTTATTGGACCAAAATTTGATTTTCGAAAAATGACAGTGTCTCGTTGCACATACACACGTGCATCTCTTTGGGCAAAACTACAAGTAAAGAGACATTAAAAAAATATTTTTTCTACTTATATTATGACATATCAACTTATATTTCGTTCACATAGAAAAATCTCTCAGTTCATTGAACTTGAATCTCATAAAGAATAGAAAAAAAATTATTGTTAGCACTTCGTGACATTTGTTGTGTAATATTCTAAATACTATTTCTCACTTACTGTTTAAAAAAACAGGTGTATATAAAACAATCGCTTAGTTATTCTATACATATAAAGGCAGAAGCAAAAAGAGTGAAGCTTTCATAATTTCCAAAACAATCGCTCAGTTTTTAGTAAGTTAATTATTTTTCAAAATATATATTTAAAAAAAAATCTAAAATAAGTAAAATAAAAAAAAAATTATTGTAAACAATGAAAAAGACTCAACTGCCACAGGTGTAGGCGTGTGGCAAGAGACTAGTATATCCATATAAATAAAACAACATGGTGACGATAAACAAGCATTAAATAATGGTAGAGGGGATTCTAGAAAAATGCTTAGGTGACTCTCTCAAAGTGTGACTCTCCATGGACTCTGTCACCTCACATTTTTAGCGCAATGCTTCAAAATTTGGTACGAGACTTGGCGTTAAACTGTGAGGTGGCAGAAAATCCATGAAGAGTCTCACTTTTGAAAAAGCCCCCTTAGCATTTCTTGGGTATTCTATTTTCTTTTTGTTGTATGAAAAAAAGCAGTTTATAACAACTATTATGTTTAATTTTAGAGAGATTTATCTCACATAAATGACGATGATGATACATTTTGTAATGAATTAGATACCTAATTGTGAGTAAACCTCTTGTAATAGAATAACATTACTGTGACAGCGTGTATTATGTAAATGACTTGTAAATATCATATTGCTAGTGAAAAACAAGATAAAATGGTTGATTATTGAAGATAATACGTCTTGTAATTCAGACAATGAATAATTCAAATTCAGAAATATCTTCAACAAAATAGAGACCAATATTAATAGCTAACCGGTAAGTATGACACATTCAACACAGTTTATACATGCATGGAAACCCTAATAGATTGTTCTGAACAAGAAGACATGAAGATGATAGACTCGCATTCATGGTAGAAGGTTGGTTGTTACATCCAAACAAAGAACTAGAGGAAAAAAGTTAAAAGAAAGGGAACAGACGGAAGAAATAAAATAAAAGAAGATGATACATCAAGAACAACCTATTTGTTTGCCATCTATGGCAAAAACATGAGTGGATTGGAGTCAACTTTTTCACACCTATTCTGAGCTTTAGACAAAAACCCAAATATATTGGTTACTAACGTTGGGAATTGGACAGCATCACAGGAGCAGACTTCTCAAAGAGTCCTAGCCTGTAATCAGCCAGCCTTGACCTGTACGCAGACTTTTTGTATTCACTCCACGTGAACTCCTTGTACAAGCTCTCTTCTCCTTCTGCCATTAGTGACGGCAGAGGTGCTATCTTCTCACTCAAAGGTGGCCCTCCAAAGTAGATCATTGAAATCCTTGAACTAACTGTGTCAGCCAAAACCCTATGTTTCACACTCTTAAACCGCCCATTAGTCATCACCTGCATCAAAATCCCACTCCCAAGTTAGCAAGAACAGCAAGTTTATATTACTTTTCACTGCAAAAAGCCACTAAAAAGATTTCACGGCCGACGCAACAGCAATAAGATATTTTAGGGTAAATTTTAAATAGTGAAGAGGAAGTGCTGGTTGTGGCATGTCGTAAGAGTGTGTTATGGAAGAAAAATAAAGATGAAATGCAAGTTGCGTGCAAGAAGTTAGGTTTTGACCTCAATTTCCAGAGAAGTTAACTAATAAAATAGTGAAAAGACAAACTTAATTATAATATATATATGTGTGTGTGTGTGTGTGTGTGTATTATCTATATATAATATAAACAATGAATGGGTTTCGTTTAAATGGGTACCTGCAAGCAATCACCAACATTGATGAAAAAGGCGGTCTGATCAGGTGCTACTGTGACCCAAGTCCCATCCTTGAGACAGATCTGCAGGCCTGATGTGTTGTTGGATTTCAGGACAGAAACAATCTGGGGGTCTGTGTGCTCCCCAAACCCTATCAAATTTCGTCCACTCAATGCCTGAAGCTCTGGACATGGCGGATAGTAGTTTAGCCTGAAACACGAGTCACTCTTCTCATCTGTCAAGAGCTTGCTCAGCACATTCCTTTGCTCAATCCCCAGCCCATCAGCCACCATTTCGAGCACTGCAAAAGTCATGTTCTTCACTGCCGTAATATAATCTTCAACTGCAACACTGAAAAAGGAAAAGTAAATTAGTTTAAGAGTAAAGAATTTGAAACGAGCGCAGGAGACCAAAAATGAGCGTTAATATACTTAATTTATGTTTTTGTTTCTTTGTAAGGAAGACTATGAAAAGTGTTTAACCTTGCACCTGATGTTCTATGTTTTCCAGTATCGCTTGTAAAAAATGAAAATAAATAAACAGAGAAGAACAGAGTACTCTGTTTTTTGTAAGAATTTTTACCAGAAAATTTCAGGGTTTTCCTTTAGAATGGAGAGGGACTTGTGAGATGTGATATCAGGATTGGTGTTGAGGAGGATATATTCAATCCAACCCACGTCGCCGTTTGGACCGATTCTCTTGCTGCCGTAGCCGCAAGGGTCGGCGGGGCCAGCCTTGTCCTTCTCCGACTGAGGCAGGCTGAAAAATTTGAGAGCTTGGGCTTCCAGAGTGGTCATGAAGTCCAATGGGACTCCATGGTTGATCACCTTGAACATACCGTACTCCTCACAGGCCCTGACTATGCAGTGCTTTGCGTCAGGCCTCGAAAGGTCTACGACTGGGATGCCGGCGAACAGGCCGGTGGGCTTGCATGTTTTGATTAGGTCAGAAAAATGGTCTAATGCAGCTGGTTGTGACAGAACCACCATAGCTAATAGATATGTGTTTTTAGAGAGAGAAAGAGTCTAGAGAGAGAGATGGGTTCAATCGTGGAAGAAGAAGAGGGTTTGAAAGCTTTCGGAGGAGTTTGGGTTGGGCGAGAACGTGGAGGAGGGTGATGGGGGTTTAAATGGGGGGGAAAGGTGTGAGGGTTTGCTTATGCATGAGTGAGGGATACGGAGGCGTTAGCAACTATAAAGAGGAGCCATCTGGCTTTGTGTGTTTACTTGGTTGGTGTGGTGTTTATGCTTTCGAGGGAGAGAAAAATTGTTTTTTCTATTTTCATGTAAGTAATTCTATCTCTAGACCCAAAATTGATATATTTTTAGGGGTATGCTATCCACAAACTCTTTTTTACTTATTTCACACCTTTTGTTAATTTCTACCATTTGATATTTTTCAATTCATCCGATCCGACAGTCGAAAATTAGAAGGGTGTGAGAGAAGTAAAATGGGGTGTGTGAATATCACACCCCTATTTTTATGGCTTATTCTATTAATACTTCACATAGTGTTGATTAAACTTCATATACTTAATACACCCCACATTTATTTTTTTAATTAAAATTTATCTTAATACACCCCCACATACTTTTTCATAATACCCTTATACCCCACATTCTCATACGCCTAATATTTTCCACATACATCCCACATTCTTTAAATCTTATAAAACTCATTTTCATTTTTTTTATAAATTAAATTGACTGAGGATTAAAACTCTAACATTCTCTAAAAAGAGAAGTCTACAATCCGGTCTGTTGAGCTTGAATATCATTGGGTCATCACAGGCCAATCTCTTTTTCTCTGTCTCTTAAGCCTTTTGCTAACAAAAAAGAGGATTTTTGCTAAAAAATAGCATCTGGGATGGGAGGAACCTAATAGAGCAAAAGTAAACCCCATAAGATGAATAAGAATGGAAAAGGTGTTGCTGGGTTGGCTTCCTATGAAATTGGGTAGTATGGAAAACAAAAGCAAGCTTAAATAATTACCGATGTCGTTGAATAATTAAAACAATAACAAATATGAAATTTTACCTCATGTGAAGTTTCCGAATATTGATATCGTGTTCCATTTGTTAAATTTTTTTCTCAATCAACGTGTTTATAGTTTCAATAGTTAGAATTTTATTCAACAATTGAGTGGAGGGTGAGAGGGGTATTGATAGTTGAAGAAGATAAATAATACGTAAAAATAATTTGGGGTGTATTTAGAAATTTCTTATTTTCTTTAAACCTCATAAGGTCGAAATTGTCATTGCATAGTATGTTACATAAGCTACTTAATTTTAAATTTTAATGTGGGGTGCATTCAACCTTATGTGGGGTGCTAATAAAAAAAACCTATTTTTTCACAATTTTTTTTAACAGAGATGATATCTAAATGTGAGACCCACCTTTATTCCAAAGTTGAAAACAAGAATGTCAAGTTTATGTGTAAAGACGGTACTAGGAACGGGCATTCAATTGAGATTTTAAAAGATTTATAAATATAGAAAGTTTATGTATTGTATTGAAATTTTGAAAGATTTTAATATCAATAATTCTACTTTAAAATTTAAATAAATTCATAATAATCTAGGATATATTTAAATATTTTATCGAATACCATATGAATTTGTAAACTTCAAATGCCTAACTGAATACACCTTTTTTATTCTTTTTGTATTTTTAATTACGTAAAAGATATGTTCTAGATGTTCTGGAATATTCCACATAGTTATTAATATTTCGAAATTCTCTCAAATATTATATTACTATGCTACATAGAAGAGGACCACTGCATTCACTTTTATATCATATTGATATTGTTATTGTAGATGTATTCTTTTATATTATATAAAATATGTTTTTGTTATTTATAGAACTTTCGAGATATGTATGGCATGTATTTATATTGATTTATTTGATTAATGAAATACTATTTATTTTCAAAAATGAGTAACGACTTATATTCTTTTACTTCCAGTTACATGCTGAATTACCATTTCGACCAACTGTACAAAACCTTTGCTTGCTTCCTTACCAAAAAGAAGAAAGAAAACCTTTACCCAATTGAGGATAAGGTAAAAACTAAGAGGAAAGCGGAGTAAATGCTCAAAATTTATAATCTGAGTACAAAATCTCATGGATGCATTTATTGGGTCACCGAATTTGCTTTAGTGTTCCGTTTAACTCGAAGACAGAAATACGTTACCGTTTTATGTAGTACTGCTGGATGAAGAAGAGAATTAATCCACCAATGTGTTGTGGGATGTCTCCTATATTCTCTCTCTCTCTCTCCCCCCCCCCCCCCCCCCCAAAAAAAAAGAAAAAGAAAAACAGACATAAGATATAGGAAGGTAATTTGGAGCAGCTGTTACCCTGTTACACAATGAATTCTGATTCACGAGAAAACCACAGGTACTGCCATTCAACAATATTCTTATGATACTTTTCCTTTTAGAGATGTTTTAATATAAACGAGTCCAAAATGATACTTAATTGGTTTTCCTAATTATGGTTCGAAAAATGGAAAGCTCTCTCGATGCATGTTAATTAAGGATTACGATCAAGTGCAAACGAGATCCCATTTCAGTAATAACTATGAGTATATATGTACATCACTTGCAACATTTGATTGCCAAATTTAATTTTTTAATTAGGGTTATTATGATGTTTATGTACTTCTCTTCTTCTACCTTTCTGATTCCATGAGGGTGTCATCGGTCATCATTCAAGTTAGGAGACTGGTTAGGGTAAAGATCAAGAGCTTAAATTAATCGAAATGTTTGTTGTTTTGCAAGTAGATGTTATGCAGATTTCCATGTGTAAAAGTTCTAATACATTAAGGTAAAACGATAAAAGGAGAAACTTGATATTTGATTGCTTAGATATGGTATTTAAAAGAAAAAAGAATCAATCTGACCCTAAACCCTTCCTCGAACAAAGATTCCAATATTATTACTGCTAAACAGTAATCAACTATAAAATCCCCACCCTTTTATGTAAATTAACATTAAAGTGGCTAGCTAGTACCTTAAGGTCCCAAAGCTACCCAGCCTACCCCTAATCACATCACTTGCATATAATTAAAAAAAAAAAACTAGATAATAAAATAGAGCTTTAATCAAAAGGGCTTGAACCAATAAATATTTAATAAAAAATCATCCTAAAATGTTATTTAACCAAAAGGGCTCAAAATTTAATAAAAAATCATCCAAAACTATTGTCCACGGCCCAAACTTACAAGCCCAACCCACTATAAATCTACACTTCTGTAAATACCCCTAAATGATTCGATATTTCCTGACTCTTCACCAACCTCAAACCAGCACGAAATTGCCATAATAAGTCCCTGTCTTCCTATCAAATCGAATTCCCCCATTTCAAAAATCACCAAATCAAAGTTCAAATCAAAGTTGAAAAATGAAGCATTTATCGGAACAAAGCCGCCGAAACAAGTTTAAAAGAAGTTTAATGGCAGAAACTCTGTTGAAACAAACTGGTGAAAAAGCAGTGCAAAACGTACCAGAACCTCCGTCGAAACAAACCAGCAAAAAATATGTGGAAAACGTACTAGAACGTCCGTGTGAACAAACTAGAGAAAAAGAAGTACAAAACGCACCAGAACCACTGTCGAAGCAAATCAAAGAAAAACTAACATTGTTTCTGGAAAAATCAAAACATAACACTGTTTCTGGAAACAAAAAAATAACACAGTTTCTGAAAAAAAATCAAATACAATGTTTGTGTAAAAACTAACATTATTTCTGGAAAACTAAAACTGTTTATGGAAAAAAATTAGAACCACCGTCTGAACAAACCGGCGAAAAACTAACATTGTTTCTGGAAAAAAAAACCCCAAAATATAAAACTGTTTCTGGAAAAAAAAAAAAAACACTGTTTCTGGAAAAAAATAACACTATTTCTAGAAAAAACTAACACTGTTTCTGGAAAAAGAGAACCAAAACATATAACTATTTTTGGAAAAAAAAAATAACACTGTCGCTGGAAAAAAAAAACCAAAACATAAAACTGTTTCTGGAAAAACCAAAATATAACATTGTTTCTGGAAAAATAATCTGATACAATGTTTGTTTTGTTTGTGTACAAACAAACACTGTATCTGAAAAAAAAAAAAAACCAAAATATAATATTGTTTTTGGAAAACAAAAAAATAACGCTGTTTCTGGAAAAAAATGTTGGCAAAACTGTATCTGGAAAAAAAAATACATTGTATCTGAAAAAAAAATTGAACAAAAAGCTATCAGACCTCAAATTTATTTTCTAGAGAAACAAACGATGAACTCCACTGAAGAAGAAAAATTGAAAAACGGTATCTCGAATATATTATGAAAAATTGAAAGGTTAATAATACGATGAATGAGGAGGGAATGGTAGAAATTCACCTTTGGCTTTTTTGCCGATGTCGGTGAAAGTGCAGATCCCTTGCTCATCTTTACAGAGAAGAGAGAGAGAGAGACATAAATTTTGGGAGGGAGGGAGAGAGAGAGTGACAAAATCATACCGTTTTGCTTGTAAGAGATCGTTTCCAATTTTCACAGAGATTGAGATTGCTCAAAATTAGGTTTGGGGTCGAAGCTATGGTTTTTACATAATAATAGAAATGGAGTTGCTATGCGAGATTATAAAGAAAAATGGAAGGTTTTGAATGTCAGGAAAAAAGGGAGGAGAGAATACGAGAGAGATCCATAATGAAGAGAAACTAAAGGACAAAAGCTTGCCGTTACGGATAAAATCGTAAACTTAATATTTGGGCCATTTTAATTAGTCAGATTTAGTATTGGGCTTTGTCCTAACCATTAAATAAAGTTATTACATGATTTTTGGTTAAAACTCAAAGTTTTCAAACTCTTTATCATTATTTTCCCTATAATAAAAAGGATTATATATGCATGCATGAAGCGATACCATTCTTTTCGCATTGGGATGAAAGGGATATAGCTGACTTTGATTAATTGTTTTTAGTGAGGTTCTTACATCTTATTCATAACTGTAATTTTTACGTAAATTTAGTCAGTTGTCTTCTTTATTACGGTGATATGTGTTTTGGTGGCATTTACAAGTTTGGTTAGCTGCTGAATAAGAGTGAGGTATACACACATGAGTAATTTAGAGGAGACAAATTTTTGTAAAACTCTACATGTCACTCGATAATGTCTAATGACACGTAAAAGATTTAACTACAATTTCCTATTTACATAGAAAATAAAAAATATATTATTTCCAACATTAGAACTAGAATAAAATAAAAACACTCCGCCCCAGACCTTCCTCCACTGGGAAAGCCTCAAGTGCAAGTCTAAAGGTGGGAAATGAAATTTAATATAAAGTAAGGGATGCTTGTTGCTTTCATCCCGTTCCTCTAGTTCATGAATAAAATCTTCTTTGTCTTCAAAGAATTGATCCCATCATTTTATTGTAGACATCAAAATTTTAATGAACTAAATATTCATTGGCTCGCTAGGGCTTATATGGTGCACACCATGGGTCACGTCAAATTGCAAACTTTATATGTGACTCATCAAAGTCAGACGTGTCATGAAGAGTGACACATATTAACATCTGAGACCTTCGTTAAACAAATCAAATCAAGTCAAAAAGAGAAAATTAGCCCTAATTGATCAAATATCTCAATTAGGGTTTAATTCCTTAAATTTCTGATTTTGATTTAATTAATGACTAAATTAAATCATATCAAATACAAAAGGGGACAAATCAACTATAATTTGATGAAATTATATTAATTAGGGTTGAATTTTTTAAATTAAAGATTATGATTCAATTAAGAGTTAAATTAAATAATTAGCTCAAATTAAGTCAACTAAAAAAATCAAACTCACAAATTATGGAATTCAAATTGGGAATTTCAAAGCAAATACATACCAATTCATCCACCACCAAAGCTGAAGACGACTCACCACGTGACATTACTCGTGGTCAACTTTCGTTCAAGATCAAGCGGCAACAGCCATTAAAGAAACCACAAACCTGAGTCAAGATCAAGTGTTCATCACCCTTAAATCAAATTCTACTTTGGAGATCGAATCCGAGAACTATTCTTAAAAAAAAAAACCACAAAGGTTGTAGCACTAAATACATTAATACAAAATTTTATTTTGTATATGTGTTCCTTTTTTTTTTCCGAAGTTCTTCTGTAGTTTAATGAATCTCATTTGTCAAAAACAAAAGGGGCAAAATATAATGGTCAACAGTTCGCACGCTTATTGTTTGGGGCATGTTACAATTTTCATCCGTATAATTTAAAATTTTGATATTTTCCTACCCTAAAGTTATAGAGTTTTACATTCTTGTCCTTTCTATTTTTCAAACTATCAAGTTAGCTATTATCTTTTTACACTGACACTCTATATGCCTACCTTTTACTTCAAAAACACCATATGAATGTCACATTTGTCACGATGAATCTCCATCTGTATCTAGAAGGTTAAGAATTTCTTCAAAAACGAAAGTTCTCACATATAACATTTATTAATCTACTAGTCATCAATATGACCCCATGCAAGTAAAAAGATGGGATAACTGACTGCAATGTCAGAAAAGAATAAGGATTCTTTTCGAATTCTTTTTATTAAGATCCTGAAGATTCATAAATTGTGTCTGTTTATCGTACATTATACAGTTATAAATTATTTTATTTAAAATTTAATATAAATAGTACCTAATTGCATAATTTATGATAAACAAACACAATTTATGAATTTCTAAAATCTTCACAAAGAGAATCTGAAAAAATTCTTGTTTGTCATAAAACTAAAGCTAACTTGACAAGTAGGCTAATAGAGGGACAAATAACAAAAGAATAGGCAATATTTGTGAATTATATATAATTTTTTTCTTTTGACGTATCTAATTGAGGAACAAACTTGGAAAAAATGGTCCAAAAAATGTCACCTAGTATCAACTATCAACAAAAACAAAGAATGGTCAAAATGGTTGGTGTATTCCGAAATCCTCAAGACAAAGATTTTCACTTATCCACTAGCATAGTGAACAAGAAAATTTCTATTATTAGCTGGCTCCAATGAACTAAGCTGTCAATTTCATTATAGTTGAACACTAATTAACCCATTTTATGATAAATGTTTAGGAGATTCTCAAAGTGAAACTCTATGGATTCTCTGCCTTTTCTCATTTTAACGTTAATTTTTGTGTCAATATTATAAAATATTGTAAAAAATATGAGGTAGTAAAAAGTCTACTGAGAATCTCACTTTTGAGATTATCTTGTTTCTCCCAATTTATTTATCGTTACTGTCACCCTTGCACATAGTAAGAATTTGTACATATATTTAACTCTCCAACGGGTTCAGCCTAGCCAATTGATCCATTTGGGAGACATGAAAAATGAAAAATATTCAATAAAAAAGAGTAATGTTATGTAGATAAATTTTTTAGACTAAATTTGCAAATCACATGACGTGTCATTAGTAGAAAATAATAAACAAACACGTTCAATAACATTTAAGTAATGAACCAATCATCAACAATCATGTCATATATTTTACAAAATTTAATCTAAAAAAAGTCTTTCGAGCATTATTCATAAAAAAAACGAGAATTTTATGAACCGCCATAGAAATGCACATGCATTTGGTCAAAGGACACAATAGACCACTTTGAATAGAAGATTATAAGGTACTCCATACGATGATATTTATGTTAGGAAATGAAATAACCGTATAGTCACTAGGGATGGGCAAATACCCATTGGTTATGGATAACCGCGGTTACCCGCTCATTTAAATTAAACGGTTACGGTTATGGGTAACCGTTTAGATAAATAAACGGTTATGGATATAACTGTTTACCCGCGAAATTTAAATGGGCGGTTATGAGTATTAACCACGGTTATAAACGGGTAACCGTTTACCCATTTATTTTATATATGTAAAACTAACACAAAACATGTTCTCGATCCAATAATACTTAGCACCCAATAAATTAGCAAGGAATTCATCGGTCCTTCTCTCAATAACACTACTACAGGAATGATGATTCTCATCATCAAGGAATTGGCCAAATTAATTTAAATTCCTTGCGGGTAACCGTGAAATTGACAGAAAGGCTTTGACAAAAATGTCTTCTAAACAATTTTTATAACCCAATAATACTTAGCAAATATTATATTTACTTTCATTGGTAACAGTTAAAAATATCGTCCGTAAACTATTATTTCAATTATTGGAATGGTATAAGGACTTAAAAAATTAAAATATGGAAATGTATGATGAATGTACCTATAACGGTGTTTAATTGTCAAAAAAATTGACAATTTTTTTTTTAATTTTCAAGTTGTTAAAAAACATGTAGACGGGTGAAAAAAAGGTAATGGTAAAATAAAAAAAGATAAACGGGTTAAAAAGGATAAATGGGTAAACGGGTATTAAACGGTTACGGTTAAATGGGTATGCGGTTATGGGTATGGTTAACCGTTTATAAACGGTTATGGGTATGGGTATAACCGTTTAGGCAATTACCCAACGAGTAAACGCTTATAAGTAAATTAACCGCGGTTACCCTCCCACATAACCATTGCTCATCCCTAATAGTCACTTTGTTATTTTGTTTCCTAATCGTTTTCAGGTGCTGATTAAAGCATGATACTTTACTTGTGTAGGAAAAGAATAATAGCGTGCGGAACAACAACTTTTATTCAGTCATGGTCAAACTTCCCACGGGGTCAAATCTTATCAAAATCACGTAACTATTATCTATTCTATTCTATCAAGAGAAGATGACTTGTCAACTTTTTATCTCCTATTTTTTTTCAATTTTGTCCTCATTTTTTAATACACAATGATAACATAAGGAGGTCAAAATAATAATTTTATATCTTTTGACAAAATGACAATTATATCCCTATTTTTCCTATTTTTCCCTTACTTTTGATACACAATATTTACATAAGGAGGGCAAAATGGTAATTTTGTATCAAAATATTTATATAAGATAAAAAATATGCACTTATTAAAAGAAATTGTCCCACCATAATTTTTTTATACAGGTAAGTGAAATCACGATGTTTTTTGGATAGTTTGAATGAACTGAAGCAGTTGAGCTTAAGGAGAACGTGGGAGGATGTGGACGGTTGTTCACACACACAAAGTGTGTGCTTTCTGCTAGTTGTTGTTGTTGTTGTTATTATTATTATTATTATTATTACCAGCATTTGCCTACGCATTTTGTGTGTATGAACACATTTTTTTAGAAAATGAGAAGGAGAGAGGGAGAGAGAGATAACGTGGGGGAGTATGAGGTTTTTGTTCTTTATTTTAATTTTTTTTTATAAATATTTGAGGTATTTTAATATCACTTGTAAGTGAGGTTTCAATAAAAATAGTAAAATTTGGACATGTGAAATTACATTATTGACCATCATTTTTTTTTGTGTGATAGAAGACTAATTTGTTTTTTCACCCTCTTTTAGTTGACAAATAGGGTTTTATAAATTAATAGAGATTATTATTATTATTACCATTATTATCTCTACTAATATATAATAATTAATAAAACACTCATTGTCAATCAAAACCTTATAAAATTACTAGTTTAACTCTCTAATTAAAAAAGAACATGAATAAGAAATATGAAGTAGAAATATAATTTCACACAACCAAATTTTGCTGTTTTTTTTTTTCAAAGCCGCACCTATATATAAACATTCCCACCCCCACATTCTCTATCACACTCTTCCTCTCCTTCTATTTCAAAAACAAAAATAAAAAGTTTTCTCACACACTTTATGTGCTAGTATGTGATTACTTGAAGCCAAAAATAACAAGTTTCGGATTGTTTTATTTACTGGTGTGAATTTGTGAAGTTTTCGGGTACTTCCCTTGCATCTCAACTGCAACTAGTTCAAGCAAACGAGCGTTCCATATGGAGACATGATAATGGACCTAGTCCTTGACATTAAGAATGATACTCTAAAATTCTAAATAGTCGAAAATTCTTAATTTCAAGAATATTATATATTTTTGAAATAATATGGCTAGTTAACTATTTTTATATCAAATGAGATTTTAAGCAAGTGCTGGATGGCATTGATGGATGGGGCATCATGTTCTTTAATCACTGTGTTTCGCGTCCTCATTCCTTAGAGTAGTAATATCGCTTGTAATAAAAAGAAGTTTAAGACACATTCCATTACTTGTTCAATGCTTTCGAAACATTTTCTTCTTTTTAAGAATGCATTAGAACTCTTACTATCACCACACACACACACACACACACACACACACACACATATATATGTATATATACAACTTTCTGTCAGATAGAGGGACAATATAAAAATTTTATATAATAAAATTAGTGAAAATGAGAGTTTTCCTCTTAAAACTTATTTTCTCTCACTTAAAAGTTAAAACCAAGGAAGAAAATATCGGAAATATCGGTAGTCCGAAAACACGGAAATATCGATGGAAATATCGGTAAAATATCGATATCGATAAAAATTACATGGAAACCACGGAAATTGTAAGAAAAACTTGGAAATTTTTATTGAAACTTTGTAGGATGTTTATTTAGTCAATTATCTATTAGTTTATCACAAAAAATTGGAAAGAAATGCATTGCATGATGGATTTAACATTATCAAGTTGATTATATAGCGAGCTGACAAACATTGTGAGTGTAGAAAATATGTAGTAATTAATGAAAGAAGTCTAAACACACCATAATCATTTATATATAATGAATTAGTACAATATTTTACACTTTATACATTGCATGGTAATATACATAAGTGACTTAGTACCACATAGAGTTCATATGAGGTTCAAAATTTTCACTATCTTCATCATCTCTATGTGTAGAGTGAGTGTATTGTGAAGAGTAGTTATCCAATTTAATGAATAATAATCCAATTTCATAATAATCCAATTTAATGAATAATAATCCAATTTCATAAAAAAATAATCCTAATATAAAACATGGTGATGAATAATAATCCAATTTGATAATAATCCAATTTAATGAATAATCCAATTTGATAATAATCCAATTTGATAATAATCCAATTTAATGAATAATAATCCAATTTGATAATAAAAAAAGGCAATAACAAGCCAATTGGAAAAAATGATTAAAAAAATCTAAATTGTCTAACTGACCGACACTCTTATAGACTCATTATATCACTTTTATAGACTCATCTTACCCTTATAAATTCATTATTTTTCTTAAAATTGATTAGAATCATTAGAAAAACAATTTTTTGCATTTCCATATGCCGAACCAATAAATACAACTTCTACTATTTCCCTGAAATTATATATTTTCACTTTTTCCCTGAAATTGAGTCCTTTATCCTAATCTAATCTAGACCCCCAGATTAATTTATATTTTCACTCTTTTTCTGAAATTATATAAATTGTGCAATTGAGTCCTTTATCCTAATCTAATCTGGACCCTCCATCTTGATTCTCACTCTCTGTCACGCTGCCACGTGGCAGCCCACTAACCCTCACCCTATCTCTCTCTCTTTTCCCGAGTCCCTCTCGAACCCCTCACTCTCTCAGAGTTCTCAACTCTATCTCTCTCTCGAACTCTCGTTCTCTCACTCCATTTCCCCGATCGCACCCACACCCAGGCACACCCAAATCCGTCCACCATGATGCCAGCGCAGCATCTCCACCATCCTCCTGAACTCTCCCTCCCTCTCCTCCGTCTCTGGGAAGCACGACGACGCGCAGAGGAAGCTCGGCTTCCCCGATCGCACCCACACCCAGGCACACCCAAATCTGTCCACCCCGATGCCAGCGCAGCATCTCCACCACCCTTCTGAACTCTCCCTCCCTCTCCTCCTTCTCTGGGAAGCACGGCGACGCGCAGAGGAAGCTCGGCTTCCCCGATCGCACCCACACCCAGGCACACCCAAGTTTTCAGGTGAGATCCGACTAAACCCTATGTTGATTACCTCTTGCATGCGTGAAATCTGAAGTTTATATGTGAAATTGATGTTAAAAATCGTGTTTTTGCAAGGTTTTTGGGACGAAATCGGCTCGGGAATAGGCACACCATCTCCGGCGTTCTTCTCCGACGTTCGGCTCGGAGTTCGATTGCACCGTTCAAAAAATTTTCGCGATATTTGGACGAAAACCATTCGGATACCACTTAAAATATTCATCCCCCGAAAAACCGATAATATCGGCGATATTTCGCCGATATTATCGGCATTTTCTTCCATGCTTAAAACCCATCCGTTTTATTTTTTTCAAACTTAAACCCCCCCCCCCAATTTTTTAGTACAATGATATATTTTAAACTAAAGGGATGGGAGATTTCGGATAAACCACACAATGAGCAATCTAATTTGGTATCAAATTCACTATTTATGAGATTTAGCCAGAATCTTTTGCTACTTACAAAGCTATCACCAAACATATACTCGTGTTTTAAATGTTTTAATCGGATTAACTAGCTGGAGAGAAACCTTACCTTTATCTATACATGTATATATTTAGACTAAAAGAAAAAAGTATACATGCTTGTATAGATATAGGCTCCCATCTCTGTGGAATTGTCTTTTTCTGAAACAATAATGCAAGGAAATGATGCGTCATGAAGATGGTGGAGACATTCAGAGACATGGAGATAAACTGCCAGCATTATATGCGTGGTTATACAGACTTTTTTAAAGACTGACTGACTGCTGAAATAGACCTCTCTCTCCCGTCTTAGAGATGTTTTATCTGCGCAGGAGAGAGTGGATAGTAGTGGTACCGTCGAGGACCCTCATTGGGGCGTTTGATGTTAACCCTTGGAGAATACACGGAAAAATTATGTGGATCGATGCAGTTAACCTGTTAACCTGATCACTGTCAATGCTCTAAGAGGAAAAGTTGGAATTGTCTACCTCGCCTTTGGGTTTTTGATCCTCTATATCCAAGTTCCAACTAGCTTTCAGACCTAGCTGCCCAATATAATGAGAGAGGAAAATAGATTTTGGTTATGGTGGTCCACATGCAAATTAAGTGATCAGACTCTGGGTGCAAAGCTTATATATTGTGTTTGACTATACGCCCCCATACGTTTTGTGAGCAAGAATCCCCATTGCTGCCTCCCGCAAGAGTCTGAGTCGTGTCTCAATCTTAATGTGGTTGATCATAAGATTCCATTGATATAGAGTCAATTCCAGTAAACTTATTAGAGGATCCGATTGGCGTGAATATCATTCGAAAAAATTTCAAATTGTCTAGAGATTACAGTTAGTTTGATAATAATCAAGTGGGCACTGCAAATACTAGGTTGACTCAAGATTTCCAAAGAATCAACTTAGTGAAATCTCATACTTCATATATCCGAAAAAATAATGATCCGTTAAGTTTGAGATTAACCTTTGATAATAGGTCGGATCGTACCAATATCAATATATTTGATTCTATTTATTCCAAGGTAAGAATTCAATAACTATTTAGCCATGGCAAAATCAAGGAACTTTGGAGGTAGTATTTGAGTTGTAAAGTTAAAATTTGCTATGTCACGCAAGCAAAATGCATCGATTGAAGCAGTGGCCTAATTAGCAAATTAATGAATTAATAATTGACCTTGCATATTTATAAGATCAGTTGTTACTTACTCCAGTTAGAACATTAGGTCGCGCAACATATTTTATTCAAAAGTAGTTTGGTAAAGAGCTTGAAATAAAATTTGTGTCCCACAAAATAATTTAAAGTTTAGAAATCAATATTTAAAACTGAAATTGTGTATTTTAACGGAGTTAAGTTTAACAATAAGGGATATTATATTCACACATCTTAAATTACTTTTTCTACATATTTTTATTTTTTTAATACTTTTTTATCAAATGTTAGTGGTGTGTAAAAAATATTAAAAAATTCAAAAAATATGAAAGAAGTAATTTGAAGTGTGAATATAATCTTTCTAACAATAAAACTAAATGATCAAAAGTTTACTATTATTTAACGATCATATATTTGTTTATAAAATACTCAGAAATGTACTAAAAAATGTGAATAATATAACATTGGTATAGGTGATGAATGCATGACAATTAATTGACATGGACAGGCCATTTGAAACGAATGGTACGAGCTCTTGTTTCTGGAATGCGATTCCCTTTGATTTCTTATGGGGATAGAGAACTGGAACTGCATCCTTATGGGAATTTGAGCATGACTGGATGATATTGACAAGCCGCTGGTGTTTCCAGCTGCCCGGCCCCTACTAGATTCCCTATTCAATTGGTAAAAAACCACAAGCCCGTATCATCTCCCTTTCTATGACTCCTTTGCCATGCTTCTGTAGCCCTAGTACTAGCTTGGGCAAACCCAACACACGTGGTATTATATCATCGCCTGCTGAGAACCATACTTGGTATCGTGCTGACACGTGGAGGACCAGGGTATGATTACGACTTTGATTGTGAGGTCGTTTCTTTGGTGACGTGGTTAGGATAAGGATTGTCTGCTCACCACTTTCGATGCCCTCCCGTGTCTTCTATTTTGTGTGATCACGGTTAAGTCACGTAAATATTTTATATTACTATTCATTTTTGTCTTATTATATTTATAAAAAAATAATATAAAATGTTGACGTGGCTTAACTGTGACCATACAAAACAGAAGAGCACAGAGAGGGCACCAGTGGAGGGCAGACAATCCTTGTCCACGTGGTTAACCCTCGTTCTGCTCTGGTCATCTCAGCACGAACAAGGATTGTCTGCCCTCTTTGTTCTTGTGCCCTCTCATACCCTCATGTTTGTATGGTCACGGTTAAGCCACGACAACATTTTATATTACTATTTATTTTTTTCTTATTATGTCTAAAAAAAATATATAAAATGTTGACATGTCTTAACCGTGATCAAACAAAACAGGAGGATACAAAAACAAGGAGGGCAGATAATCTTTATCCTCTCAGCACTCATATGTCCCCAGCTCTCTCTGTCTCTACCGTCTCTCTCCTTGAGCTGTAAATTCTTCTTATTGTGGCTTTTTTTTCTTCAGGCCCAGTTACAAGTTACAACTCAGTATTTAACTTGAGAGAGAAGAAGTGTTAGCATTAGTCATCTAGATTATATACATCACAATAAATACATGCTTTGTGAACAATTCGATCCTAACAAGCCCAGTAAGCTTTAAGAGCGCAAATTGCAGCTTTTCAAAAAGATAAAAAATGTAAAAGATTTCGGGTTTGAAATTTCGAGTTAATAAGTTTGTTTGACTATGATCATGCACATGATGAAAATTTTCATAGCCTTTTAAGTCCTAAAGAGATGAATAATTATAAGTTGCCATCAATTGTCTCTTTTACAGAAAATAAAATAAAAAACAATTCGATGCTAACATAACTCTTTGAAGCCATTACAATGTATGTTTTATGTACCAATATTTGTTATAATTCAACAAAATATTCCCCGCACTGAATGATGAGGTAATACCTTGTTCATATCTCAAAGTACGTTTTTGACATGATTTAGAGTAAATTTTATTTAACATAAAGATTTTCAAAAATAATTAAAATTCGTATATGTTATCGATAAAAACTATAAACATCGGAAAATTATCTTCTACTAAAAATAAGTAGAAGATTCAAGATCTTTATTTATTTTTCCTTAGGAATCTAGATAGAATCTTTAATTTTATTTTTCCTTGAAGGAATCAAGATCTTTAGTTTGTAGGTAAGGCTTTCTCCAATTGAAGGGTTCAGAAGGCCAGATGGCATAAAATAATCCGAAAATCGTCTCCAACCAAATGTCAGGTCTAAGGGCTTGTGGGCCTCATTGGACAAAAAATGGCTAAAGGGCCAACCTGTCGGCCCTAGGCAGGGCCACAATTTGAATGCAACGGTAACTAGCTAAGCTAGCTGATAAAAAAAAAATTACAATTTTTTTATTTACAAAATTGAAAAAAAATTAAAAATTCTATTTTTTTTCCTATAACTTCATAAGCCATTAAACAATATTAAGTAACATTAAGTAACATGAAACAACATTAAACAATATAACTTCCTATAAATTTAAGTTGTTATAGTTTTTAAATTTAATTTGTAGTTTTTAAATTTAAGTTGTTGTAGTTTTTAAATTTAAATAATAAATTATGCTTGGCCCTCAGTTGGAGATTTTTTTTGTGACAGGGCTATGTTTGTCCCTATGGCCCTCGGTTGGAGATGATAAAAAATATGGCCTGCATTGTTCATTAAAATATTAATTTCTTGGAGGATCAGATGACTAAAACGAACCATCTGGCACTCCTTCGGCTGAAGATGACCTAAGTGCATTAATTTTCTTTCGAAAATTATTTATTTATTCTTATATGAAAGTTATGTGACACATGTAAACGAACACTGACATTGCCCATCACAAACTAAACTAAACCAACTTACAAGAACAAGGAATCAACACAATCGTCTTCTAGGAAGACAAAAAGGGCTGAGCCGATCGATTATAACAGATAAATCTATAGTAATTTAAGAACTTGAAATATCCATCCAATCTTAGACAATTCCAACATACAATGACAGCAAAAACTAGCCAAAACATTATTTAGTAAAACTTCGATACAAAGTCATCGACTAATAGATAAT
Organism: Malus sylvestris; assembly: GCF_916048215.2. Taxonomy (NCBI): domain Eukaryota; kingdom Viridiplantae; phylum Streptophyta; class Magnoliopsida; order Rosales; family Rosaceae; genus Malus; species Malus sylvestris. Next base: position 40,751,723 of record NC_062264.1, read on the forward strand.
GGTTGACATAACACATGTAGTTAAAGTTAAAAGGTTTATAAGAATTATAAATTTTGTATTAATATACACATTGAAAAAAATCAAACTCTCAATCTATTATAATTCTAAAGTAGTACCCCAACTGGATTTTGTCAAAATACCTGTGTTGAATATGAAGAAATTGTGATTTCACTATAAATCAGTTGATAATATGGAAAGTAGTCCAATCTCTTATAAGTCATTGCAATGTTTATCCTTTCACCGATGTGTACTCTTTTACCTTTACATCCTCACACGCATCCTTACGTGTGGCGAATTTTCAAGTCAAACACGTAGACAACACGAATTGGGTGATGTGGTACATGTGACTGATGGGCTTCACACGTGGTCAACTTACTTTGATACCATGAAGAAATTGAGGATTCACCATATAACTAATTGGCAATATGGGAAGTAACCTAATCTCTTATAAGTTTTTATAAGGTTTCTCCTTTTACCTATGTGATACTATTTTACCTTCACATCCTCACAAAATCAACATGAAATATCTTATGGTAAATTGGTCATTTGCTTCAATATTCTAAGAGCATTGAGCTGTGATTATTTATTTGGTTAATATAACATATACTTGTCAATTAGTAATACGATCTATTAGTATTTTTCTTCAATTGTAAGTGTGAGGTATTAGGTTTGATTCTCGTCAATGACGAATTTGAACCAAGTTATTATGGTTGATCAATTGTGAAGCTTAGCCCACTCCTACACCCCTTAATGTAAATAATATAAACCATATACTTAAATGGTCTGGAAGCTCCGAATAGAAAGATCCGAAGGGAATCTGTATCCCAACCGCAATCTGCAACTTCTTTAGTGATTTGGATTGCACGGTCAGAGGACACGTGGGACAATCGGAAGACTAAGGAAACTTTGGCCAATAAATTGTTTATGGAGCCAAAGGATTAGGAGATTTGGACCGTTAAAGAGAGAACTGGACCTTCGTTTGTGTGAGGTGGGTTAATAGAGGCCGCAAGATTTAAAATGAGTAGTCCGAACCTCCTGGTCCGTCGACTCTAGACACAAAGATCTGAAAGGATCTTAACTCTTCTAGCATGTCAATTTTATTAGTCAGAACAATAAAAAAAATTAATTCGCCTTGGACTTCACTACTATTATTGGACGGATAATGCTAGATGACCAAAATTTTAAACCAATTTGCAAACCAAATGATGTGTTAACAATAAAAAATAAGCACATTAATCAGCACTTAAATAATAATCCAATCATCATCTACATCATTTGGTTTAAAAAACTTGGTTTAAAAATTTGATCTCCTTATCATTACCCTTATTGGACATAAATTTAAAACATGCACGATAATCACTTACATTAATAAATAAAAGAATAATGTTTGTGTCTCCGGAGATTTACTTGTAGACTTACGATTTGCGAACTTTTATCATCTGAACATCATAATTTGAACTATTCACTCTCTTTATCATTATCTAAATATCATATTTACGAAAAATCATTTAATCTGAAGATCATTTAGTCATCTATATGTGTAAAACTAATCAATAACTTTGGTAACAAGTAATTTTTCAATCGTAAACTTTTATACTTTTACATATATGATCTTTAGATGATGATCAAGATCCTTTGACTTTAGTCTCTGTCATTATTAAGAAAGAGGTTGTGACAATGGTTTTTGTTGATGCACAAAACCAGAGGTCTTGGAACAATGTAAATCCGCAAGAATGTAAATAACACAAGATGTATCGTGGTTCACCCCAATGTTTGGGCTATGTCCACACTGATATTATTGTATTTCTCTATTTATGAGAGGATGAGAGGGTGAGAGTGAGGCTTCTCATGGTCTAGGAATTGGCCTCCCCTAATGAGGAGAGTGAGGAGTCCTTTTATAGAATAAGGGTTCCTCACTTATTACATATTTGCACATTCCTTTATTACATAATTACATTTAAATCCTCCGAGTATTTATACGAGATCTAAATATGGAGGCCCTAAGTATGGTACAAACAGTTTTTTTTTTTAGTACATCGATATTTTTACACACTATGGGGATATGCAGTTCGGCTAAGTCATACAATAGGCAACTTAATTTGGTATCGAATTCGTCATCCACGAGATTCAAACCTAAGATCTCTTACTTTCAAGTAAAGAAGAATATCACTAAACTGTAATACTGAGTAACGTTATAATGCTACATTTTAATAAAATATAAAAAAAAAATTGATGAATCTCTCGGTTTTGTACATAATAAATTAAGGGCCTCAGACTTTGATGGAATATGATATCATCAGCATCATATTTTCAGAAAGCCTTTCCACACAACAAACAAGGCAATTTGTCGCTTTGACCGTTGTGCTCAGTTAGTGGGCATTAGGTCACACTCCACCTCGTGGCTGCTGAGGCTCAACTCAACCTCATGCCTTTCAACCGAAAGTGGTCCGGGACTCATGACTCAGAGACTCAGGCCACGAGCTGAGTGAGCTCCTTGGATCAGCAATCAGCTGTTATATATCTGTTCCTCCACACCTGTCCTGCAGCATGAGACAAAGAAACCCACAAAATATAAACTTCGTTCATTCACTTGGTCATCTGCAACATGATTTCCGACAGTGGTTCCATGATTTTCTGCCTCTGTCTTGAATCTCTCACACGTGAAATTTATTTGGATGATAGTATTACCCTCGGAGCAAAGGCGCGATAATACTCGTCCCTGACTCTTAATTACGGGTGGGCACGAAACCGGTGGCATCATTCAAACATGCCAAATTCGAGTGCTTTTGGTTCAGTTTCAGCAATGAAAAAGTGTCTGTTTAGATCAAACCAAACCAAACAGTAATTAGTTGGTTTCCGAAAAAAACCTAAATGTAATCAGTGATTAGCTTAATCACTACTATTAGCTTTAAAAGATTAATGTGTAATTCGGTTTCTGGTTATTAGGCTGAGTTGGTTAAGTTGTTTGAATTGCCACTTGGCAGTAGCTGGATGTTTGGGTTGTATAAAGGCACCAATGTGGTGAGTGGATGACCAACGATTATTTTGAATAAAAAATATTATTACAAAAAAATAGGAGGTTCTCTCCATCGTCTTCTTCCTTCGTTCCCTCGCCATTTCTGATCTCGACTTTCTTTGCATAAAAATATTCATTGTTTGGTTTAGTCGGTTTTCTTTGCATAAATCAATCATGATACTATTTACTTTATCATTTATTTTATCCTTATTGTTAAAATTCAAAATTTCAAACAATTTTCATTAGTTTTCTTAAAATTAATAGTACAAAGCCAGTTGTTTGCTGCGGTTTTGTATTAAATAGCTGGCCGACTAATTATCCGGACTCACTTATTTTATCCGGTCCATACCTGCTAACTAATACACTCCAAAATGGAAGGATTACTAGTCGGCTTCTTTGTCTCTCTCTTCGTTCCTCGTTCTTGTTCCTCCAACCCAAGGTCTTTCCTTCTAATCAACCAACCATGGTAGCAATCAGAGTGATTCCGGCAGTCATTCCAAAGCCAATTGCCGCCGACCCTAGTCTCCTATCTTTCTCTATTTTCCGTTCAGATCTTCGCGAGCAAAGACTATCCAGAATGTTTGGGGAGACTTCAAACAGATTACCCAGTGCAGAGCAATCCTTCTCTTTTTCCTTCCATATTCTCACCCTTCATCTATTTCATTTTTCTAATTTCTACAACAGAATAAAAACCAGAAGCAAAAAAGAAGGACAAGAATGTCTGCCGTCCAAATTTCGGTCCCACTTTCGATGCCCTCTTGTTCCGTGTGATCACGATTAAGCTACGTCAATATTTTATATTTTTTTTTATAGAGATAATAAAACAAAAATGAATAGTAATATAAAATGTTGACATTACTTTACTGTGATTACACAAAACAAGAGAGCACGGAAGGACACCGAAAATGGAAGAACAGACAATCCTTGTCCAAAAAAGAAAGCAATGCCATGCCTGCGCAATTTTTTCTATTTATTTTAGTTCAAATTTTTTTGAAAGTTCAAAATGCATGTTCAATTGCATAATACCCATTTTCAATTAGCGGGCAAGAGGGTAAGATTTGTATGGGTGGATGAGATTTGATGCGTAGTGAGGAAGATGGTGAAGAAAGGAAGTCGAGAGAAATATGGGTTTTTGTTTTTGTTTTTTATTTTTTATTTTTTATTTTGTCTGTGCTATGATTAATTCCAGATAATTTTAACGAAAAACTTTTGTACTGTTCACTTTAATGAAAAATCACATTTTTACATTAAAAAGTCAATTATGATACTATTTATTTTATCATTTATTTTGTCATTATCTTTAAAACTCAAAGTTTTTAAGTTATTTTTATTAGTTTTCCTTCAATTTTCTATTTGTTCTGTTTTCCTTAACTATTTTTCATTTTAACATCAATTAATAAGTGAAAAATTATTATAGTTCGACGTACTATCCGATGTACAAATTAATCTGATATTGTCCAAAATGTTTGATTATTAGTTAGTATTATCCGATTCACAAATTAATCAGTTCGATTGAAATAATCTGTAGAATGCGACATGCGAGACCTTAATGTTGATTGTGCTCTCAATCAATATCCCATCCTTCCCACATGCATATCATCAAATTAACCTTTAATATAACTAGATTATTACTTTGAATATCAAATGTTTGATGTTGTTAGGATATTACTTTTAGAAAGTAAATCTGTTTACGAATATATAAATCTGAGGTCCAATAAGTGACAGAGTTATCACTTAGTTGACCACGAACATAGCTGACAAATTTGACCTTGAACTACTCGCGTGTTGTTCGTGTTAATTTATATACACATGTGAAGAGTTTTTCATCCTAAATATATTGAAAAAATTAATGAAATTAATTTGAAAATTTTGAGTTTTAACGATAATATAGGGACAAAATAAAGTGTAAAGTGAATAATACTATGATTGACTTTTTAATGTAAAAATGTGATTTTTCGTTAAAGTAAACAATACTAGGAGTTTTTCGTTAAAGTTCTCAAATATATTTTGATAGTTTTGTTTAGAACTAATAAGTTAATCAATTTGTTTACTAAATAATAAATCAAAACCCTGATGTGCGACAAAGTTGTTTAGTTGACAGAACATGGATGAGGCTGACAAAGCTGCCCTCTAACGAAGAACAAGGATTGTCTGCCCTACTACTTCCGGTGTCCTTCCGTGCTCTTTTGTTTGTGTGGTCACGATTAAACTACATCAACATTTTATATTATTATTTATTTTTATCTTATTATCTTTATAAAAAAAATATAAAATGTTGACATGACTTAATCGTGATCATAGAAAACAGGAAGACATGAAAGAGCACCGGAAATGGGAAGAGAGACATTCCTTGTCCTCTAACGAATCCCCTGTCATCCATATTAATTTGCACGCACATGTAAAGAGGTTTTTCCTAGTCCAGTTGATGCAGCTGGTCACTGTTCAACAGTAACTTCAAAAAGAACATGTAAAACTGAGAGTTTTATTATGCACACCCATGTAGAAATATTTTATTTATTGCATTTACAAGTAAAATTAATAGTCACTTTAAAGAGGAAAAATCTCTCTTCTAAATGTGGCGTAAAATAGTAGAGTAATAGCCTTCACATATTAAACACTAACAGAGAGCACACACACTTTGTGTATGTATGAATAATTTCTCTTGATAAGTGCATTTTTTTTCTATACTATTATTAAGAGAAGCCTCATTGTCAACTTTTTCTCATTTCCCCCCTATTTTGCCCTCCTTTTTGTTAATAGTGTGTATCAAAAGTGAGGGCAAAATAAGAAAAAAAGGGAAAAAACCGCCCACCTCCTCTCATGTTCTCCTCAAGCGCAATCGCTTTAGCTCATTCAAACTATCCAAAAAAATCATGATTTCACTTACGTGTATAAAAAAATGATGGTGAGACAATTTCTCTTAATAAGTGCATATATTTTTTATCTTATGTAAATATTTCGATATAAAATTACTATTTTGCCCTCCTTGTGTAAATATTATTTATCAAAAGTGAGGGCAAAATAGGAAAAAAGGACAAAGTTCAAAAGATACAAAATTACTATTTTGCCCTCCTCATGTCAACATTGTGTATTCAAAAGTGAGAGCAAAATTAGAAGAAAATGGGGAAGTTCAAAAGATACAAAATTACTATTTTGCCCTCATCATGTCAACATTGTGTATTCAAAAGTGAGGGCAAAATTGGAAGAAAATGGGGCAAAAAGTTGACAAGCCCTCTTCTCTTCTTAATAATAATATAGATATGAGTGCATTTTTTCTCACTATCATTTAGTGTGGTGTATGCTCATCATCTTATTTATCACCGTTAAATGAGTTTGAATATTGAGATTTGTGTCTATCCACTACACGAATCTCGAAATTCAAATTAATTTAACTGTGATAAATAAGATGGTGAGCATACACCACACTAAATGGTGGTGAGCAAAAATGCTCCCTTAAACATATGAAGTACACTTGAGTTGTTTAGGTGCCCAAAATAGTAGAGTAATTGATTTTCCAACAAATTTTGATTTAGTTTACCATAATTTGTGTGTTTTTATTGTTTCAGTTTTCTATTTTACATCATGGAATATTTCTTTGAAACTGACCGTGGGTTGGCTTATTGTTATGCTTCGTTTGTAATAGTCAATCAAGATATTCAACATGTCGATTCCAGCGGCAACATACGCTAATTTCGAGTTTGACGAAGATTGCTTGAACGTCATTTCAAAGAAATTCAAATCTTCAAATCAATTCCAAATTGTAACGTTTCCCAGACAAGCCGGATTTGATGCTCGACACAAATACAGGCGTTTCTAATCAATTGCTCTACCTACGTAGTGAATCTATGTGGCAACTTGATTTAGTAGGTTGGACTGCATCTTTTAAACTGTTGCAGTGGGACTGAACCCAAAATAGTTTCGTTGTAATGTACCGATAATTGAAAGCCCCAAAAATCAAACAACTTACTTTGATTAGACCCATATGAAGGCGATATTGGCATATCCTCATTCTCAAAGAGAGCCGATGAGTGTTTCCCAGCACTCCTTTGCTTCTTTATTATCATTAGACATAGTATGTGTGTGTAATAGCTTCAATTTTTTTAGAGTAAAAATAGTGAGATTCTTTTATTTGTTTTTCTCTTTTAGCTTGCAAAACTGAAATTCAAGAACAAATAAGATCATCGGAAACTACAAAATAAAATGGGTAAACGAGGTGAGGTGAATGGTTAACCCTAGTTAAAGTAATGAGTGAATGAGGTTTTGTGTGAGTTTGACGCGTTTAGTTTGTGTGGAAAAATCAACAAAAGTTGTCAATCTACGAATTCGGTGTATTAAAGTACTAAATTGAGCGAAAACAGACAAAGTTGTTGCTAGTCTGCACGTTCAATGCATTTAAGTATAAAACATAGAGAAACAAACAAAGTTTCAATTTAGATACGCTTGAAACCTGCAAAAGAAATGTTGGAGTTAGTAGTTCGAGAGTAATCTATTCCTACCCCTCTTTTTGCTCGTCTCACCACATATAAGTTTTTTATGGCAAGATTGCCCTTATGTAGATTACCTTAGAAGATAAAAACATTATTAAAATACATAGATAACAAAATAATTTGTTGATTCAATACCTTGTAGAGATGAACCCGACCATCCGATGGGGTAGCGTATTCTTTCTTCAGACAATCACATTTAGCAGCTTCTTGGTACTTACCTGCATAATAACAAGTAGGCATACATTTGTTCATATGATAACACGAAAGGTGAATATTGAAGAAGAAAAAAGTGTTTTTGGATATATTTTCATGTTGAGTTGGGCTACATAATCGTCTGTTGTGTTAGTTCATGTAAAACTTGGGAACTTAACAACCTTACTACCATATTAAAGACTTTAAGCCCCCTCGAGATCTCTTGAGCAGTACTCAACCCCGCTTTGAACGTGCTTGAGTCCACTCGAGCAGTTAAAATTCAAAAATTATGCTTTGACAAGTAGTGGAGCAGAGAATTTTCTGGAGTTGGAGAAAGTTGTAGGGTTGGGGAAAGTTGTAGCGCAAACCTGGAAAATGAGAATTGGTACTAATCCCATCTATACTTTGTTTGCAGACTCCGAGTTTCCTCCTTTCACCATGACATTAACAAGTATATATCTTGCAACTGTCTTTCTGCTTCATCACACTTTCCAGCTTTGATTAGCCCTAGTGCCCTAATCTTCAAGCAATGCACCAAATCAGCAGTGGAGTAAGTACAAACTTAATTAGCAGTATTTAAGTACACTAAATCAAGAATTGAAGATTTAAAATTACCAATACGTTTTTCATCAAAGGCTCGGGAGGCGTCCTAAGCTTCTTTATGGCACTCTTCCGTTTTGATGAGGCTACGTACTCATTCATCATCAATAACAATGATTGTAACACGTCCTTTTCGCTCTTCAGGTACATCTCTTGCTTTCAGAAAGAATGACCTATACGATATCTGTCCCTGGTAGCTGCAGTGGCTCAAGGAATGGACTTATAGTTACAATTGATGATTCCAAAGACAGGCCAAAACCACAGATGCACCCCCCATGCCTCTCGCAATTTTTTCATTATCTCACATTCTCACTTATTGAAAGCTGTTGAGTGCTTATTAACCGCATAAATCACAGGAAAGAAGGCCTGCCTCAGTGTGGCGCGGTGTGTAGGAAAATGAGAAGAAAGTGAGAGAGAAGAAGGGTTGAAAGAAGAATAAAGCCTGGCCCCACTCATGGTGGAAGGCACACGTAAAATTATAGAAGGTGAGACAGTGCAAAATCCATGAAACAATTTGTGCTTTTTGAGAATACGAAGCATGTTTTATTGGCAGAGTTGAATATAAAGAGCATTTCAGGAATGAAGTAAGGTATCACTTTGTTAATTAATTAAGGCAAAGGAATCACCCTCGTGTCCTTTGTAATACAAAATTTACTTCTATGGCGAATTGGGACTGCTATGTGCACTCGAAAACCAAAATGCGTTACACATTCATGAGGTGCAAGGAAGAATATTGCAGAAAGAAACGGCACTATCAGTAGTCTAGAAGCTGGCATTACAGTCTCTCTAACCTTTATATACATATATATACATGTGTATGTGCCAGGGCCACGCCATTTATACCTTTTCCTGTTTCTTTTTCTAATGAATAACTAGATACTTTGCTTTCCTTGGAAGATAAGAAATCACAATAAAACATTAATGGATGAGGTTCTTGCTTCTTATCTAGGAGAAGAATTAACTTCTCGGACAGCTTGAAAAGGCACCCGAAAACGCAAACAGTTTGTTCACCCACCTTGCAAGACTTAAAATCAGAATTATTTGACATCTTTTCCGTAGTATCAATTATACCCTTCCATGTCCACCTTTTCTAAATAGGTGCCAATCACATGGTATCATCCTTTTTACTTCTACGTTTCACAAATTTAGGGTACCATTAACGTAAACGAAAAATCCTCACTGGAAAAAACATGGTGAACTCTTCCAAACTTTCCAGTGCGAGAACTATGTATGGAGCAATGGCAATGGCAACCGCGGTCTTTGCCGGCATTTATGTTGTACGGGCTTACATATTTCGTGCTAGGAAAGAAGAGGCTCAAGGTCCTAGACTTACGAGGTCCATGTCCATCGCATTCCTCCATGGAGGGCAGCTGGCCTTGCAGAGATTGCTTGAATATCATGAAGCTAGAGCGGATAAATCAGCAGTGGAGATAGCTGAATGTGAGTTGAGGACTCACCTTGTGGAGCAACGCCCTGATTACAAGAAGCTGCAGGTTGGGTATCTCTATATAGAAATAGTCCTTAATGGCATGATGAATTTTCAAGTTTATTGATCAAACTGGTATTTTCTCTTAATCTATTGGCTTTACGCACAAAAGTCGATTGTTGCGAAGCTTGAAATGAGTGGAAAAGAAGCCAAGGCAATTGAAATATTGGAGAAAGCAATAGCAAAGGCGTATAACGAAGGAAAAAACCATGAAGCATATGAAAATGAGATGCTACTGGTTGAAATGCTTATATACAAGGTTTGCACTTCGAAATTTACAGCATTCCAATTTAGAGAAAAACCATGAAGAATATAAATCATATGATGATTGATGTGCCTTGTAGGGTGATTTTGAGGTGGCGCTAGGCCGTGAATGCTTGCAGCATGTAGAGATTTCAGATGCAAGGCGTCCGCTGTACAAGGTCGGAAAACCTTTCCTAAAATTATTTCTTGGCAACCATTCAACCCCATATAGTTTAACATGATTAAAATTGTGTTTAAAATTGACAGGCTATTATTTACTTCATGTTAAAGCGCAACAAGGATGAAATTAAAGAATGCTGGAAAGAATTTAACGCTCTAAAAGAACTCCAACGTTTGCCTAATGACAAAGAAAGCTTGGAAGAAAGCCAAATTCATAAACTCAGTACAAATTATGAGGAGTTCGAGAAGGTCGTCAACGTACTCAGAAATGACATAGAGGGGCAAGCAAGGAAGAACAAGAAATAAGAGATGAGCTTTTCACTAGTAAATTTCCCTTTGCTCTCAGAAAACAAAGGGAAAAATAGAAAGCAATCACTCTTGCAATACAATGCACGGGAAAGTGATAAGTTCATGAATGACACATTTTATTCATCTTGTAATCGTTCTAAAGTTCATTACAAATTTCCAATTAACCAAGAATTACCTTTTATTTTGTAGTAAAGAAATCGGAATGGTGTTCTAAGATAATGTTCTCTTGCCAAATTTAATTTCGATCATATATTCAAACGAAAATTAACTTAATCAATGACTTGCTAAGCTGTTTGAGAAAATAATGTTTATGATGTATTTAAAGAAAAAATAGGCTTACTTGGATTCCTCAAGACGACAATACCAGTGCCGTTGCAGTCAAAATTGTGCGGGGCAACCTTCTTGTAGTGAAGATTCTTGGCAAATGAGGCACATTTGAACCAAGAATTTGGTACGAAACATGAACCACCGTCTACTAACTCCTTGCTTGCACCTTAGCAATAGCCATCGTCCACCGCAAACTAATTCAAGTGTCCTGCATATCCATCAAATTTATTATGTGAAGCTTGTGGTTTAGGTCCTGGTCCTGTGAGATTGTAATCGGCAAAAGGACAATATCAATCGTGTTGTCGTTTTATCATATGGTAGTATGCTTTGGCGAATGTGGGCCCTCACAGTTTTGTTTCTGAGAACTCAAACGAGAACTTCTCAGTGGGTCACTCATCATGAGATTGCTCTCACACGAACTCGCATAACTTCCGAGTTCCGATTGAACCCGAAACCAGTGAGCTTCCAAAAAGCCTCGTGCTAGGTAGAGATGAGAATATACATATAAGACTTACACGATTCACTCTCATGGGCGATGTAAGATGTTACAGGCATGGTGCACTAAAGTAATTTACCTACTCCTTATTATATATGTAAGTACGTATACTAAAATGATTTACCTACTCGTTATCATATGTAAGTGTGAAAATTGGTTTTACAATATTCTAAGTATGTAAACTAAAACATAAATCAATTTACTTATATTTTGAATTCTCACTTACATATCTTTTCCATACAAAGTTATTACAATATTCCATAGAGAATATCAATGAAATACGCAATAAAAATTAGCTTAGGTGAAGCCTAATCACTAGTTTTAGTTAGAAAATTAAATTATGTCGGGGTTTAAATAAAGAAAATTGAATTTTAGGGGGTTAAAGTAATATTTTCATTAATTTTATTATTACTATTTATTTGTACCACAATTGTGTAGATGATATTTGAGGTGGACATTCACATCAATGCTTATTCAATTGAAAACATTCGAAGTGGACCACATTATTTAAATTTATTAAATTTATTATGGTTTGAGTAATTTATGAACTTTGTTATTAATAAAATGCTACGATTTTTTTAATAAAACAAAATGGCAGGTAATCGTCTTGAAAAGTAGTCCAAGAGAAATTCGATTCTATATCAACCCAATGGTGTTCCAACTATTCTGACCATAATGTTCTGGTGGAGAGTTTGTTTGGGTGAGGCTCAAATGGTGGAGAATTTGTTTGGGTGAGGCTCAAATGGTGGAGAATAATGCTGCATTCGTACATATGTTTTGACATTTTGTATTATGATAACAAGGTTCTAATTCGCACACTCGCACTCCTATTTGTTTTATTAAGTTTTAATTTATTTGTATTTTTTTCTTATCTTTTTATTTTATCGCTTCATCATATTTCAACGTGCTCATCTTTATTCGATCTTTATACAGACACTTTAGAATATCCTTCTCTTTTTATAAAATTTATGTGATTATTCACCTTAATTGCTACAAAAACCATTTTTAATTGATGTGATTATCAAAGGAATACAAATCAAGGCGAGCAAACTTATGGGAATTTTATGGGGAAAGCAAGGTCCACTCCTCTCCTCTTTCAATCAAAGTTGGTGTGTTTCTCTCTGCTCTACCTCTTCACCTCTCTGTTTCTAGCTCTCTACACCTCTCTCTCCCAAACCAAATGCCTCTTCAGATCTTCCCCCTTCGACCCGATTCAGGCCCCTCTCTTCTCCTACCCTTCCACCTACGGCGAGCACAAGTATGCAATCCCAACCCACCGCACCTCTTGCTCTTCTCCCGTCTATTTTTCAGGTAACACTCCCTTTTTTTAGCTCATTTTTTCTTCAATTTTTTTGCCTTTCGCTAATTTTAATTCTGGATTCCACCAATTGGGTTTTGTTTTTGTGATCAGAATATTGGATGGTCTTGAAGGAGATCCAGAACTTGTGTAAGAATTCTTCGTGGTCTCCGTCGGTTTTGAGGTATTTGCCGGGAAAGGCTGAGACATTTGCAGGAAATTTAAGTACCCAAGCGAGGATTCCCTATTTTGTTCATTACAATGAGAGCACTGAAATCCCTTGTGGATTCTTGAAGAAATTTCCGATTAGTGATTCTGGTTGGTTTGGCATCCAAGCAAAGTTCTATAAAGTCCATTTTTTTTTTTTTTTCATTTAGCTACATTTGTTAATAAACATGTTTTTTTTATAATGCAATTCAGATAGAACGGCTATGGAAAACTGTGAAGGAGTTGTAGTGGTCTCGGCGATCTTCAATGACCATGATAAAATCCGACAACCCCGAGGCCTTGGATCGGAGACCCTAGACAATGTATGCTTTTTTCTGTTCATAGATGATGTAACCCTAAAAGGACTTCACTACCATAGATTGATTCCGAGAAAATCCCAAAATTTCAAGATTGGCGCGTGGCGGGTTGTGAAAGTTTTGAGCAAGGAATTGTATGAGAATCCTGCAATGAACGGTGTGATACCAAAATATTTAGTCCATAGGCTTTTCCCAAACTCGAAATTCAGCATTTGGATCGATGCGAAGCTGCAGCTAGTGGTCGATCCGTTGCTGTTGATTCATTCACTTGTGGTGTCTGAAAACGCAGACATGGGGATTTCGAAGCATCCTTACCATGTACATACTATGGAGGAGGCAATGGCGACGGCGAGGTGGCAGAAATGGAGTGATGTTGATGGATTGAAGAGGCAGATGGAGACTTATTGTGAGAATGGATTGCTTCCTTGGACCCCCAGCAAGCTGCCTTATCCCTCAGGTAACCAAAGCACTTGCACATAATTAGTGTGTTTCAAATCATGTCATCTTTCAACGTTTTTAGTGTTTTTTTTTTGTTGAAAGCTTCCACACATGATATCATTTTAATGATGTTGCTTTGTTTTACAATTGTACAAAAAGCTTTAGAAGCTAACTTGGCAAGTTGATGAATTTCTTAAGGGTAATAACTTTCACGCTCTGAGTTTAGCTTGTAGCACTCTCATGAATGTATAAAATTATAGAATATTCAATTTTTAGTGTTAGAAATTACTTTGGGAATGCCAAAGTCGCTAACTTTTCCTAAATCGAATTTTACTAAATGGTCTTAGGAGACTAATTAAACTTTGAAGTACACTTCCCCTCATGTTTCCTAAGATTAAAAAAAATGCTACTATTAAGATACTGGTTTTGGTGTTTGAGAGTAAGCTTTTGGCTGAAGAGAAGGTGAGAAGTTCAAGCCGTGCGATAGTAGATGTACGTGTTCTAGGATTTTTAAGATTAAATACAAATGTCAAGGCTTTAAGATTATCAAGTTGAACTACTTGGTCTGCCCAAAAGAAGAAAATGAAAATATTAATGGGATGACTTGGTGTTTACATAGACTATGCAGTGTACAAGTCACATTTGCATAAGGTTTAAACTCTAAGATGTTTCTTCTCTTTCATTCCTTGTTATAACTTACTTCCAGTTTTTCTCTTTTTATAAACGAAAAATACTTTTTGAATATGTGGTCCAGAAATAGAAAGAAACTGTGTGATCCAATGTGGTCCAAGCAAGCAACTTGCAGTCCATGGCAGGGTAGAAGAAAAACTTTGGTGTAACCGGAGAATGTATCTTCATCTCTCTATCTCACTCGTCAAGTAATGAGTGAGATAGAAATATGAAAAATGTAACTTTGTATTACATTATTTCTTTGCATACAACGTCACGCAATGAGTGAGACATAAATATGAAAAATGTAATTTCATATTACATTATTTCTTTGCATAGAGCAGTATAATTTTACATATAACTTAAATATTAATTCGTGAGTTGTGAGTCAAACATACAAACAAGAATTCACAAGTGTTCCTGCTTACTTTCTTTCCCTTGTGTTTACATAAATTTTGGAGGCTGTTCATGCCAATGTGATTAATTATCTCTTTCCTATTCTACAGTACAACAAAAACTTTTCTATTCCTTGTTCTTTATCACTCTCGTCTCTCTCTATGACTACTCATGTGATGAGAGAGAGGTAGAAAGACGGATATTCAAGAAAAGATAAGTTACTTTCCCGCAGTACGAGAACTAACAACTTAGTTATTGGTGTTTGGCAGATGTACCAGACAGTGCTCTAATCCTGAGGAAACATGGATTGAGGAGCAATCTATTCTCCTGCCTGTTGTTCAATGAGTTGGAGGCATTTAACCCTAGAGACCAGTTGGCTTTTGCCTACGTGAGAGACCTCATGAGCCCAAGGCTGAAGATTAACATGTTTGACGTCGAAGTGTTTGAGCAAATTGTTGTGGAATACAGGCACAACATCAAACGTGAAGGTGGGGACAGCGGAAGCCAAATGGGATCCAAAGCCCCCAAAACCAAAAAGACCAAAAGGGCAAGCCCGGATTTGTTGTATGTTAATGGCAGCTGCTGCAGCAAGTGCCAGAAGTATCTTTTGGAGATGTGGGGTGAGGAGAGTTGATTTTTGTCTCTAGGAAGTGAGCCTGCATGTTCCGCCGGGGAGGAGGGCAAAAGAGACAAACGGAATAAGACAGAAAATAAAACAAAGCTGGACAACAACATTGGAGGGTTTTGACGGATGAAAACCGCCAAACAATAACAGGTTTTCCAGGGCTTTTTACTTTTTAAAATTTGATTATTCTTTTGGTGGGCGTTGACAGGACATGTAAAATTCTGGAGAAAGCATGCAGAGGAAAAAATATAGGTTAGATCA
Source organism: Malus sylvestris (assembly GCF_916048215.2). Classification (NCBI taxonomy): domain Eukaryota; kingdom Viridiplantae; phylum Streptophyta; class Magnoliopsida; order Rosales; family Rosaceae; genus Malus; species Malus sylvestris. The sequence continues at coordinate 40,767,269 of NC_062264.1, forward strand.
TTGGAGAGGTTATGTAATGCTACCGAATGTATACAATAATGTGTTGCATGAGCAATATAACGTGAGATGCAAATACACTGGCTTATGATGACAAGCAAAATTTTATCTAAAAATTTGTAAAGATCCATGAATCCGTTAAAAATACCGACACAAACAAAAGTCCAGTAATTTTGGTTCCTCTTTTAGTGACACTTGCAAATGCACGTGTATTGTTCGTGATATTTAAATTTAGTACCTTGTTAAACAAATTAAAATTAGTAGACCTTAAGTGTCATTAAAGTTATGGGCATTACCTCAAAACAAATTACGTATCAAATTACCATAATGCAGTACTCACAAGATGCAAAAAAATATTTCATTTTTGTTTTGCATGAAATCGCTTAAATATTTCTATAGTTTCGCCCCAAAAATAAATAAATAAATCCATATATATAAGAAAAACTAAAGAAAAAAAACTAAATCCAAACGTACTATCACCCTCCATCCCATGCATGCAAATTCTTGTTAGCCAGAAACATCAATCCATCTGAATTTCCATTCTCTCTCTCTCTCTCTCCAAATACACAAATGTCAGCCCAACAAATCGCCGGCCACAGAGAGGGCGCCGATATCTACCACGGCGAAGCCCTATGCAGGCAGAAGTTCCACGAGCTGCTCGACAAAATGTGCCTGCCACGTGGCCTCCTCCCCTTGGACGACGTCGTCGAGTTCGGCTACAACTCCACCTCGGGCTTCGTCTGGCTCAAGCAGAAGAAGAGAAAAGAGCACCGCTTCCGCGCCATTTCCAAAACGGTGTCGTACGACACGGAGGTGATGGGGTTCCTGGAGGAGCACCGGATGCGGCGGCTCTCCGGGGTCAAAAGCAAAGAGCTTCTGGTTTGGGTCTCCATTTCGGACATCTACGTGGACCCTAATTCGGATCTGAATAAGATCACATTCGCTAACGGCTCCGGAATCTCCAGGTCGTTCCCCGTCACGGCGTTTGGGCTTGAAGGAGAAGAGAAAAACGGTGATGGCGATGGGAGAAAATGAAAGCTTAACTTAAGCTTTTACGAGATTGAATAAATCCTGTTTATTAGTTTTCATTTCATGTGCAGGGCCAATTAGGATAATCACAACTTGATAATCAAAATTAAATTACGTTTCTCTCACATGTTTTGTTTTGTATTAGTTGATTCCATGACTTTGTGTTAGGATGTTTGATGAGAGATTCTTTGTGCAAGATGTCATGCCGACGCCTTCTGCAATTTTAAAGGCCTCCATGTTTGCTCTCATCCACTCTCTGTTGGTTCCACCTGATTGTCTCTTCAGGCAGGTTTGGTATTGTTGTGTTTTGAATAAAAAACTGATTGTGCTGTGTTATGAGAATAAGCTCATTTTTGCTGTTTCACGCAGTACCAAACTAATACTTCGTTTCATATACCACCACATATAGATAAGATCTTCTCCATTTCTACTTAATTTTCTCAACTTTCAATTTTAGGAATAGAATGGTTGTTTAGAGCTTTAATTTTAGGTTTTAGAATTATAGTCGAGAACAGAAACCTCAAGTTTCGTCTCTTTAAATGTCAATATATGCGATCAAAGTTAAAGAACATTGATTAGAAGAAGTGAGGTTTTTTCAACGTGCCCCATCTTTAAGAAATATTGAACATTCTTCAAAACGTCGGATTGGTGCTTCGATGTAAGGAGATGTTGACACATCAACAAAATCATCTTGCACTCCTCAAAGTGAACTTTCTCATATGGGTGGAAAATCGAAATTATTGCTCAAATAGAAACTAGTTTTTGGAGAAACATGCTGAATCTCGTAGCTGTGGTTGCTAATTTTTGGCTTGACCCCCTCTAATCTAAATGTGTTTATGAATTTCGTGGAGTAACATTAACACCAACTGCGGGACACGGTTAATTAGGCTGAAGTGGTACTTTTGAGGTTTAATTTTAGCATCTAATGCCCAATTGTTAATTGCTGGTTAGGTGCAAAGTGACTTTTCATTAAAAGAAATATCCAGATTAACATCTAAAAATCAAACTAAAGTAAGATAGTCATATCAATTTATTGTTTACTAAAATTTATATTTCTTTTCTAAATGTGCAGTATATTTGATATTGTTTTAGGGGTGTGATATCCACGCACCATTTTTTACTTCTCTCACACCTTTTTGGTTTTCGGCCGTCGACACCTTTTTGGTTTTCGGCCGTCGGATCGAATACAACAACAACAACAAAGCCTTTTCCCACTAAGTGGGGTCGGCTATATGAATCCTAGAACGCCATTGCGCTCGATTTTGTGTCATGTCCTCCGTTAGATCCAAGTACTCAAGTCTTTTCTTAGGGTTTCTTCCAAAGTTTTCCTAGGTCTTCCTCTACCCCTTCGGCCCTGAACCTCTGTCCCGTAGTCACATTTTCGAACCGGAGCGTCAGTAGGCCTTCTTTGCACATGTCCGAACCATCGGAACCGATTTTCTCTCATATTTCCTTCAATTTTGGCTACTCCTACTTTACCTCGGATATCCTCATTCCCAATCTTATCCTTTCTCGTGTGCCCATACATCCCACGAAGCATCCTCATCTCCGCTACACCCATTTTGTGTACGTGTTGATGCTTCACCGCCCAACATTCTGTGCCATACAACATCGCTGACCTTATTGCCGTCCTATAAAATTTTCCCTTGAGCTTCAGTGGCCTACGACGGTCACACAACACGCCGGATGCACTCTTACACCTCATCCATCCAGCTTGTATTCTATGGTTGAGATCTCCATCTAATTCTCCGTTCTCTTGCAAGATAGATCCTAGGTAGCGAAAACGGTCACTTTTTGTGATCTTCGCTAGATTGCTCCGGTCATTAGTGTGGATAAGGTCGTCGGATCGAATGAATTAAAGAAAATCAACGGACAGAAATTAACAAGGGGTGTGTGGATAGCACACCCCTTGTTTTAACTTGATGAATAGTTGTACAATACCTATTTTTTTTGAAATTATAATCTAGAAAAAGGTCATCGATTCAAAAAAATTGTGAGTGATTTTCACACTCATGTTTTTTTCATTTGCATTCTTCTTCTTGCTCGTGTCCTTGTATTATCCTTTGATTTGTCAACTTTAAGAAGCACACAAAGAAAGTGAGTGCGAAAATCACTTTCTTGAATAAGAGCATATAATGTGCGTGTTTATTTAATTGTTAATCCTTAAGGTCACGTTTGTTTGACAGGATTAAGAGGCCTTGGACTGGACTAGACTATAGTCCAACGTTTGGTGTGCATCCGGATTAGCTTTAATGAGCTTAACCCGGACTCGCGTGGACTAAGTACCTCCTTAGCCGTTCTTAACGAGCAACCCCAAAATTGGGCGGATTCGTAAGCCCAGAGCAAACCGAGAGATTTCCCTTCGTCCTGTCTTCCCTTCGTCCTCATCTCTGCGTCTTCCCTCAACGTCGTCCTTGCCGTGCTCCCTCATCGTCGTCTTCCTCACCCTCATCGGCCGGACTGCTAAGCCCACTCCTCTCCGCTACGCCCTCCTCGCTTCACCCTTCCCATCCACCAACTCCCTACTTCGCCCCTCTCATCTACCATTTTTCAACCCATATCCAGCAAAATTCAAAACAAAATTTTGCAGTTTTTCCATTTTCCAAATCATATCCAAATCCAAAATTCTAAACAAAAAAGCAACAAAAAAAATAAATTACAAAATCGTTGTGCATATGAAATGCATAACAGTCGCTCTAATCACACATGCACCAAGTCCTGACTCCTTTTTCGCAGACCTTTGCCATTGATGCCGGAGAAGCAGACCCATAAATACCCAGATGACCCAGATTCTGATTGGGTTTTGATTCACCAATTGGTTCTTAGAAAAATTAGGAAGAAAAGAAGGAGATGAATGGAGAACAAAAGGAAGAAAAGAGGGAGATGAACAGAGAACAAAAGGAAGAAGAAGATGGAGATGAAGAGGGAGAGGGACGAATAAAAAGAGGAAGAGGGATGAAGAAAAATTAGGAAGAAAACAGAGGGAAAGGGGTGGAGAAATTTTAGGAAGACAGAGGAGAGGGGAAGAAGGGAAAGGGGCGGAGAAAATTTAAAAAGACAGAGGAGAGGGGAAGAACGGAAAACAATTGAGAATGGAATGATGATTCTAGAATGAGAAAATAGACGGAAGTAATAATAAAATATTACTAAATATTTATTAAATAATATAAAATATTAATAGATATAAATTAAATAATATAATATTAGAATTTGTTGTTAGTCTGTTCCTTAGTCCTGACACTGCACCAAACGCTTCACTAAGTTAGTCCAGCTTAGTCTAGTCTAAGCCAGTCCAGCTTAGTCCCTGCAGCTAGTTCAGTCCGAGACAGTCCGGTGCAACAAACGCACCCTAAAAGGATTGGGGACCAACCTCCAAAAGTCCCTTAATTAAAAAAATTTGAATGTCTAAAAGTGTGTAGATTTGAGCAGCTAATTCATGCTAAAAGATGACATTAATCAAAGCAATAATGTGCAATTAGAGTGTATTAGGAAGCTGAAAATCTAGCCAGATTCAAGGCCCGTTTGGTACAGCTTTCAGGATTCTTTAACCCTAAACCCTGGAAATCTAGCCACGTTAGGTTTCTGTTACTTCAATGGCAAGCAACTTGCAGCCAGAGCTTTGCATACAATATAAATCCAAATCCTGCACTCCATTTCCTCCCACCACCAGTTCTTGATCCTTCCCAAACAATTCCATTCTCAAACATGTCTTCGGCACTAATCAAAACTCATCGAAGCAACGCAGAGACTTACCACGGTGAAGCTCTGTGCAAGCAGAAGTTCCATGAGCTTCTGAAGGAACTGTCTCTTCCCCAAAGGCCTCATCAGGGCAGACATCGAGGAGATGGGCCACCACCAGCCATCAGGCTTCGTGAGGCTGAAGCAGAAGAAGACAACGCACAAGTTTAAGAGCATTGGCAAGACCGTCTCTTAAGATGATGAGCTGACAATGCTGGTTGAGAAAGGTAGGATCACGAAGCTCACTGGTGTTGCCAGTAAGGAAGTATTCGTCTGGATTTCCGTTTGTGAAATCTACTTCGATGATCTCTCTTCAGACAAGCTTACCTTTAAAGTTCCCGCTAGCCTGACCGCAACATTCCCGGCTTCGGTATTTAAAGACGAAGTTGAAAAGGACGACAGTGAGCACTGAAGTGTTTGCTTAGCAAACATTCTTGAGGGAAAATCATAGGAGGAAACTTGGCCCTAATCATTGTCCCAAATCCGTCACTTCTGACTTCTCATTTGCGCTGAACGTTGGTACTTTTCTTGCTTTTCTTACTGTCGCATTGCAAATTTCAATCACTCAAATATGCAGGCGTGCAGAGTCCTTCAGTCCAGCAACAATTAAAAGCAGCTAGACTCAGAAAGAAGCAATATATTGGAAAGTTGACATCCCTTCATGAAATGGACGATATTAGCATTCCAAGCAGGTGCACTACCCCGTTCAACTCTTGATGAAGTTCCAGTTGCCAATCTCTGATAGAATTCATCATGAGCCAGGCACTTCCACGCAATCTTTTCTTGTTCTTTCTTCCCTTAGCTTATAGTTCCGAACCCCAACGGTTTTGAAATCCCACAGAATTTCAGATATCTCATCTTGAGGCAAAATTAAACCATCTCGTTTAATTGATCTATGCAAGGCACAAAAGAATTTTGGGTCTTCAAGTCTGATATAGTCACGTAAGAGCCGCTCATGATCTGGGACCCAATTTCTAGGAAATGGAGAGTAATCACAAGATGGAATCAGAGACATGTGTGAGAACCGAACACCTTCGATTGCATCAACAAGTCCCACCCTCAGTAGATCAGAATATTCGGGTGCAGAATTGTTGCTGCTCTCCCTCAGTGGACGACTGAGATCACGTGAAGCTATTCCATACACCTTGGCTCGTGATTTTAGTCTATATCTTGCAGCGTACAGTTTAGCCAAAGAACTACGAATAACATAGGCACAAAACCCAACAACTTTCTTGCGATTATCAGCATACTTGTACCAATCAGCCATTGTCTCTAACAACTTATTCATCTGGGAATTGGTATGAGCTTGACCAGAGTAAAGCATTGGAGTGCAGGGCAGTGGCTCAGGATCTTTATCGCCCTTAACAAACTCAAGCCGCCTGAATTGGCGAATACATTGTTGTAAGCTAGCAGTAACCGAAAGGAGAGTCCCCACCCCTTTTTGGCTCACAACATTGCCTCCAGAGGCTGTGTACCTAAGCGTGGGGTGTATAACCCTTCGGGAAATTATATGGTCTAAGAACTGAATTCCCCTAGTTATGTGTTCAATCTCCACCTTGGAGTTATCCAACCTTATCCCAAGTCTTCTCTCACAGAACTCAATTATTTGCTTACGAATATCCACCGCATCCTCTCTAGGCCCTCGAATACCAATCAAGAAATGACCCCCATATCGAATATAATCCATTTTTCTAGTTTTCTCATTCCCACTAGAAGGAACAAACTCTGGCCAAGACGGGTTATGACAACCATCATTTATCGAGTTTTTCCATATAGAATCGAGACTAGATGGCTTAAAAAACTCAACTATCTTATCCTCCATAACTTGATCCAATTCATTAAGACAAACATTAGCAAGTAAAGGACTCAAAATTCCACAATGTCCATAAGAAGGTACCTTAGCAGCTTCTTCAGGTGCAAAGTTGAAGAACGTCCTCAACCAATACGGGTCTGGCTTCGGCTCCTTGTCGTTCAAAATCTTCTTCTTCTTCTTAGCCGCTTTCTTCTTCTTTTTGTTCTTCGGCCATTCGCCATCACCATCACTCTGTTTTCGATTCGGTGCTCGGACAGCCGATTGGATCAAACCCAGTATTTTCCTGTCTCTCACGGCCTGCTCTAAGCAACCCATTACACAATTCCTATCCACATTGTCAAAAATCTCACTGATATCTCCTTTCAGAAACCACAAGTACCCGGCGAAATTGCTCCGGATGGTCCGAATAACCGTGTGGGCATTCCTTCCGGGTCGAAAAGCGTGGGACTTTGGCGAAAACCGGGCCTCGAAAACAGGCTCCAGTATCATCAAAAGGACCTCCTGAACGACCCGGTCTTGGAAGCAGGGCTCGTCAGACTCGAGCATAGCCTGGAGCTTACGCTTGGATGCGATTTCCTTGCTGGGTTTGTCATTGGGGCTTCGGATATACTGCTGGGTCTTCTTGTTCCAGGAGAAACTCCCCCGAACGACGGAGTTTCGAAGGGAGAGGAGGTCATGGAGGACGTGGGAGTGGATAGCGCTGCGGGGCGGGAACGTGCCGGTCACGTGGGCGCAGGAACGCTGGTAGGCCAATACCCAGAGGTCGAATTTGGAGAGGAAGCCAGTGAGGTTGGGGAAGGCGATGGTGGGCGGGGAAGAGAAGGCCTTGACCCACAGAGAAGAGCAGATTTCGATTGGGTCTTGCTTGAGGAGCGAGTAGGGATCTTGCTGATCTAGCTTTGAAGGCGGCCACTTTGGCGACTGCGGCGGGGTGGAGAGCGACCATGAGAGAGAGCGAGTGAGAGTTTTGAGGATTGGGGAGCGGTGACACTCCAGGTGTTTGATGGAAGTTCTCACTGACATTTTGTCGTTGCAAACTTGCAGTACATAGAGAGTCTGAGACACTCTTCCCTTCTCTTTTGGTTGGGTTGGGACCGTTGGTAATTCACTATTGAAGCTGAATCTCTGTCCTTGAGCATGGGGCTTGGGTGAGTGATCGGATGGGCCTTGTTGGTCTGGGCCGTAGTTTCTTCTTCAAGCTAGTGTATAATGAAGTTTGGGCCCAATGCTTAATTGGATGCACTAGGCCCTTAAAATGGGCGAGATATGTCGTATAGGCCGTATCTGAAGCCACCCATGCGTTGTTTTTTTTTTAATACATCGATATTTTTACACTAGGGGAAGATGGAGTTTGATTAAACCACACAATGGGCAACCTAATTCGGTATCAAATTCGCCATCCACGAGATTCGAACTTAAGACCTCTTATTTTTAAGTAAGAGGAATACTACCAGACTGTAGTACTAAGTGGTCACCTATGCGTTGTTATATGAGAAAGTAAAACTATTCAAGTAATATAAAGGTTGCCCAAACATTTCCCGACTTTATGTCATTGTCTCGTTAAATTATTGATAGGTTTACCTACATAGAATAACAACTTAAATTATTATATTTCTTCAAATCCATGGGTTTATTAAACATTGGTATTTGAAGCATTTCCTTTCTCGTCTTCCTCAATGTTTACTAAAACACGTGAAAATGAATCACTAGAGGGGCAATGTGTTCTACTTACATTTAATTCTTTAAGTCAAGTTTCTAATTTACATCATTTTCAAATCAAGCACAAAATCAAAATCTAACGGTCTCAAAATTTCAAAATATTTCATACTCCGAATACCATAGAATTTTCGCTAAACCAAAATGTGAAGGCTATAGCTAGTGTGTGTGTGTGTGTGTACTGTATAAGGGATGTATAGATTTGCACGCAGATTGACATATTGCAAATAAAGAGAGCCCCGTCCATGCATGGAGTTGGAGTATACGCTACGAAAACTTCGACAACCCAAACAAAACAAGTGCGTGCCGTGTGCCCTCCCATCGATCTCTCATGGGACTCATACGATGCATATTCACATGCCCTCTTCCTATTTTCCGGCGGCTTAAATTCTCACACACTCACCCACCATTGACTTTCTGTATGATCTAGGACGAATCAAACATGCCCAAATCTGTATACATGTGTATGTGTGTTTGTCACAAGCAACAGACATTTCAGCAACATTATGTCTCAACATGCGCAGTATATTACTAATTAATTCATTAATCAAATTTCATACATTAAGAAATTAAGGTGAGAAAAGAGGCATTTTCTTATCATATCCATTTAAAATATGATATGCGACACCATTTTTTTCCTAGTCCTCGGCCTTGCATTTTACCCGAAATTCTATCATCTTGTACGAATTGTTCTTCAATTAATGAATAGCGTAACATTTTTATAAAAAAAAAAAAATTGAAATAACATAAAACATAGAGAGCATATGTAATTCATATATACCTATATATTGATATAGGCTAACAATAAAGTGTTTTACAATTGATGTTCTCTTGGGCAACCTTATTTTACGAACCCTAGCGCTTCAAGCAAAAAGGCGGGTGACAGATCCGAAACAAAATTCACCAAGAAAATCATAAAGAAAGTCGAAAACTAACAGAAAAAGTACTCCTCCAGTCCATCGATCTTCTTCATCATTTGTTTTCATCGTCACGTGGCACGCATGCACGTGCGCGGGAACAAAATGAAACAGCGGCGGTTTAGGGTTTTGCAGCAGTGGGAGCGAGGTCGCAGAAGAAAGCGACGGAGTTGGGGTACGCATTGTGGCAAGGCGACGAACCGGAAGGCGGGACGAAACCCTTGGGCAGCATCACCGAGAACGGCGCCGTTTTGAAGTCTTTCTTGGTCGTCTTCTTATTCATGTTCCTCCTGTGCCTCATCTTTCTGTGCTTCTTGATCGGATCTTGTTTGTCCATTTCAAACAGCGGCGTGTTCTTGATGTAGAACACTCGGTATTGGGTGGCGGCGGCCGGGGGTATGGCGGCTGTTGGGGTTTGGGGTTGGATGTCGTGGGGTTTTGGTGATGCGGAGGTGGATGAGGAGGAGGAGATGAGGGCGGAAGAGGAGGGGGTGCGGATGAGGAAGAGGAAGGTGCAGATCATGCAGTTGAGGGTGATTTGAATGTTACTGAAACCCATGAGAGAGTTGAGAAGAGTTGGGTTCTTGGTGAATTTATGATGAAGAAATGAAATTTGGAATTTGAGAAAGGTGTTAATCCCAAGAAAGCTTACATTATATATAGCCAAGACCTAAACACCTGTGTTTTAAGAAACAAAAGGATTAGTGGGATGCTTGTATTAACGTAGATAAGTGACATTTTAAACATTTACGTTTGGTTTGTTTTGTTTTGTTTTGTTTTGGGTACTAATTAGAAGTAATGCTACATTTACTATTTATTTTACGTTTGTCTTGTTTTGTTTTATTTGGGGTACTAATTAGAAGTAATACTGCATTCACTATTTATTTTACGTTTGTCTTGTTTTGCTTGGGGTACTATTTAGACATAAGTAATGTTATACTTACTATCTATTTATATCATCATTTGTACCATTTTTTAATAGAAATGGGCCCAGCAAGCAATTTTGTTCAGAAATTCCATTGTTTTAAAAATAATTCCACACTTTCCATCTATTTATATCATCTATGTAATAGAAGTCGCTCTCACCAACAAATGTAGATTTCATCTCTAATGATATAAATGATAGTATAAATAAATAGTAACACGAGAATTTTCATTGTTTTAATTCATTGGTTGTTTACTACTGATTGTAGGGAAAGCTTCTCGACAGCGTGACCCGCCCTACCACAAAGGACCGACTGCGACCCAATTAAAAAGATCAATCGAAGGGAGTTATGATCAACTCAGTCTACCTAAAAACGATGAAGGCCTCTTGATAAATTGACATAACGAACATGCAAAAATAAGAATTTCAAATCCGATTACAATTGAATGAGTACATGATATGACCAAATAATCTCATTGCAGTCAAATTGCCTGACCAATTGATATTGTCAAGAATTATTATTTAAATTTATTTGCTACTTTTATTTTTATTTTTATTGGAATTTAATTGTTTTTCCCAAAATTAAGTTGTCAAGAGCATGGAATAAAATATCGAAAATATCGGCGATGCGAAATATCGCCGATATTTTCGTTTTTTTTAGTTACCGATATTTTATTAGGTATCAAATGAGTTTTCGTCAAAATATCGCGATATTATCTAAATATCGCGATATGAAAGCCAAAAATAACTTAAAATTGTTTGAAAAGTCTCAGTTTTGAAACTAGAGGGATTCAAACCCCTCCCATTTAACTCCTTAACGCCTTAACCACCATATCACTTATGTTGTTGCGATGATGTGCCAAAATATTTATATATATGGTTTTGTTTTGAATTCTTTTTACAAGAAACAAATTTGCACATATTCCAAATTTTTTGTGGTATTATATTTTAAATTGTGTCAATTAATTACTTAGTCAATGGCATGTGGTTTTTAATTTTTCTATTTTTTATTTGGTGACTTACATGGTAGGGTTGGAAAAAATTCCCGAAAATCCCGAACCAAACCGAAAAAGTCACAAACCAAAACCATCATGAAGTTCGGGAATCCCATCTCGAAAAATACCGAAATTTTCGATATGGGATTGGTTTCCAAATCCCATTTGTTTGGTAATCCCGAAAAATACCGAAGTATTCGGTTTCCTATTGACTTTTGGGTTTTGGTTCTTGAAAACCATTGTCATGGTTGCTGACTACTCTTCACAATACACTTACTCTACACATAGAGATGATGAAGATAGTGAAAAATTTGAACCTCATAGGAACTCTATGTGGTACTAAGTCACTAATGTATCTTACCATGCAATGTATAAAGTGTAAAATATTGTACTAATTCATTATATATAAATGATTATGGTGTGTTTAGACTTCTTTCATTAATTACTACATATTTTATACACTCACAATGTTTGTCAGCTCGCTATATAATCAACTTGATAATGTTAAATCCATCATGCAATGCATTTCCTTCCAAGTTTTTGTGATGAACTAATAGATAATTGACTAAATAAACATCCTGCAAAGTTTCAATAAAAATTTCCAAGTTTTTCTTACAATTTCCATGGTTTCCATGTAATTTTTATCGATATCAATATCGATATTATCCCGATATTTCCATCGATATTTCCGTGTTTTCAAACTACCGATATTTCCGATATTACCGATATTTTCTTCCTTGGTCAAGAGAGATTTTTCAGTGTGACTGACATACGAGTTAATACACCACATGTCACTATACAAATGATGAAATTTGTATGTTAAAAATTAAAAAAATTTCACTATTATATAAAAATACGCAATGTCCTAGTGTTCTTGTCATAATGAAAAATTTCTCGTTACAGTGATTGTAGACTTCCAAGTCAACTCCCGCAACGTCTGAACAAGTCCGATAGAAATTGCCCATCATGACGTGTTCATCCAACGGTCAACAATAACTCTCTCTCTCTCTCTCTCTCTCTCTCTCTCAAAAACTGGAGAGAGGAGGAGCTTTCAGTCCTGAACGATCGCTAATCGCCATTCTAACATTCCCGCGAATCCAATTCTCACGATTCCAAAAACCAAAATCCAACATTTTCCCTCATTTTCTCGCGAAATCAGATTCCGGCGGGATTTCGATCAAGTCCCGGCGCGGTGCCTCTCAGCCTCCGATTAGAGGCGGAGCTGAGGACTGAGAACGGAACCCTAAGGCGGCGGCGGCGGCGGCGACGACGATCGGATCGAGCATGTCGTCCAAGTCTCTACCTTACTCCAAGAAAGATGTCCACTACGACAACGCCAAGTTCCGCCATCGCTCCTTCTTCAAGGTCTTCCATTCCTCAGATCTCTTCCATTTTCTCCCTTTCGTTGACTTCGATTCATGATTCCGATTGCGATTACTTCTGTATATCGATTCAATTTATTGTCTGTTCATCGAGCTGAAATTTTAATTTTCTTTACATTCTGGATTAATATTGTATGATGCTCCTCTGTTTTCAAGTTTCGACTTTCAACGACTTTAACAGCTAAATTTATGAATATAATCACAATTGAATCATAATCTTCTCAATTTTTCATATGGCTGGTGTAAATTCTTTTGCTTTCTAAATATTCTGTAAAACCAATTGAGTTTCTATTTCTTGTTTCCCAGGTGATAACTCAAACTTTACAGACCAGTAACATAAAGAATCATTGTATGAGTTGTAGTACAGGAAAGTTTCTACTTTTACTAATGATATTCGGTGTAGCGTATCTTATGCTCACACATACTAGTCCCACCACTGATGGATTAGTGAAAGGTGGTAATAATGGTACGTATGAGCACATTAAGAGTGGCGGCATTAGGTTTGGAAATATTTTCAGAAAACCACCGAGGCTTCCTCCTCAGTTACCGCCTGATGAAAAAGGTAGTCGTGGCAACATTGGTCTTGATCATAGGAAGTTAAATTCTGACCCGAAATGGATAGCTAGGCAACAGAATGTCAAGAAGGCGTTTATTCATGCGTGGTCGGGATATAAAAAGTATGCAATGGGTTATGATGAGTTGATGCCCGTGAGCAAGCGGGGGGTTGATGGGTTAGGTGGTCTAGGTGCAACTATTGTGGATGCTCTTGACACTGCGATGATAATGGGTGCTGACGAAGTTGTTTCTGAAGCTGGATTATGGATTGAAACACAACTTTCAAATAAGATTAATCAGACAGGACAAGTCAATTTATTTGAAACTACAATACGTGTTTTGGGTGGTCTTTTAAGTGCATATCATCTGAGTTCTGTGGAAAATGGGATGGACCCTACACATAAAGGACCTAAGCCAGTTGTTTATCTAGAAACTGCTAAGAACTTAGCTGATCGTCTGCTAACTGGTTTTACTTCCAGTCCAACTGCTATTCCTTTTGGTGATATTGTTCTTCGAGATCCTTCAGCGCATCCAGCTCCCGATGGTCTTAGTAGTACTTCAGAAGTCTCTACTTTGCAGCTTGAGTTCAATTATCTAAGTTCAGTTTCTGGTGATCCAAAGTACACTGTGGAGTCAATGAAGGTCTTGGAACACATAAAGACTCTGCCTAAGGTGGAAGGACTGATACCCATATTTATAAGGTATGAGTCTGAAATATTATACTAATACTTACATCATTATTCTTTTCAATTTCTTAATTCTTGTTCATAAGTCTAGCATCGTGTTGACATTTTCCTTGTACTGAGGAGTGCCTTTCTGTGTCATTAACAACAACAACAACAACAACAACAACAAAGCCTTTTCCCACTAAGTGGGGTCGGCTATATGAATCCTAGAACGCCATTGCGCTCGGTTTTGTGTCATGCCCTCCGTTAGATCCAAGTACTCTAAGTCTTTTCTTAGAGTCTCTTCCAAAGTTTTCCTAGGTCTTCCTCTACCCCTTCGGCCCTGAACCTCTGTCCCGTAGTCACATCTTCGAACCGGAGCGTCAGTCGGCCTTCTTTGCACATGTCCAAATCACCAGAGCCGATTTTCTCTCATCTTTCCTACAATTTCGGCTACTCCTACTTTACCTCGGATATCCTCATTCCCAATCTTATCCTTTCTCGTGTGCCCACACATCCCACGAAGCATCCTCATCTCCGCTACACCCATTTTGTGTACGTGTTGATGCTTCACCACCCAACATTCTCTGCCATACAACATCGCTGGCCTTATTGCCGTCCTATAAAATTTTTCCTTGAGCTTCAGTGGCCTACGACGGTCACACAACACGCCGGATGCACTCTTTCCATCCAGCTCGTATTCTATGGTTGAGATCTCCATCTAATTCTCCGTTCTCTTGCAAGATAGATCCTAGGTAACGAAAACGGTCGCTTTTTGTGATCTTCGCTAGATTGCTCCGGTCATTAGTGTGGATAAGTATATAAATGGATAGAGATAGGAAAGCAAACACAAGATGTACGTGGTTCACCCAGATTGGCTACGTCCACGGAATAGAAGAGTTCTCATTAATTGTGAAGGGTTTACACAAGTACATAGGTTCAAGCTCTCCTTTAGCGAGTACGAGTGAATGATTTAGTACAAATGACATTAGGAAATATTGTGGGAGAATGATCTCGTAATCACGAAACTTCTAAGTATCGGAGTGTGGTGTCGTCTTGACTTGCCTTATCTGTCTCATAGGTAGATGTGGCATCTTCTCTGGAAGTACTCTTCCTCCATCCAGGGGTGGTATCTTTAACTGGTGGAGATGCACAAGGTAATGTATCAATTTCACTTGAAGCTTACTTGTAGTTTCAGGCTTGGTCAAGCGCGATACAAACCATGTAGTAGGAGTCCCCCAAGTCGCCGAGCTAGGGGGTCTGCTGAAAGAGGTGACAGACAAGGTAAGCAATCAGAGCTCCGACTGATTGTTCACCTTCTCCCCATCTTGCAGCAGCATGAAGGATAAAGAGAAGAAAAATGAGAAGAGATGATATGAGATACTTTTGCTTTTGAAGAAGTAACTTTCCACAGGCTTATTCTTGAACTGAGCTGGAGGGTTTTCTGGTTTCCTCCAGAGTATAAGGCCGACTGAAGAATTTGAGGGTCAAAACAAGTCCATCAAATCTAGAGTACGTTCCACCCTGCTGATATGGGATACTTTTGCTTTTGACAGAGTAATGGATGTATCGGCACGTGTGCTGTTACGCTTGTCTCCACATGCTTCCTTGTATCCTTCGCACTTGCCCTATCTGTTCCTCAAGCAGATGCGGAATCTTCCCTGGAAACATAAGATGATGAAGATGAGTACTCGAGAGCAATGCCAGGTAAGTAATCAGGTAAGGGGTTCCAGGCAGTCAGTTCCTGGCTGGAAGCTTGATTCCAAGTGCTGACATATTGCTCTCTTTCTCCTTGTCTTGCAGGTAAAAACAAGGTCAAAAGAAAAAACAGGGAAAAAGCATGATATGGGATACTCTTGCTTTTAACCCTGATGATATGAGATATTCTTGCTCTAGTATAGCTTGTTTGCAGAGGTATTATCGGGGGGAAAGAAAGCTGAATATTTCGAAAGGCTTTGTTGGGAGTGCCCTCTCAGATATGATGAAGGGTTGAGCATTTTTGCAGGTCTGCCTGTCCGTTGGGATGGAGGTCGACATATATAGGAGTCTCCCTAACAACAAGTAGTAATGCTATTCCTTTACCCTGCTTGGTCATAGCACGGTAGTGGGAGCTGCCAGTTTCACATGTTTTAACTCTGTCAGAGCACTTTGAAAAAGTGGTCTGTGGTATCTGGCTCTCGAGATTCGGAGAACGATGCCTCTTCGATTTTTGAGAAAGCAATCATGCTGGGGGTCTGACTCTCGAGATTCGGAGAGCAGTGTCTCTTCGATTTTTGAGGAAGTAATCATGTTGGGAGTCTGGCTCTCGAGATTCGGAAGGCGGTGCCTCTTCGATTTTGGAGCAAGCAATCTTGTTGGGAGTGTTGTCTCGAATGTGAGTAAAGGTTGGACATGTTTGCTAGTCTACCTTGCCACGAAGCACAAAGGTTGACACACAGGGACTTTCCAATTATCCAGCAATGGTACTGTTCCTTTACCCTCTCTTCGATTTTGAGAAAGTAGTCATGTTGGGAGTCTGGCTCTCGAGATTCGGAGGACGGTGCATCTTCGATTTTGGAGCAAGCAATCTTGTTGGGACTGTTTTCTCGAATGTGAGTAAAGGTTGGGCATGTTTGCTAGTCTACCTTGCCACGAAGCACAGAGGTTGACACACAGGGACTTTCCAATTATCCAGCAGTGGTACTGTTCCTTTACCCTTGTGGGTAATAATATGGTAGCTAGACCTTCAAAATTTATGTGTCTAAACTTTGTTAGTGCTGTTTCTTTGCTATTCTTTTACCTTTCTTGGTCAGAGCGATGTAGTGGGAGCTGCAAGCTTCACGTGCTCAACTTTGGCAGAGAACTTTGGCAAAGTGATCTGTGGTACCCATGAGTTATTGTTGCGTGTGGGAAGTGGGTGATTGAACAGTAAGATTCATGTGCTTTCTACTTCACCAGAAGTCTTCGACAGAATGCCCATAATTTCTGCAAAGCTGAGTGTGCGTGTGACAGGTGCTGACAAGGCTAGAAAAGTAGATGCCTCTTCGATTTCTGAGATCGGCCCTCGTGGTATCTGAGCAGCCTAGCTTTTGAGAAAGCGAGCGCCTCTTCGATTGATTCGGAGAACGGTGCCTCACCGATTTTTGAGAAAGCAATCATGCTGGGGGTCTGGCTCTCGAGATTCGGGGAGCAGTGTCTCTTCGATTTTTGAGAAAGTAATCATGTTGGGAGAGTGGCTCTCGAGATTCGGAGGGCGGTGCCTCTTCGATTTTGGAGCAAGCAATCTTGTTGGGAGTGTTTTCTCGAATGTGAGTAAAGGTTGGGCATGTTTGCTAGTCTACCTTGCCACGAAGCACAGAGGTTGACACACAGGGACTTTCCAATTATCCAGCAATGGTACTGTTCCTTTACCCTTGTGGGTAATAATATGGTAGCTAGACCTTCAAAATTTATGGGTCTAAACTTTGTTAGTGCTGTTTCTTTGCTATTCTTTTACCCTTCTTGGTCAGAGCGATGTAGTGGGAGCTGCAAGCTTCACGTGCTCAACTTTGGCAGAGAACTTTGACAAAGTTATCTGTGGTACCCATGAGCTATTGTTGCGTGTGGGAAGTGGGTGATTGAACAGTAAGATTCATGTGTTTTCTACTTCCCCAGAAGTCTTTGACAGAATGCCCATAATTTCCGCAAAGCTGAGTGTGCGTGTGACAGGTTCTGACAAGGCTGGAAAAGTAGGTGCCTCTTCGATTTCTGAGATCGGCCCTCGTGGTCTCTAGGGAGCCCAGCTTTTGAGAAAGCGAGCGCCTCTTCGATTTCTGAGATCGGCCTTCGTGGTCTTTGAGCAGCCCAACTTTTGAGAAAGCAAACGGCTCTTCGATTTCTGAGATCAACCCTCGTGATCTCTAAGCAGCCCAACTTTTGAGAAAGCAAACGCCTCTTCGATTTCTGAGCAGGCGCCTCTTTGATTTCTGAAGCTCCGTCGAGTGCAGATTTTTATAGAGGCTGGCATTAAGTTCCAAAGCACACTTGAATCTCCACCAGTAGAAGCTTCATTCTTGCACTTCTAAGATCTTGATTTGTCCGACCTCTTCTCTCTTCAACACCTTTGAAAATGTCTGGCCCCTCCGACCGTCGTTTTGACTTGAACCTTGTTGAAGAGGCAGCCCCGCCTTCTCCAGACAACATATGGCGCCCATCCTTCGTCTCCTCAACTGGTCCTCTTACCGTTGGGGATTCCGTGATGAAGAATGATATGACCGCTGCGGTGGTGGCCAGGAACCTTCTCACTCCCAAAGATAACAGACTACTTTCCAAACGGTCTGATGAGTTAGCTGTTAAGGATTCGCTGGCTCTCAGTGTTCAGTGTGCAGGTTCTGTGTCTAATATGGCCCAACGCCTATTTGCTCGAACCCGCCAAGTTGAATCATTGGCGGCTGAAGTGATGAGTCTCAAACAGGAGATTAGAGGGCTCAAGCATGAGAATAAACAGTTGCACCGGCTCGCACATGACTATGCTACAAACATGAAGAGGAAGCTTGACCAGATGAAGGAAACTGATGGTCAGGTTTTACTTGATCATCAGAGATTTGTGGGTTTGTTCCAAAGGCATTTATTGCCTTCGTCTTCTGGGGCTGTACCGCGTAATGAAGCTCCAAATGATCAACCTCTGATGCCTCCTCCTTCTAGGGTTCTGTCCAGTACTAAGGCTCCAAATGATCCCCCTCCGGTGCCTTCTCTTTCTGGGGCTCTACCGACTGCTGAGACTTCTCCTAAGCAACCTTTGTGAAGGCTCCCTCTTGTGTGTTTATTTTGACTCATGTATATGTACATATTTGTAGCTTATCGGGGATATCAATAAATAAGCTTTCCTTCATTTCAACGTATTGTGTTAAATACACCAAAGCCTTCTTCGCTAAGTTCTTTGAATTTTCTTTTGTTGAAGCTTGTATGTTGAAGCTTTCTGAGTGGAGCATGTAGGTTGGGGTAGTGTTCCCTTAAGTTCCCGAGTGAGGAAAACTTCTTGGTTGGAGACTTGGAAAATCCAAGTCACTGAGTGGGATCGGCTATATGAATCTTAGAACGCCATTGTGCTCGATCCTGTGTCATGTCCTTCGTTAGATCCAAGTACTCTAAGTCTTTTCTTAGAGTCTCTTCCAAAGTTTTCCTAGGTCTTCCTCTACCCCTTCGGCCCTGAACCTCTGTCCCATAGTCGCATCTTCTAATCGGAGCGTCAGTAGGCCTTCTTTGCACATGTCCAAACCACCGTAACCGATTTTCTCTCATCTTTCCTTCAATTTCGGCTACTCCTACTTTACCCCGGATATCCTCATTCCTAATCTTATCCTTTCTCGTGTGCCCACACATCCAACGAAGCATCCTCATCTCCGCTACACCCATTTTGTGTACGTGTTGATGTTTCACCGCCCAACATTCTGTGCCATACATCATCGCCGGCCTTATTGCCGTCCTATAAAATTTTCCCTTGAGCTTCAGTGGCATACGGCGGTCACACAACACGCCGGATGCACTCTTCCACTTCATCCATCCAGCTTGTATTCTATGGTTGAGATCTCCATCTAATTCTCCGTTCTTTTGCAAGATAGATCCTAGGTAACGAAAACGGTCGCTCTTTGGTATTTCTTGATCTCCGATCCTCACCCCTAACTCGTTTTGGCCTCCATTTGCACTGAACTTGCACTCCATATATTCTGTCTTTGATCGGCTTAGGCGAAGACCTTTAGATTCCAACACTTCTCTCCAAAGGTTAAGCTTTGCATTTACCCCTTCCTGAGTTTCATCTATCAACACTATATCGTCTGCGAAAAGCATACACCAAGGAATATCATCTTGAATATGTCCTGTTAACTCATCCATTACCAACGCAAAAAGGTAAGGACTTAAGGATGAGCCTTGATGTAATCCTACAGTTATGGGAAAGCTTTCGGTTTGTCCTTCATGAGTTCTTACGGCAGTCTTTGCTCCTTCATACATATCCTTTATAGCAAAAAATTATTTGTATTTTTCTTGAATGATGATTATTTATTGCATGCATTATATTATGGTATGGCATGTAGGTTGATTGAAACATTTATATAGTTGGGTCTTAGAAATTAAAATGTAGAGCTGGGAATATGAAAAGGCCCCCCTATTGCTTAACTAAGAACGAAACATATGTAAGAGTGTACTTCTTTGTTCTTTTATGAGAATTGCTCACCTGGTTGATCCCATGTAGCCTATATATGTAATAACTTTAGCAGTAAAAGTTATCCCTTCGTCTTCCTTTTTAGGACAATGTGTGGTCCATGTGTTTAAACTGTTATGATATGAGTATTCTTATTGAAGAGGGTGCTGAAAATTACTGATTCTAGTAGTGCCCTAGGTCTCATGGATACAAATTTTGGTGGATATTTTGAATTATTATTAGTTTTCCTGAAACATATGTATTTATTTGTTCTTGTGAGTTGAGAATGTGTTTTGTCTTTATGTTTCTATTTTTTACCAAAATTTGTTTGGGAGTTGGCGTCTCCCATGTTTCTTCTTGATTTTCTCCTAGTTTATTAGTTTACTATATATTTTTTTGTTGATGTTGTCTATATTGTCTGCAGCCCTAGCACTGGTGAATTTGCTGGAGAAAATATAAGACTGGGATCTCGTGGTGACAGCTACTATGAATACCTACTGAAAGTTTGGCTTCAGAAAAAACGGGAAAGTAATTTTACTTATCTCCGTGATATGTACGAGGAAGCAATGAAGGGTGTCAGACACCGTCTAGTTCAGAAATCAATCCCCAATGGATTGGTTTTTGTAGGGGAATTGCCTTTTGGAGCTGATAGTTCTTTTAGTTCCAAAATGGACCACCTGGTATGTTATACTTCACAAAATCTTTGGCATTTAGATAGCTTATAAGTTTGTTCAAGTCAGAGAAGGAAAAGGTTGACTAGTTGGACATCATGTTGCCCCACATAGGACAGTGACGTGTAGGTGGCATTGAATTTACTTAATCAAAGTTTTGACGTCTAGCATGACGAGAGAAAGCAATTCATACAGCCGACCCCACATAGTGGGATAAGGCTTTGTTGTTGCTGTTGTTGTTTAAGGATTCGGGCTGGGATTATGTGAGAGAAAGCAATTACCATTATTAGCAGGAAACAGTCCACTGAAAATTGTGATGGCAACCTCTGTCCTCATCCTGCTATATGAAACCTTCTAACTTATTTAATTTAAAATTGATTGTTAATATTTAGCTTTATGTTCTTTCCAGTTGCAAGTATTTTGCACAACCACAAAATTCACGTATGTTTAGCTTTTTGTGGTACCTGGAAAAGCACGTACCTGTCATTAGAATGATGATCGGCATCCTTGCTCTTTTGAAAATGTGTCTTAATGTGACATTTTGTACTGCCTTTTGCAGGTATGTTTCTTGCCTGGCACTCTTGCACTTGGGGCCACGAAAGGCCTTACCAAGGAAGAAGCAATGAGAAATAATATGCTTAACTTTGAGGACCTAGAAAATTTGAAACTTGCAGAAGATCTGGCTAAAACATGCTTTGAAATGTATTCAGTAACCTCTACTGGTCTTGCTCCAGAAATTGCTTATTTCCATACAAAGGTTAGTTTTGGATTGGTTTTAAGTTGTTTGGGAAGAGATCCATGAACTTATTATCATGTTTTTTGGTTTTTTTTCAACTTTATATTGTCTATATTTTACCAGTGGACTTGACAACTCTTATCGAAGCAGGAATTTTCTGAAGGAGGTCTTGATGGTGGTAACAAGAGTTCTGAATATATGAATGACATAATCATCAAGCCTGCTGATCGTCATAATCTCTTGCGTCCTGAAACAGTGGAATCATTGTTTGTCTTGTACCGCATCACAGAAGATCCAAAGTATGCTTATGCTTTTACTTTCTTTCTTATGCATCAATCCATTTCAAATCCCCATGAATAACACATGCGTAGGGGATAAGTCATAACCCCTTCTGGAACACTTTCACTTACGTACTAGCACATTGCAGATATCGTGAATGGGGTTGGCAGATTTTTGAAGCATTTGAGAAATATACCAGGGTTGATACTGGTGGATACAGTTCTTTGGATGATGTAACTTCAGTTCCTCCTCATAAAAGAGACAAGATGGAGACGTTCTTTTTGGGCGAGACTCTGAAGTACTTTTACTTGCTGTTTGGAGATAGTTCTGTTATTCCATTGGATAAGTTTGTTTTTAACACAGAAGCTCATCCTATTCCAATTGAAGGCACTGCCAAGATGGGATAAAACTTTGTTGCATTAAAGCATCAATCAAAGGAAGGAAAGTATGTATGGACAAATTATATGGTAGCAGGCGCAAACATGGACGCTTTCTTGAGACTCCCTGGTGTTTCATACATATTTAGAGAGCACATCTGATTCCAGAAAACAGTCAATACCCTGGTTGAAGTTTTAGAGGCGGCTTAGTTTGTTTATTTTCTCTTGCAATTCATCGGGGATTCTTCTACGTGATAAAGATACAAGACCTGGACGTCCCTGTACTGGGGGTAAACCAGATAATGAGAGGATTTTAATACGTAGTTCTTGCTATTTTATAATTTTGATTAATTACCTGACGGGGTTTTACACATCCAAAGTATTAAGAGCCATATTCTGTAATTGACTCTTGCACTTTTCCAGTAGTATTACTGGTTTTAGTTACATCAAAATTTCTGTACTCTCTTATTATACATTGCCTAAAAGTTACAAGCTATCTTTGCATCTACATAGTTGTATTTTAATGAGATCTAGTCACATCAGAATTCACAGTATTTCAGTCGTTATGGAGAAGAAACAGGTGATCACCATCTCGAACAACACTTATGTCATCTATTTCTGCATTCTCTGCGTTCACAACTTTTGTAGGTTTGTGTCCTCCGAACTTATCACCTGCAATGTCATAAAGTGTGAAGACAAAGCTATGCCGTTTATGAAAAGTGTATGCTGATCCTGCTCAAGGTATGTTTTTGACATTCAATTTGGTCTTACCTTTGTTGAATATTGTCTAATTTATAAGAACTTATAATTCAGGATTGTCTAAACGTGCGTTTTGAGGTGAGAAAAAGAAGGCTTACTGGCAACTCTGAGCAGCTCTTTGATCGAATCAGGTAGGATTATTAACTTTGCAAGCTGCCTTTCCGACTCAGTTCCATTCTGAAAATGCATGTGGATAGTCACTCTATTGTTGATTGATCTCATCCCTTCTCTATCTGGGCTAGAATTGCTCGGGTAGCACTTTATGGGTACTTCTTTCTGGTGAGAGTGGGAAAATTGGGCACCCTCGTGTCTTTTGGAATTTCTTTTACAATTCCTGGTGATTTCAGATGTTTCCAGTTCAATAAACTCTATTCTATGTTCTGCTGCTCTCCTATTCTCATATCGTCGTAAGAGGTCAGTTATGCTCTTGTTTCCTTGCTGTTGTGCCAGATCTTTCGGCGTCCATCCTCTGGCATCTGGTTTGTTTACATTTGCTCCTCCTTCGACCAAAATTTTGACCATTTTTAAATCTCCCTGGCAAACAGCTGTGTGAAGAGCCGTCTGGCCATCCTCAGCCATCGTGCTGACATCCATTGCACATCTAGTTGAAATATCAGCTTTGCCTATTTCGCTCCTTTCTATAGTCTCCGAACCTGTAAACAAATCATTCCTTGCTTCCTGCATTGATGGTTCTTGATGCGAGCTATCTTTGCACCCCGCGCAAGAACAGCATCCTTCGGTATGTGGATATTCACAGCCCAACCCTTCTTGTTCCTTCAGTTTCTGTAAAGTAGAATACAGAATATCAGTCTTGGAAGAGAAGGGTGGTGTGCATGACTGCATGTACATTTTTCCGTAAACAATTTTGTTTCGGTACCAGAAAAATGTTGTTCATGATAATCTGCTCGTCATCCCTGTTTGCTTGTATAGTGGTCATGAGTGAACTTCTGCGGAGTCGTAATATTTGGGAAAGTTCGGTTGTCCGAATGGTGAAAGGCTGCGGCCTATGACATAATACTCCGATTTCCCCCAAAGTATCCCCCGCAGTAGCCTTTCCAATAACCTGTTTAAGAGTGAAGTCGGATATTTCCTGTTCTCCAATCTCACACGGTATTGAAATGTTTATAATCAGGACCAGGTTTGCCCTTTGCGGGATGTCAGAGCCAATCGACCAAGTATGTATTTCAGGTCAACCGGACTCTCACATCCCGCAAAATGGGATCCCCTTTTTGAAAGGGTCTGTATACATGTGCATATGTGACTTACTTGATCTTGCCCATCAATATTGGACACCAGATCCTGCAACCATAAATTTTTCCAAAATGAACCTCAGGTCGGAAAGCATTTTTAAGAACGTTAGGAGATTATGCAAGAGGTAAGAGTTAAGCCGGCTCACCGCCGCACCGGAAACCAGTATGTATAGATCGGTCGGAGCCTCGTTTTGCAGAATTACGTCTTCCTTGGGCGGAAAATACTCTGCATCTATTTCTGAAACCTTAAGAGGAGAACACATAGTTTTAGCATCTTGTGAGCAACAATAATGCTATTTCGACACACAACTCTTAACACCACTGTCGACAAACTACCTAATAGAGGTGTGCCCTATCATTGAGACTCACTTCTATTAGTGAGAGTGTTAGCAATGTGCTTAGTATCTGAATAACGTTACTCGGTGTGGTATGAACGATAATAAGTTAATGTGATGATTTTACCAATTGAAAGAGGAATTCATGAGAAACTCCTTGAAAGAGGTAGATGTTTTGAATGATGGGGAAGAAGAGATGTTGGGCAATGCTAGAACGAAGGGCTTTTGGGAGACCATTTAAGGTCTCTTGCTGCTTCAGTCCTTCTGTCTTGAACTTGAGGCATATATGTGAGAGCATTTGGTCCTGAATCCTTGGGGGCAAGTCATTTCTTGCTGCAAATTCTGTTGCAGCTCTCACTGTGTCCCTCTATCAAACACCAAAATCAAAGAAAACAACAATTAATACGAGGTGTATTATGGGTAAAAACTATTACGGTTTTGTGTCCGCGCAGAGATTTTGTCTCATCACCCTTGTGTGGGTTTCTCATGTTCCTTGGTTGAACAACTCACGGTTGATCCACTAGCTGTCTGGGTCCCACCCAACCGCGGTGGATAGATTTCAGTGAGTTATGTCGATCAATAATAAGATAAACCGATGAGTGGGATAGGAACTATATCCCCTCTCGAAGGAATAAAGTCAGCTGAGACACTTACATGGGTGTATATCACCGATAACACCCAAGAATTTTTCTTCGCTTTGAGTATTATATAAAAACTAGATCTGTATATTTGTCCCATGGGGATGGGGGACTTGTAACCTCTCACAACAAATATTTTATGTGAGTTGGGTTAGGGTTGAAGAAACACTTTCAAAACGTGGGGTAGCAAGAGAGCACACAAAGGAAACATTTCCATGTCTTTTGCAAGTAATATATGGCCATGGGACCTTTTTCTAAAACTTTGATTGTGACTGGGGGTTTGTTCTAGTCCATTCAGAAGTAGAACCTCCCCCAGAAGCTGCTGATTTATTTATTTGCAGTACTAAAAACTAAGAGCTGGAAGGAGGAGGACTAAAACTTACAAAGATTCTGGTTCTGCTGGTCCAATGAACTACAAGATTTGTCATGTTTCCTATGAGGTAAGAATTCAGTCCCAAGTTGAAGAGCATGTAGAAAATATCAAACAGCATCTCTCTAGGGTTCTCAGCATGCAAATCTCCATAGCCAGTGGTTGTTAGTGTTGTGATGGACCAGTATATTGAAGTAACGTATCTGTTCCAGAGACCGTCTTGTTTGAAATCTGGGTACACTGCACCGATCCAGGTTCTTTTCGGATCAGGATACCGGTCTGCTATCAGATAGTTGATGCATCCGGCGCAGTGCACTGCAAAAAGGGTTACCTGAAATTTGACAGGGGACAAGTTTTGATGCCACCAAGTTTAAAATGGTGAAGAGAAAAAAGACGAGAATTGTGATGCACTTATGGGGTTTTTCGGGGGCTTACAAATATGAGCTTCGTGCAGCGAATCCAGAAGTAGTTGAATCGGATGTCCTTCTCAAGTCTGAAGGAAAGCAGAAAACGGTTTGTAAGTGTTTTGTGTATTTTGAAGGAAAGCAGAAAACTATAGGTAGTTTTATGTCAACCGGAAAGTTTGGAGAAAAAACAAACGCAAGGGAAGATGGAACCTTGCAAAGAGGTAGCTGACTCGTCTGAGGCGCCAGAGGCGGAGCATGTTGAGTACTTTAAACCCAAGTTCGCTGCCGCGATTTGTGAAGAGGAGGCTGATAGACTGAAATGGTGCAGTGGAACACACGTCAAAAAGAAACCAGGTTGATAAGTACCTGTTCGGTTGTATTGTATGAAAGAAAAAAAAAGGGTTATTTCTTGCAGAGAAATTAAAACATGTAATATATGTTAGTTGTTTCGAACCAGAATTAAGCCCTTTACACACCTCATTGCGATTTGCTTTGGATTGTCAACAAGAAGGTAAGAGCGGCTGTCGAGATAGGCAACAAAGAAAGTGAGAATGATGTCAATGCCAAAGAAGCCGTTGACAATGTTGTCAACGATGAAAAGAGCATCCTGCTTGTAAGGGAGAAATGCAAACTCGAACGGGCAAATCCACGCAGAGTAGATGACTAGAAGAACAAGTACCATCTCCCACGTCCTGAAAAATAAGCATCTTGCTTAGTATTAGAATCGGAGAAGTATATAGTGTGGCAATTATGAAGGATGATCATCACCTGTAACGAGGATTATACGGCGATATAATGTATTTCCGGAGCTTAGTAGACTGGTTGATTCTGGCACCAAGGGAAGGCAGAAGATCAGTAGAGAAGAAGCTGCTCTGAGCAACAGTGTCCAGTTGGTACTCATCAATACAGAACCTTCGGAAGAAGTTTTTCGCGCACGAAAATGTCATGTTCTTCTGTGTTCGAGTAAAGCGGTTTTTGCTAACTAGATTTTTCAGGTTGGTTAAAGTCTTGTGAGAAAAGGGTATTAATAATAGCTGCAGCTTCCCCTGTTGCTTTTCGGGTAGTTTAGTTTCGACTTTCACACTTGTGACCTATCTGCTTTAAAAAGAATATGCTGGAAGTTTATGCTGTGCAGGCAGGTGGCTCGTGCTGGTTGTGGATGGTAAAGGGAGTAGGGAAAAAGAGAGAAGAAAACTATACATCATGTTTGAACAGGAAATTGTACGGATGGAAGAGAGAGAGAGGAACACGAAACGAACACGGTGAGATGAGACTGGGGAAGTGGCAGACGAGCAGCTTAATTTGTGTAATGCTGTCGGAGCTGCAGATATGTTCTGGAGTGAGTGAGAAGCAGAGAAGATGGTAATGGTGGTTCTTGTTGAGTAAAGGTGGGGGTGGTGGGAGATCCATCATTGATGCATGTGAAGATATGCTCCAAGAGTAGTTGCTTGGCTAGGACAGATTTCATTTGGGTTTTCAGCATGTTGTGACATTGGTGCCTTTTTTCATTTCAAACTATTAGAAATGAGAGAAAACTCTTGTGAGACTGTTCTCGCCACGTGACAATACAAAGTTGCAGAAAAAAAGTCTAGTTAAAAGATAACATGTGATTGAATTTGATGATACGCATTCACTTTACACTGCTAATAGAAAGGAACAATCCCACATAAGTTTTTTCTCGGAAATGCTGATTCTGATTTAGCTCAATTAATAGATATGCTACGTGGACCAATAAGAATTTTTCTAGAGAGTTGGTTACACAATCCAACAAAAAAAAACTCAATTTTGCTTTTTAACTAGATCATGATTATTCAGCTCACTTCGTATACAAAAGTAAGAGGCTAAGACTGAGATTGTTTGTACACGAAGCTCAATCAGAACCATAAAAGTGTGAAATGGATTGGTGCCGTATACACAACCGTTGGTATATGGTTTTGACCCGTTTGTAGTTGCATGGCCCAACCTTTTTCATCACTACAGGGTTTTACCGACTAATCGTTTCATGGTTTTCTTTTTAAAGAAAAATTGTTTTATGTTTGTGGTCTGCACGTTCATACAGATGAGGCTTAATCCATTAACTAAATAAAAATGGATGGTCAGGATCGGTTAATCTTGAATGGTAATTTCCCATCTGGAAACTTCCAATCATGCAATGCAGATTTGCTGGCTCCATGAAATGTTACTGCATGACATTTGATTCCCGATGTGGCATATGGGATGTTGGCTTTGTTTTTATCCTGGAAAGCGTGACTGGTTGTCAACAACAAAATCGAACATATTTTTCAAAAAAAATTATTCCTCTAATTAGCCCTCATCGCTTTTCCAAAGCTAGGGGGTGTGGTGTTTTAAGAATTATACAGACTTTTTTCCTGAATTTTTGAGGTGATAAACATTCATGGATTTAGTATATTTTTATTGATTATTATAAACTCCATAGAACTCCATAAACTTTTAATGATGTACTTTTGGGGAAGGTAAAAGAGTTAAATGATAGAATTATGCATAATTTTAGAGACTAAATTATGTTAGAATTTTGTGGATTGTTTAATTTTTTTTTTAGTTTTCATTTATTGAAGTTGTGGTGGTGGGAAAGATGGAGGTGGAAGTGTCACATAATGATTTTTGGCAAAGATGATGACGTCAAAATTGATGGTTTTGGTGACTGTGATAACAGCAAAGGTGGTGATTGTGGTGGCGGGGGCGATGTTTGGGTGGTAGAGGAGTAAGGATGGTGGCAGTAATAGGGTGGTGATGATGGTGGCAAAGGTGGCAATCATGGTGATGGTGGTGTTGATGGTGGTCATAGTAGGAATGACGATGACGCTCATGGCAAGGACACTGACAGTAGTGGCGGTGTGGATGGAGGAAATGGTCATGGTAAAGGCATGGTGACAATATGGTGGTGTAAGTGGTAATAATAATAGTTATTACATTATGATGGATGGTGGAGCATATCCTCAGAAAATTAAGAAAATTAAGTTCATCAAAATGTTAAGAACAAGTTGGATTTGCTACGACATAATAACTATAGAACGGAATATGAAAGATTGGAATGTTTCATTGGAAAATCGTTTCTCATTTTCTAAGTGTTGTGTACGTCATTACTTCCCTAAAGATGACCTTTAATCACCAGCTTAAGCAAACAATTCAGCGATAATTAGACAAATACACAACGAGTATAATCCGTGTCATTGGGTTAATGCTGATGTGATTAGTAGGCATGAAAGCCCACCTGGTGTGTTTGCAGTACTAAGCCAAACCTTGCAGAGGGTTTAAAGGGTAGTGTCAACGTCAAGGCACGTGCACCGCATGCGTGTTTGGGCATGATTAGGCAGAAACCCTACAACTCTTCCATTGTTAGTGGAAAAGGATTCTCGCCGGATCTGTTTCCTGGGGATTCTGTGATCGTGACCGTTCATCGTACATCATATGGTTAGTTTTGCGTTATGTACTATTTATATTTAATTTTAAATTTTAAATTTTGAAATAATTTTTAACCGCACGATATATAATGAATAGTCACTATCACGGAATCCCCAAGATTCTCAGGAAAATGATCATCGCCGGATCCTTTTCCATTGTTAGTGACTATGTCGAGCAATTTTCATCTGCAATTATAGGACTCTCTCTCCTCATTGGACATCCTTATTTCTTGGGAAAGCCTTATTGAAAAGGACAGCGGGTTTGTATGTATACATGTACGCTTATTTAGGTGGTTTGTGCCAAAATTTTCAAAACACCATGTGAGGTGTGATAAAGTTAAGGAAGACAATCCTAACACCCAAGTAACTTTATATATCAGAGTAAACTCTAGGGTTAACTCAAACGATGAGACTAGGAAAATAAGTTAGAATTCAACTTGATTAAGGGTTCGGTTTTCTTTTACTGTAATAAAATAGAAGCAATAGTTAAACTAATGATGCAATACTTCTGGGTGGTTTATGCATGCCAAATGAAGAAGCTAAAAGTGCCATGTGACCATATCACATATAAAATATAATTATATATTAGATTAAGCTCTAGGGCAGGAAAATAAGTTAGAATTTAACTAAGTTAAGGGTTCGGTTTTCTTCTATTGTAACAAAATAGAAGCAATAGTTAAATTATTGATGCATTACTTTTAGGTGGTTTATGCATGCTAAATGAAGAAATTAAAAGTGTCATGTGACCATATCACATAACAAGTTTGAACTTTTTTGGTACCACACATGCATGCTTCATGGACCATGAAGCACTTGGAGTTGAATAAATAGATGAAATAAATAAAAAGAAAGCAAAAGAAGAGAAAGAAGTTGGTATTCCCGTGATGGTTGGGAGGCCATGGGCAATGGCCAAAATGGTGGGCAAATTAAGGTGGTCCAAAATGCACATGTTAAAAGGAAGGGTCATCTCCTTGAAAAGTAGGGTTGTTGAACTTTCCAGCATTACTCCTGATTAGGTGCCTAATTAATGTGCTAATTAACTAATAGTGCTGAATGTTGGTTATGATGTTTATACAAACAAATTGTTGTGTTGCGAAGAGTATTTGTCTTACAATTTACACACTTTATGTGTTAAGATTTCAGAGACTTACAAGTAGGCACAATAGTTAAGTTCCACATCAATTATTTAATTTTAGCGCTACCACGTGAATACCATATACTAAAGAATTAAATAAGTTCAGTAGTTAGGGTCCATGTAAATAACCTGCTCCATCATGTTAAGATTTTAGAGAGACGTATTATCGGTTTACTTATTCCTCAACTACATGTGTAATCGAATAGGTTTGAGATTTTATCACAAAATATCTCAGTGCAATTAGAAGTGAAACTATTTAATATAAATTGTTATTTATTTTCGTAAAATGCTCAATGAATACTTTTTCACATTACTCAACATTATATTGTCAGACTATAAATTTTAATCATTAAACAAGAAATATACAGTTGAGATTATATTTATTTAATGATCACCCCTCCGTTGAAGTTGCTGTGTGTGGATCGTCCAAATCATAATTAGCAGCTAGCCATCACCGTCATCTACATTTAAGGAGAATCTAAGTCTTCAATTCTGTAGATTGTGGATATGATTGCTGTCTTGAAAATGGTCATGCATGCATGATGGCTAGAACACCAATGTAGATTGATTAGATCAAATACCTAAATGTTTGGAACTTTTGAAAGGAATAATTTCTGGTTTTGTTTGCATTGCATAGAGTTGTAATATCGTAAGTTGCCCAGAAATTATTAAATGAATTAATTAGTTTAAGATGCCTACGGAACGGATCAAGTTCCTTTCTTTATGCACTTTAAACAAAAAACCATCATCAACTCAGGCATGCGGAAAAAAATCGAATTTTGAGTCCATTTTTTCTTCAATAGGTGTATTTCGGGGGTTGGAACTATAGGTCTTTTACCCGTAGAGGAAAAAACTGATTAACCTTATACGTATAGATAAACAGTTAAAAGTACGTTGCAAAATTTTGGACTTTTGCACCCTTATAGTCGGAGATAATCTTAAGGCACTTTTAAGAAAAGAATAGCTAGCCTTTTGCTTTAGTTTGGAGAATAAAAGCGAGATCCTAATTCATAGGGTCATAACCCTAGCTTTCTTAATTCATGGAGCATGTCTTTCCAAATTTGGGTCAGATGTCACTCCCTATCAAAGGTTCATGATACCCCTCCCAAACTCATCCCCAATTTAGTTACTTTTTGGTGTACTACCTAAGAATACCGAATATTTAGTAGTCATCATTACGCAAAAATCTAAGTAAACGAGACCAAAGGTTGTCAAACAATAGTAATTTCTCCTCTTTCAACCTAATTAACTTGTTATCTTTCCATCTTATATAATCATATATCCTCCATTATATTATTTTTTTTCTTACCACATATCTTAAAAGTAAACTTCTTTTTCAATTTCAAACGTGTAATATTTATTTTAGTAACTTGTAATTCAAATAATTAAGAACATTTCGCTTTTCACTTGAAATTCTGTGTTTCACTCTTCTCTTCTCAATATTGCTTGTCAACTTCATTGAATCCCCCGCATTGATCACATTAGCTTTATCGTGCAGTCAACTAACTAGGTAGGGGGATAGAGTTGTACATAGAGGATTGCTATATCCCAAAACTAAATGATTAGTTCCATGAATAGATATGTATGTATGCATGCATGCATGTAATGAAGAGTTGTAGAGTTTGTTGGCAGTTACTAGCATCTTGTACATACATGCATGGAATGAAGAGTTGTAGAGTTTGTCAGGGCCGTTTCTGAGATTTCGGGAACTTTATGCGAAATTTATAAAAGGACCTCTTTTTAAGAGATATATATATTTTAAAATATGACAATATATTGGTACTAGAAAATAATAACTTAAATCAAAACAACCTTTAGGATTCACTGATTGTAAGTTTACAAGTGTCATTAAATAAGTAAAAAGAGTTATAAACATAATCTTCACTAAATAATAAAAAACAGTTCAATCTTAAGCAATCAAATAAAGAAAAAAAAAACTTCAAAAACTCTAACTTTAGAGTTTTACTTGAATATATAGCATTATTATATAATTAATAAAATTGAAAAGAAAATCGTTTTTAAGGTGTTGTTATTAACACTCCTAATATCTTATTGTGCATTCCAAATTTTTATATTTAGAAATAAAACAAAAATTACACTTATAAAAGTTCACTATAAGATTTTAAAGTGC
Source organism: Malus sylvestris (assembly GCF_916048215.2). Taxonomy (NCBI): domain Eukaryota; kingdom Viridiplantae; phylum Streptophyta; class Magnoliopsida; order Rosales; family Rosaceae; genus Malus; species Malus sylvestris. Next base: position 40,799,668 of record NC_062264.1, read on the forward strand.
TAATAAAAGCATTTTTTTAATATTTAACATTATTACATATAAATATCATATACAAAAAAATTTTGAAAACTCTGTGCGATTGCACTTTTCGCTCTCCCTCAGCGCCGCCTTTGGAGTTTGTTGGCAGCTACTAGCATCTTGTAGTGAAAATGATGTAGAATATGTTCCTCACCACTTAAAGTGATTGGCCATCGCATCCCATTAACTAATTAATTAATAATTAATCAGGACGCTATCGGGGACCAAACAGCAGCAAACTGATCAATATTTAGTACGTACAATATGCATGATCACGGCCAGTTCAAGTTGCATATTGTACGTACCCTTTTAAGCGTGGCTTCTTTGTCACTCAACTAAATTGATCTCTAGTGAGAGAACCTTATCATTTCATGGTCCACATTTTTATCGCACTCATTTCAAATACTTTTCGAAATGATTCAAATCGTTTATGTCTTTTCACCCAAAGATCTTATGATTATGTATACCAAAAATCATCCAAATTTAAAATACCATATGATCACCGTTGGATTAAAGGGTTTCTTTGTAGAATTGTATTCGTAAATTTTCTTCACTACAAATGAATGTTTTAATAGTTTTGGATTTGTCTAATTTTTTGCAATGATGATTTATGAATGATGTTCTAAGTGATAGATGGTTCGGATTGTTAAAATACATTATAGAGTGAGATGGTTCGGATCGTTAAAATACATTACAGAGTAAGCTCCACAAAAGCGTGTGTCAAAAATTATGTAAAAAAAGTGATTTCATGGATCCGCCCCCATATATATATATACTAGTTACTGAGGATAATATAAAACCGTAATGGGATAGTGCCGAATGTACATGATTTGGAAGCTCAATAGATAGAAGGGAAGAAAATGGCATGTTTGAGTGGATATGTGTATTAAAAGGGAATGTTTTTGGCAGCCGCCCGGAGAGCTTTGGAATGGCATTTTGAGTTTAGATTTTGAAATTGCGCTTTTTTTAAGTTTGAGAACTACGCATATATGCATGCTTTGTTAACTAAGGAATTGAAGTTGACATTTTACATACAGAAGATGCTTTGGCGGAGTTGTTATATAGTTGAGTAAGCCAGTTTTCCAGCAGGTGTAGACGAAACCAAAACAAAGCAATCAACTATATTAGCATCTCAATATCTTCAGTGAATCGCGATATTTGGGTGAAAGATGGGTTGGGGAAAGTTGACTGGTCTCACTCACCGTAAAAGCCACAGGTTCGATCGTTTGGGTATATTGGTAGTCAGTGGACACGGATCGAATCATGTATTATACCCAGTTTTTCTAGTAGTGTGGCGCTGCTGCTATATATTTTTACCATTTGTTTCTGTGTTCGTTTGCAGAGAATAATGCATGCGAGGGTTGATGATGTGTTAAAATTAGACCAGATGACCAAATAACTGGCCAAAAAACTGAATACATTTAAGGTGCATTTGTTGCACCGGACTGTCTCAAACTGGACTAGCTGCATGGACTAAGTTTGACTGGCTCAGACTAGACTAATCTAGATTAACTTAGTGAAGCGTTTGGTGCAGTATCGAACTAAATAACTAAAATAATAAAAATAATAATTAAATTTTATCATTTACATTTTTTTCTTTTTCTTTTTTTGCCCTTTTCTAGAAAACTCTCCCACTCCCGAAAGCTCTCCATCTTTTTCTCCTGCCCCTCCAACTCCCTCTCACTCTCACTCTACTTTCCCCTTCATCATCAAACTCCATTCATTTTCACTATTATTAGAAAAAGTCATCTTTTGGATGTTGAAATTGCAGACCATCAAACTCCATTCCTTTTCACTATTATCATCAAACTCCACCCTTTTCACAGCTAAAGCATTTTTGAAGAATGTAATATGGGTTTTGTAATTGATTTTTGTTTTCTGGGTTTTTGCAGATCTGTATCTGGGTTTTGGTGGGCGTCATGGAATTTGGCGACGGTGTCGTGGCAGATGAAGGCGCGGTCGAGCGGAGGTCGAGCAAGCCGAGGATCTGAGCAGAGGAGAATTGTTGCCTCTCGACTGCAAGATCGATGATAAACACGAGATGCGCGGCGCATTGAGTGACGAATCTGCCTGATTTTGGGTTTGAGTTCAGGGCGAGGAGAGAGGAAAGAGAGAGTGAAATAGATTGCAGGAATAGGTCTTAGCTAGTCCCATGGTTTTTGGGGACTCTCGCTAAGAACCTTTAGTGTAGGCGAGTCCGGGCTAGTCTCATTAACACTAGTCCTGGATGATAACAAACACTAGACTGGACTAATAGTTAGTCCAGTCTAGTCTAGTGACAGTTAGTGAGAGCAAACAAACGCCCCCTTAGGACTTTCTTGATTTGTTCTGCATTACTCGTGAATGACATTGTATAAACTGATCATAATTACCTAAAAGTAATTAATTAATCAAAAGTAAACTTAAATTTCATTTGGAAAGTACTTTTAAACGACTATTTGTATAAAAAAATAACAATATACAACCATTTGATCTAGCAGAATCAAGTCTTTCACTCGGTTAAATTATGCCCTCTATTCAAATCTCATGTGGCAAAGATAAATCATTTCATTTCTTGGTCATTTTACACACCTTTTACGAATTTATTCAAAGAATAATCATAAACCTTATTGCATGTTTTCACTAGCTATAGCTAGCTAACAAGTATTAGTATTACCACTGGCCGCCCTTCATATTTCATGACATTATTACCAAAACATCATCTTGTCAAGTGACAGCAATTCTCCGGACTTACTCTAATTTTGACGATGCAGAATGCAGATAAAAGAATAATACTGAAGTGCTTCTGCACCTGCTCCATATACACATAAACATACATATGCGTGTGTGCGCGCGCGCACTAATCCCCATCGAATTAGTTGAGAAGAAACTAGAACCTTTGTTAGTGCCCTTAAGGATGGACAATCTGTCATGTCAGTACGTACGCATATCACCCTAGCAGGTTAGCAGCTGCTTGCTTTGTTTCAGTCTTACCAAGCACCATGCATCTAACAATCATCAGTCATATTCTTTGTTACATTGAATCCTTGGAGGTTTTCCCTTTTGGTTCGCGGATTGGCTAGAGACTCGATCGGGAATGGGTTTGAAATTATATTCTAATGTTTGGCAAGTACAATTATGGGACTGCTAATCCTGGTTCATGGTTATGATAGTCAAATGAAGGGGTGAGTTTAAAAGCTTAATTTCGGTTTGCTTTTCCCTTCACTTGGGAAAACATTCATTGCAATACTGCAATTTTGTTTTATACTTTTGTTGATATTTTATTTTAAGAAGGATGTTATTGAAGGAATAGGACAAGGGACAAATACTTCCACACATATTTGTACACTCTTTTTTAGTCATTAGATTTTAGAGTAAACTGACGATTTGCCCCCTGAACTATCACCCAACTTTCGATTTGCCCCCTGAACTTTTTGATTGGAAAATTAAGAACTTAAACTAATTTTTTTGGCCGATTTCCCCCCTACCATTAGTTTTTCATAGATTTCATCCAAATTAACGTTAACTCTTATCATGTGCAAACCACGTAACTCTCATTTGTGGACAAAAGCGTCATTTCACTAGACATTCAGACAGAAAAGCTATAGAAACACACATATTTGCATAGGTTTATATTTTAGAAATCTAAGGTTTTCAATTATTTTAAAGAATGAAGTGACCGAACTACCTACACATGTTGTGCATATGCTTCCATTTAACAGAAATTTGGATGGAATGAATGAAAAATTAACAGCAGGGGGCAAATCGGCCAAAAAAATTAGTTTAAGTCCTTAATTTTCCAATTAAAAAGTTCAGGGGGCAAATCGAAAGTTGGGTGATAGTTTAGGGGGCAAATCGGCAGTTTACTCTTAGATTTTATAACATCTAATGGTCTTGATTAAGACTAAAGTTGAGATTTTTAAACCTAAAGTGACGTGGATGATGACATGAATAATAATTAATAAAAACAATTATGTTAAATGAATAAGAATCGAAAGAAGAAAAAAAATCAAAACAACGTTGAAAGTCCTGCGCCTTTGCTACATGGCACATGTTGATTTGATTGTATTGATATAAAATTAAAAAGCACACAAAGCACATCAAGCTATCACTTGATCTTTTGGATCTTTTTATTTGATAAACAAAACTAAACCTGAAACCCTAATTCTTCATTCGTTGTATCCTTGAGTGATTAAGTAGGGTGTGGAAAACAAATTATTTTCCTCATCTCCCCATTAATAGTAACAACAACACTTGGGATTCTAGAGTAAGGAGATCAGGAAGGTTTTTTTTTTTTACAGAAAAAGACGAAACAAAAAAAACTAAGAGAAGACCTATATGCGGCAAAGCAATGGAGGTTTCAGGTCTCTTGCCCTCCCTCTCACTTTGAAGTTCGAACGCTTACGGTTCATTCTTCTTCTTTCTTCTTCCAATATTTATTCCTTTTAGTTTTATTTCTATTTATAATATTAAGTCCACGTCACTTAATGTTCAAAAGCCTTTACATTACTCTTAGCAAAGACCCTTGGATGTAAAACTAATGACCAAAAAAGAGTGTAAAAATATTTGTCAAAATGATAGTCCCTCAATCTTATCCTATTATTGAAATATTCAAGAAATTTTAATTCCTATTACTACATTAACCAAACATGATAATGGTAATAAAATGTATTTTATGGTACCATTTCGAAACATGGGAATGAAAAACGTTCTCCTGGAAAGGTGAACTGCCGTAGTGAAGTCACTAGCTGGTTCCTTTAAAAATAAGAAAAAACGTTATTATCCTATGATGGACATGAATGTTTCATTCCTCAAATAACTGGTTTCACGAAGGAAACCCTAAACAACTGTTGACTAAAAAAAAAAACCCTAAAGTGTATATCAAGAAGGGAAAAAAAACCCTAAAGAATGCATTCCTAAACCCTAAACCTTATTTACCAACATACATGTAATTCATCGGCTAGATATAGTGGGTTTCCATCGTGTATATGCGTCATGAAAAAAACGCAGTCTTGTCGCTTATCAGAAGCATGCGTGCCGTACGTCGTGGTGGTCGAGCATCTTTGACAAGATTGGCAAACCTTCCCAAACGAGACAGTGCAGTGCGACTCATACTCCCTGCATATTCCTCGAGACTTGGGGAGAGAGAGAGAGAGAGTGTGTGCGCTCTACATAAAACCATGTTGAACATTACTATCATCATGCTAATTTGTTTGGGTTTGGGACTATGTGCATGAATGAACATGGGGGTTGGGACTTGGGCTAGGTCTAGACGTACCCATAAGATTCACGTTAAACTTGAGCATGATTGAAAATGGCCAATTCTGATATCTTGAATGTGATCATTGTGGCATGGAAATTATATATACTGCCTCCATTTTGGTCTGTTTTTCTATTTCTGACACTTCTAAAAAGTCATGATACACTTTTGCAATTGTCAAATTTAACATCTATTACTAATGACGACGTTTTTTTTATTACTTGGTTTAAGGAATCAAACTGTTAATTTATCCTAATCCTAATTCATTTTCTTATCTTCACGCACAACTAGCGTCAACACAAATGTTAATGCAATAAAAGGTATAAATTGTGAAATTGCATCGGTTAATAAATAAAATAATTTAAAACAAGAGACTAATGCATAATGAATTTCTGGGTAAAGAAGTCTGTCACCGTTAAAATAAGTAAGAGGTTTTCAAAAACTTATTTGGCTTATTTCTAGCTATGCTCCCCAAAACTTCATTTTGATCTCACTTTGTTCTTGTAACTTAAAAATCACTACTTTACTCCCTAAAACTCAAAATTTGTTCCACTTTGACTTGTGGACTCTCTTTTCGCCCTGTTATTTATAGATCGCCTCTTAAAATATATGTGAGACCCAACACCCAATAAGATTATGCCACATGCACAATAAATTTGATTATAAATCTCTTATGCGTTAACATTTAACAATTAGATAATATTAACTTTAAAAAAATTGAAGGGATGAAAACAAAAAATGATTGGCCTAGCTCATCCAAGTCAAATCTGCATAAGAATTTAACAGATTTAAGGCAACGTAGAGCGAATATTTAGTTTTACAAAGATGAGTTTCAAGTTTCAAGGGGCAAAATATGATCAAAATCGAGTTTTAAGGGGCAGAATGAAGTGAACTTTGAATTTTATAAAATAAAATAATGAATTTTTAATTTCAGATAATAAAATGAGATTAAATTGAATTTTAAAAAGTATAACTAAAAATAAGCCAATTTATTTCAATAAGTCTCCCAGGAGTCATGACATTTCCTTTTTCCTCTTTTTTTTTCTTTGTTAAACTGGAAGTACACCAGGGCAAAAGCTAAAATACAATCATTTTTCCTCTTTTGCTCCACTCCTAAGTAAACTAAGAATGAGGATTTTGGGTATCTTCAAATTGTATCTGTTTATCGTATATCGTACGGTTAAAAATTATTTTAAATGTTTTTATTTTAAATAAAATATAAATAGTATATAATAAAAACTGATCACACAATATATCATAAAAGAACACAGTTTAAGAATCAAGATCCTCATAAAGATAATTCGAAGAATATCCTCGCGGGTAAACTAATCCTTCAATGCACTCCTTTTCAAAATGATTTTATGACGAGACCTCGTGAATCACATACGGCAGGTTTTGTCTTCTTGAATAAATTATGGGGACAGAAGTGACTCGCCGTAGTCTTATTTCATTTTCTCGAAACTTCTTCTGCGGCACAAAATGCATCAATCATAGGCTATCACCTGCTCCCCAGCTAGTGCTGTAAAAATTGGAGCCAGTCCGGACTTTAGGCTTCAGTTTCAATTTGTGTGGTTCAAATTTTTTGATCTCTAGATTTTAGACATTAAAACCCATCCAATTCCAATGGTTGTGCTGAAACCCTATTTCAAAGAAAGATTTTCTACCCTAATAATCTCTCGGAACCCAAATTGTTGGCTATATATATGAAATAATTGACGTGTTCGGGAAATTTTATTTAAACTTATCTAATATTTTTCTACACCCAATTTAAATTTTAAATATTAATTATCTATTTTACCATATTGCATAATTATTATTAAGTACAAAATAAAATTAATAATAAAAATCAAATTTATTAATAGACCCACATACTATAACTAAACCCTAGCACTTTTTGTTTATCCTACGTTCATTCCGACTAAAATCCTAATGGCTCTGATAGAGAAAACAAGTTTTTTTTATTGATGGATGGTGATTTTGAAGTTTTTAATCCTCCAACTAAGATATGACTTGATTTACGGATATTTTGTTTGTTTGCTTCTTCTTTGGATTAAATTTCATACTTTTTATATTATATTGTATTTATTTCTCTATGTCATCTGTATGCTCCCCAAAACAACAGTGCAAGGACTTTTGATTAGTACTGCAAAGACATCAAACTTGATTCTTGGTGCAAAAAAACATTGCTCAACCTTAACCACGAACTAGCGGGTGACATGTCTTGCACCTTTTTTATTCGAAATAGGTCCAATTTGTTTAGGGGTGTGATATCCACACACCCATTTTTACTTCTCCCACACCTTTTTGGTTTTCGGTTATCGGATCGGATGAATTGAAGAAGATCAACGGACATAAATTAACAAGGGTATGTGAGAAGTAAAAAGGGGTGTGTGGATAGTACACCCCTTTCTTTATTAACATAGCAGCAACACACCCAACCTTATGTTACTTCAAAGTTTCTTAAAAAGTTCATGAAAATGCTCGATTTAAAAATGACTGAATTGGAGCTTGCATAACATTCTCTTGCCAAATTCAAGTCTTTGGAATGATCTCTTGGGTCCTAAGTCCATGGATGGGTTGTGGTAGCAGAAAAAAAAAAACAACCATGGAAATGCTAGTCCTATACAGCATATGCAATTATAAGGGCAAAGGATGCCTCTTTGAAAAAAAAAATGCTTGCATGTGATGTTTTGCGCATGCACACTCATCAGACATACATCCATTTTGCTTGCATCAAATTTTTTTGATCTCTAGATTCTAGACACTAAAATCCATCCAATTTCAATTGTTGTGCTGAAACCCTATTTCAAAGAATGATTTTCTACCCTAATAATCTCTCGAACCCCAAATTGTTGGCTATATATATATATATGAAATAATTGACGTGTACTTCATAAACGAAGTCTAAACACCGTTGGATAATAATTTTGTTTTTAATTTTCATTTTTTGTTTTTATTTTTTAAAACTGAAAATTAACAATAATTACCAAATAAGTTTCCAGTTAATGAATTCTTATTTCAATTTGTAGTTCCAATCCACAATCTACCAGAAACCCTAAACGCTAAACCAAATATATTAGAAATTCTTGTGCTTTCATTCTTCATTAGAAATTCTTGTGCTTTCATTCTTCAAGGGTTTACAATCATACCGAAGGGAAAACTAAATGCCAAAGGTACATGTGATACGGATAAACCAAACGAGAACAAAGTACGCTAACATCGTACCACAACCAGAGTGACAAAAACCATTTCCAATCGGCACTGTACCGTTGAGCAAACAAGAACGGAAAAAAACTACATCCAATCGTCAACAGAAACTCGTACAATACATTACTTCTCACCAAGAGAACACAACCACGGAAACAGATTATGCCTTCGCTTTTCCGGCCTGGAGTGCTTGAGCCCTCTGTTGTAATTTTAAAATCTGCAAAACAGCATATCCACCGGAAACAATTAGTATTGAGTCATATACCGAGATTGGTTAAAATGGTAAAATTATGTAGTTATGACCCCTTGCAGAGTATGCCCTATTCAAGTTCATCGTGAGAAGGTAAAAGTCGCGGCACAAAACCAACGCAACAATTCTATTGTATTCTTCCTGAAGTATGTTATCTCAAGAAAAGAAAATTGTCTAGTCTAGTTATATATTAGTTACTAAATATTGATATCATTTCCGTGTTGATGACTTGGTGTTTTTGTCATAACATTGGTACTTACAAGACGCTACAGTTAAACGTGTATAGCTCTAATAAATTCTTCAAATGCTATAAATATATTATCAAGACTGAATCAAGACCAGGGACAATATGAACAACTCCGGCATTATAAGAGAGCAGGTGCACGGAAAAAGGAAGAATACAAACCGTCTCTTTCTTGCTATTTTGCTTCTCTTCCAAATCTTGAAGGGTAGCATCCAGCCGTTTCCTGTTGCGCATAATAAATATAGTTTTGCAACAAATTAAACATGAGTATGATGGTAATAAAGACAATGGTATGAAGAAATAGGAGAAACTGTACACAGTTTTCCATATAAACACCCAAATGCAAAGTTGTGAAAACATATATCCTAGCCACACATGTACCATTACAAGGTAAATTGCAAACCAGAAAATGTAACAGATTACCGGTCCAAGATCCATCTAATAATTCCCAGACAGGTTTCTCATGATAAGCCTACGAACAGAATGCACAGCGTCACAGAACATTAGTCATTCCTCTACCTTTTTTGCAATTTACCCAAATAATAATGTTTCTTTGGATACGACTTCAGCCCACAGTTACTCATACGAAGACAATGGGGCTGAATACATTGAACATCCTCTTATTAAATAATGCCCATCCTTCCCCAAGAATTTGGAAATTACTTGTTCCAATGAACACAGACCCAGAGACATCATTTTGTGAAAACTCAGTGTCTTGTTTTATGGTGAGAAAACCAATTGCTACAAAGTACAAAAACAGTGTTTTTTACGGATATGGTGATTGAGAATGCAGCCCTACATTTTTCTCTATGCTATTGAACCCCGGTACTTCCCCATCTGGTGGGAAGAAAATAACCCTTAAAGATGAAATTTGTTTGTTGAGGTCGTAACTCTCACCTTTGTCATACAATTCGAAAATCGTTCACAAAATCCATGTTAAATCACATTTTTTGTGCATTTCATCTTACAAGTTTTCTTGACTAGTACACTCTGTTACTAAGCCTCATCATTGAAATGATTGGTTTTGAGGATAATTTAACAAACCTAACACGATAGTCCCGAACTTTATATCTAAAATGATAACCTAAACCGCGAAAAAAATTGCAACGATAGAATATAAACCCTAATACAAATACATAAATAAACGAAACAGAGAAGCATACAATTCAGCGGAGATGTATTCGATTCTCTTTCGCACATTGGCCCTAGCCTCTGCCAAATCCTGCTTCACAAGAACCGGACCGATCAACTTGAACACATTGGCGTCTTCGCTAAGAAGATCCAATTCCTATAAACACAAGCAGTCACCTCATCATTAGATCAAAAATTAAACCACTAAACAATAACCACGAGCTTACGAAAACCCAACAAAATCCATTTGCTTCGAATTAAAGGAAAAGTTCACACATTTCAGATATCGGTAATCAATTCGGGATAAAAATCACTTGAAAAGTCATGAGAAAACTGTTATTTCAATGGAATTTGGGGCTAGCTGAGTTCGTTTTCCCGGTAACCAAACAGAAAATAGAGAAATCGCAATCGAGAAAGAAGAAGACCTTGAGGACGAGCTCGTTCTCGCCGAGCTGGATGGTGTACTTCTTCCTCACTTGGTGATTCTTTGAAATATCTGAAGGAGCAAAAATGCTACGTTAGGGTTTTACAGATTCAAGTGCAGCTGTATACACACATATATGTATATATGACTTGCCCTTTTGGATTTTGCTGAGATCGTTAGCTTTGGCCTCCAATTCGCGCTGAAGCTCTCGAAGAGCTGACGACGACGCCATTGATTTTGCTGCTATCTGCTGCCGCTTCTGCGCAGGAGCTCAGGCCTCTCGCCTTTCTTTCCGGTTTTTTGTTTGAGATCCGGTTCCGGTTCGGTATGATTTTGGGCTGTGAATTATGTTGGGTCATAATTTAGTAATTCAGGTACCACAGTGGGTTTTTTCCCTGTGTTAATACTAGAAATTTGGGCTTCGGTTATTTGCATTGTTGATAACAATAGGCCCCATCGAGACCATCTCCAATGGTAGGGCAAAACCCCAACGTTTAACCTCGTATTTTCAACTATTTAATCATTTAAATTAAATTTATTCTAATAATATGCCCGAAACTGAACAGAGTTTTACCATGGATCATGCTAGGCTTAAGTTGTCCGATAAATGAAATGTTTCGACATGGCTTGTTTATTAAATAGGTCTGTACAAGAACGACACGAGTCACGATTAAACCGGTTTAGATAAGAACATTAATAACTTGATATTGACAATGAACAAATGTCATTTTAGTATGAAATTTGGATTGTAGGATGAAATTTTTGCAGTTTCTTTAAATAAAGAGTAATGCTAAGGAGACTAAGTTTGCAAATTAAATGATGTGTCACCAATAGAAATGAACACGTCTATCAATGCTTAAGTAATAAATCAATCATTGCATGTCCTTTAGTTTCCAAAATTTAGTCTTTAAATTTAGTTTTCCTAGCATTACTCTTAAATAAATATTTTTTGAGTGTGAGTAATGATTTTCACATTTTCTGTCTTATCCTTATGCAATGCTCTTGTTTCGGTCATTTAGTTTTCTTTGATTTATTCAATTTCATTTTTTTTTAAATACAAACGATATTCATAATCATGTTTTAGAATTGAAGCCAAAAACCTCTTTATACCCAATGTTCTAAATGATTAATAGATTAAAGTCAAGGCTAGTGGCATTTTTAGGTACTTCAAGGGAAGAAAATGCGAAGCATGAATGTGAACTATGTACAATGTGTACGTACTGAATAGTTTATATCAGTGTTTAATTTGTGTGAGGGGACAGTCACTTAGTGTTCCGGTTTAATGTTATTTTTCTTTATTTATAAGTGAAAGGTTTTAAGTTCAATTATCGTCAAAATTGAATTTGGATCACATTATTACTAATTCATTATGAGGTTAAACTCATTGTTTGTTAAAAGAAAAAATTTGTGTTTCGGAAATAAACAAATAAATAAAATCACAAGTGCTTGAACGCTGTCAAAGAAAACATGAAATGGCCCAAGTTCGCGGGGGCCCGCCGCAAGACCACGATTCTCAAAACACGACATTACAAATATAAATAAGTTAACATATATTCCCTCCCAGTACTACTTAAAAGATATTGTGATTAAAAGCAACCAGTGGCGGATCCACAGTGGGGTCGTCGGGGTCGCACGACCCCTTGGAAACCATGGAAACAACCTTGAAGCTCCCATATGCGACCTCTTGGAGCTGGGGTCGTCGGGGTCGGACTCGCACGCCAACTGTTCGACAAAAATCCTAAACCAAGACTCGGCAGGAAGAGGAAGAAGAAGCAGCGCTCGCGCGCGCTTCTTTTTTTTCAAAACAGACGGGCAAAACGGCGTCGTTTTGGCCCAGGAAATTTTTTAAATGACCTGGCCAAAACGGCGTCGTTTTGGGCCAGGCCGAACAAAAAAAAAAAAAAAAATTCCCACCGTGTCCCCCCCCAATCCCAGCCTTCCTACCCGACTTCTATACAATCAAAAGCCCCAATTTCTTTTCCTCCAACCCTAACTCAATCCCCCCAAACCCTTAACTCCTCTCCTCCCTTGCTGCTGCTGCCCCCAAACCCTCAACTCCATCTCCTCCCTTGCTGCTCCCCTGCTGGCGGCTCCAACTCCATCTCCTCCCTTTGTTTATATTGTGAGTATTTATTTTGAATATTTTGTATATGTAGAATATATTTAATTAATTGAAATTCAATTCATATTTATTTTGAGTTTTTATTGATGGTTTGTTTATATTGTGAGTTTTTATTGGTTTGTTTTTATCGATGGTTTGTTTATATTGATGGTTTGTTTATATTGTGATTTTTTATTTTCATTATTTTGTATATGTAGAATGCAAGATGAGATATTTAATTTAATTGAAATCCAATTCATATTTATTTTGATTATGTTTATGGTTTGTTTATATTGTGAGTATTTATTTTGAATATTTTGTATATGTAGAATATATTTAATTTAATTGAAATTCAATTCATATTTATTTTGATTATATTGATGGTTTGTTTATATTGTGAGTTTTTATTTTCATTATTTTGTATATGTAGAATGCAAGATGAGATATTTAATTTAATTGAAATCCAATTCATATTTATTTTGATTATGTTTATGGTTTGTTTATATTGTGAGTATTTATTTTGAATATTTTGTATATGTAGCATTATTATGGAACGGTTTTTTAAGAGAAAGTCATCATCGGGTTCGGGTAGTTCGAATAATGTTGATAGTTCAAATACTGTCGGTAGTTCAAGAACTCCAAGTTCAAGACAAAGTCAGTTAGATGATGTTTTGGGTAATCTTCAAGCGGATCCTGGATTAAGAACTCGAATAATAGATTATGACGCTAATATGAGAGATGAGGTCCGAAGATTATATCTACAAAAAGGACCTTGTCAACCTAGAGGTCATAATTTCCCAATAACTAATATGTCGGGAATTAATCGACGCTTCATTCCCCAATGGTTTGATGAGTTTGATTGGTTGGAGTATAGTGTATCTAAAGATGCGGCATTTTGTCTCTATTGCTATCTCTTTAAAACCAATTTTGAACAAGTGGGTAGTGAAGCTTTCACTGGATATGGATTTAAGAATTGGAAGAAAGGGAGAGAAAGATTTAAGATGCATGTTGGACCGGTTGGGAGTGTTCATAATAAGGCTAGAGAAGCTGCTACAAATTTGATGAATCAAGCTACACATATTGAAACGGCAGTGAGCAAACACTCTGACCAAGCTCGTAAGGCTTATCGCACATGCTTGATTGCTTCAATCAAGTGCACTAAGTTTTTATTGCGACAATGTCTTCCTTTTCGTGGCCATGATGAAAGTGCCACTTCAAGCAATAGTGGAAATTACTTGGAGTTATTGCAATTCCTTGCAGATAATAATGATAAAGTTAGAGAAGTTGTGATGGAAAATGCTCCGGGGAATCTCAAATTACTAGCTCCTTCCATTCAAAAAGAAATTGTGAATTCATGTGCCCTTGAAACACTTGATGCTATCATGGATGGTCTAAAAGATAGATTCTTTTCAATATTGGTGGATGAAGCACGTGATGTGTCTGTGAAAGAGCAAATGGCTATGGTGTTGCGTTATGTGGATGACAACGGGCATGTAATTGAAAGATTTGTGGGTATCCAACATGTTACTGACACTACTTCAAGTTCACTAAAGGATGCTATTGACACATTGTTTTCTCGCTACGGTTTGAGCATTTCCAAGCTACGAGGACAAGGTTATGATGGTGCTAGCAATATGAGAGGTGAGTTGAATGGCCTTAAAACAAAGATATTGAGAGAACAACCTTGTGCATATTATGTTCATTGCTTTGCTCATCAACTTCAACTAGCTCTTGTTGCCGTAGCAAAGAATAATATAGACATTGCCTCTTTTTTTGCAACGGCTAATAATGTGGTTAATCATGTTGGAGCATCTTGTAAGCGGCGTGATTCACTTAGAGGGCAACTTCAAGAAGAGCTTGTGATAACTTTTGAAAATGATTGTCTTATAACGGGGCGAGGCTTAAATCAAGAAACAAGTCTCAAACGTGCCGGTGACACACGATGGAACTCACACTATGGTACCTTGATTAGCATCATTTCTATGTTTTTATCCGTCGTTCATGTGCTTCAAATGGTTATTGATGATAATCCCAATGAAAGTGTGGGTGAAGCAAATACGTTAATGAGAGTGATACTTATTTTTGAGTTTGTGTTTCACCTTTTCTTGATGAAAGTCATATTGGGACTCACAAATGATTTGTCACAAACATTGCAAAGGAAAGATCAAGAAATTGTGAATGCAATGGCTTTAGTGAAATCATGCAAGGAAAAGCTATATTGGATGAGGAATAATGGGTTCGATGCATTAGTTGATGAAGTATCTTCTTTTTGTGAAAAACATCATATTGATGTTCCTAACATGGAAGAGGCATTTATACTTCCAGGGAGGTCAAGGCGTTATGCTCAAATAAAGACAAATCGTCATCATTATCGTGTGGAGCTCTTTATTTATGTCATTGATGAGCAAATTACGGAGTTAGAGGATCGCTTTAATGAGGTAAATACCGAGTTGCTTATTTGTATGGCATGTTTGAGTCCGAAAGATTCATTTGTAGCTTTTGATAAACCAAAGTTACTTCGTCTTGCTCAATTTTATCCTCAAGACTTTTCGGATGAAGATCGTTTGTCACTTGAAGATCAACTTGAGATTTATATTCATTATGTGTGTTCCAGTAGTGATTTCTCACAATTGGAAGAGATTGGTGATCTTGCAAAAAAAAATGGTGGAGACAAGGATGCATCAAGTATTCAATTATGTATATTTGCTCATTACATTGTCTTTAGTTTTACCAGTTGCAACTGCTTCAGTGGAGAGAACATTTTCTGTCATGAATATTGTTAAGGGTCCACTTAGGAACAAAATGGGAGATCAATGGTTGAGTGATAGCTTGCTTGTTTATATTGAGAGAGATATTTTTGCTTGTATTGAAAATGAAGCTATAATGCTTCGTTTTCAAAATATGAAACCTCGTCGTGGACAATTATAGTTTGTAATATTGTTTCCATTATGAATTATGAATGAAAGTACTATGATTTCATTTTCAATATGTTTTTCCATCCTAAATTTTTATTTGAACTTTTACACTGCGACCCCTTGGGGTAAGATTCCTGGATCCGCCACTGAAAGCAACTGAAAAATATCTTAAGTGGTCACCTAACTTTCCTTAGTTACGGTATAATGATATTTTTCGTTCAGAAATGTTAAAGAGTCTCTATTTAAAAATAAGATATTTTATGAAGTTTTTGTTACCATATTTTTTATCATAATGTGTTACAATATTGGCATGAATTAATTAACTGTAAGGTAATAAATAGTTTATGAAAAATCCAAGATTCTAAAAGACATTAGCACTAGTCAGGCGGTGGGCTAAGGCTTAGCGTGTCACGCTTCGATCCCGACGTACATCCAAGATCGACATGTGAAGTCACCAAGTACCTGTATATCTAACATACCCCGCCTCCGGGATATGGACAAAACACAACTCAAGATTCAAATTGTGTAGTAATTTTTCGTTTACTCTATGGCTGCATCTAACATATTTGTTAGACTACCTACGTACTCTTACACGGGATCAAGTCATTCGTAGTTCACCATTTGTTAAACTTTGAACTTTTAGTAAAACACTTCCTAGCATAAAATATAGAGTACCACACTACACGTCAACCATAAGCCAAACAAGAGTTGTCATCTTGCCATTCACTAACATGAATACTTTCTAATACCATTCCACAATCACATCAATTAATAACTCATACAATACACCAAAATGTAGGCTAGAGCGACACATTTCGGCCGAAACCTATATCTTTGAAGCTTTCTTAATTTAGAATGAATCTAACGAATCAATGAAGTCAAGGATGTGATTTCAGACCACTCAACAACATCGGGTTCCGGACCACTCAATGAAACCAAAATACCAAGCGGGGATTCCAAACCACTCAACGGAATCGAAACCAGGATACGATTCTGGACCATTCAACGGAATGGTAGAGTATAAATGATTTCAGACTTCTCAACGAAATCCGAGTGGATACACTTTTGGACCACTCAACGGAATCGCGGAGTACAATGGATATCGGACCACTCAACGAAATCCAAAGTAGGATACGATTCCGGACCACTCAAAGGAATCGCGAAGCATGAAGGATTTCGAACCACTCAACGAAATCCAGATGGAGTAGGGAACCATACCACTCAACGGAACCGAGCGGAAGTCCATGAAATATAACAACGACTCCAAGAAACAAGACATGAATTAGGTTACTCAATTCACAAAGGCCCAACGAAATGAAACAAGCACAAGTACTAAAGTTAGAACAAATCAACGAAACAAGAAATGAAACGATATCGAAGCAACAAATCCCCATGACAATGGGTTAACAGTCCACTGCTAGCCCTCACATTTAACAAACAATCCAATATGCATTTCAAATCACATTTCATAAATATTCCCAATGCACAAGTCAAATCACATTTCATAACAATAGATCGATGGCTAATTATTAAAAATCACATTTTAATAGAAAACACATTTATAAAACCAAGTCATATCCACAAAGGATACTAAAGAAATCAGGGTAATAACCATATCACATATATTAAATTCACTCACTGATATAGGCACGCAAAGCCTTATTGAGTCTTTAGTAGTACTAATTTTAGAACTTAAGGACGATTACATACATTTGGATCAAAGTCAACCCCACTAATTCAAGTCATCAAGATCTATACGTTGGATTCCAGATCCAACAGTTCCTAATATTCTGAAATATTACGTACTATAATGTACTAAAGTTTAGTGTCGATCTAACGGTTGGATCGTCGATTCATATAATGATCAAGTGGCGTACCATAATGAAACTAGGTTCAAATAATCAAATCACATCAAAAGGATATCAAATCTGAAATCAGGACATCTAATTTAACTTAAAAAGGCATCATTAACCTACTGGCCACGCGTTGCTGTAGGTGGCGATTTTCGACGAATGAAAACTCAATTTTCTGATAAACTCAAAAAATTATCAAATTTTACAGAATTGTAGAACACAACAAGGGGAAGAACTTTCATACCTGGGCCAAAGTCCGATTTAGCCGAAAAATACTTGAAATTGCCCTTGATCTGTAGGAACCTTATAAATGGATGTTATTGATTCGACTCCAAAACAAGCTCCAATGCCTCAACGAACCTATGAGCATTGTTTCTGTGGTTGAAAGGAGTTGGTTGATGGAGATAATTGATTGTAATACTTTCAAGAATCGCGAATCGCCGTCATAGACCTTTCGGCACCATCTATGTCATTCTTTGAGAAAAGAAAGTCGATCCTTGTCGAATTTGGATGAAAATGGAATAGGGATCGACTGGGTTTTAAGTAAGGATCAATATGACACTGGTCCCTTTGTCAATTGTGGCCGAAATAAGAAGATACGGTTAGGTCGGGTCAACGGGTTGAAAGTGGGTTGGCTGGTTCCTCTATCCCTTCATTTCTCTCCCTTATGATTGACTAGTTTCTCCCTTCATTTCCTTCATTTCTCTTATCTTCTTCCCATCTCAACTTTACATGTGGCACCCAGATTGCTACTCCAACAAATCTAGAGCCTTTCAAATTAGTGGTTAATTACTATTTTACCTCTACGTTTAACCGCTAATTTCTTCTTTGTTAAAACTTCGTTTTATGAACGGTTTTCTCCTACGCACTTGTGAGGTCGAGTTATATCCAACTATGTAAATAAAAGTGACAAAACATATAGGAATTAAATACGTCCTCGAAAAGTCCGTTTAGTATATTAAGGGTGTTTTCGTCCTTTTACTTATAAAAAACTATACGCCGTAATTATAAACGCGTCGAAACTAAGAATACGAAATATGTAATTTTAAATAGTGAAATATGGGGACGGGATTTCACATAGCGCCTAGGTAGGACCTAGGCGGAAGTCTAGGTAGGGTATGCGGATTAAGCAATTTTATTATATATCAGAGTAGTGACCAGCCGTCTAGCACCGCAATAGTGAAAAAAATATCACTTTGAGAGAATCTTCGTAGCATTTCTTATATTCTTTTTTGCTCTCGTGGATCAGTCGTTGTCCATAGTTTTATTTTTGTAATTTAGTTTTTTTCTATGTTTTTGTGCTATTACAATGATTGATTTGTATGGTAATGAAACACTACCTACTATTGTATAAAAAGAGTAGTTAACAGTTCAGTCTAGTTCTTTAATAGGTTGAAGGACAAAGCTTTATTTGTTTAAGGTCAATTTAAACAAGTTCAATAATTTTTGTATAAAAAGAGTAGTTACTTAACATTTCAGAATCGCAAGTTCAATAATTTTCGTCTACATAATTAACAATTGTATACATATTATGCATGTATTTATTAAAAATTTAAAAATAAAATTAAAAAAAAGAGAAAATATAAATATTCATGATTTTTATTTTAGAGTCTTAACGAAACACTCATGATATTATTCACTTACAACATTTTTTTGTCATTTTGGTTAAAACTCAAAATTTTCAAGTCATTTTCATTAGTTTTTTTTTTTTTTTTTTTTGTGACAACTTCAAATGATTTTTCCTTGTTGAAGACGTTGTTCATATCTTTTTGGACTATTATGGTTGTTGATAACTCTTTCATAACTAAAAGTTTAGTTTAAGCTTTTTAGCCAAAATGGTCCTTAAGATTTGCATAACTCCTCACTTTGGTCCTTGAGATTTGAAATCAATAGAAGTGGTCTATGAGATTGTCTACCATCAATCATTATGGTCATTCCGTGAAAAATTATGTTAAATAAGGATCAAAATGACAAAAATACCTTCAATTTAAAACAATAGACCAAAATGATTTGACAAAAATTGAGGGTATTTTCGTTATTTTAATCTTATTTAATGGAGATTTTTCATGGAATGACCTAAATGATTGATGATAGATAATTTCAATGATCACTTCTATTGATTTCAAATCACATAAATCATTTTGACTAAAAAGCCTTTATTTAAAAATGAAAACAAGGGGCAACTTATATTGTTACCTAGCTGTGAAATTTTGATAAAAAGGTAAAATTATTTTGTATGTAATTTACTATATTACCCTACTTTTATTTTAATTAATTTTCCTTAATTTTGTTGACCTAATTAATTAGGTAAATTACATTTTACGCCTTCAGGTTTGGGGTCAATTTCGATTCCTTACAACGTCTTTAAAACATTTCACTTTCATACCTTATCTATTATTTTATTTCAATATAGTAT
Source organism: Malus sylvestris (assembly GCF_916048215.2). Taxonomy (NCBI): domain Eukaryota; kingdom Viridiplantae; phylum Streptophyta; class Magnoliopsida; order Rosales; family Rosaceae; genus Malus; species Malus sylvestris. The sequence goes on from NC_062264.1 coordinate 40,819,466, forward strand.
CTCTGTTACATTTTCCATCCATTTATCCGTTAAGAGCTGACCTGGCTGCCAAATTTGTGCCACGTGGTAATTTTTTTTATTCATTTAAAATATTATAATAATTTACCCTATTTATTAAAATTAAAAAAAAAACCTATCTTATTCCCGAGCCCTTCCTTTTCCTAGCAACCCTAACACCCCATCCCCTACCCTCATAACCCCCAAACAACCCTCCTTCCCTTCTTTTTCCACGGCCGACGCCCCCTCAACCCCCCCACAACCCATCTTCCCCGACCTTCGTCCCCTCCCTTTCTCCCCTCCAAGCTCTGCGACTCATGCAAGATCTCCCCATCTTGATTCATTCTCTGTTTGCCCTGCAATGCCATAATCCACGAGCACATTTGGATGTGCGACGCCACTTTCTGATGACCCTACCACCTTATGCCACCAACTATTCCAAACCCTTAGTCTTCTTCCTAACCCGACCCGCCACAACCCATTTCTCTATCTCACTCCCCAACCTACCCGTCACCACAACAACCATCATCTTCATACAACTTGACTACAAATCACCGCGCACGCCTCACACGATTTCGAATTGAGTTCTCGATCTTCGTCGTGAGTCGTTGGTTTTACTTCGAGAAGGGGCTTGCGGTTGGTTAAAGTGACGAAGATGGAGAAGTTGAGGTTTCAGTGGTGAAGGGAGGGGACGAAGGTCGGGGAGGTGAAGAGGGATGAGAGGGAGAAGGTGGGGGGGTTACGAGGGAGGTGGGGGTTGCGGGGAAGGTGAAGATGGTAGAGGAGAGGGAGGTGGGTCGGGGGAAGTTGGGTTTTTGTTTTGTTTTGTTTTTTTTATTATAAATAAATATGGTAAATTATTATAATATTTTAAATGAATAAAAAATTAATTTTTTGCCACGTGGAACAAATGTGGCAGCTACGTTAGCACAAATGTGGCAGCCACGTTAGCTCTTAACGAATCAATGTATGGAAAATGTAACGGAGATACTATATTAAAATAAAATAGTAGGTGAGGTATGAAAGTGAAATGTTTTAAAGATGTTGTAAAGAATTGAAATAGATCCCAAATCTGAGGAGGTAAAATGTAATGTACCCTAATTAATTTGACCCTTGATATTTTCACTCTTTTTTGCTTTTGAAAGAGAATTTTGTTAATAAATTAAACAAATATATCCTCACAATGATTGAAAAAATTATCTGAGGTGGGAACGGGCGGAAGACTTTTGTTTCTCTATTTTCTTTTTATTTTTCTCGAGATTTCAGAAATAAAATAAAGGTGAAGCCTGCTGCCCTTTTTGTCAAATTAATGATATTAAAGCGTTAAACTTTGATTAAAAAAAGTAAATCCCACTTATGAACTAAAGAATAAAGACGACCTTAGCAAAAATAAATAAATAAAATAAAGTCGGTTGAAGTCGAATCTTTTGGATAAAAGGACTGCACACACTCACAGTGCTACTCACTCCCCTCTTTCCTCTGTCACTGTAAACCTCACTAAACGCATTGCACATAGAGAGAGAGAGAGAGAGAGAGAGAGAGAGAGAGAGAGAGAGAGAGAGTGAGTTTGGGCGGAAAAGATGGGTCGGAGCTCCACATTACACAAATGGGTCTTACCGACGCTGCTTCTTCTCGGTCATTTGGCTGCTGAAATTTCAGCAGATGACGGTACGTTTTCTGGGTTCTCTCTGTTTCTCACTTTCTCTCTTGAATGTTTGGAACCATTTTGCAGTTTTTTGTTTAAAATTACTTTATATTTTGTTGTTTTTTGCTCATTTATTCCAACTCCTGAGATCTAATGACTGCTTATATTAGTATTATTTAGGCTATTAACTTTCATGGGTTCGTATTTTCATTTGCAATTATGTGGTTCATTTGGACATGAATATGCATTTGGTTTAGCTAATGACTGTTTAGTTAGCTAATTACCACCGTTGTTTGAAACTTTGAGACCCTATTTCACATTTTTCGGAAGCTATTGTAATCCTAACTCATTCTTCCGGACTCTCGTCCACCTAAATCACTTTTAACTTTCACATATTATAACCTACTTAATGTAACTCCCCTAATTTTTAACCTCAATTTTCTCAGTTTCTTCAAGCTTTTTCAAATTTCAATTCTCCATTTAAATGTGGTAATGTTTTTTTTTTTTTTTGTATTATTTTATTTTTGAGTACGCTGGATTTGGTAATTTACTAGGAAGATAGCTATTTTGGTTAATTCGGAGTTCTGTTCGTGGATTTTGCATCAAAACTGAAGAAGATTGGGTAAATTAGTAAAATTACTCGCAGGATAGTTATTTGCTCTACAGCTAAGTTTTGCTTTTACCCTTTTTTACCGTCCCGCAGTGGGTGGAAATGTTTAAATTAAAGGATTTAAAAGGCGTTAGGCGTTAGTCGGGCTCTTTGTTGGGGCTTAGCGGATAGGCCGGGCTTAGGCGGGCTATTAGGCGGATTTAAGTAAATATGTTATATTTCATGTAAATAAATGTTTATTTATACTTAAAATATATATAATAAATCACAAAATAGAAAGATATATATGTTATGAAGTATTGAAAAATAAACAAACATATAATTTGTGTTTTTTTAGTATTCAACAAATTTCTTATAATTTATTAAAAATATAATATAAAATAAAAGTTATTTATTTTTTCTCCAAGTGAGTTGCAGTCAGGCAAGCGTCTAGACGTTTAACTAGACCAGACAGTCTAAGCGTACGTCTAAACGAAGCTAATGCAGTGCTAAGTGGAGATTTTTAGAACAGAAATAACCTAAGTAACCCGTATTGGCGCCAAATTTCTGGCACGTTTTCCCCCTACCTAATCAAGAGGACAAAGGCCCTTTACGGAAAGGTCACCGACCCTATAAACAATGTATAGCTGTCCTTTAGGATCACCACCCCAAATGGTGTTTGGTAGTGTCCGTAAAAATAAGGTCCTTTTGTAGGGTCCACGCGTTCAACTCAGAGATTTTTCCTTTCTTTCCACATTTTTTTACCATTTTTTTTTCTTTCTTTCTTATAAGTAGATATTTTAAATTACTTATAACTAATTGGCAAAGAGGGTGGAAGCCGAATGCTTGTGCACGGGTTCGAATCTAACTGACTTAACTTACGTCTATTCGCATTCTGAAGAAAATATAATATTATTGTGGGCTTCCCAACATTTGAGACCCATGAATGGATAAGGCTATCCAGAGGATTTGATCAGTGTCCCAAAGAGATTGGAATTTGGATAGATCTTCTGCCTTCTCTGGTGAATTGGGAAGTTGTAGCGGCACAAAATTGAAGACAAAAGAACTGAAAATAAAAGCATCAATTTATTCCAGAAAACATTTTAAATATTTTTGGATTTGAAAACAACACCTTGAGACTGACATTTTTCTGATTTTTCTCAACTTGCGATATTATTAATTTCACAAAGGGGAAAAATATCGCTAGCCGACACAATTTTATCTTGGAGTGGGCAGGGTCCTCGGTGTCATGTCGTGATAGAACAAAATCCGACTGTTTTGTTGAATTTTTGTTTCACATTTGAGATCTGGAAAGACCAATTTTTGACCGTGGAATCATAAACTGATGGGCCATGCGGTAGGTAACGACAATTGAGAAGAGGTTAATGGGGAGTAGGAATTCCTCATCAAAATGTGTTTGTGTTTAGTAAATATTTAAAAATAGCTTATTTTTACAGTTTTAGTTGAAAAAAAGTTGAAAACGTAAAGTAACAAAAATGAACTTATTCTCACAGCATAGCATAAACAGTTTTTTTTCTTTTCAAAGTATAGCAATATCAAACTAACCCAAAATTTGTTCGTTTTGTTTTATACAATTGAATGACTAAATGATCTTATTTTAATTAATTTTATAGAGATCATCTTTACAATATGTTTTATAATTTAAGTAAATGATTCCGATCATAAGCACAAATTTTATGATTAAGCCACAAAATTTTGTGAGTTGTGATTTCTCCTCAATCCGTGAGGAGCGGAGTCATTATATAAAATAATTAAAGGCATTTGCCCTTTTCTTTTTAACAAAGCGGTCCCCATTTTTTGATGTGGGAGAAAGGCCGAGGCAAAAGAATTTCAGCCTCTTCTAGGGCCATGAGTTGGCTTTAGGACAATGACATACTTGGCTTTTTTAGGTTAACCTAAGATTAATGTGGTAAAACACATCTTGATATTTCTCTTTTGTATCGGTTTGGGGAAGGGAAGGTTATCAATTTAGAAGTTCGATTTCTTATGTAAAAAGCACTTCCGCGTACTTCTTTTAGCTTACAATTAATTTTTTTTTTATAAAATTTGACACTTGAAATGCATCCTGAGATCTCCAGAAAGTACCAAAAAATGTATTTAGAATTGAGATTTGCTTTGGTTATAATTATTTCTATCGAACGTAGTAACGTAAATTTTATTTCGTTCGAATAAAATGTTAGCGTCAATTGCTTACGTATTTTGCACAAATCACATTGTTAAGGAATGTGGGCTGAATGAGTAACCTACGTTTCTAAACCAATGTCGTTTATTGCAGGGCCGGTGCCAAACGGAGATTTTGAACTGACCCCATCAGGCGGCTTTTCAAACGACGGTGCTGTGGACGGGCCCGCCGGGATCCCCAGCTGGAAAGCAAACGGCACCGTCGAGCTTGTCGAATCCGGGCAGAAACAGGGTGGGATGATCCTCATCGTACCGCAAGGTAGACACGCGGTGAGGCTCGGAAACGACGCCGAAATAAGCCAGCAAGTGAAGGTGGAGAAAGGGTCGATATACTCGGTGACTTTCAGCGCGGCCCGCACGTGCGCACAGCTGGAGTCGCTGAACGTGTCCGTGCCACCTGCGTCGCAGACGATAGACCTCCAGACCTTGTACAACGTGCAGGGGTGGGACCCCTACGCGTGGGCCTTCGAGGCGGAGGAGGATGATGCGATGTTGGTCTTCAGGAATCCCGGCATGGAGGATGACCCCACTTGTGGGCCCATCATTGATGACGTTGCTATGAAGAAACTCTTTACCCCTGATAGGCGCAAAGGTAAAATTCTTCCTTTCGAATAAATTTTTCATTATGATCGGAACACAAATGATAAATTACGTGTTTTTATATAAGTGGTTAAAAATTATATTTTTTAAGTTATTAACTTTATAACATACATATTCCATCATTTATATAGTGATACATGATATATCATTCCGTGTTCCGATTACATTGAAAAATCCCTCCTTTATTCCTCAACCCTATTGGCCCATTAACTTAAAGGTTAAAAAGTAGAAAACTTTGTACACGTGGCCAAAAATGATATGAAGCTTTTAGAACTTAGGATCCACTATTATGTGGGGGATGGGATTGTCCCATGACATTCAAAAGTCGTGATCCAAAACTTTGTCTTCGATGACAAATCCAATATTATTTTCTTGTCAAATAAGTGAGGATGGGATTCAATTTCAAAAGTTGATGCAACGATAGATGTTACTGTGACAAATTGGTATTGTTTTAAATCAGTCATAAAATTGTCGTGACTTTGAACTTTAATAGATGCCTTACCTATTCTTGTTGTATACCAAACTCTTTTTTTTTTTCTTCTTTCTCTCAATCACATTATTAATCATGTGCTGGATAGAGCTGATATACGACAAGAGATAGATAAGGACTTGTTTATAAGTGTTTTTAAAAGGCAAGTAAATCTTGAAAAAATACTTGAGGTGCTTTTTAGCGTTTTTTCCAAGAAATACTTCAAGTGTTTTTTAAATCCAATAACATTTTCTTTAAAACCGCCTTAAAGATGTTAAATTTTGTGTTGAACTGACATATGAAAGAAGATTAACCTTTATCTTGATTGGACTATAAATTTTTGTTGTTTTGCAAAGTCTAGCAATCCCAGAGTACCAACTTTCTCACCATTTGCCATATTTTGTGCAGACAACGCAGTGATCAATGGTGATTTTGAGGAAGGTCCATGGATGTTTCCAAACATCTCACTCGGAGTCCTGCTCCCAACCAACCTCGACGAAGAAACTTCTTCCTTACCCGGTTGGATCGTCGAGTCCAACCGGGCTGTTAGGTACATAGACTCGTACCATTACGCGGTGCCACAAGGCAAACGGGCCATTGAATTGGTATCTGGAAAAGAAGGCATCATTTCCCAAATGGTTGAAACTTCACCAAACAAGCCCTACACCTTGACCTTCTCATTAGGCCATGCTAATGACAAATGCAAGCAGCCTCTCGGCATCATGGCATTCGCCGGAGACCAGGCGCAAAACGTCCATTACACACCGAATTCCAACAGCACGTTCCAAACCGCCGGCGTGAATTTCACGGCCAAGGCTGAGAGGACAAGGATTGCATTCTACAGTGTGTATTACAACACCAGGACTGATGACATGAGCTCACTCTGTGGGCCTGTGGTGGATGATGTCCGGGTTTGGTTTTCCGGGTCATGGAGAAATGGGCTCGGTGGGTCGGGCCGGGTGGCACTTGGGCTTGCTTTCTGGGCTTTTGTGTGGGTTTTGGTTTAGTAAGGGTTAGGGTTTCCTAGGGAAGTTGATCATATGTAATGTTTTGGTTTTAGCACGTCTAGCATGGGATTTGTTGCAAACAATGGTCCCAAGTACTAAGTTGTATGTGGGCTTTTACTATATGGTTTTTATATGAATGAGAAATGTGTTCTCCTTGATCCAATTTTCATAATTTCAATCGCATAGCCTTAAAATTTTAAGGGAATTTTAACGAAAAGCTTCCGGTACTGTTCATTTTAACGAAAAATCACATTTTTACACTAAAAAGTTAATCTTGATACTATTTACTTTACTTTTTATTTTGTTTTTATTGTTAAAACTCAAAGTTTTCAAGCTATTTTCATTCGTTTTCCTTAATTTCAATGGTAGAACACTTCCGCTGCTCTTATGGTTCTTACCATCTCCGGTCCATATCGAGACATAAGTTCAATATAAGAATGTATGTGTACTATTGGGTCGATATCTTCCTTAAAGAAGCTCATAGATTGGTTTTTTAAAATACAAATCGTATGTGATCATCACGTAGTTTGATGCTAAAATACCAAAATGTTTGACAAAGTACAAGATAATTAACAAAATGACATGTAAGCTTCATCTTACTCTTGGAAATAAAAATTCATAAATTTGCCACACAAGCTATTGAATATAATGGTCCCTACTAACCCATTTCGCTGGTTCACCTCACACAAGTTAAGTGTCGAATTTTTTGGTCCTTAAGCTCTGGACACTAAGAGGGCGTTTGTTTGCCCTCACTAAGTGGGACTGGACTGGACTGGACTAGCTGTTAGTCCAATACCGTGTTTGTTCCATGTTGGGACTAACATTAATAAGACTAAATGGGACTAGCATGGACAAAACCCTTCACTAAGAGGTCTTAGCGAGACCCCCCAATAACCATGGGACTAGCTAAGACTATCCTTCCTCGTCCTCGTCATGCTCAACAACCACTCCCGATAGACTCCTCGTCATCTCCGGTCACCTAGATCATAATAAAATATTAATAATTTATATATTAAATAATATAATATTAGAATTTGTTATTATCTAGCTTCTTAGTCTAACATTACACCAAACGCTTCACTAAGTTAGTCCAACTTAGTTCAGTCTAAGCCAGTCCAGCTTAGTCCTTGAAGCTAGTCCAATCCGAGATAGTCCGGCGTAACAAACGCCCCTAAGGTTCATAGAGGATCCAAATTCTGAAGAAAATTTATCATTGGATTGCAAACATTTGACCTGGATAAAATTGACAAAATGGAACTACAAGTGCTATTTTTGCAATTTACAAAATTGAAGAACAAAGGAGGGACCGAAATGACGGCAATGCCCTAATCACACGTCATGCGTATCACTTGGGGTTGGGCCTATATAAAGGTGGAAAGGGGAAGAAAACAGAATTAGGAGAAGAAAGAGCGGGGGCCTGTCCTCGCATTTGAAACCTTTGAAAGGTTCGCTCCCTCCTCTCTCTTCTCCCCTCCTCTTTCTGCATTCCACAAATGGAAGGCGAAGAGGGGCCCACCGTCACCACTCCCGCCGACACCACCCCCACCGTCATCACATGCGGCATCGACGCCCCCCCACCGTCTCCGCCGCACGGTTCCGATATCTCACCCGTTGGATCTCCCGGTCGCGCCTCCTCTGAGATTCAACCACGGCCGTCGGATGATGACCCTGATCAATCGTCTGGGACTAGCGGTCTCTCTGAGGATCTCAAACAGAAGATTATTAAGCAGGCAAGGATCCCTCTCTCTCTCTCTCTCTCTCTCTCTCTCTCTATATATATATATATATATATGTATAGAATGAATTTGATTTGGAGCTGATAATTTGATATTGTATAGACCTAGCAATATGTGTTGTATTGATTATGAACCCTAGAGCCATATTTATCATTCTTTCAGTAGCTCTACGATTGTTGGAATTATGTTCTTGATTCCTTCTTGCTTTGGTCTAAATTGAAGGAACAAGTAAAAAAGTTGGTAAAATAAATGCAAAAATTGTTCATAGATACGATGATTTCCGCAATGCATACGCATGGGATAAGTGAATTTGAATCGAATGCGTATCTGGAACCACATTTTGAAGCCACATTAGTATAGACCATAATGTACTAATTTCTGTGCCCACTTTGTTAACCGTTAAACCGAATTTTAGCTGCCCTGAAGTCCAAATTTTAACTCGCATTGAGCTTTAACCAAACAGCGGGGTTAAGAAAGTGTTTGAGTAAACGTAGAGGGAGAGAGAAAACGAAGTATTCTCAATTGACATTGTAAATGTTGCTATTACTAATTTTAAGTTCTCATGCGAGGTTTGTTTTTCAATTCTTTGTGGATTTGCAGGTGGAATATTATTTCAGCGATGAAAACTTGCCCGCTGACAAGTATATGTTGAGTATGATTAAAAAGAACAAAGAAGGTTATGGTGAGTGGTTACCGTTATTGTTTGATTTAAATGTTGTTTTAATGGTTTGATGCATTTTGTACCGAACTGAAACTTGCATAGTTTTTCATCTGATTTGATAACTGCCAACTTTAGTAAATATCTTTCCCATGTTGTACCCCGAATGGCTTCTTATTTCTTCTTCTGTGATTGATGCAGTGGTAATTTTTTCAAAGACGAATGCAGGAAAAGTCATGTTAAACAAAATCTTATTGTATCATGCTATAGCTGTCTATGAACTTTGCCCACCCGCTGGTTTAATCACTTGACCCACGTAATGGGCTAATAAAACTTTGCGCGGGCATTACTTTTTTTCCAAGTGTTTTATTAGACTAACTACTCCTTAAATAAAATAAGATAAAGGTCTGTGAAGAAACTCTTCCTCAATCATCCAAAGTAGAATTAATCTCATGCAGATTCCTCCATTTGGACTTACCTCCAGTTCATGTGGCTGGATGTGGATCTAAACCAATATATTCCAAGGTGTTTTATTTGTCATTTTCTACATGCTTTATGGGTGCTGAAAGTTTATAGTGTTAATTATGTTTGTGTTAATAAAATCTGGCATTAGTAGAGTAGAGAAGACGAAGGTGATGAGCAAAGCAGGTACTTCTGACAGCTTGCCTTGCCTGGATGTTTTCCTGGTGCAGCCAAATTTGGTTGTGCCGAGCATCTGGGGTTGGCGTTGAATGACGATGCAACTGATTGCTGACTGATTCCTTCTCTATTCATTAAATTCTATTGCTAAAGCAGTTTTCAGAATTAGAAACATTTTTTTCATTCTCTTGGTTATTCTTGTTTCTAATTTGGTGATTTATCACTTCTGAGAAAGGGGGTGATTGCTTTTCTAGTGGCAGGAATATGAGAACTGCCCTATTATTTTTTCGACTTCGTTATCTCCTTCCTCTGCTTGTGTATGTGAGTATATTAACCACTAGCTGCAAATCCGTGTGGCACTGAAATTTTTTTATACATCAAATTGCTTCTTCTGTGGTGGTAAAAAATCTTAGTTGTAAGTTGTAACAAATTGAAAAATTATTAAGTAGTCTCCTTTTCTTCACCCTGTCATGTTAACAGTTTTCAATAACTATTGGCATATCTTTTTGCAGTTCCAATTTCAGTTATTGCTTCTTTTAGAAAAATGAAAAAGCTCATCCAAAACAATTCGTCAATAGCAGCTGCATTGAGGGAGTCTTCCCTCCTTGTAATGTTCTTATTTTGTTCTCTTTAAAAAAATTAAGTGCAAGTTGAATCACGAATATGCTAAAAGATAAGCATAAATCTCCTTCTTGTAGGTTGTGAGTTCGAATGGGAAGAAGGTGAAACGGATTCATCCCCTTCCATTAACTGAAAACAAAGATCCAAAGGTATCCTTTCGAACTTGATTTTTTTTTTTTTTTTGTTCTTAATTTTTATGTATTATTTTTGGAAAACTTCAAGCATCTAATTTCTGCATTATAGTGCACTGTCTTGGTAGAGAACCTACCTGAGGATCATTCAGTGGAGAACCTTAAGAGTATACTTGGTGAAGCTGGAAAGTATGTTCTTTTCCTTCTTTTTTTTTCCCATGATGTGACATTACTGTTCTCTACAATTTTGATTATAGCATGGCTTTCAATTTTCCAGAATAAAAGATTTGTACATACTCAACCCACATGCAATAGAAGTGTCTACAAAAGGCGGCAAGGCTAAGAAGCTGATTAGTAATAAGGTATGGTTTCTAAATTTTATGTGCATGATTGTACATGCTAATTATCCGAATTTGGTGATTTAGAGGGATCGGTTACTGAGATACACTTTCCATGATCGGGATTTTTGTGGTTGGTGAAAGTCTTCTGTTCTTTGTGGTCTGAGGCAAACGCTGTGGTCCTTCTGAAGACAATTTTGAGATAATCCGGCAGCCTTTTGTAATGTGTCTTGTTTTTTGTCGCAGTTGCATGCCCTTGTGAAGTATGATACCGTGGAGGCTGCTGACAAAGCTGTAAGTGTTTGTTCTTTCCAACGGTATAATCATCAACATCAACATCATCATCATTTTTCATAGGGCTCTCTATAGCTCGGATAATCAATCCTTGGCTTACAGTTTTTTCCTGGTAATTTGTGTCAGGTCACTACTTTAAATAATGAGGAGGATTGGAGAAATGGCATGCGGGTGAAGCTTCTAAAACAAGTGGTATTTGATTCTGTCTTTTTTCCTTTTTCTTTTTTCTATCTTCACTTTTGGCTACAAGAAGAGTTAATGTTGGTATTATTCACATCAGGGGAAGTATGGACAGAGAAAACAACCCTGGAAGGGTTTCGAATCTGAGAAGAGTAGCGGCAACAGAAGTAATGATCAAACAGGAGACGAGGAGAATCATACTCTAAGTGTGAAACATAATGATGCACGGACAATTGATGAAGAGGTAAGCGGTGGTTATGCTCATGAGCAATTGGTGTTATTTTTGTTGGAGTCCTTGATGGATCCAGTTCCATACAAGTGTTTCATTACACTCGACTGGTTTTTAAGTTTTGACCTTTTTGCTTCTGCCATTCTAGGATGGAGAGCGAGTTCCCAAGGAGAAAACTGGGCATAGAGGTCGAAATAGGGGGCAGTCAGGAAGGCAAAAATACCGTGGGACCAATGGATTTGGTACGTTGATGAACTAATATTTGAATAGATTCCTTTTCTTTATAGACTCTATTCACTTAGACCTTGTTTGGTACTGAGGTGATTCTGAAAAAAATTGGTATAAAAAAAAGCTGGAGCTTTTTTGTGTTTGGTAAACATTCACCTTCAGTTTTTTTTCACAGTTTTGGATGAAAAAAAAGCCAAAAACAAGAAGCTGCAAAACCCAGCTTTGAAAAACCGGCTTGTTTTCACATATGTTTTACATAAAAGTTTACAAAACACTATAATATTGTTTTTTTTTTCAAAAGCATTTTTACAAAAAAGTTTACCACACACTCTGCTGCTTTATTTCACAGTTGCTTATTTTTACAACATGGTAGAAATAGCATTTTTTTTCAAAATACAGCAATACCAAATCAGCCCTTAATATAATCAAAATGTTTCCCCAGGTCATGGAACTACTACGGCCAATCACGGCATTGAACCATGGAAGCCACCACCCGGCCCAAGGATGCCTGACGGAACCAAGGGATTCACAATGGGGCGAGGGCGGACTCTGAGCACAGCCCAGAGTTAGCAACTGGGTTGATCACCAGACACTTTAGTGATTTTGTGTTTCAGAACGTTTGCGTATGTATTGGACTGAGATCTGGTAGATCCGTGATGCGTCTACTCATGCCGGCGGACTTATGTGAATATTCATCTATCAACCGTTATCCGAATTTCTGTTGGGTGTTATAGCCCAGGTGCGGAATGCAGTTTGATAGACGAGTCTCCTGTTACGTATTTTTTAAACCATGATACGACGTTGTACATTGTACAATATTTTCTTGGATCAATCCAAGAATTAAAAACAGGTGATTTCCTATTTGAAGAGACGGATTTAAACTCAAACGTAAGACGAATAAATTGTTTAATCAACTAACTTAATCAACGTTTATTATATCAAAAAATTATTTAGCATGTCATATTCGATCGAAATATTTAGTTGGTCAACGGGTAAATTAGGTAAAACCTAACACTAGTAAGCTTTGGGGTTGTCAACCAACGAGTGGCAAACGTGTTGGATTTTCATTTCTTCACGACAAAAAGCACCTGAAATAAAAGGATCAGGATCCTCTCCTCTCCTGAGCTAAGCCTAAGGGTGAGGATCCTCTTGACCAAGTTCATCGGACTGTTAAAATTTTATTTAATGGTTACAATTATTATAATTTTTAGAGGGATTTCCTGTTTGTAGCTGTTGGATAAAATTCCAATGATCCGATAGACTTGGTCAGGAGGATCCTCACCCTTAGCTCAGGAGAGGATCCTGATCCGAAATAAAAAAAACATTCCCAAATCAGCAGATCCTCTTTCAGGAGAAAATTTTTATTGTGATCGGAACACGAAGGGTACACTATTTATTTGGGAAATTTTATTTTATTAACTTTTTAATACACATATCTCACTATTTGTATAATAATATGTGATGCGTCATCCTGTGTATTGATCCCACCAAACCAATCCATAGTCCATGTGTGGAAAGGCCGTCTCTCTCTCTCACGCGCGGAAACTCGATCCGGGGCGAGAATTTCAAAGTTTCCTCTTTCGCATTCCCTCCGGCCGTCCTTTCTTATTTTTTTAATTTTTTTGCGGTATAAAAAGCTTCAAAACTCGAATATCCAATTCTCTTCGTCCTCTCCAGTTTTTAATGGACTCACCATCCTCTCCGAGATCTGAATCTTCATCTCCTTCTTCCGCTGAGACATGACGTCATCATCATCTTGTTCTCTCACTCTCCTCCGGCACCTCTCTCCTCTCCAACTCTCTCGCTCCCGCCACTGCTCCCCCTCGCTCTGCACCGCCATTCTCCGCCGATCCGTTTCGGCCTTTTCGTTCGGGAGCTCCGGTGTCCGATACGATCTTCAGGTTTGTTTTCTGGTATCGCCGATTCGTTTCGTAATTTCCGTTTGGTTGCCGAGAAAGTCATCTGTGATGGAATTCGAAAGCCAACTCTTTTCTTTCTTCTGTGAAATGCTTGTTCTGATGTGTGCTGATTTGATATATCATCAATTTCAGTTGATTCGGCGGAGAAATGGGCGCCAATTCCGATACAATTCTGTTGATTTCGGATCTTTTGATTCGGTAAGCCTCATAGCTCTTGTTCAAAATGATGGTTGTTTATCTGTTTGGTATTTGTATTTTGACTAGATTTCGGTTTTGATAACAATTTGAAGTTATAGTTTACATTTGTCTTGGAATCAACTATCAGTGTTTCGTGCTTTTCGGATGCTTTTCGTGATTTTCCGCATACACATTAGCTCCTCGCTTTACTGTTTTAGGAAATTAGGAAAGACACCCGGACAACTATATGAAAACACTTAAAAGAACTCAATTTGAGAGAAATAATCGCGCATCTACATACATGTCATGTTCTAATTCATTCTTAGTTCGAAATCTCTTTCGGTGCCCTCCTCTCATTGCAAAGTGGGCAGGGAGCTTTTCTTAAATATTGGGTTTGAAGTGTTTTTTCTTTTTGTTGTAAAGGTGAAATGTTATCAATTGCTTATGCATATGAAAAGCATTTTTTGTTTCCCTTTAGGAAGCAGCTGATATAGCACCACTTGATGATTGGGGGGGCGGCCATGAAGACTCTACAGGGTACATAATGTATTCCAGCAGTGAAGATAGTGATGGAGAGTTCGTAGTAACTCCCGTAGCTGATATTGATTTGCCTGCCATCACTGTATCAACTGATGATGCTATGACTGTCACTGCTCATCGGCTTGCAATGCTTGGAAGGCAGCGTAGGAAACACAGGCAAGTATGCCATCTGATTAATTACTCAGTTATCATAGACTTGAAGAAGTACAGATTCTAACATATTTACTGCACCCTACGGTATATCAATGTTGCTTGAGAAAAACTCAAACTTCAGTTTTTTATGATCACCATGTGTTTTGATAGATTTTGACAAGTGATATATAAAATTTTACAAAAAACAAACATATAGAATGAAAGCCATGGTATTTTAAAGTTGTTGAGAAAATGGTGTTTGCAATTTACACAAGGTTTTTGAGTGTGTTGCGAGACACTATGTGGCTTTTTTCTACCAGTTATTCAAAAGTTTAGAATTCATTGGACATTTAGAGACTGGTCCAAAATTTCCTCTACAATGAGAAGTCATTATCTGTTATTTGACGGGAACCTATTCACGTGCTTAAACTAGTGATATATGTGCGTCTTTCTTAGTCTGATTGTCCTTTACACTCTACATTTGCAGGGTTAGACATGGAGTATTACTCAATATGGGACTGATACTTTTCTTAGTGGTGTTACTTTTATATGTGGATTCGTGTGCATGGAGGATTGTTAGACTACCTTTGGCCCCATTTCACTTGACCTGCCCTTTTTTTGTATCAGCCGTTTTAGCTTCATGCGCAGGATATGTTTGTGTTCCCCTACTCTATGTTTTGAAGATTCGTCAAATTATCAGAAAAGAAGGGCCTGCTAGGCACTCCTTAAAGAAAAGAACTCCCACGATGGGTGGATTATTTTTTATACCAATTGGTGTAATTGTTGCAAAATTTATTGCCGGGTTTTCTTCTGTTGAAGTTTCTGGAGCAGCTGCAGCAACTCTTGCATTTGCTGCAATTGGTCTGCTTGATGATATCTTAAGCCTCGTCAAGAGACATAACACTGGTTTATCTGCATGGACAAAAATTATTTTGGAGGTGAATTGACTATTGAATGTTCCTTTCGCAAACTTTATGTGCGGATTTCTGGTTAATCTAAGAGTTGATTTTTAAGTTCTATTAATCTTTTTAGCAATATTTAAGTTATGCTTATTTTGCAGGTAGCTGTTGGGACCTGGTTTTCGTATTGGTTGCATACTGCAAATATATCATCACCCTATGGCATGTATATCTTCTTCTAACTATTTTTCTGATGGTAACTCACATTTCTGTTCTTACAATGTTGAGTTTAGAAGAAAATATCAAACTTGTGTTTGGTTCTTATTTATCAGTCTTCCACAAAAAGGGTCTCTTGCAATTTTCTTTCTTTTTTGGTTGTTTTTGTTGTACTGTTAAAACTTCCCGTTCTCAATGGGTCGTATATTTGTAGCTAATTCTGAATAAAGGTTTTCCTGAAGACCCATCGGTACCTCTTCTCTTCCATAATTATCCATTTTAGATTGCTGGAATATGTTCAACAGGTACTGTATGATAATCTTAACTGTAAAAGTTGAAACCGAGATTGATAGCATACACACTAAATTTAACTTGCTGATAGTGGGACATTTTGTTTTTGGATTGGCTGCTTGGCTGCTTTTATGTAATAAATGCTTTACTCATCGTGCTTCTACTCAAGTTGATCTTTAATTTCTGAATGCAGGAAACTGTTGGTTCCTTTACCTGCACTAGGGCTTGTGTTCCTGGGAAAATGTTATTTAATGTTGGCTTCATTCTGTTTCGTTTCTATGGGAAATGGGGTTAACTTAACAGATGGTCTTGATGGTCTGGCTGGAGGGTCTGCTGCATTGGCTTTTGCAGGAATGTCGATCGCAGTGCTTCCAATTTGTTCTGGTCAGTGTAGTTGTCATTGTTATGTCCTTTTTATGTTGCATGTGATAGAATTATGCTGCTTTTGGGTTCACACTTCACATAAAGAATCTAAAGGCATGTGGTACCTCCGGTAGCACAATCCCACCAAGGGGTTGGATTTTTAACTTGGGGTTGTTAATGATAAAGAAAAACATGTCTCTTCTGCATAATTTTTTAGTACTAATTATTTATTTTCATATGAAACAGACCTTGCTATATTTGGAGCATCAATGGCAGGAGCTTGTGTCGGTTTTCTTTTGCACAACCGATACAAGGCATCTGTATTCATGGGTGATACCGGATCCCTGGCACTCGGTGGAGGGTTAGCTGCAATGGCTTGTTGCACGGGGATGTTCTTCCCCTTATTTATTTCATCTGGAGTCTTTGTCATGGAAGCCTCATCAGTTATTTTGCAGGTTTGCCACCCATGACATTCAACATATAGCGTGTCTCTGATTTTGTTTCGAGCAAATAGACACGTTTCACTTTCATAGTTGGTTTCAGTTTCACTGTGAACTGATAGTTGATGTACTTTTAGGTATTATACTTCAAGACAACCAAGCGTTTACACGGAGCTGGGCGCCGTCTCTTCCGAATGGCACCCTTCCATCACCACCTTGAACTATGTGGATTAAAAGAACCAGTCATTGTTGCTGGTGCTTACGTTATATCGTCCACACTGGCGTTGTGTGCCGGCTATCTCGGCCTCGTTTCTGCATAGCATTTGAACGTTGTTACCATTCTTTGTAGCTAGGATTTCCTAAAATTATCGTTTATATGTTTGTTTCTAATGTTTATTCTGTAATTGTTGAGGTTGCTGAGAAAATAGAGTTCATATGTACAATTCAAACTTGTATTTGTATGCCAAACTTTGCTAACGAAAGTGAGAGTATAAAATGGGCCGTGCTTATCTATATAGCCCACTTAAGTTGGACTCTCCTGTTTTGGACTTTCAACTTTATCGCAAGTTATGGAATACAAATGTGGACATTGAACATTTTGATCTGAATCGTTTATTTTGTAAGTCATGTATTATCGTACAAATTTTACTAAAAGCTGAAATCGTTTATGCATTTGCTAGTGCATTGAGCATATTTGGTTGTTTTGTACAACACTATATTTCAATTTTCTGGTTGTGCCAAAAAGAACTTATAACACTATTCGATTTAGTCGAATTTTTTAAAAGATGATTTGTGAATGAGGACCTGAACATGTAAGTTTCAAAAATCATAAAAATTGTTGGAGGATCAAACGAGTGGTTAGCACGTATCTACTAGTGTGTGTTTTTTTAAAACAAACGATATTATTTAGCTAGTGTTTTTTTTAGCAAGAAAAGAAATTATATTAAAGAGAAGCCCCGAGAACACCCAAGGCCTCTAGTGTCAAATAAAAGGATGTTCCTAGCTTGAGGAGGAACAAACCCATCCCAAACATACGTATTATTGATTCCTTGCTTGAGGAGGATCCTCTACGGATCCTGTTTGTGAGGATCCTGGGAATCCTCAAATCGTGTCCGTTCATCGTACATCGTGCGACCAGTTTTTGTCAGGTACTATTCATATTTAATTTTAAATAAATGTATTTAAAATGATTTATGGCCATACAATGTACAATGAACGAACTCAATTTGAGGATCCTCAATGGTTCTAATTCTTGAAGGCAGTGCACACTTTCTTAAGACTGCATCAAAATCGTGTTCATTCATCGTACATCTTGCAACCAGTTTTCGTCAGGTACTATTCATATTTAATTTTAAATAAGGGTATTTAAAATAATTTATGGTCACACAATGTACGGTGAATAGACACTTTCTTAAGACAGCATCAGTGTCAAAACCAGAGCATCCCCAATAAATCTTTAGTGCTTCCGCCATGGTGACAATGTTAGACCCCAAATTATAGGGGTAGCGAGCCATTAGGAAAAGTAAAATCCAAAAATAAAGGTGCGTAAATCACAATATTCAATAAATCAAGGGATATTTCCGCAAATTCCAAAGTCTTTACTCGCGTCACACAGAACCCTAGTTTGTTCTCGGATATAAAAGGAAAGCGCCCACACAAGCCCTCATCCTTCTCACTGCTTAGGGTTTTTCCAGTCGGCCAAAGCAACCAGCAGACTCCTCCAAACCCTAGCCCCCAATTCTCCCCGTTTCGCAGCCATGGTAAGCAAATCTCAAACCCAATCTCTCTCTCTCTCTCAAGTATTTCGTCTCCGATTTCATCTGCCTCTGTTCAGAATTCAATCTGTGAGCTTTGGTGCTGTGTATAAATCCCCAGTCTTCCATTTTTCTGTAGCTATGCATCAGATCAAGAACCTTAGATCTTCGTTTTGTGCAGATTGGGTTTTTTATTTGCGTTTCGATTTTCGAATGCTTAACAATTGGTGCAAATGGAAAATGGTTATCTGTTTTTTTTCGGTTCTTGTTCTGAATTTGATAAACTTGTTACTGTCTTCGATGTAACGAAACCCTTTGTGATTAAGTTAGATGCAAGGTTAACATACCCTATTTAAATGTTTAATTGGTGGGTTATAATGCCGATAATGAGGTGTTTTAATTAGGTTGTAGTCAATTTGTGAGCTTGGTTTGATTTGGGATTGTATCTGTTAGTTGTATGTATATACTAATCAAGGTCTGACGTGAGAAGTTCATTTTTTGTTGATAGGAATGAAAGTAATTTATCAACATCAAAACTTGTCGATTCTACTTTGATTGTTTTATGTTTCAGTTTTGAAAATATTGTTATTTGGAGTGGATGGTTCAAATGTTTGTTTTTCAGTCGGATGAAATTTGCGCTAAAGACAGGACTTCAATTCGATGAGTGGGTCTAAATCTAATGATTTGCTCTGCATTGAATATTTAGTCATTTTTGTTTGTGGGTTACATGTTTGTAGTGTATTTTTGTTGGCGCTAGCTCTTCCTGTTTTGACATTTTCTTGTTTTGATGTGTTCTACAGTCGAAGAAGAAGGTTAGGGAGCCTAAGGAAGACAATGTTACCCTTGGTCCCATTCTCAAGGATGGAGAACATGCCTTTGGTGTTGCACACATTTATGCGTCATTCAATGACACATTCATTGTAAGTAAATTTATCTGTTTCTAGGCGTGTTATGCATAATTAATTCATTCTGTCTATGTTTCTGGTTCTAATGATGATTCCTTGTTTATGTTTCAGCACGTAACTGATCTGTCAGGAAGGGAAACCCTTGTGCGTATCACTGGTAAGGAAATTCTCTCTTCTAGGATTAAGATCAGCTAGATAGGCTTTTCTATTTCAGACACCGTGGCATCATGTGGTGGTTTCGTTTAGTGAACACTTTGGTATATTTACAAGTTTTATTTCAAAGAATGTGTTGTAGATAATCTTTTAGAATAATCGTAATTGTAGCGAGATGAATTTAGCCACCTGTTTATTGAGATGTTTTGTTATGAATAGTGATCTGTTGTGTTTCATAAAGTATTCATATCTTTAAATGCAGGTGGTATGAAGGTTAAGGCTGACAGGGATGAGTCTTCCCCATATGCTGCTATGCTTGCAGCACAAGATGTTGCACAGAGATGCAAGGTCTTGATCTATTTTCAGTACACTTCGTCTATTATTCTTTGTATTCTTGAAGTGATTGTATTTCTTGTCAAAGGTCATCTGGGCCATTTTGTTGGATCGTTCCCATTGTCACAGCTCCTTGTTTTATGATTTTTTTTTCTTCTGCTACCATTTAACGCGCTTAACTTTGACGAATGCAGGAATTGGGCATTACTGCACTTCATATTAAGCTTCGTGCTACTGGCGGCAATAAAACTAAAACACCTGGTCCAGGTGCTCAGTCTGCCCTCCGTGCTCTTGCTCGTTCTGGAATGAGAATTGGTCGTATAGGTAAAGCCCTTAATTTCTTAAAGAATGTTGTCATATTGTCCAAAAATGCGAGTTTTGTCTCTGCTGTTCATGTTCTCATAATCGGCCAATCTGTATTTGCAATTGAATTTGCAAGTTGTCTGTCGTGGTACAAGTTTCTAAGATTATTCTGTAAAAGTTAAGCAGCATTGCTTATATACAGTTTTTGATTTTCTTCCTGCAACTGTCTATCTGAGTACGGAACGCTGACCATTCGTTTTATATCGTTTTTCAGAGGATGTGACTCCAATACCTACCGATAGCACCCGTAGAAAGGGTGGCAGGAGAGGAAGGAGGCTGTAAGCTTGCCCCTGTTATCTGGTCAGAACTGCTTGTCACGGTGGTCGCCGTGCCTCGGTTGGATTATGTTACTCCGAAATAGGCGCTGTTGCTTTCTGTTTCGAAACTATGTAGCTTTTGACTTAAGTTTCTTCAAAAGATTTATTTTCAATTAATTCGGAAAGAGTTTTGCGACTCTTGAAGTTTTGTTTTGTTATCTACTCTGCTATTGTGGTCTGCAACGAAGTATCTTTTGGTCTATTTCATTTTAGGGTTAATCTCTGTTTATTACTCTCATGTTTCTTGGTTTTCAATGTTTAGTACATCAAGTTTTTTTAGTTCCAGAGTCATACCTAAAGTGTTAATTTTGGGACAATCTCATATGTCTGTTAGTCAAACCGTTAACTCTCCAGTTAATTGATTTGGATAATGATTGGGCGTCATGTGTTATTAAAAAATTAATTATATAAAGTTAAAAAAAAAGCCCATCCCTTCTCCTTCCGCCCCCAACCCAGAAGAAAAAGAAAACCCAGTCCCACCCCCAACCCAGAAGAAGGAAATAAAAAAGAACCTACACCCAACCCAGAAGAAGGAAAAAACAAAAACAAAATAAAAAACCTAGTTCCGCACCCAATCCAGAAGAAGGAAAAAAAAAAAAAAAAACACAAACCCAGTTCGTCCTTCCCCCCTCTCATACATCTGTTAGTCAAACTGTTAACTCTCTAGTTAACTGATTTGGACAATGACTGAGTGCCACGTGTTATTAAAAAAATATTAAAAAAATTAATTAAATAAAAATTAAAAAAAAAACCCCATCCCTTCTCCCCCGCCCCCAACCTAGAAGAAAAAGGGAAAAAAAAAAAACACCCAGTCCCACACCCAACCCAGAAGAAGAATAAGGTAAAAAAAAACCCAGTCCCGCACCCAACCCAGAAGAAGAAGAAGAAGAAGAAGGCAAAAAAAAACATAAACCTAGTTCGTCCTCCCCCCCTCCCCCCACCCAGAAGAAGTAGAAGAAGAAGGGAAAAAAAACAAAAACAAAAAAACGAAACCCAGTTTGTCCTTTCCCCCGTCCCCCCAACCCAACACCAGTTCCATCCCCAACCAAGAAGAAGATTAGAGATCGAAAACCAAACCCAGTTGAGAATTTCAAATATTTGATCAGGAACAAATAGGACCACTTCTAGAATTGGGGAAAGAAAAGAGAACCCAGATAACAATTACCTGAGAAGAAGGGGAACCGAGGTCACAACGGCGGGGGGGGGGGGGGAGGGGAGACTTGGTAGACGGATTGTAAAAGAGGACGGAGGAGAGAAGGAAGGGAAAGGGTGTGGGTTGCATAATAGAGAAGGGAGGGAAAGGGTGGGGGGGGGGGGGATGAGGAAGGGAGAGGGTGCGCCAGGGGGGGAGGTAGAATATGGGGAAGCTTTTAGGTTTTTTTTATTTTTTATTTTTATATATTTATAATTAATTAATTTATATTTTTTTTTGAATTTTTAATTTCCACGTGGACCTTTAATGACATGTGGCGTCCAGTCATTGTCTAAATGAGGGCCACGTCATCAGTTAACTGGAGAGTTAACTGTTTGACTAACGAATGTATGAGACTGTCCCAAAATTTACACTTTAGGTATGACTCTGGGACGAAAAAAAGTTGATGTACTAAATGTTGAAAACCACGAAACATGAGAGTAGTAAACAGAGATTAACCCTTCATTTTACTTGCTTGCAGTTGTTGATCCAATCTCTGTGGATGCAAATTTCTTCCTCCTTGATCTTGGACAATTTTGCACCTACCAAACAATTAACACCTTAGGTTAAGGCCAAGAGCCTCACGCGCCCACGATGAATGGGGGGGGGAGCTTTGGCCGAAGAACCTCCGATGCCAAAGTTAGAATTTAGAGAGAAATAGTGTTTAGAGAATTTTGGGATTTTTGCCAAAGTGTTGGAATTGATTTTTTTGGTGAGAATAGGTGCCTATTTATAGAGTTAGGCCTTGCCCAATTTTGAATAAAAGTAACCAACCACTAAAGGTTTTTTGTGGGGTTCAATTTCATGTTTAATTAGCCAATTTATTGGCTAATTAAATATGAAAAGAATAAATGGGTGGTTATAAAAATGAATGACTATTTTAATAAGGAAAATGGGAAAGGTGAGGATGGGAATGGTGGTAGCCGGTTTTGACTATCAATTTGGGTGATTTTATTGACTATTAAGGATGATTTTAGGAGATTTGGTAGGTATATATTATTTAGCTAAATAATGAAATAGAAAATACTAGGTTTTGGGAAATACCTTATAGAAAGGATTTGATGAAAGAGGTTTTTAATTGTTACCTTTTTTGGGCACTTTTGACTTGATTGAAAGATAATTTCCCGCTGCTTGCGCGTAGGAATCCCGGTATGCCTCAAGGGTATTTTTGTCCTCTTTTGTCCAAAAGTCCATGTGTCACCTAGTGAATATTTTTGGCTCCACAAATGCCCCCACACCTGTTGGGCTGCTCGTAAAAAAGGGCAGCAGGTGTAGAGATCTTCTTGCTTCAGGAAACGTAGGATTGCTTCCTATTTTGATGTTGATTCTCTTTTTAATTGGAAATTAGGTCCTTCTAGGAAAGGAAAATAAACTTATCTCAAAGCCTATTTAAGTCCACCTTAAGTGGGTTATTAAATCAACTTTGGAGAGCCATTTATTATACCCCCCAAGAGAGAGAAAGTTAGAGGATATTTGTTCCCCCTCCTCTAGCAATCTTCTACATCTTGCCCGTGCAAAGGACTGTCTTTCGTTGATTTCTTCGTTTTCTCCGTGCCGCACCGATGTAAGAAAAATTTAATTTTTCTTGCCTTCTTCTTGGATAGTGCTATTGCGGGGCAGCCGTCGGGGTGGTGCAGCACGTCGGCTGGCAGGGGCCAGGAGTTGGCTCGGCATGGGCCGAGGAGATGTGGCAGAGACCACTACTTGGGAAGCTTGGCTTGGCTTGAGCTAAGGGTAACTTGTGGGGTTGGGGTCACGGATTGTGGCACTGGGGCGCAGTGCTAGGCGAGCCGCATGGCTCATGTCCTTTGGGCTCTTGGACCTGACTCGGGCCAGGCTGGCAATTGAGAGAAATGAAGAGATTGTGGGTCTCATGGGCTGCTGGAATGTTGGGTTGAGCTCCCCTGCTGAGTACCATGAATGTCGTTGGTTGCTTAGTCCTCTTCGCTGAGAGAAAAGTAGGCTGCTCCTGAAAGAGGAGGTGAATAGGATCAAGGTGGATGCATTGGCTCGTCTAATCATGGTTGTGGATCTTGCTGCAAGTGTAAGTGGGAAAAGGGATCTTCCCTGCCTGCTTAAGAGATGCCGGTTGAGAAAAAAACCAAAGACTTCTTTCGCTCGCGCGGGTTCGCCGACTGCTTCCAGGCTTGTGATTGACTTCACTTTTTCCAAGGGGACGAAAAATGAGGCTGCTAGGTCTGAGCATGTGGCGCCTGCCATGTCAAGAATGGCTAGTACGATTGCTGATAGGATTGTTCGGCATAAAGGTCCTGTCATGCCCCTAATGCTGAATGTTGTATCAAGACGTCTGTTGGGAGCAAAGTCCGGTTCACCTTTGGAGATGCTTGCTATTATGAAGAGCGATAAGGTGGACTCTGCTGCTAAAGTGGCGCCAAGGCCCATTCCTTATGCTGCTGAGACTGATTCGCTTGCTGGGAATGAGGAGACTGCTCGAGTAGGCAGCTGTGAGAAATCCACTAAGCCTGTTCTGGGGAGGCTGCTGATATATATGTGCTTTTGAAACCAGATCTCTTGAAAACATGGACGCTTGTGCCAAGTCTGTTGATGGCGTCAGAAAAGTGTTTGCCCAAGCTCGTTTGCGAAGCATACGACCCAATTATAGAAGGACTGCTCTGCTTGCTATGATGCAGATATAGCAAGGCTGCTAAGGAGACGGCAAATACTATGGCAGATTTTGAGCTTGTTGCTTTGAAGGGTCTCATATGTCTGCCCCCACTCCTTTGTAGCTTGAGGCCGTTCGCCAAAAGATCGTTGACTTGAAGACTAGGCTTAACGCGATCCAAGTTAAGCATGAAAGTGCAGAGAAGGAGATTGGATGTTACATACCTCAGATTCAAGATCTTGAGTTTGCAGTTTCTGAGTTTTGTTTCGCTGCTTATGCTAAGAAGGGAGTGGATGAGCTGCAGCGCGTCCGTGTTAGTCTGCTTAAGAAGAATGAGCAGCTGAAGGGTGAGAAGGATGGGCTTGAGGTTTTAAGACCTTTTCTATTTCTCCGGAAGACTTGCTTGCTTTTACTTTTAAGGCTTCCATTGGTGAAGTAGTTGGAGAAGTTAGTGCCCAGGCTAGGGCAGCTGGGGGTGAAGCGCCGGATGATGCCACTGCTAAGAGCGTTACGGCTATTAAAGGTGTGGCGACCGAGTAGTCGTGGGATGTCCAAGCTGCTGTAGTGTAGTATTTTAGGTAACCTTTAGGATTTTCTTTGTTTTTCCTTGTAGCTCTTGTTTTGCTTGAACTCCTTCGGCCTTTGCTAGTTGTTTATAAACATGTTTTCCTTCGTTTTTCTTCATCTTCACTTCTTTTGTTCATGCCCTAACCTTTAGACTTGACAGACCAGTGGCAGGCATGCTACTTTTTTATAAGCAGACAAGCTCGCGTAGGCTATGCAGCCGTAGGTGTTGGTGTAGAACTTTGCAAAGTTGTTAGCCATAGGGTTGGCAGCCGGATGCCTTACTTATAGAAGCAGACAAGTCCGCGTAACCACTAGGCTGTTAACCTTGACTTTCTTCAATTCCGTAGGTTGCGTAGCAAGTATCACAACACTTTAGGACTTGGTGTAGGTTGTTCCGCGCTTGGCAGAGCTGAAGCTTATCGACTACGTAGCATGTCGGCAGTGGATAACACTTCGTATATACGCGCTAGCTTGTTTAACCTTTCACAAGAATGTGTGGTTGTATAAGTCTAGCGCGGCTTTACTGCTCAAAGGGCAAGCTGTAGGCAGTCTTCCAGAATCCGTAGGCTACCTTAGTGCACTCGGTAGCAGCTTTAGGATTCCAGGGCAGCCGTCCATCGGATGTACTGAGTAATGTGCCCTCTTCGTCTCTAGGGCCCGGTTCCCCACGGATTAGGCCAAGAGACCCAAAATCCTTCAGTTAGCTAAGCCTTGAAAAAGACCATTGCGGCTACTTCTAGGAATCCTGGCGCAAGCCATTGTGCATCTAGTTATACTAGGGCAGCCAGGCTCATCCACGTCTGGATATTCGGAGTGTAAAGTTTATCCTCCCGTCTTGGAGAGCTGACCCATATGGGTGTCGGGGAATTGGTTTACCCTTTTGCACTGGAGAGCAATTAGTTTACCCTCTCGCACTAGAGAGCATGGTTGGTCCCTCGGGGGCGTAATTCCTGCGATTGGTCCCTAAGAAGGGTGCAGTCTTCTTTTGAAGTGCCGGAGTGATCAATTGTTGTAAGCATGCAGCCGAGCCAAGTTGTGATTACTTGTGAATTCCTCATTGAAAAACGAGTGAAACGAACGAGAACTTAGCTGTAAGGTAGGAACTGTATAACAACTGGATAGTCCTCGACTTGTGAGGTGGTGCCCGTCGAGCTTCTTGAGTCTTCGGGCTTTGATGTAGTGGGAGGTCACACATGGTACTTCTTCAGATTGTAGGCGCTCCACTACTTTTCGATCTTTTTATTGTTTCATGGTAGCGGGGGTATAATTACTCTTGCCGCCTATTCTGCTGAGCTTGTACGGACCTTCCCAGATGAGATCCATCTTTTTGGATGTTTCGGCCTGCTTATTGCCTTGAGGATATCTCGGCATGGACATATGCTGCTTGATGCCATATTTTTTGAAGAACTTCGCCAAATCTTTGCCCACGAATTGCAGGCCGTTGTTGGTGACGATGGATTAAGGGATGCCAAATCTGTAAATGATGTTCCTCCATATGAAGCGCTCTATGTCCGTCTGAATCGTGGTCGTCATAGGCTCTGCTTCCACCTATTTGGTGAAGTAGTCGGTTGTCACCAACCACGGCTGCTCGCGAGCCTTTGTAGTTGGATGCGCCGTTGACATGCAAATGCCAGAAATCTCCATTGAGGGAATAGGTGCGGCTAAAGTGTGCTCGACTGCTTTCGGGGCATCGTTAGGCTACTCTGTTGCGTTGTCAAGGCTAGACGTGAAGGCGCGGTAGGAGGTAGTGCTCAACTGCCGGTACATGTTGCTCTTATGTAGAATCTTCTGGGACGACGAGGACAAAATTTGCTTCTGAGTGTTCCTTCCAATGTTATTCTGCCATTGGTGTGTCTTTTAGGCTGAGTTGTTATGTTCGTTAGAAAACTTTGCATCCGCTAAAGTCTACTCCTTTATCGTCGTACGTTTGGATTCGGCAGAATGGTGCATCATGATGATGACTGCGTGCGTTTGAAGGTAAAACTTGAGCTTTTAGGTTACAACAACTATCGCCAAGATTAGCTGTTGAATTTCTGATAACATCAATGATAGCTTTTAAACTGTGGAATACAAATGATAGCATCGAGGAAAGCTTTTAAACTGTGGAATATAGGTAGTCGGGCCCCCAGCTCTTCTCGTATGATGGTAGAGCTTATTGCTACTTTAGATGTCGTCAAACATGCGAATAAGTCCTCCGCTGCTTCTAGGGAGGTGATGTCGGGTATTTCTTCAAATCCTTGAATGTGCATTGGCGAGCCTCATCCCAAAGTGCATGCTTCTCTGCCAAAGCAAAAGAGTCTGCTAGAGTTAAATCTTCTTTCATGATCAATTTTTCGAGTAGCGGGTGATCTGCTGGAAGTCCTTTTTGGAAGGCTGCTCTAGCTATCGAGTCGTTGCATCCGACTATTTTTCCCTTCTCTACTTTGAATCTCCTTACATAGTCGCGAAGCGACTCCTTTGGGTTCTTCTTGACCTCGAACAAATGGTCAGAATTCTTTTTGATCGAGCGATATGATGAATATTCTTTAGTGAAAACCAAAGAAAGTTCGTAGAAATTCCGGATGGATTGTGGCGGCAGGGTGTAGAACCAATCTTGCGCCTCGCCTTGTAGAGTAGTGGCGAATATCTTGCACATGAGATCATCGTTGTTTCGATAAAGGATCATTGCGCTTCGGTAGCGCTTTATGTGTCTCTCTGGGTCTTCATCCCCTTTGAAAGATGTGAAATGTGGCATGCTGAACTCGCGTGGAGGCTCTGCCTGCTCGATCTCGTCCGTGAAGGGTGACCTACTTATGTTGGTCATGTTCCGTCGAAGTGCCTCGTCGGTGACCTCGTTGCGTTGGAAATCATGCAATCGCTTGGTCAAGAGTCTCTCTACTTCTTCCTGAATTTGCATTTGTTGGGGTAGCTGAGCTCTCGGCTGCGCCCAGCCATAACTTGCTGGTCTAGGCTGCTTTTCCATGTGTTTAGCTCGTCTATGCCGCGGATGCAGTGCATGTGGTGCGTTCTTAGCTGGCGAGCGAGTTCTTCGTAGGCTGCTGGTTGAACTTGAGCGGGATTGAGTGACTGCTTCTCTCCGTCCGTCGTGTTGCCTACTCTGATGTGAGGTGGATGATGCTCCTTGTGGGCTTAGCCGCGAATTGACACTTTGTCCGGAAGGTTGCTCATGTTGACTATCTGAGTATGACCCCAACCGTGAATGTATGATCATCTGTAGGCCTAGTCAAGAGTGCATGCTCCTCCGCGCACTAAGACGGGAATGTACACTGCCCAAACGTTCGGCTCGTGGCTGGTCGAGTGGCTGCTTGTCGGGACGCTGCTGGAAAGGTCTGTCTGCCCTTGTCCTACTTCGGGATACCTCGTCCGGGGCACGTTGGATCCCAATGCCTTGCAAAAGTTGATTCACCAAGGTTGTCTGTTGTGCAAGGGCGCTCGTCAACTCTATGACTTGTCAAGACAAATGTTGTTCGCCATTTGGATTGGAAGAGCTTGGAAGGAATGCGCCTCCTTGGGCAGTGGAAGAGTGGTAGACTCCGGGCGCGAGATTTGAATTAGGAAATGTCAAATCCGTAAAAAAATATGGTGAGAATACCCCCGGCTCAATGGTAGGTCCGAATGGTTGAGATAGTCTTGGGCCGACTTGGGCTGCTTAGAAAGCCACGGGAGCAGGCTGGGCCGTGAGAGTGGGCTGCTCGACTGGAGCTGGCTGGGCCACGGGAGTGGGCTGCTCATCGGGAGCAGGCTGGGTCACGAGAGCAGGCTGCTCGGCAAGAGCAGGTTGGGCCGTGAGAGTGGGTTGCTCAACGGGAGTAGGTTGGGCCACGGGTGTAGGCTGCTCGACGAAAGCAGGCTGGACCACGAGAGTGGGCTGCTCGTCGGGAGTAGGCTGGGTCACGAGAGCAGGCTGCTTAGCAGGAGCAGGCTGGGCCACGGGAGTGGGCTGCTCGATAGAAACATGCTGGACCACGGTAGTGGGCTGCTCATCGGGAGCAGGCTGGGTCACGAAAGCAGGCTGCTTGGCAGGAGCAGGCTGGGCCGCGAGAGCAGGTTGCTTGGCGGGAGCAGGCTGGGCCACTAGAGCAGGTTGCTTGGCGAGAGCAGGCTGCTTAGTATGTGATGCATGCAAATGCGAGGCTTGGGCTCGGACGCGTGCAAGCTTGGATGGCACGGCTTGGGCTGTGGCCTTGGTGCCATGAGCCTTGGATGGCACAGTTCGGGCCCTGGTGAAGGCACCACGGACCTCACCACGTGTGGCTACCGAGGTAGCCACCGTGGTGGTTCCCGTGGCGGAAACTCGTGGTGGTGGCACTGTTCCACTTATTGTCGCATTTAGCCTCACGGATCTCCGCAATCCCATTTCTTGAACATTAGAATTTTTACTTGTGGAATTTTCTAAATTTCTAGCCATTATATTTTGCTTATACGTTTTATCAAAGAACCTTTGCAAGTAAAAAATTCTAATAATAAGAACGTATGAAAAATATTCAAATGGACTAGAAAATAAAGAAAAAACCTTTTTGTGAGAGAGTCTTCTACGAGTATGGATTTCAACTCTCAATGAAAGCACCAATTTGTGGATGCAAATTTCTTCCTCCTTGATCTTGGACAATTTTGCACCTACAAAACAATTAACACCTTAGGTTAAGGCCAAGAGCCTCACGCGCCCATGATGAATGGGGGGGGCTTTGGCCGAAGAACCTCCGATGCCAAAGTTAGAATTTAGAGAGAAAGAGTGTTTAGAGAATTTTGGGATTTTTGCCAAAGTGTTGAAATTGATTTTTTGGTGAGAATAGGTGCCTATTTATAGAGTTAGGCCATGCCCAATTTTGAATAAAAGTAACCAGCCACTAAAGGTTTTTTGTGGGGTTCAATTTCATGTTTAATTAGCCAATTTATTGGCTAATTAAATATGAAAAGAATAAATGGGTGGTTATAAAAATGAATGACTATTTTAATAAGGAAAATGGGAAAGGTGAGGATGGGAATGGTGGTGGCCGGTTTTGACTATCAATTTGGGTGATTTTATTGACTATTAAGGATGATTTTAGGAGATATGGTAGGTATATATTATTTAGCTAATTGATTAGCTAAATAATGAAATAGAAAATACTAGGTTTTGGGAAATACCTTATAGAAAGAATTTGATGAAAGAGGTTTTTAATTGTTACCTTTTTTGGGCACTTTTGACTTGATTGAAAGATAATTTCCCGCTGCTTGCGTGTAGGAATCCCGGTATGCCTCAAGGGTATTTTTGTCCTCTTTTGTCCAAACGTCCACGTGTCGCCTAGTGAATATTTTTGGCTCCACAATCTCCCTCTGCATTGGTACCCCCTTTATGTTATTTAGATGATTTTCTCCCTCCTTGCACTGAAATTGCATATTATAGAACCAAGCTCATTTTATTTTTGTGCAAGTAAGGTTCTATAATTTTCCATGGGCTACATTTATTAAGTAATTAAGAATATGAATGATGGCATACGATTAATAATTCGGGCACGTAAAGGTCTACTTCTATATGACTCTTGTGCGAAAATTTGGATTGGTATCGGTTTTGTTTGATAAATTGAAAAATTGGATCGGTTTCGATTTGGTTTGATAAACCAAAAAATTGGATCGGACTTGGCTTGTTAGGTCAAACGATTTGGGCTCAGTCAATTCTAGTCCATCTTCACTGCCTACAAAAAATAACTAGAAGTTTTACGAGCTGAAAATCAACAAATGAGGAAATTACATGAGTATAAACAAACTCATTGAAAACCTATATGAATTCTTAACCCTTTTCTTTGTTAGGAAATTGCTCTCCTGATGTGTTTTCAATTTGGGTCCATTTTCGATTCAATTCAATACCCATTTGATCACTAGGTTCCATAACATATAATGCATGTTGAAATTTAGATTTTGAGGCAACTAATATCAATGTTAACCATGATATACCCAATTGGTGGGTTTTGAATATAAAGGTTGGGGGTAAGGCTTCGATGGTCGTAGGTTGAGCTTGGAGGTGGCGGGGACTTGATATGTCCCCGTTTTTGTTTTTCAATGTGAATTTGTTTATTTATTTTTTATTTTTCATCTTCATGTCTTTTTTGGAAGTTATTTTTATTATTAATTGTGTCCATGCAAGCTAAAAAGTGGGATCCACTATTGCCACATGTACATTCAATTGAAAAATTAATTGAGACTTAATGGATGCGACATTTACCAACTTAAAATGATACTAAATGGTTGAGCTGTTTTAGGTACTTAATTCTTATTTTTATGTGAGTTGTTGGTTTTATTTGAGTGCAATTGCACGGAAATTATAGAACCTTACTTGCACGAAAATTGCAGGAAAATAAAATAAAGTATCTTTTGATTTTAGGTGAAATTTGAGAAATTTTGAGAAATCTTATGGATTTTGAGAAATTTTGTATTGTGCTCGGAACATGAGTGTCACACTACATATTATTATATAAGTGGTGAAATTTTTTTATTTTTTAAGTTGTTAATTTTTTTAAAGTATCTAAGTACATGTGGTGTACCATTCAGCGTTAACACACTGAAAATTCTCTCGTGAATTTGGCTTTTAACCTCCTTCGTTCGATTTGTTCTACAATAAATAAGCTCACATTGCAACCCCTGCCATGAGTTTGGATCCTTTTCGTGAGGATCCAGGGGATCCATGAAGTGTGTCCGTTCATTGTACATCGTGCGGTCATAAATCATTTTAAATATTTTTATTCAAAAATAAACATAAACAGTACTTGACTAAAACTGACCGTACGATGTACGATGAACATACATAATTAATAAGTAATTGATAAATATAAACAGTACTTGACAAAATCTGTCATCGCCTTCCGCGTTATGAATTAATAAGTATGCCCCATGCATCCAGTGTAAGCTTGGACATATGTATTGGACATATATTGTCACAACCCGTCCCAAAGACGTGTATTATTTATTTCTCGAGGACATGAAAGGACGGTTTTATCCTTAGACGTTGAGATTGTAGTGTGTGTGTGTGACTTATTATGAGACTTAGAGGTTATTTTGTGGTTTTGGGATTGGTGACCCACATGGACCACACACATAGGGATGGGCAAAATACTCATGGGTATGGGTAACCGCAGTTACCCGCCCATTTAAAGTTGACGGTTATGGTTATGGGTAACCGTTTAGACAAATAAACGGTTATGGGTATAACCGTTTATCCATGAAATTTAAATGGGCGGTTATGGGTATTATCCGCAGTTATAACGGGTATCCATCGGTTATGGGTAATATTCGCGGTTATAACGGGTATCCATTTACCCATTTAATTTAATATATGTAAAATTAAAAAAAAAATTAAAAACCCTCAGAGATTAAGTTACAACTTCGTCCCTCTCTCTCTCCGTCCCTCTCGACTTTGACTCAGTTTTGTGATGAATTAGATGAAATTTGGTTGGTTTCGTATGGTTGTTTTTTGTTATCAGAAACACAGATTTATGAGTTGTTGCTAAAGGGTCTGTTGCTTTAAAAATCATTCGGGAATTCAGAAATAAGAAAGCTCTACTTTTACACTTCCTTTAGGCTCAATTTTCTCAGGTTCCTGAACTTCCATAATTTATTGGTTGCTATATAGAATAAAAAAAACTGATTGGTTGCTATATAGAAAAATATTGTTCGTAAACTATTATTTCAATTATTGGAATTAAATGAGGACTTAAATGATTAAAATAGGGAAATGTATGCTAAAATGTACTTATAACGGTGTTTAAATGTCAGAAAATGAAAATTATGACAAATTTTTCTTTTGTAATTTTCAAATTGTTAAAAAAAATAATGTAGACGGGCGAAAAAAAAGGTAAATGGGTAAAAAAAGGATAAACGGGTGAAAAAACGGGTAAATGATTATGGTTATGGTTAAATGGGTAAATGGTTATGGGTATGGATAACCGTTTATAAACGGTTATGGTTATGGGTATAACCATTTATGTAATTATCCAACGGGTAAACGGTTATGCGGGTATAAACATAAACGGTTATGGGTAAATAATTGCGGTTACCCACCCGCCATAACCGTTGCCCATCCCTACACACACACACACAAACACTCACTCCCTCTCTTCTCTTCCGTACCCTCTCATCTCTCAGACTCTTTCTCTTTCCCTTACGTACGGACAAGCAACAAAGCTCACCTTCAAGCACGGATTGACGTTCTAAATGTGAGATTCTTGTTCCTTGCAAGTCCCTGAGTACGTCTATACCATTCTTAAGACTTAAAACCGTGTTAAACCCGAGAAAACCTAACCTCGATTTCGTGCACTGTTCATGCACACGTAAAACCTTGTGTTTCAGGAAATTCTAAGGACATAGGAGGCTTAAGGAGGTCCTCATGAGTCTCAGGGTACTTTGTTGGAATGATTTGGATGTCAGAGGGCTAAGATCGACGTATATCTAGGTAAGCCGAACTATCGAGCTTTCTCGGGGAAAACCTAGTAGATTTTAGGCATTGAAACTTGTATAACGTGATTATACATGTTGTTAGCTTTCCAATGCTTCAAATTTCATGAAAAATGGTGAAGAAATGAGTGAGAAAAAAAGGTTTTTCGAAATCCCCAATTTCCAGCGACAACGACGGTCGCTGGGGATTTAGGAATAAGACGACGGAATATTCCATCAATCCTGACGGAATATTCTGACGCCGTCAGTTAGGATTAACGGTTACTGTTGGGTGTTAACGGAATATTATGGGGAATATTCCTAACGGCGGTTAGAGAATCTGTCAGGATTCCCTGCGCGTGGCCGCGCGTCATGCAGTGCATTCGCCAGCACGTGAGGGGTCCAAAAATTAATCTAAAAATTGAGGGGATGACCCTGAGATTGTGTAGGTCACTGTGGTATATTCAAATACCCATTTTGAACTATGTATGAGAAGTTATTAGCTAGTTTTGTCTATATGCTCTAAAATAACGTTTTTATAATTAACTCGTATATAGGTGAGACTTATCCCGAGGACAAGCATATCCAAGGGCGACTCGGGGGATACGACCCTTCGACATACCAGTGACTGGGCTTTTGGTTTTCAGTATATATTTATATACTTGATATTTTCCGAGAAATATGCGTTTAAATGAATGTACGCCTTAAATGCCATACATATGAATTTATATTTCGTATATGTTTTGGTATGTGATGCATTATATATAAATGTGGTGTTGTGGATGCTCAAGTAAGCTCAGGTAAGTTATGTTTGGTTATGTGAATTATCGATGATGTGATATGTGATTAAATAATGTTGAGCTCATAAGATTGCATTAAGGGTGATTGTGATTTAGCCAGAGTTACGGCACATGCCTGTTTATTATGTCACCTCTGGCACCATATGCTCATAATGGATACATTTTAGGTACATAGTCTTGTCGTACAAACCTTATTCATGGTTCTGACTCGTAGGTGACTAGCGATTTATCGTCCAGCTATTATGTGAGAGTAGTATTGAGCATGATTGTATTAGACCCATTATTGTTGTACAAACCTTTTTGTTTGGTTCAAACTCTTGTACAGTATATTGCCGTATAGGTCATTATAGTGACTCCGACTAGATTGATTTTGAGCTATGAATTCAGCCGTACAGATTACCACAGGGGTTCCGGCTAACATGTTATATTTCTATGAAATTTTTCTTACCTAAATTGCTTACTCAGTTATATCTTGGCATGGCATACATATGAATATGATTATGTGAAGCATGAATTGAATTGATATGATTTCATATATATTTATGTATATGCTTATACCTTGATTCTGGGAAAAATTATACATGTTTTACAGCGAGGGGTTAGATATGTTGATAAATGAAATAATTTTGTAAAACATTTGTTTTTGCCCACTCACGTTTTCTGTTTTGCGCCCCTCCAGGTTTTAAGTAAGCTTGCTATTGGTGGCTTAAGGACGTCGGCAGTTCTGACCTTTCTAAATAATAGTAGGACATTCCTGGTACTGTATAACTAGTACTTGTCCTACTGGACTGCACCTAGACTTTTATGCTCTGATTAGGAGTATTTACTTTTGTAACTAACTCCTATCAGTTCCAGTTTAGTAGTGCACTCTAGTAATTCAGTTTTTAATTGTTCGTTTATTTCCTATCATTTTTGCTTCCGCACTGTGCACATGGCTACGTCACTCTCACGTGACGGCCAACATGTCTTGATCTCGATCGAGGTGTGTCAGTTTGGTATCAGAGCCTAGGTTTAGCAGTCCTGTATAATTCTTGAATATTTTAATCCTTGTGATGTCTTATGTCAGAACTATGTCGCCTCGTAGAGAGCCCCGTCACTCAGCTGAGCCTAGTTTCCCTGATATTACTCAATTAGGGGAAACTATAGTTACTGCCCTTCAGACTGTATTCCGTCATCCCTAGATGACACCTCTTGAAACTGTGTACAACCTGAAACTAAATCACTTCATTGGAAATGAAGGACATGAGGGGGCGAAAAAATGGCTTAATCGTATTGAGAAGACTTTTCTTGTGATGCAGAGTCAGTGGAACTTTTCTCCTGATAGGTGGGTCGAGATGACTACCTGATTTTTTAGGGAGCAGCCTGCATCCTGGTGGAGACAGGGTTCTTACCAGTTGACCCCAGCGGAAATTGCAGACTGGGGAGTATTTAAAGAGTTGTTTAGGAAAAAGGTTCATTCCTCATGAGTACATTGATCGTAAGAAACAAGAGTTCACTCATTTGAAACAAGGAAGGATGTCAGCTAATGAGTATTACAAGATGTTTACTGATTTGTCGAGATATGCTCCGGAGGTTGCTGCTAATCCGGTTGAGATGCTTTGTAGCTTCATATTGGGTACTAAGAAGAAATGGCGTTCCATAGCGACATCGACTCACTGTGCCACTTACCAAGAGTTTTATGAGGCTCTACTGCGGATCGAGGACTCAGAGAACATGCCCAGTGAAAGTGAGGATGAGGAAGGAAAAAATGGGAACTAGAGTGATGTGAGAATTACTTGACCCATTTGGAACGCAACTTACCCGGAAACAACCGAAGGCGAGAATTGAACAACAACACTTTCTGCCCAATAGAGAACGTCTTGGCACGAATCATCTTGTCATGGAATGCCTTCGTTTTCTCCTTGTAAATCCGGGCATTCTCATATGCTTCATTTCGGATTTCATCAAGCTCACATAATTGAAGCTTTCTATGTAAACATGCGGCATCAAGGTCCAAATTGAACGTTTTGACGGCCCAATGTGCACGATGCTCTAACTCGACAGGAAGATGGCATGGCTTCCCATAGATGAGTCGAAAAGCTGACATCCCAATGGGGGTTTTGTAGGCAGTGCGATACGCCCACAATGCATCGTTTAAGCGCAAATTCCAATCCTTCCTTGTTGGCCCCACGGTCTTCTCAAGAATCTGCTTGATTTCCCTATTTGAAACCTCGGCTTGCCCGCTCGTTTGAGGATGATAAGGTGTGGCCACCTTATGCGTGACATTGTATTTCTTGAGCAACGCCTCGATGGTTCGATTACAAAAATGGGAACCTCTATCACTGATTAGCACTCGTGGCATTCCAAACCTTGCAAAAATGTTAGTTTTCACAAAATCTGCAACCACTCGAGAATTATTAGTTCGGGTGGCTTTTGCTTCCACCCATTTCGACACATAGTCCACAACAAGCAACATATAAAGAAACCCTTGTGACGAAGGAAAGGGACCCATAAAATCAATACCCCAAACATCAAAGATTTCAACACTAAAAATGGGGGTTTGCGGCATTTGTTGTTTAGGACTAATATTGCCCGTTCTTTGGCATCTATCACAAGACATGCAAAATGTTCTAGCATCCCTAAAGATGGTAGGCCAATAGAAACCACATTCTAACACCTTAAGTGCTATTCTTTGAGTGCCAAAGTGTCCCCCACAAGCATAAGTGTGACAAAAGGTTAGAATAGCATTAAACTCAGAATCGTGCACACACCTACGTATAACTTGGTCAAGGCAATATTTCCATAAATACGGGTCATCCCACACATAAAACCGTGCCTCTTTCTTCAATTTATCACATTGGTGTTTAAGTAATTCACTAGGAACATGTTTAGACACCAAATAATTCACCAAATCAGCATACCACGGTTCGCTTACCTTGACGGACATCAGTTGCTCATCTGGTAATGTTTCTATGATAGGCACGGCATCCTCCTCATGCACCATACGGCTCAAGTGGTCAGCCACCACGTTTTCACTTCCCTTCTTATCCCGGATTTCGATATCGAACTCTTGGAGAAGAAGCATCTAACGAATGAGTCGTGGTTTGGCTTTCTTCTTGGTGAACAAATACTTCAATGCTGCATGGTCAGTATAAATAATAACTTTAGTACCAAGCAAATAAGAACGGAATTGATCTAAAGCAAATACAACAGCAAGAAGTTTTTTTTCAGTGGTAGAATAATTCAATTGTGCATCATTTAAAGTCCGAGAGGCATAATAGATAACATGCGGCCGTTTTTCCTTCCTTTGCCCCAAAACAGCTCCTAATGCATAATCGGAAGCATCACACATAAGCTCAAAAGGAAAGCTCCAATCCGGTGGAACTATGATAGGGGCCGAAGTTAGCATTTCTTTGAGGTGATTGAACGCCTTCTTACACTCCTCGTTGAAGTCAAACGCCACATCTTTCTGGAGGAGACGGCAAAAAGGGTTTGAGATCTTGGAGAAGTCCTTGATAAATCGCCTATAAAATCCTGCATGACCAAGAAACGAACGAATCTCTCGAACCGAAGTAGGAGAGGGTAAGTTGCATTCCAAATGGGTTGGTCCTTTTATTGTCACTAATGTTTTCCCTCATGGTGCAGTGCAAATCAAAAGTTCAAGGACGCAGCAAGAATTCAAAGTGAATGGGCATCGATTGAAGCCCTATTACGAGATGTTTGAGAAGCATGTTGTGGAGGAGGTACCCCTCCATGCCGTGGAACCTAGTCAAGCTTAAACGGAGGTACCGTCCGGCTGAAAGACGTTAAAGCAAACGCTTCTTGGGAGGCAACCCATGTGTTGAAACACGAGAAGAAGGAACTTAACGTCTTTCAGCCGGACGGTACCTCCGTTTAAGCTTGACTAGGTTCCCCGGCAACGGCGCCAAAATTTGATGTGAGAATTACTTGACACACAAATTAAACCCTATTGATGACAATTGTAGTAATGATGTAAGTAGGGATCGTTCTAGACCGAGGATTAACTAGGGATGCTAATCAACAAATATAAGACTCAAAAACACTAAACTAGACTCTATAAACTCAAAACTAACTTAAAACACTCAAAACAGCAAATAACAATAAAAAAAGATTCAATTCTAGACCTAACAAGTGATTTGGACGAAAATATAACTTTAAAAGACTCAAAAGATTTAAAGGAAACAAGTTTTGACTCTAAAAGCAAGACTTAAAAGCAAGGGATTTTGTTTTTACGAAAATTGAACTTTAAAACTTTAAACTTTGAAAATAAACTTAAAACAAAACAGATTGTGATGAAATAGAATGATGAGAAACTAGTTAGAGGGTTCCTTATCCACACATGAACATATGCATAGAATTTGATTCCCAGTTATGACTTCAACAAACGATGAATGACAATATTCCAAGTTAATTAGATCCGCTTAAATTAACTCTTAGATTTCCCTAGATTCATTGGATTGAATGGAATACGCATTACAACCAAATTATTCCTCATCAAAGTCCCTAACTATGGAATACGCATGATAGAGACATTCAACAAAGATCATTAAGTTCAACGAAAATCATAAACATTGACTAGGCATTCATAACTATGGAATACGCATGTTAATCCAGCCTAGGGTTTACTTAAACACAATCGTAACTAGCGATCTTTACTACTCATGAATATAAGTTCATAACGATTAGGTGAAATTCCCTTATATCCTAGCATCAAGTTTAGGCATGCAAATTAAGTGTCGACCCTCAACCCACATACATAAACAAGTTCTTAATCAAAACAGAAAAGTAAACCACATCTAAAGTTCATGAATTCATAACTGGAGTAAAACAAATCATAACCAACATATGTCCATGGCTTCAAATTTGCCTCTAACTAAAAAGAAATTAGTTCCACATGTTTAACATAATTGAACAGCAAGTTAAATTAAACATGAACATAGAATTAAAAGAAGAAAGAATTCCAAACACTCTAATAGTTGCAGATTGCATAAGCACGGCACTACTCCTCCTCTCCTTCAATGGTGGCGGCACAAGGTGGTTATGGTGGTTGAATGGTTGGTTATATGGAGGAATGGATGGGGAAGGTTTAGATATGTAGGGAGAGGCAAGGGAAGGCTTGGAGAATGGTTAATTTCTGGATGATTTGAATGAGGTTGCTGCCATGGTATTTATAGGAAAATGATGGACTTGTTTAACACAAAATTCTGGTGGAATTGAGTAGGTGAGCACGGCAAGAAGTGGGAATTGTTGGTGGGTTAGGTATTGAGTCATCCATTCACATGTCATGGTGAGTTAAGCATTGCATCATCCACTTACATGTCATGGTGATTTAAGCATTGCATCATCCACTCACATGTCATGGTGATTTAAGCATTGCATCATCCACTCAAATTTCTGGTGAAAGTGAATCAATGCCCACGGCATTGAAGAATTCCTTGGTTTTGAGTGAAGTTTTGGTCAATCCTTCTAGAAATTTATCCCTTCTTGCAACTTGTATTTGTTTCACCAGATTTTTAGCATGTTCATAGCCTCTTTTGTCTTCAAATTCGTCCATCCTCATGCCTCCATGCTTGCACAATCCAATCTTGGCCCAAAAATGCTCTAGAATGTTCCAAATTGCTTCTTTTTGCATACTTTGACACTAAAACCTGAAATTGCACGAAAATAACTTTAAACACTATAATTATCATAGTTTAGCTAATTAAAAGCAAGAAAACAAGCTAACTAAGTCGTATAAATATGCTCCTATCATAGAGGCGAGATGATAAAGGAAGAGGGCAAACATTTCAGGGACCTTGCAAGACCCAGAACTTTAAGAGTAGTGGTGGTAGTTCCAGCTCTTCTAGCAGATGATTGAGTACTAATATGCAGATGAGAGGTGGTAGATTTACTGGAGGCCTTAGGTTCCAGAGGTAGAGAGATTTCAGTGGTCCAGGTGGTTCTGTTGCTCCTTTATGCCGCATGTGTAATATTAGGCATTTTGGGAAGTGTATGAGAGGCAACAATGGATGTTTTACTTATGGACAGATGGGTCATAGGGCTGCTCAATGCCCTCAGAGTCAACAGAGACCCCAACAGCCTTCCTTCCTACCATCTGCATCGACCCAGCAAGCTTCAAGATCTGGTGGTTATACTCAGACAGGATAAGGAGGTGCCTACCATTATCAGGGCAACGCCGCTCCCTACACCTCATGACAATATCAGTACTCTCATGATCCTCAGTATCAGAGTGGGTACCCTCATTATCAGGGAGGATCTATGTCTTATCAGCCACATTCAGCCGATGGATCTTAGTGGTACCAAAGGGGACAACCCCAGCAGGGAGATATTGTTGCTAGTAGTGCAGGATCTTCGGGGCAGTCTGGTCAGCAGAGACAGGGACGTGGTGCTCATGCCAACAGAGGTCACGATGGATGGCAGCAGAATCAGGGGCGTATCCCTAACATGTCACTGCAAGATGCCTTGAACAATCTGGATTTAATCATGGGTACGTTAAATATTCTTGGTCATTTTTCTAGAGTATTGATTGATTGTGGTGCTACACATTCTGTTATTTCTCATACATTTGCTCAAGTGACCCAACCACATCCTACACCTCTAGGATATGATTTAGAGTTTTCTATGCCTAGAGGGGATATATGTTTTGTGGATCGGGTATATCCAGGATGTCCAGTGATACTAGAGGAGATTATTATGCCGGCTAATCTTATGTCGTTGGATATTATGGATTTTGATGTGATTTTGGGCACTGATTGGTTGCACTATAATCGTGCCAAGATAGATTGTTACGGAAAGATAGTCACATTTCATTGTCCTGGATTACCTGAAGTTACATTTGTAGGAAAGCCTAGTGGGGTGAGGCATGGTGTTATTTCTTCCATGAAAGCAAAGAGATTGTTGTCGAAAGGTTGTCAGGGATATTTAGCTCATGTAGTGTTGAATGATGATGCTCTTAGTAGTGTGGAGGATGTTCGTGTGGTCAGATATTTTCCGGATGTATTTCCTGAGGATTTGCCTGAATTGCTGCCAAATTGAGAGGTGGAGTTTGTTATTGATCTACTTCCAGGTACGAATCCTATATCTTTGACTCCTTATAGAATGACTCCTGCTGAATTAAAGGAATTGAAAGTCCAGTTGCAAGAGTTAGTGAATAAAGGTTTTATTCAGCCTAGTACTTCACCTTTGAGAGCTCCAGTTTTATTTGTGAGGAAGAAAGATGGAACTTTGAGGTTGTGCATTGATTACAGGCAATTGAATCGGGTAACCATTAAGAACCGTTATCCATTGCCTCGTATAAATGATTTATTCGATCAACTCAGAGGTGCCTATGTATTTTCTAAGATTGACTTGAGGTCGGGTTACTACCAGTTGAAGATTAAAAATGAAGATGTCCCTAAAACTGCATTCAGGATTCGATATGGTCATTATGAGTTTCTTGTGATGTCATTCGGGTTAACTAATGCACCAGCAGCTTTTATGGATTTGATGAATCGAGTATTCCTGCCATATTTGGACAGGTTTGTTATTGTCTTCGTTAACGATATTCTGGTATACTCTAAGTCTAAGGTTAAGCATGTTAGACATTTGAAATTGGTGTTGAGCAGTTTGAGGGAATACCAGCTATGAGCTAAGTTTAGCAAATGTGAATTTTGGTTGAATCAAGTGGCATTTTTGGGACATGTCATTTCTGCCCAAGGCATTCAAGTGGATTCTCAGAAGGTGGCAGCTGTAGAGAATTGGGAGCAACCTCGAACCGTCACCGAGGTATAGAGTTTTCTTGGCCTAGCGGGCTATTATAGACGGTTCGTTAAGGATTTTTCAGTGATTGCTTTGCCATTGACGAGGTTGACTCGAAAGTATGTTAAGTTTAAGTGGGATAACAAATGTGAGCAAAGTTTTCAGCAATTGACGTGCTATCTCACTCATGCACCTGTTCTAGCACTTCCAGATGATAGCGGTAATTATGAGGTTTATAGTGATGCTTCTCTAAATAGTTTGGGTTGTGTATTGATGCAACATGGTAAGGTGATTGCTTATGCTTCGAGACAGTTGAAACCTCATGAGAAGAATTACCCTACGCATGATTTGGAGTTAGCGGCTATCATCTTTGCTTTGAAGATTTAGAGACATTATCTTTATGGTGAGAAATGTAAGATCTTCACAGATCATAAGAGTCTTCAGTATCTGTTTACTCAGAGAGATTTTAATCTTCGACAGCGGAGGTGGATTGAGTTACTTAGTGACTATGATTGCATGATTGAGTATCATCTTGGTCGTGCAAATGCAGTGGCGGATGTACTTAGTAGGAAGACTCCAGCCAAACTTAATGTCATCTATGATTGTCATGTTCCTCTTCTAGCAAATTTGAGGTCAACTAGAGTGGAGTTAGGAGTGGAAGATCGAGAAGAAGCCTTGCTTGCTAATTTTCAAGTTAGGCAAATTTTAATTGATCGTGTGCTCGAGGCTCAAATGGATGATGATGAGACACAGGAAATAATTCAAGCAAGAAATCAAGGCAAAAAGAAAGATTTCAAGATTCGAGAAATTGATGGTATGCTTATGCAGGAAAGCAGAATGTATGTGCCAAATAATGCAGAGTTAAAGAAAGAAATTTTGGATGAAGCACATAATTCAGCATAAGCGATGCATCCAGGAGGCACTAAGATGTATCATACCATTAGACCATTTTATTATTGGCCGAGTATGAAAAGAGAAATTGCCGAATATGTGAGTAGGTGTGCCATTTGCCAACAGGTTAAAGCTGAAAGGAATAAGTCGTTTGGGTTGATGCAGCCACTTCCCGTTTTGCAGTGGAAATGGGAAAATATTACTATGGATTTTGTGTACAAGCTTCCTCGTACACATAATGGTTGTGACGGCATTTGGGTGGTGGTTGATCGGCTTACTAAGTCAGCACATTTTATTCCAGTGAGGGAGAAGTATTCGTTAAGCCGATTAGCTAAGTTATTTATATCACAAATTGTGAAGTACCATGGTGTGCCAGTTAATATTATCTCGGATCGGGATCCTAGATTTACTTCCAAGTTCTGGATAGCATTCCAAAAAACTCTTGGTACGAGATTACTTTATAGTACGGCATATCACCCTCAGACAGATGGACAATCTGAGAGGACTATTCAGACATTAGAGGATATGTTGAGATCTTCAGTGCTGCAGTTTGGAGATAGTTGGCATGATTGTTTGGATTTGATGGAGTTCGCCTACAACAACAGTTATCATTCGAGTATTGGTATGGCACCATTCAAGGCACTATATGGGAAATCTTGTCGTACGCCTCTATGTTGGTCAGAGGTTGGTGAAAGAGTTTTAGTGGGGCCTGAGATTGTGGATGTGACTACTCAAAATGTTTAGGTAATTAAGTCTAACCTGAAAATGGCCCAAGATCGACAAAAGAGCTTAGCAGACAAGTATGCCACTGATCGGAAGTATAATGAAGGTGATTGGGTATTTCTGAAGCTATCACTTTGGAAAGGTGTTGTACGATTTGGAAAGAAATGGGAGTTGAGTCCTAGGTACATTGGACCATATATGATCACCGAGCGAGTTGGTGAGGTTGCTTACAGGCTTGAGTTGCCTCCAGAGTTGTCCAAGGTGCACGATATATTTCATGTTTCGATGCTTCAACATTATGTTTTAGATCCTTCACATGTGATTCCTTCTCAACCTTTGGAAATTAATCCGGATTTGACTTATGATGAAACACCTGTGACTCTTTTGGATTGGAAGGATAAGGAACTAAGGAATATGACCGTGCACTTAGTGAAAGTTTTATGGAGAAATCATTTAGTGAAAGAAGCTACTTGGGAGACAGAGGATCAGATGAGAGAGATGTATCCATGCTTATTTTATGATTATTAGTGGTTGTATGTAATTTCGATGACGAAATTTTATAAGGTGGGAAGATTGTCGCAGCCCGTCCCGGAGACATGTATTATTTATTTCTC
Organism: Malus sylvestris; assembly: GCF_916048215.2. Lineage (NCBI taxonomy): Eukaryota > Viridiplantae > Streptophyta > Magnoliopsida > Rosales > Rosaceae > Malus > Malus sylvestris. The sequence continues at coordinate 40,863,384 of NC_062264.1, forward strand.
GAGGATGTGAAAGGACGGTTTTATCCTTAGACGTTGAGATTGTAGTGTGTGTGTGTGTGACTTATTATGAGACTTAGAGGTTATTTTGTGGTTTTGGGATTGGTGACCCATGTGGACCACACATACACCACACTCAACAAGCAACAAAGCTCACCTTCGAGCACAGATCGACGTTCTAAAGGTGAGATTCTTTTTCCTTGCAAGTCCCTGAGTACGTCTATACCATTCTTAAGACTTAAAACCGTGTTAAACCCGAGAAAACCTAACCCCGATTTTATGCACTATTCATGCACACGTAAAACCTTGTGTTTCAGAGAATTCTAAGGAAATAGGAGGCTTAAGGAGGTCCTCACGAGTCTTGGGGTACTTCGTTGGAAGGATTTGGATGTCGGAGGGCTAAGATCGACATATATCTAGGTAAGCCGAACTATCGAGCTTTCTCGGGGAAAACCTAGTAGATTTTAGGCCTTGAAACTTGTATAACGTGATTCTACATATTGTTAGCTTTCCAATGGTTCAAATTTCATGAAAAATGGTGAAGAAATGAGTGAGAAAACAAGGTTTTTCAAAATCCTCAGTTTCCGGCAACGGTGACGGTTGCCGGGGATTTAGGAAGAAGACGACGGAATTTTCCGTCAATCCTGACAGAATATTCTGACGCCGTTAGTTAGGATTAACGGTTACCGTTGGGTTTTAACGGAATATTCCAGAGAATATTTCTAACGGCAGTTAGAGAATCCGTCAGGATTCCCTGCGCGTGGCCGCGCGTCTTGCTGTGCACTTGCTGGCGCATGGCGGCGCGTGAGGGGTCCAAAAATTAATCTAAAAATTTGGGGATGACCCTGAGGTTGTGTAGGTCACTATGGTATATTCATATACCCATTTTGAACTATGTATGAGAAGTTATTAGCTAGTTTTGTCTATATGCTCTAAAATAACATTTTTATAGTTAATTCGCATATAGATGAGACTTATCCCGAGGACGAGCGTATCCAAGGACGACTCAGGGGCTACGACCCTTCGACATACCAGTGAGTAGGCTTTTGATTTTCGGTATATATTTATATACTTGATAATTTCCCAGAAATGTGCGTTTAAATGAATGTATGCCTTAAATGCCATACATATGAATTTATATTTCGTATATGTTTTGGTATGTGATGCATTATATATAAATGTGGTGTTGTGGATGCTCAGGTAAGCTCAGGTAAGTTATGTTTGGTTATGTGAATTATTGATGATGTGATATGTGATTGAATAATGTTGAGCTCATAAGACTGCACTTAGGGTGATTGTGATTTAGCCAGAGTTACGGCACATGCCTGTTTATTATGTCACCTCTGGCACCATATGCTCATATTGGATCCATTTTAGGTGCACAGTCTTTCGTACAGACCTTATTCATGGTTCCGACTCGTAGGTGACTAGCGATTTATCGCCCAGCTATTATGTGAGAGTAGTATTAAGCATGTATTACACCCATTATTGTCGTACATACCTTTTTGTTTGGTTCCGACTCTTGTGCAGTATATTGTCGTATAGGTCATTATAGTGACTCCGACTATATTGATTTTGAGCTATGAATTCAGCCGTACAAATTACCACAGGGGTTCCGGCTAACATGTTATATTTCTATGAAATTATTCTTACCTGAATTGCTTACTCTATTATATCTTGGCATGGCATACATATGAATATGATTATGTGAAGCATGAATTGAATTGATATGATTTCATATATATATTTATGTATATGCTTAAATCTTGATTCTGGGAAAAATTATACATGTTTTACAGCAGGGGGTTATATATGTTGATAAATGAAATGATTTTGTAAAACATATGTTTTTGCCTACTCACGTTTTCTGTTTTGCGCCCTTCCAGGTTTTAAGTAAGCTTGTTGTTGGTGGCTTGAGGACGTCGGCAGTTCTGACCTATCTAAATAATAGTAGGACATTCCTCGTACTGTATAACTAGTACTTGTCCTACTGGACAACACCTAGACTTTTATGCTCTGATTAGGAGTATTTACTTTTGTAACTAACTCCTATCACTTCCGGTTTAGTAGTGCACTCTAGTAATTCGGTTTTTAATTATTTGTATATTTCCTATCATTTTTGCTTCCGCACTGTGCACATGGCTACGTCACTCTCACGTGATGGCCAGCATGCCTTGATCTAGGTCGGGGTGTGTCATATATACACATAGGGCGGATTTGTGACACTTTTTTTTTCTTCATAACTTTCCACATACATTTTTGTTGGGCACACTCTATAATGTATGTTAAGAATTATTCTTCATACATTAAATTAGCATGTGTGTGGGCCTATTATTGTCAAAGGCGTGCGGATCCGCCTTGGGGCAAGGTGGGTCAGCTAGCTCCCCTCCCAAGCTTAGAAATTCTATATGAAAAAGGTAGGTGCTATCATTTTAAATCTGAGATGTCTTTAAAAGTTGGACTCCAACTGCTCGAAGAATTGCTTCTATGGGCATTGGGCAGAGTTGATGGTAGCCTCATCCCTTTTTCAATAGGCTCACTTGGCATATGTCGACGTGCTCACTTAAAAACTATTGACATTAATCGACATGTTTGTTCGAAAGCTATTGGCATATGTCGACATACATGCAATATGACTTATCAAATGACCTCAGACCTACCAAGACTCGATGAAATACCGACTTGCGTGTTTATTTCGTCCAAAAAAATTTGCGTATTGCTCATATTATTCTTATTGACCCTCATAATATTTTCTAGATCTACGATTGGTCATTGGTAATCCCACATCACCTGGGGAAAAGGAGGTGATATGCCTTATATGTACATGTCCACATTCCTATAGTAAGATACGTTTTGGGTGGAAGCCAAGAACAAATCCGTAAAAACGTGGCCCAAAGCGAATCATATCTTACTATGCGGATTGAGATGTGACATCATTGTTGTACTGCAACTGCATGTGCATGTGCATGTGCATGGGCTTGTCATTGTTCCTTACATCAAATTTGTCCCTTCTACTATTATTGCCAATAGTCACTTTCTTAATTTTAATTTCCACTAAATCATTCAACCATCCACTATATTATAGTTGTTCGCTTAATTTCTCATCTTATAGACGACTAATTTTTTTATTTTTTTAATATGTTAAAACATGAAAGTTTAATTGGAACTCTGTAGTATAAGAGTTTAGTCGAAATATAATCATTGTAAAGTTGATTATCTCACAACATGCTTTTCTGTACTTAAGTTCGATTTTTTATTTATTTTAAATCAATTAAATTACAATAGCTTTTAAAAAATAACACGAGGGGTTGATCTATATATTATCAATAAAATATTTTATTTTACAACAAGATTTTAATTAATTGAATTATCTAGGTCAGCTCCTCAGCTATCCAGCTGGACCTCCGCCCCACTCCGCCACTGTATATATATTCTCCTCCCACAGCTTCAAACTACATTTTCAGTTGGAGAAAGCCCAGAACTTGCAACAACAAATGCCATCTCTTCCGACCCCAACTTTTTCTTCCTAGACTCCCTGGCCCTTCCTTACTATTTATACCCATCCACACACTCTCAAAACCCAAACTATAAACTCCCTCCCGACGGCGATGACGGCGACTTCACTCCTCCCGCTCCTCCCCTACGCCGCCACCTTCCTCCTCTTCCTCCTCCTCCTCGAACAACTCTCCTACCTCTCCAAAAAACGCTCCCTCCCGGGCCCCACCGTCGTCCTCCCTTTTCTCGGCAACGCAATCCCCCTAGTCCGCAACCCGACCCGCTTCTGGGACATCCAATCATCTCTCGCCAAGTCATCCCCCGACGGCCTCTCCGCCAACTACATCTTCGGCCGCTTCATCCTCTTCGTCCGCGACACCAACCTCTCCCACAAAATCTTCGCTAACGTCCGCCCCGACGCCTTCGCCCTCGTGGGCCACCCCTTCGGCAAAAAACTCTTCGGGGAACACAACCTCATCTACATGACCGGCCAAGCCCACAAGGACCTACGACGTCGTATAGCTCCTAACTTCACCCCTAAAGCCCTCTCCACCTACACTGCGCTCCAGCAGATCATTATCCTCCGACATCTGAAGAACTGGCTCCGAATATCATCACGGTCCGGCCAGGACCCGGTCCCGCTGCGGTTCCTGGTCCGCGACATGAACCTCGAGACCTCCCAGACAGTTTTCGTCGGGCCCTACCTTGACCCCGCAGCCCGCGAGCGGTTCAAGTCCGATTACAATTTCTTCAACGTCGGCCTGATGAAGCTGCCGATCGACCTCCCCGGTTTCGCTTTTCGTAACGCGCGACTTGCGGTGAGCCGACTGGTCGAAACGCTGTCGGATTGCGCCAAAGAGAGTAGGAAGAGAATGGACAATGGAGGCGACGACGTCGAGCCTACTTGTCTAATCGATTTCTGGATGCACGGAACCGCGGGTGAATCTGGGTCGATCGAACCGGCTCCGGCTCACGCCAGCGAGGCCGAGATAGGTGGGCACCTATTCGACTTCCTCTTCGCTGCTCAGGACGCTTCGACGTCGTCGCTGCTGTGGGCGGTGACGCTGCTCGACTCGCACCCGGAGGTCCTGGAGATGGTCCGGCAAGAAGTAGCCGGGATTTGGTCGCAGGAGTGTGACTCTCCGATAACGGCCGAAATGCTCTCGAAAATGAAGTACACCCACGCGGTGGCGCGCGAGGTAGTGAGGTACAGAGCTCCTGCGACGATGGTCCCGCACATTGCTGCCGTTGACTTTCCGTTAACGGAGAAGTATACGATCCCTAAAGGCACCATTGTGTTCCCCTCGGCTTTCGAGTCATGTTTTCAGGGCTTCACGGAGCCGGAGCGGTTCGACCCAGACCGGTTTTCGGACGAGAGGCAGGAGGACCGGGTTTACAAAAGGAATTACTTGGCGTTCGGGGCCGGGGCCCACCAGTGCGTGGGACAGAGGTACGCCTTGAACCACCTTGTACTCTTCATCGCGATGTTCTGTACGTTGATTGATTTCAGGAGGCACAGAACGGACGGCTGCGATGACATCGAGTTTGTCCCGACTATCTGCCCCAAAGACGACTGCAAGGTTTTCCTGTCCCCGAGATGCACGCGATTCCCCGCCGCCTCTTCGCCATGAGCGATTTGTCAAAAATGCCCTGGTTACGTCGGATTTAATTTGTTCGTTTTAAGGTTTACAAGAAGTTTCTAGGGTCCGGTCAAACAACGAGCTCTTCCGTCGTCGTTTCGTGCGTTCAATTGTGGGTTTCTCATTTGTGTACAGATGTTTGAGATGGAGGGCTACGATTCTTGGGAAAAAGTGTGTATTGTTACGTCCATTTGGTGGATACTTGGTGGATGATCGAGACGATAATCCTTCCGTTTAATGTTATTTAATTGTTTTATTGGTCAGCCTTGTTTATCTTGAATATTTAAACCATGACATAACAACAGTCTAAGTAGCACGTGATGATAAAAGTGCCATCGATGCATGCAATGGGCGGATAGAATTTCAAAATACAATCAGGTACATCAAGTGTTATAATATAAGTGATTAGATATTTAGAACAAAAAAAAAATATTCAACCACTTGTATATCGTGATTGCTTGATCTCCGGATTCCCACAAAGAGGATCATTTTCCCAAATCAAAGGAAATTGGATCCTCTCCTGAGCGGGAGATTAGGATCCTCCTGACCCAATAACACGGGCCGTTGGATTCTACAAATAAGGAATCCTTTTAAAAATTATAATAATTATAGCCGTTGGATTAAAATCCAACGATCCGTTTTAATAGGTCAGGATCTTGATTTCCTGCTCAAGAGAGGATCCAATTCCAAATCAAAGAAGTTGCATGCATGGTGGAGCCAGTCCCTGTCGTATGTATTTACTACAAAGTATGACTTGAATAGGTAAAAAGTTCATCAGTACTGTTACAGTACAGTAGAGAATTTGTGGACAGATTGCTTTTAAAAGTGTGAGACAAGACGAGGAAAGCGGAACGAATCGTTTGCTTGCTGCTGTGTTTGTGTTGGTCAAACTTGTTCCTTTTTAGGGTTAGGGTTAGGGTTTCTGCAAAGTTACCTGGTGCTGTCAAGGATCTGTATGCATGCGTGCCTTGTGCTTTACGGTCTGCGGCATGACAATATATAGCAGTATATGATTTGCGACATAACAATGTGATTTCACTGGTTTGGATCCAGTATTTGCCTATTGGTTCACCAGAAAAAAGTCATCTCTCTTTAACGGGTTTCTCAACCGGCCAGCCTGCCTAAACTTCGCAAACTAAGTAAGAAATTGTTTGATAAACATTTCGTTTTTACTTTTTATTTTTACTAATCGCAATTCAATTGTATAAATACTGCAACCCAGCTGCAGTTTGAATGGTTGGTTGTGCTGTTCCAATTGATTGAAAAAACTGAAAATTAAAATTTGAAAATTTTAATAAACAAAATTTTTGTGTGGTGATGATGTTTGAGTGGTCCCTAATATATGGATTTAATTAGATTAAATTATCAAAAGCTAAGTATTGCTGTCACAACATCATTTGCAATGACGCATGCACGTTAATTAGGATTAGTTTATTGTTTGTATTTTTCTTTTTGCTAGGAAGATTATGTTTGTGTTCAAGTTGTCCACTCTCACGATGCTACTTTCTATCTTTATATTATTATTCGAAAGTTCAAATTCTTTATGTGTGGTTTCTGGTCAGAAGTTTTTATATTTGTCAACTCGATCTTTCCAGAAAATTAAAAAACTTCTTCGTATACTTTCCGTCTGTTGTAGTCAAACAGAGACGTTTGACTTCTTACATGTAACTAATCATTTCTACTCATGTACAAATCATAGTTTAATACTTATACAAATATAATTCAATAAAAGAAAACGGTGTGATTGGGCAAGAAATGAATATGTTACCACATATGGTATGGCAACTTTAATAATCATCTTTAGGCAATTCACATTTGTTACCTATCATTTTCATGCAATGGGGACGAATTATGAATAATTTAGTGCCACATGGATAATTTGGGTTTGAGATAGGCATAATTCTTTATTTTGGTCTCTAAGATTTAAAATCGATAGAACTTGTCACATGAATGAAGCCAGAGATTTGTGTGAATGGGGGCATCCTCAAACAACAAAGTCATAATTAAAAAGCTTAAGAATTTACTAAACACTATACTAATATGCCTAAAAACTAATCAAACTAACAATTCAATTAACCAATACCAATAAGCATACAAATTATTCAACAAATAAATATTTAATTCAACTAATCATATGAATAAATGTATACCCATATTCATATAATTCACAATTTCATTCATTAATAATCATAGAATTCATATCAGTAATCAATAACCAATAACCATATTAGTGCATTAACATATGATTCTATATTTCTATACCAATTAAACAAAAATTCGTCTTAAATAATTAATTAGGGTTAGGGTTTATAGATTTAGGAATTAACAAATTTACCTAAATATATATGTCGTCTAGAGAGTGGTTGGCTGCTGGCGTGGCTGCACTGCACTGGCTGGGAACATCACCTTTGCTCATGTTCTGTTCCATTTCAAGCTGTTAGGAATTTGGGGGCAAAGCAGCACCACGCTGCTCTCTGATTAGCAAAGGCAAATAAAAATGAAAAGGGGATGGAATGGGGGTGGATCGTGGGGACAAGTGGTCCCCCACTATACATACTTTTTTTTTCAAACACATACGAAACGAAGTTGTTTCGTTTACTTTTTTTTTTAATTTTTTTACCCAGCTCTACTGCTGCAGAACCAGTTTTGAAAGTCAAGATTAGGTATTCCATATGTAGCATCAGTATGCGCAGTGCAGCATTAGTCACCCCGTATCGTATAATAAAGGTCAAGAGTGGGTATCCGGAGCTGTTTGTTAGGTTGATGATTAGGGTGTAGTTGTCACCTTACTTCTAGTTGGATCTTGTATCTTCATTCCCATACTTCTAGGGTGGTTAAAAGCTTTATGCCTTACCTTATTTTTGCTTTCTGTTTTATGAAGCTGACGTATAGGAGTGATTAAAGGGTGATCAGTGTGTTGATCACACCTTGCTCTATATATCTTGTATTCTTATGTTGTTGTTTATCTGAAAAGGTACAAACAAACACTTAAAACTCAACAACCAGATCGGTTTGAACAGAACCAGAAAAATCTTAATGGGGGCTCTGCTGTTGCAGAACCATATCAATTTGAGCTGAATCAGAAAAATCTCAGTAGGGGCATCCGCCCCCTAGACCCATAGTAGCTTCGCCCTTGACTGGTCATTGAGTTTGTCCATCATCAATCATTTTGGTTATCCTCGTGAAAATCTCGGTTAAATAATGAGGAAATGATAAAAATACCCTCAATTTGTTGTCAAATCATTTTGGCCCGTTGTTTATAAAATTAAGGGTAATTTTGTCATTTTTTAATAGAGATTTTTCACGGAATGACCAAAATGATTGATGGTGAACAAACTTAGGGACCAGCTCTATCGATTTCAAATCTTAAAGACCAAAGTGAGGAGTTATGCTAACATCAGTGATCATTTTGGCTAAAAAACATTAAAAATTTGCCAATTTGTTTGATAAATAATGATGTGGATAATGTAAAACTCACAATTATTTATGATGCGGTTTTTAAATTCGTTCCACTTAGATATGCCAAATTATAATTTTCGATAATAAAGACTCAAATTCGGACACAACGGACAATTCCAACTAACAAGTCTAACCCATAGGAGGAGTATAAGGACCATGTCACATAGATCGTTGAGTATCTCATCATGACCTTATACTTACTTGAAATATACTAGGGCCCCCAAGCCAGACCAAGACTCTGGAATCATGGGCTTTGAGAGGCCCAAAAGAGAGAAGCCCAAAATATGAAATAAAAATGGGCACGAAGTCCATCAAAATTACCATCCCGCCAGCCTGCCGAAGCTGCCAGCTGAGCCAATCAAGAAATTGAGACCACCGCCCACTGGTGATTGAAACCCTCCATCCTCCCCAAATTCTCAATTGGGGATCGAAACAATGAGCGACAACTCCAAGACCAGAACTCTCTCCGGCGACCAGCAGGGCCAGAGCCAGCAGCAGTACTACGGCACTTTCCAAGGCGTCGCCAACTACTACCCTCCGCCTCCGCAGCCTCCACCTGAGCCGGTCGTCGGTTTTCCTCAGCCCGTCCCACCTCCTGGTTACTCCGGCCGTCCTCCCTTGCCTCCCCATCACCACCACCACCACCAACATGGATACCAAACGGTCACTGGTATGAATTTTTATCTTCTTATTAATTTGTTGTTATTTTTATTAAATTGGGGTTTTGTGGTTTGAAGGTTACGCTGTTGTGGAGGGAAGACCTGTTAGCGAACGCCGCCTTCCTTGCTGCGGCATCGGCATAGGCTGGTTATTGTAAGTTTATTCATTCGCTTTCAATCTTTACTCCAAGTTTTTATTTGTTGGGTTCCTTTGTTTTTGTGTTTCAAGGCATTGAGACCTTCAGAAGAATTCATAAATTTCCCACGAAACATATTGGTTATGTTTGTTTTGTGGGTTGAACATCACCTGTGCTGTACCAATCACCGTATAAGGATGAAATAGTTTAACCATGTTTCGGCGAATACCATTGTGAATTTGGTGCTAGCTTCTGGTCCTTAAGTAGTTTACATGGTTGGATGCGATATGTTCTTACAGGAAGCGGTTTATAATGGGATGATAATTTGTTGGACAAGTTATGAATTTTTAAATTTAGGGAGTTCTACTAGTTCCGGAGTTCATCATAGGATCATGACAAGAAAAAGTCTTTTTGATGCTTTGTTATGAAATTTTAAATTTTGGACTTACAAGAATTGTTCCTTCAGCATTCTTCTGGCTGGCTTTTACTGAATACTGACAGATTACGTTTTGACTTTTTCTGAAGGTTTATAACAGGGTTCTTTCTTGGAGGCATCCCCTGGTATGTTGGAACTTTCATCTTACTTTGTGTGCAGGTGGACTACAGAGAAAAGCCCGGATATGTAGCATGCACGATAGCTGTAAGTGTTTCTTCCTTATGTTTCGTATCATAAAATGTACATGTCTAAGTAATTCTCCTCGTTGTTTTACTTCCACATAATAACAGTTTTAGGATTCATGAAAGCTTTGGATGTTTGTAAAATTTGCAACCAACAGCACATAGCACTAAATATATCCAGTTTTATATGTTAACCATGCACATAAAGGGAACTTGACAATCGATGGCTCTGGTTGTTACTTTAATTGCTTGTTTTTTAGTCTTATAGCAAGACCTGCAATCTTATTTAACCTCGTCTGTGTTATGGATGGAGGGTTGTTGTCCCTGGTTAGGCGTGTCTTAGTCTGTAATTCACCTGGATCTTTGCAAGCTATTCGCAGTAATGGTCCACACTGCCTGTTTTAAGTCTACATACCATTCCGCGGATTTATTTATTGTTTCAAGCCACCATATTCTAATACTAAGACGTGGTCAGATTGTTATAAACATGGTATGCATGTTATGCTTTGTGTACACCGAGTGTTCTTCGTCACTGGGGAAATGCTATTTACACGTTGTTCATTCCTGCGATACTTGAGTTCATTTAGAAAATAGAAATAGAAGTTGCACCCTTGTGTTTTTTTTGGGTTCGGTCTTTTGGCTGTGCTTTCATTTGAATTATGTTTTTACATTTTTCAGTCGATTCTTGCTGTGATTGCTGTTATTCTGAGCGTAACAAAGGGAAGCGAAAACCTGATGAGGTTTAATTAAGGACTGTGAACGATGATCTGATCCCGTGTTAGTACCTAGCATTCATTCGAATGAGCTGTAGGGGATGGGTATTGCCGGTTATCATTACGTTGGCTTATCTTGCTTGTACATGTACTTGACGGAGAATATTGGGTGCTTGTAATTGTATCTCAGAATTTGCTAGCATTGCATTACTCAAAGTACATACATATAAAGTAGCAGGGAAGCAATGTTTATATGTAATAATCTGCTCTGATCCGTTTCATTCGATTTTCTTGTGACAAATCCAGATTGCCAAACCAATGCCATGAATCCTAAACGAAAATCCGTAAAAACATGGACTCGTTGATGCGAATTGATATTCATTACTCGTTAGGTATGCAAATGGCAATCCATCTGTCCAGAAATTATGTAGTGCAACCGTCAAACTGCCTGTTAGTAACGTCACGTGACAATTTAACCGTTGCACTTCAACTTCTGTTTTCATTAGTCCTATTTGTTGGCATCACAAAATTGGTTTTAATCACACTTTTGGGCATATTTTGGGTTTTTTTTAAACGGGCCTTACTTGTGCAAAGCCCAACTGTTGGCCTTTGAAAAAAGCCCATAATTTCTCCGGTCGATGGAAGTAGGGTTTCGTCCTCGTATATAAACAAAACAAAAACCCTGGCCTGCGCATCTCACCCCAGAGAGAGAGAGAGACAGAGAGGCCTCAGAGATCTCAGCCGCGTCTTCTCTGATTCTCCGACATGGGCGTTTTCAAGGTAAGCCTGCGTATCTTCTTCTCCGATCTCCCCCTCTTGACAGAAATGGGGGTTTTAGGGTTTTGAGCTGCAACTAACGGCGTCGTTTTCGTGTTACAGTTCCACCAGTACCAGGTCGTCGGGAGGAAGCTCCCCACCGAGACCGATGAGCAGCCGAAGATTTACAGAATGAAGCTGTGGGCCACCAACGAGGTTCGCGCCAAGTCCAAGTTCTGGTATAAAACCTTCCCCTGAGCTCGGATTATCTGATCCCGTATCTCCCTGCTTGAATTTTGGTTCATTTCTGAATGTTGATTTTGTTTGGATTAGGTATTTTCTGAGGAAGCTGAAGAAGGTGAAGAAGAGCAATGGCCAAGTTCTTGCCATCAATGAGGTTTGTTTTCGCAGTTTATGAATATTTAGAGACTCGTATTCAGGAATGCAGAGCCGTTGAGGTTTTAGAGATTAGGGTTTAGGGTTTTGTAATCATTGACTTGATGTTCCAGATGCTAGATTTGAGGTTATTCTTGCTGTTGTGAGATGGTATTTATCTATTTGTGTGGAATTCGGTTGCAGATCTTTGAGAAGAACCCGACAACCATCAAGAACTACGGTATCTGGTTGCGGTATCAAAGCAGGACGGGCTACCACAACATGTACAAGGAGTACCGCGACACCACGCTAAATGGTGCGGTGGAGCAGATGTACATCGAGATGGCATCTCGCCACAGGGTCAGGTTTCCTTGTATCCAGATCATCAAGACCGCCACCATCCCCGCTAAGCTTTGCAAGAGGGAAAGCACCAAGCAATTCCACAACTCCAAGATCAAGTTCCCGTTGGTGTTCAGGAAGGTTAGACCACCATCCAGGAAGTTGAAGACTACGTACAAGGCGTCGAGGCCCAACTTGTTTATGTAATTCGGTTGCTTGTTCAACAAGCTATAACAGTGGTTAGCGTCGGATAAGTGTCTGAATCGTTCTGGTAGAACTCTCGGTTGCTGTTTTTCGGCTATTTGCTTCAAAATTTGATATCGATTATTTTTGTTATGTTCTCGATATCGATTATTTTGCTGTCTCACCGGTTGTTTGTCGCTCCATGTTACTGCTGGGGTGGATGCCTGTCGAAACACGGTGGTTTTAAGGTTTCTTAAGTTATGGTTTAGTAATGTTCTTTATTAAAACCCTTGCTAAACCATACCAGATATTCCAACTTCGATCAGAATTATGTGATATCTTAAGTACTAGCCGCTCTTACATTTTAACCATGACTTTGAGCCCGTCTGGAAGTGATTACCGAGGGAATATAATCACTTTTGGGAGTAATGTTTTGGGTTGCTTAAGTTTTTAAAAGCAACTTTTTATAAAAGTTGACACCATAGTTAAGTTTGGTAAACGAAATAAAAAAAAAAAAAATCTAAATCATAGGTTCAAAACAGTAGAAAACAAAAGCAGATTTACACATATTTATCAAAAAGATGTTTTTTTCTGTAAAAGACAAACAAACAATACCAATTAATGAAATTTCGTGTTTACTCTCAGAATCACTTTTGCTTTTCAACTACTGTCTCAATCAAAAGAAACTGCAAAAATTTGAGAAAAAACTTGCCTACGCCTGTTTCATGACACGAGTCGATGTCTTAAATTTAATCTCATATTTCGCTCATTTAATATAACAATTGTGAGAGACTCGCTTAAGAAAAATAGATATATACAAGTCTTTGTCCTGTTTAAAATTCAAATAAACCGCAATAAGAATGAAAGATGCACTATACAAACATACACGTGAAGCTAAAGAGCAAGCTAGAAAGCTAAATATGAGTTAGCTAGATTGTCATATCTAAAGTTTGGTTTTCTTAACACCTTTTTTGTGATTTGGCGTCACTCATTTGTGTATAAAGACCAAAAATCACGGCAATTTCAACCTCCACTTTCAACTTTGGTTAAAGTTTTTTATACTACCCACCTAACACTCATATCATTCCCCTTCTTTTGTTTCCAATTTTTTATCCATATCTTCTCTCTCACACCAACTACCGTCCATGAATCGCCCCAGGCTACAAATCCAATAAGCTACACAAATGGTAAATGGAAAAGCAAGAAGAGGGATTGATTGAACAAAAATACCCTCAATCTTATGGAGGTTTTCCACAGAATTATTAAAATGATTGACGGTAGGCAAACTCAGGGACCATTTCTATCGATTTTCAATCTTAATGGCCAAAGTGAGAAGTTATGTGAATCTCAGTAATCATTTTGAATAAAAAAAATCAACTTTTTTTTTAGGGTTTTCATGTCCATGGATCCATGATAACATTACATTTCAGAAAAAAATTTGGAGCTTTGTACCTTAATAAAATACTTTTCAATGGAGAAAAAGCACTAATGCAATTTCAAAATTAAGAATAAATTAGAACATGACAAGTGATTTGCTCAGAGGTTTTCCTTTTCCAATTAAACTCTCCAAAGTGTTTTTCATATATAAAACTTCTAGTTTACTAAAATTTTCCTTTTTCTACTCACTTATGGATCATACCACATTGTCTAAAGCAAAACCAGCCTTGAAAAGTTACACATATATTCAACTTTTCCTTCTCCAAATTATCCCAAAACCCATCCAAATCAGATTAACTATATACAACACATCCTAAAAGTGTCTACACAAAATGATGAAAATCTGAAATCTGTAGAGAGAGAGAGAGAGAGAGAGAGAGAGAGAGAGAGAGAGAGAGAGAGAGAGGGAGGGAGAGGGTGAAGGCTTTGATTCTTCTTTTCCCTTGGCCTTGTAATTCAGTCAGATATTGAAGAATGCAAACTTCTCTCAAACTAGCGTCTTTTGCTATAACTACATATTATCTTCTTCTTCTTCTTCCATTAGTTGGCTGCTCATTTCATGAAGATGTCAACCAACACAGCAGTCACAATAACATAAAAGAAAACATTCACAAGGTATAGTGTTTTTAAATCGGTTTTGCTTTTTTTTTTTCTTCCGGCTTTTCGGATGAATTTCTTCTTATTCCCCTTCTCGGATTGTTGTGTTTGCAGCTGAGTCCACGAATGACGTCTAACGTTACAGTTCACGGCCTCCTCGCATGGTTTTCAATTGGGTTTTTGATGCCTCTTGGAATACTTGTAATTAGAATGTCTGTTAGAGAGGAACGTGGGACAACAAGAGCCAAAGTTCTCTTCTACCTCCATGTTATTTTGCAGGCAAGCTCTTCTTAATTTCTTCTCATCTTTCTTTCTTCCATTTCGAGCTGTTTTCCGAAAATTATCTAATTAGAACTAAGAACACTGATTATCCAATTACCATTTCATTAACTGGATTAATTATGATCATTGAGTTAAACACATCAGTAATCTTTCAAGTTTTGATCTTTAAACATCAGTAATCTTTCAAGTTTTGATCTTTCTTCTCAGTAATCATGATAAGCCACTTTAACTTTAATCATGCTGTCCACTGTTTCTTTTTTGTTTATAAACCTATCTGCACCACCTTTTTAATTACTTTAAGGTTGAAAAAATACTGCAACCATATTTGTCGTCCTATATGATTACTTGAACAGCAAGAATACATAGCAAGTTTCTCTCTTTCTGCTTAAACTCATGAATTTGTCTCCTCCAACTCAGTAAGATCCTACACTAATCAATCTTTGTATACTTATTTTGATTAACTTTGCAAACTAAACTCACCATAATCATTCCTATTTTTGTATATAAAAGTAGATTGCAAATCATCACTGTCTGCTACGTACTCCATATACTGGCATAATTGCTCCGTCGACGTAATAATTTAGGCATGTTAAATACAACTGTAATTGTATATGGTGGCTTCTGATTGAACTTCGATGTATACACAGATGCTGTCAGTGCTTGTTGCCACAGCTGGAGCTGTGATGTCCCTAAGAAACTTTGAGAACTCATTCAACAACCACCACCAGAGATTAGGTCTTGCACTTTATGGTTCCATATGGATACAAACCCTAATAGGATTTTTCAGGCCACACAGGTAACAGTTAAGTAAGGGAAAGTTCGGTCCACGTCTATTATAAATAGACAAAAATAACCCTAAAGTTGTGAATTTTTACACCATTGGCCGGCCCTTCCTTCAGTCTAACAGTCAAGTTAACCTTTGTTTTCTAAACAGAAGGAGGAGCCAACAGTGTAATGATTTATAACTCTAAAAAATTGCTTTTGTCAAATTTTTTAAAGCCACGCACCGAACTGTTAGACTATTGATCCGTCGTTACTTAGTATCAGATTTGAATGAGAGTTTTTGTTTCTTATAGGGGAAAGAAAGAATGGAGTTTTTGGTACTTGGCACATTGGATGCTTGGGACAATGATATCATTGTTTGGGATAATCAACATCTACACTGGATTAGAAGCCTACCATAAGAGAACACAGAGAAGCTCAGGACTTTGGACTATACTTTTCACAGCTCAGGTCTCCTTCATTGCTGCCTGTTATCTCTTCCAAGACAAAAGAGATTACATACAAAAGCAAGGAGTGATTAGCAATCTTGAACAGCCGATCACAATCAGGCAACAAGATGAAGAAACTGCTCAGAGGCAGCAGCAAATTCAAAGGGACTTGTTGCCAGATCAGCAGCCATGTGGCAAAGTCAATGCACTCAAGAACTTGTTTGACTGAACTACAACATATATAGGTTTTGTTTATCTATTTTGCTTTTGTTTGTGAGTGCTCATTTGTTTAATTTTTTTTCTTTTTTTTATGCATGCACTTTGTGCAACGGCGGGTGATTTTTAACAGGACAGTGATGGAGTGCATGCATTAAAAAGTCGATGATGGAGAGGGCACTCAGAATGTCATATACATATTAATTTGTATACATATTTATGAACACCAATAAGAAGGAAATTCTGAGGAGTGTCTCAATTGCTGTACACTGTTGATGTATCATCGTGTGTAAAGTTGGATATTTGACCATCAAAACGACACAATAAGAACACAAAGAACGTATTACAGTTTATTTAAAGTTGGACTACGTTCACACTAGTGTAATTTTATTTTTAATATGATCATCGGGTTACAAAAATTTAAACATTAACTAAGGGTGTTCGTAGTTGTACAACCACCAATACTACAAAGGAAAATATTGCTCTTTAAGAGACAAATTGACTAAGTTCCTTATGTGGCTTAAAAGTTGAGGTGGTAAAATGTAATTTTTTTTTTTGAAAGAAACAATATTACTTAAACTAAAGGAGAGAGGGTAGGCTTAGTCTCATAATGTGATTCAAATTTTCCTTTGACGAGAGTCGAATTTAAAACCTCTTACTTACATATGAGGAGGAATATCACTAGATCGTAATAATACGTGGCTAAATGTAATTTATGTTTAGCAATTTTGAATATTAACTAAGGGTGTTTTGGTAAATTAAATTTCTGGTTTATCCTATACCGTGTGCGCCCACCCAAACCAACCCAGATTTCCCCATTCTTCTCCCTTCTCCCTTTTGACCCACTGTAGAACTCCACATACTCTAGTGATCAATGGCTGACCACCACCATGACCATCACCACCATCATGATCATGACCATGGTCATAGCCATGGGAGTTCAGCAACACCAAATTCATTTGTGGGCCCAGATGGGAAGGTGTACCATAGCCACGATGGGCTGGCACCACACTCACACGAACCCATATACTCCCCCGGGTACTTCAGCAGAAGAGCTCCACCTCTCCTCTCCAGGAATTTCAATGAAAGGGCTTTCACCATTGGCATTGGTGGACCTGTTGGTACCGGGTAAGCTGGGTAATTTTTGCCTTTTATTTATTAATTTTTAATTTTTTAAATTATTGAAAACAACTTCAAATTTATCAACCGCATCATTAGCTTAATAGACTAGAATTGATCTAAAGATTGACACTTTATTTTTATTCTAATTCTGCTTCTGGATTTTTGAGTCTATGGTTGTGATTTCCGCATTTCTTTTTCACCTTTTGCACTCCCGATTGAATAAATCAAAGGAAAATCAAGCGATATAGTGAAGGGAGTGCAGAAATCACTCTCGGTTAGGAGGGATTGTCTAATCTCTTCTTTTTTTTTAGACTCGTATGTTTTGTGCAGTTTTCATCAATTCAGCAATGTGGGTTTGTATTGGTTTCCCCAGATTCTCCCTGGAAATTGTTTAGTTGCTTGGACAGTGTAGCACCCACCAGCAATATCAAATTATCCTCATTTTTGCAGCATGGCAATTTATAAATTTATAAATTCTTAGTTGTGATTCTTGTGAATACTAATTTGCTAGAGCAAATCGTCCGGTTCAATGAGAGTTGATGAAATTCTGCTTCATGTCATGCAGGAAAACTGCTCTGATGTTGGCTCTGTGTAAACTTTTGCGTGACAAGTACAGTCTTGCTGCTGTAAGTAGGAACAGTTTCGAATATTTAAGCTTTTGTGTCTTTACCTTTTCACAAAACTGTAATGCAGTTTCGCATAGTAGTTGTTAGTGTCTGTGAAGACCTTTGACGCCGGTGCTTCAAGTTGATTGAGGAAGGGTTAAAGATAATAAGCGTAACAATTGCAGGTGACAAATGATATATTCACAAAAGAGGATGGTGAGTTCTTGGTGAAGAATGGAGCACTTCCGGAAGAAAGAATACGTGCTGTGGAAACTGGGGGCTGCCCACATGCTGCAATTCGCGAAGACATCAGTATTAACCTTGGCCCTCTTGAGGAGCTTTCAAACTTGTACAAGACCGACATACTGCTTTGTGAATCTGGCGGAGGTATTTTCCAAAAGCAGTTGTAGCAGACTATTGCAAATGACTTGATGTTTCAATTTGATTATTGCAAATGACTGATGGTAGTGTTGTAATTGTTCTAATAAGCGTGAAATTAAATGACCTTATGGAGCCATCTGGAGTTTGGTGTTAATTTGAGAAAATGCAGCTTCATCAGCGGAAAATGTTTCAAAAATTTAGTTCGGATGGAAATGCTTATTGTAAACTTTCCAGAAATGGAGGAATTTTGTATGTGAATGATGACTAGTGGCTAATTGAGGTTTTCTACTTATTTTCTGAAACGCTATGCAATTGAATTTGTGTGGATGCAGATAATTTAGCCGCGAACTTCAGCAGGGAGCTGGCTGACTATATCATTTACATAATCGATGTATCTGGTGGTGATAAAATTCCACGAAAAGGTGGCCCCGGCATCACTCAAGCTGACCTCCTGGTATGCGTTTTTTGCTGTTGTTCCGAATACCATTTCTGTCTAGTATCTACTATCAATTGTGTTGACTATATTTTGATTAAATAATAAGGGATTGATGTGTGAATGACTTAATAACATTGGATTGCAGGTGATAAACAAGACTGACCTTGCACCAGCAGTTGGAGCTGATTTGGCAGTGATGGAGCGTGATGCACTACGAATGCGAGATGGAGGGCCATTTGTCTTTGCTCAGGTTGGTTGGTCGTACCATCCAATTGGTTCACTAGCGTTTGTAAACATGATGTGAGCTTGATATTTGTGCTTTTAAAACTTGGAGATGCACAAATGCACTAATTTGCTCGTTAACATGAAATCAAAAAGCTGTGTTTTCTCAGTTTTGGAAATCACATAATCTGTGATTACTACATATCCTCGACACTATTATCCCTATCAATGTTTCGTTGTGCCAGGAAGGTGGTTCTCGAATGATTTGTTGTTGTAGGAACGATATTGAATTTTTATGTTCATGATTTACATGCTTGTGAACCGCGTATGTGCAGGTGAAGCACGGGAAAGGAGTAGAGGAAATCGTGAACCACATATTACAGGCTTGGGAAGTAGCAACAGGGAAGAAGCGCCACTGAATCCGTCATCCATGAAGTTTGGTACCTTGTTTCGTCTGTCCCTCTACGTTGAAGCCTCGATGAATAAATGTGACTTCAATTTTCTGTCTCTTTTATTGCACGTACGTGGATGTTTGACACTTCATTGCTTCCATCGTTTCAGTCCAGTTATAAATGGAGTAAGAAGGCTCCTTTGCTTCAATGTACCTCAGTTGAGTTGTATGTCCTAAAAGATCAAGGCAGTCACTTTATTGAGCTACATATGTCTAACAGGGGTGATTTTCGGACTAATCGGATCAAAATACAGGGTTCAATACCAATCCAAAAATTTCGAATCAAACTTTGTTTCTAATCGCGGAATATTCAGATTCTACAAAGTTTTCGAAATTTTTGGAATCAGTTTTATTTTGTAAACTAGGTTCACAGGGATTTGACGTGAGAACGGATTGCCGGCTATTGACTGCTTGACGCCTCCCCCTCCTCTTTTATTCGGGCTTGGAACCGGCAGCGAATAATACAGCCACACACCAGAGATAAACATCTAGTTTTGTAAATTGCAGCAAATAGTTCTGTAAAAAAGAAAGAAAGAAAATAGTGGTAAATTACAAGAATGGGCCTGAATGGGCCGGGCCACAATGTGGCGGTGGAGTCCATTACCAATTTACCACCCACCCGACTGAAGAAGCGAAATTCCGCGAATCCGATGAAATTAAATTCGAACAGAGGAAGAAGAAACCAGAAATCTCCAGTTACCAACCAACAATTTCAATCCTACGAAAAATGGCGGCGGAGGACGAGGAGCCAAAGAAGAGAAGGATGGTGGTGGAATCCCTCGGATGGCTGACGGAGTCTTCAATTATGCCGAAGAAGCACCGCGCCATCGCCGGCGTCGGAGCTTCCTCAATCATGGAGCTCAAGGCCCAACTGTATCAATCCCAAGAAGAATCCAAGAAGTCTAAAGAACTCGCCAGCTCCGACATTGAGTTCCATCGCGCCAAGAAGAGAATCACCGCACACGACGGTTTCTCCGCCAAGAACTCCGGCGTCGACGCCCGGGCCCACAAGTACGTCTTTTTCTTTCCTTTTTCCCAATTTTTTTTCTGGGTTTAATTACAATTTACTTAATTATCAGCTGTTTTGTTGGGTTAGTGTAATTTAAGATTTAGGGTTTCTTTTGGTAATTTAGGGTTCCTGTTGTTATCTGATTACAAATTTAGGGTTTTTGGGTTCTTTTTAGTGAGAAGATGAGATTTTTGAGCTCTCTGTTTTGGACATTTCAACTTCTGTTCAATTACCTCTAGGCTTTAATTTGGGTTTCTGCTAAAATCAAACCCAATTATGTTTTTTTGCTGGTTTAAATTCAGGGACAAGCTTGAGCTGAAAGCAGTTCATGATGGATCGGCGAGCTATGCAGCGTTGGAAAGGAAGGCTGCATTGTACGATAAGCTAGCAAGGGGAGAGCTATCAGATGAAGAAGATAAAGAGAAGTATTGTGTGGATTTTTTCGGCAAGAGAGTTGAGCAGGATGAACCACAGCAGACTCAGCACCGTGATTCACCTGCAGTAGTATCTCCGGAGAATCAAGATGGCGAGATCAACGCTTCTACGCTGTTTAGCACGAAACCTTTGGGGCTTGGGCGAGCGGATGCGACAGTGGACAATGATATCCACAAGCGTTTTGTGAGGTAAAATTTTCAAATTATTTCTGTGTTAAGTTATAAGTATATATGCCGTACAGACAGTTTAGTTAGAGTTAACTAAACATAATCAAACAATGAAAAAGCATTCGTCGCTTGAGTGAACCTTTGTTAGTGTTATACTGTTATTTTTTCAGTGTTACCATATTCTATATAACTCTGGATACTTAACGTTTAGCCACAGTAATTTGGTGTTGCCGCTGTTCCTCTTCTAAGCGTCAAAGGTGAAGTAGTTGAGCTGAGACTCATATTTGGGCTGGGGGTTGGTAGTAGAACTCGAATCTAACTGCTATGAATGAGTTGCTTAAGCTCTTTGAACCGTTCTTGATGTGCATTCCTGTTTTTTAATTTTCATTTGCTCTATATGGGACTGCCGATCTATTCTGTTAAATTTCATCTGATTTCATAAGTCCTGTACAATGTCTTGAGTGCCGGAAATGAGCTGAATAAAGTATAAAAAGAATAAACGAGTGTAGTTTTAGAACTATGCTTTCGACACAAAAACTAGGAATCTATTTCATCAATAAATGAAAAAATAGTTTGGATTGGATTAAGGTTTCTCTTATTCTCTTCTTTCGTATAGTTTCTCCATTTACATGGGGTGTTACTTATTGATTGAATCTAGTCCTTCATCGTCCTGGCCACAGATATGTATTGCTTGATTGAAATCTCTATGTTCCTGGCAACAGACATCTCATGATTTCTGGTCTTGTGTTCCTTTTCTTCAGGGAAGTACACGAAGAAGCAAATCAAGCAAGAGAGATGGCGTCTAAGCTCAAACTGCGTAGGGAAGAGCAAGCAGCTGCTCGTCGGGAGAAGTTAAAACAGGCTTATATACGGAAACAGTTAGAGAGACTTAAAACAGCATCATGTAATAAGGAACAGACAGAATGAACAGCAGGAGGCGATGATGACCACAATAGCCATCTCGAATCCTGCTGTTCGCTTCAGGGTTCATTTTCGAAGGAAAGAAACATGTTAAGCCGATTGACGCCAACCAAGTGGCTCCATTTGACATGTATTCCTTGCTTGAGCAATCAAAAAACTGTAATTATTAGTCTTTTTCCTTCATATATTTGTACCTTTGATGTAGTGATGTACCTTCTATCAATGCTTTCCCCTTCTTGGCCTTGCAAGTACCCTTTCGAAAGGAAGAAATCAATTTGTCCAGTTAAATGGAAGACCATGTAAGGAGAAAGCCGCCAGCACTATCGTGTAGCTATCCAATATTAAATTCTCAATATCTCATTATGTGACTGAGCCTAATCCCGTTAAAATATTGTCGTATAAAAAGAATTACAAGATATTCCCTAGTTTTGACTTTTGAAGGTTGAACTACACATGAAAATTGCAAAATTGGATTAAAAAAGA
The DNA here is from genome assembly GCF_916048215.2 of Malus sylvestris. NCBI lineage: Eukaryota > Viridiplantae > Streptophyta > Magnoliopsida > Rosales > Rosaceae > Malus > Malus sylvestris. The sequence goes on from NC_062264.1 coordinate 40,885,730, forward strand.
GCTATAAATACAAAACAAAATTACAAAAAAGAAGATCATTGTCATAGAATGTCAGAAGTGGGATTTGAACCCACGCCCTCTTTCGAAGACCAGAACTTGAGTCTGGCGCCTTAGACCACTCGGCCATCCTGACATATTGTTTTGAGATCTCTTTATTTTATCAAATGCATTGCATTTAAAATAACAAAAAAATAAAAAAAGAAGGGACGACGACGACTCTGCTGGGGATCGAACCCAGAATCTCTGGTTTCGTAGACCAGCGCCTTATCCATTGGGCCACAGAGTCGCTTGTTGATGTTTGTGGTTTGTCCTCGTCATTTATCACTTCGTGACTTACCCATTATTTTATCTTTATCGTTAAAACTCAAAGTTTTCAAACATTTTTCATTAGTTTTCCTTTAAAAATAACTTTAAAATGATTGTGAATTGCGTATTTCTTAATACTTTTATTGAAGAATAACCTAATCGTCAAAAAATTATTGGGAATCACGTATTTCTTAATACTTTCATTGAAAAATAGCTTAATCATCCATTCATGTTGTAATATGTGAAAACAAACACAACATGACGCGACCAACACATGTTATAATGTATGAACAAAACAAACATCGGATGACATTGTTCTAACAATCTTTCCAATTTCATACAACCTACTAATCAGAGTCTTAAAAATAATAATGTTATTTGAACCACATTTATTCATTTTACCCTTTATTTTGTCCTTATCGTTAAAACTCAAAATTTTCAAATCATTTTCATTAGTTTTCCTTTAAAAATAACTTAAAAATTATTGTGAATTGCGTATTTCTTAATACTTTTATTGAAGAATAACCTAATTGTCAAAAAATTATTATGAATAACGTATTTCTTAATACTTTCATTGAAAAATAGCTTAATCATCCATTCATGTTGTAATACGTGAAAACAAACACAAACATGACGCAACCAACACATGTTATAATGTTATAATGCCACCAACACATCTTTCCAATTTCATGCAACCTACTAATCAGAGTCTTAAAAAAAATAATGTTATTTGAACCACATTTATTCCATAAAACAAAGAAAGTAATTAATTGTAAAGTAATTAAATGTACGTAACTAAGAAAAGATAAAACTATTTAAACCACATTTACTTACTAATCACCTCCCTAATATGGTGAGAGTGATCCAAACAAGTACTAGTCCATTGCATGCACGAAAAACATAAACATTTGCTCTACGTGTCACATGCACTTTTATACAAGTGACACATCGAAAGTTCAAAACCTATGCCTCGTCGCCACCTTTCACCGCCACCACTGTCTCGTCCTCCTCCGCCTCCTCTCTCACACTAAACGACAAAGACTCCCTCCTTATCAAGAACCTCCCCGTCGGCGGCACCCACAGGTTCAGCAGCCCGTGGGGCCTACCCGACGGCCTCCACACCTGCACCGTCATGCACTGTATCGGATTATCCGCCGGCTCCCGTGCGTCCCCGCCCTTCAAAACGTCGCACAGCAGCACCCGCGCGCTCCCCACCGGCTTCTCCCTCACGAGCCCGTGCGCGTAGATATCAACGTTCAGCGCTGCCAGCACGTCGTTCTCCAGCAAGTCTTCCCGGAACTTCACTTTGACGACCTCGTTCCACGTGGGGTTGGTCCCGCCGTGCTCGTCCACGCTCGTCCTGGCCGCGTGGTAGTCCTTCTCCACGTACACCACCGCGTACGCCCTCACTTGCGTCACGTGCTTCACGTTCTTCAGGTCCTGCGCCGAGATTATCAGCACTTCTATTTCTCGGAACTTCGTCGTCGCCGCCGGCACCGCTCGCCGATATTTCGGCACCTTACTCATTTCTGTTCTAAATTTCTAATCAAGTTGAGAGAGAGAGAGAGGGAGTGGAGAGACTCCTCTTGCAATTAATTTGTAGTTACATTGGCGTTATTTTTAATAAATATTTGACACGTTAAAACAAAATTATCCGTTTAATAAACGCCAAAGGATGTACATTGAAATCGAAGTGGTCCAGGATTATTCGGAGTTCGAAAAATATACATGTGAAGGTTAAAGATATTTTGAATGTTTAGTACAAGTTCTTTTTATGCCTACCAAGTATTTGATAGGCATAACGTATTGGGTTGACAATGCTCGATATAAATTCTCTCGATATTACTCATCAGATTGTTCAACATTTTGTTGAAATTTGTTGATATGTGCGCGTTTGGCTGACGACAACAAGCTAACTAAATATTCGACGAATACCTGAGTGAATAAATTGAAATTTTTTTGCATGCTTCCCGCTCTAAATCCGCCATTGCTTGACACATGATGAGAGCATTTGTGTTTGTGCTAAAAAAGAATTTAGTATCTTTAATAATATTCTAAACCAATCACGCACTGTTACAAAAATGCATAACTTGTTTCTCTGGATCAGTTATGTTTCTCTCCTCTCCATTATGTGGGTCTCAAATTTGAAGGGTCCAACTTCTATCTTCCATTGTGAGCTTCAATTTTGAAAGGCCCAATGTGTAGAGCAATCCAATGACCTCAATATTCAATAATTCGTGGACAGCACATTGCCCACAAACCTCGAAAGCTCACATGCATGCCACTAAAAATGATTCAAATATTCCAAGTAATTGCCTGTAAAGAGATTATATTCTCCTAACCTTGCAATTTTAAACACAGGCCACACCACTCCCAAATCATTTTGTTTGCGGTTAAAGTAACATAATTTGACAGGTGTGAAGCTCCCATTTGCTCAGCTCCTTAATCCCCTACCTATAAAACCCACTTAAGCTTCCTCATTTTCCTCAAACCAAAAGCATTAGCACACTTCTTCCACTTGTGACTTGAGACTTAGTATCAGAAGAAGAAGAAAATATGGAGGGGTGCAAAATGGCCATGGTTTTCACCATCTGCATGATTGTTCTTGTGAGCTTCGCGTCGCTCGGAGCTGCTGAAGATGTTGGTGTTCCTGCACCTGCACCGATGGAGAGCGCCGCGGCTGCTCTAGGTGTTCCTGCTGCTGCACTAGGAGCCATGGCTTCTTTGCTGGCTTTCTTGTTTTAAACTTGTTCATTTAAGTTCCCCATCATGTTTTTTTCCTTGCTTATTTTCTTTTGGAAGTGATGTTCAATTTCTTATGATTAATTAAATTTGGTTTCAAGAAATCAAGAGAATTATTCATAATTTAGTTTCAATTCTTTCATATAACCAAATATAGGCAAAGCAACATAGTAATCTGGTTCCGGAATGAAACTGAGTGAGTGAAAGATCACCGTTGCTTGATGGAACCAAAAAGATCCTCATAAGAACGCTTAGGGGCATCAGGCCGCGAAACTATCTCCACAACCTTGTAAGACGCTTCAGGATTCAGTAATGCCTCGACAGCCACTTCTGCAACCAGGTCTCTAGAGATGCTGCCTTCCGAAAGAGTGTCCTATCAGGAGAGATCATAGACAACATTAAGTTAAAACAGCTCGAGTTTTCGTACTTAACAAGATTAAATGGGGAGAGTTCTCAAAGTGTGACAAAAATTGTGTTACCTCTGGCTCCATTACAAGATTTCCGGTTGGAGGGTCGTTTCTCAACCCACCGGGCCTTATAATCGTGTAGTTTATGCCAGACTTCCTGATATAATTCTCTGCCTGAAGCTTTGCTATTAAGGTGAGCCCAAAAACATTGAGGAAGATGTAAGCTGGGTTGAGAATCTGCCCCATTGCTGCTCCATTGACCAAGATGGAACTCACAAGAATAAACCGGTTCACACCAAGTTTACGGCATGCTTCAACAAGGTTTACTGTGCCAAAATTATCAACCTGCACTAAAATAAACCATTTTCAGACATCAAAACATGTTCAAATAACGAATGTTCTTTCCATTACAACCTGGACTAAAATTATCTTATTTCAGATAGCAGAACACGGGGCTAGCCGCTTTCTAGTGTGCATATACAGAACCATCAAATATTTAGTGCCATTCGAGTTGCATTATGTACTGAAGCCAAGAAAAAGTATGAATTCATTTCCCACTCGATGTTCGAATAATGATAGTTCTTTACATTACTAGCCAAAGGCTAAAACTCAGGATTTTAAAGGCATAAATTTGAAGCATCACTCATTTGCTAAAGTAAAACTCAAACAAGAAACTACTTAAAGATTGAACTTAATCAAACACCAATCGAAAATCAACGGTGGACTACACAAAGATAGAAGTAGTATTAAGATTACAGAAAGATGGACTACTGATCAACGCCGATACCATCCCCAACTCAATCACTTGCACAGTCTAGCAGGCGTAGGGTTTTATACAAAAGGCCTCGATGCAATTAGCTGAACCACTCGTTAATATATAGTCTATTTTTCGTTTGCCAGGTTTCTGATGTGGGAAGTTTACATTTTTTCAACAAGTTGCTTCACAAAGTAATAGAAATAGATGTTAATTGCACAGATAAAAGAATCAAGGTGACCTTCCATGGAGCAAACACATCCCATCCGTAGCTAAATCCAGTGGCACAAATCACAGCTTCTGAATCATCACTTATCACTTCTGCTAACTTAGCAGAACCATCTGTCACATCTGCCTTCACCTGAACATTCGCAAGAAATCGTTTCATCGAGGACCCGAAAAAATTAAACATTCTCCAAAAAACAAACACAAAACGAAAAACCCAATTGAGTTCCCAGCATGAATCAATACCAGCACTTGAAATTCTGAAGAAACTCACAATTTGAAGAGCTGGGTTGTCTGAGGGAAGGCTAGCTTTCGCTTTCTCCAAGTTCCGAACTCCGGCTTTAACTGAGAAACCCTTGGCCAGCAGCTGCTCAACAATTCTTTTACCAGTATTTCCAGTGGCACCAGCCACAAATATTTTCTTCTTCCCAATCACATTGGTCTCAGTTGAACTTGTCTCTGTAACTTCCTCTGTAATTTCACCCCCTTCCATCTACACCAGAGATTGACATGTTAATAGTTAAAAACTAACATTAATGGCATTGGAGAGAGAGAGAGAGAGAGGGAGACCTGAGCGGACTTTAGGATGGGAAAGGACCTGGTGTTGGAGGAGGAGAAGGAAACCAGAGAGCAGGGTTTGATGGTGGTGGTGGAAAGAGGAGGGAGGAGGTGGTGAGTGCAGAGACGGTGAGGAGGGTTTCTGAGAAGGAGAGGCAGAGGAGTTGCCATTTGCTTTATCTTGCTCCCTTGAAACTTCTACTTATTTCTTGTCCTCCAAGTCCAACCAACAGCGAGACCCCGTCCTGTCTTGGCTTCCCATTTGCTGTGTGCGACTCTGGGTGGGCAGCTTCCACATCAGTGTTTCGAGGGCCCCTTTCCTCCCTTTATTGGGGTTTTTCTTTTGCCTTCTTTTGGAGATATTTTTAACTGCGACGGAAACACAGGATGGTACACTATATGTCATTATATAAATGGTAAGATATGTGTGTTAAAAAATTAATAATTTAAAAAATAAAATTTTGCTTCACTTATATAAAAACACATAGTGTATCAGTCGTGTTCCAATCATAATAAAAAATTTCGCTTCTTATTGAGTTGGCTATGGACGTCTGTTCTTTTTTTAGGTATGTTTATAAAGACGATTTGAATTTTAGTTGTGCAAGTTAAGGATTTAAGTTGAGGATGTCCTTAACTTCATCCTATTTCTATTTCTAGGGTGTTGTTTGACGATCGAAATCGTTTAGTTGAAAGATTTTCATTCAAGCATTACCGATGCAAAGAATCGAATAAATCAATATTTTTTTAGCCATTCAATTGTTCGTAATTTCATTTCAATTTTATCTAACGAACTATGGTTTTTATGCTCGTTTAAGAGGACCGAACATTTTCAGATTTGGATGATTTTTTTTTTTTGCAAGGATGACCTTTGAATGAGGTGCTAAAATGTAGACGGTTCTGATCATTGAAGATATTACAGGATAGCCTTAAGAAATATAAGGACATGAGTAATAGGGTCATCATAACATATCTGCATTAATTTTGATCAAGCATGCTGCAATCTCAGAATCAGAAGGCTTCTAAACTAAAACTTCTGTGGAACCAAACTGATCAGAGGTCACCGACGAGCGATTGAACTAAAAAGTTCGCCACATGAACGCTTGGGGGCGTTGGGCCGCGAAACTATTTCTACAACTTTGTAAGATGCTTCAGGGCGGATTAGTGCCGCAACTGCTACTTCTGCAACCTGATCTCTTGAGATTGTGCCTTGATAAAGAGTGTCCTATACCAAGAGAGAGCAGAGATAGAACATAGAATTTGAAGCAATGACTAAGGTTTTAGTACGGAAACAAGACTAAATGAGAAAGAACATAAAGGCTGATGAAAATTATGTTAACATACCGCTGACTCCATCACAAGATTTCCAGTTGGAGGCTCGTCTCTCAACCCGCCAGGCCTGATTATCGTATAGTTTATGCCCGACTCCCTCACATATTGTTCCGCGCGAAGCTTTGCTATCAAGGCGAGTCCAAAAACATTAAGATAGATGTAAGCCGGATTGAGAATCTGGCCCATTGCTGCTCCATTGACTAAAATGGAACTCACAAGGATAAACCTAGTCACACCAAGTTTCCGGCATGCCTCTACAAGGTTGATTGTGCCCAAATTATCAACCTGCAGTGAATTTACCTCTTTCAGAACGCCGGCTAATGTTATGCGTTCATAAATCAGTGGAAAACCAAGTATGCGCAACGTAAAGATTTTGCTTCATAAGCAGAATGGAGATAAAGGTCGACTGCATAAATAGAGAATCGAAGTGACCTTCCAAGGAGCATACAAATTCCATCCAGGGCGACATCCCGTGGCACATATCACAGCTTCTGAATCATTGCTTATCGCATCTGCTAGCTTCGCAGAACCCTGTGTCACGTCTGCTTTCACCTACAAACAAAAATGCAAGTCATTCTTTCATCCAAAACCCCATACATTAAGCATTCCCAAAAACAGCAGAGACCCGATTGAGTTTCTAGCATGAGGCCTGCCCTTGAAATATTTGAAGAAACTCACGATTTCAAGAGCTGGGTTGTCTTGGGGAAGGCTAGTTTTCGCTTTGTCCAGGTCTCGAACTCCAGCTTTAACCCGAAAACCTTTAGCCAGTAGGTGCTCAACGATTCTTCTGCCGGTACTTCCAGTAGCACCTGCCACAAAAATCTTCTTTTTCCCGATGGCACTCCACTTGATTTCATTCCCCTCAGTAACTTCATCTGCAGAACCAATCCCTTCCATCTGAGTGAAAACCAAGTTATAAAAACATCGATTGCATGATCTTCACACACAGAGAGTGAAAGAAAAAGAGAGTACCTTGGTGGAATCAAGGATGGGAAGAGACTTGGAGTTGTGAAGAGAGTTGGAAATTGCAGAGATGAGTTTGGTGGTGGTTTGCATTATAGAAAGAGAGCGGCGGCGATGGGGGCTGGGGGAGGAGCGAATGAAGCAGGTGAGACGACGGCGAGGAGGGTTTTTGTGAAAGAGAGGAGGCGGAGTAGGGTTCCTACAGCAGAATTCTTGTCCTCCAAGTCTAACACGCACGCCGTCTTGGCATGCCATTACGCCCTGCCTGCCTGCCTCTATAACTTCCCCTACATTTTTTCTTCTTAGGCTTATATTACAACTTAACAAGTATCACAAAACCTTCAAACTTCTACTTTCCTTTCTTTTTGAAGGTTTTTTTTCCCTTTTTTTTTCTTTCATCACCATATTAACTAAATTTTTTTTAAGACAATATTCTAAGTTAATTTGATTTTCGAGGAGGGGAGTTTGAACTTGGGTTGTCAGTAAATTAATCGCTTGGATGAAATGATTCGTTTGATGTTATTTATTTTGTTTAACAATTGGACTTAAGCCGTAGCATCCAGTGCTGTTATACAACATCATGTGTATGAAAGCTTACAAGGATCATTAGCGTGTAAAGCCATGTCAGCTGATATACTCGTGTCCATGTAAGGTTTTTGATTTGTAGTGTTATTCAATGCTCGTTGCACTGATGTGGCCATCGCCCTCACTTGTTTAGTATCCTATCAGCTCATGAATATTATGCAATAAATTATCCACCATCCATAAAAAAAATAAAAATTATGCAAATAAAAACAGATTAAATTAATAAAAATCAGATTCTTAATTCAAGGTCTAAGAACTACAGACAACAAGATACACGAGGCCAACACAGAAAGTTAAATCAGTATTCCCCTCCAGAGATGCGCAACGGGTCCAATCTGTTGCCAAATTTTGCTCTCCCTGGAATTCAAGACTTGGAAGTGAAGCAAATCCGTCTCAGCAACATACATTCCTAGCATTACATATTGCATGTGATCCTTTACCAACTCATGATATTATGAACACTGTTCCACCATCTACCATCACTATGTTTCTCTTTCGGAGCTCCTGAACATAATCAAGTTCGTGAGTTGTTATTTATCCTTCCGCAAACATACTAGCTCGAAAAATAATAAAAGGAAGAACTAAAAAGTCAATGATTTTGGTACAGAGATTGCAAGATGCTCGTACAGTATGTCTTCCGTGAATTTAATGAAAATTTACCTCTAATAGGAAGGTTATCTCTGTACTTGAGTAAGGAACACTTGCTCCGTCATTGACAGCATTCTCTAAGGCCTCAACAGATATGCTGTCGGAGCGCTGTACTGTACGTACTTGATTTAAAACATCAGTAAGTGCTTTTAACCTGCTGGTGCAGAAGGAATAAAGAAATTGAATTGGCATTAGACACAATTGACCCAGATGTGAATTAAACAAAATAGAAAAAAGAAGAGCAACTTGGGTTGGTGCTACTAGGCAGAACCTTTCGGAAGAGTTATCAGCAGCAGCAGATTCAGTGTGAGGGTCGACATCCATGGGTTCAGTTGTTGAACTAACACAGGTAAAACAAGAGAAAACAAGTTAAATGAATGTTGTGAATTTGACAGCACAGATAACATCAATTTATGGATACAGGCAATTTCTGGAAAGTACACTTACCCTTCATTCCCAGTACCATTGCCAGACCCATTATCTTGACCTGCGGGATGGTTAGCTCTGCCGTTCCTCTCCAATTCTCGCTCTCTTTCTTGCTCGCGCTCCTCCATGTCAGTCAACTCTTTGTGATAAATTGCAAAATTTAAAACTTTGAGAGCAGCGTCAACATCAGACTTTGAAACCTGTTAAGGTAGATTTATCATTACTTTTGAGTTTGATGAACGTTACAATTGACAGTCACAGAACGCATAAACTGATGAAGAAACCATAGTTTTGATTCCACAAATAAATGAAAGAGCAGAATGAACGTGTCCCGTTTGGACTTTATTAATCATTAAAGTTGACAAGGTACCTTTCTGCTCAACTTTAATTTTGCATGAGCAGTTGAGAGACGAATGATGGTTTCTAATGTTCTGGCAGTGATTGGAAGTGTTCCTCCAGTCTGAATAACAAAATTGATATCAGATTATAGTCAGAATGTCATTGCATTGACCATGCCTAAATATACAATGATGACAAATGCTGACCTTTGCATTTGAACTGGCATTTCTGAGTTCTGCATACGCTGTTGCAATTTGTTCAGAGGCCTGTGGAAAAAAAATTTGTTATTAGCCGTCAGACAGATTCATAATGCACTGACCAGGTCAGGAAGACAAGTTCATAAACTATCTGAAAAGGCTCTCCACAAGAAAGAGATTATATGGCAGATTGCACAAGTAAGATTCTAAGATAAGCAACAAATGACGTGACCGAGGGAAAACATACGTATATTATTGAGTATATAAATCATCAAATAAAGAACCAGTACCTCATCAGTCAGATCAGGCTCAATCCTATTCTTTGCATAATGAATATACTTTTTAAGAAACTTGATTGTGAGCGTATCACGCTTTCGACCCCTATCAGTTTTTTTCCCATGTAGCATTCGGTTATACTTAACAAACACAGATGAGTCATTATCAGTTTCATCTTCTCTTCCAAAAGCCGAGCTCCCATCAAGCATTGCCTCACCTACACTTATAAATTAGTGAAACTTATTTTGTACTTCTCAAAGATCATAAAACATAAACAGGAGATTTCTGCTTTAGTACCTCCAGTTGCAGAACGATACCGATGCATGCGCAACACATGCTCTGAGACTTGACGGTCAATGTCAGGGTCCATTTGATCCAATACGATAAACAGTAAATCAAAACGAGAGAGCAAAGAGTCTGGAAGTCCAATATTCTTTGTTGGTGTCAATGAGCGATCATACTGCATGATTCATAAAAAAACCTGCGTTAAAAAAATTTGACTAAAAAGGTCGTACCCAGTGCACAAGGCTCCCGCTTTACGCAGGGTCTGGGAGAGGTGAATGTCCATTAGCTGTGTCACTTAAATTACTTAAATTACTTAAATAAAAAAAACGCGACAGTCGGAACAACAAATTGCAAATATGTTATCAAATGGTTGATGACCATTAGCTGTGTCACTTACAGAACCATATATGGGATTTGCAGCAGCCACCACACTGCACCGTGCATTGAGGGATGCATGGATACCAGCTTTGGCAATTGTTACAGTCTGCTGCTCCATAACTTCATGTATGGCAACACGATCTTGATCATTCATTTTGTCAAATTCATCAATACAGACAACACCACGATCAGCAAGAACCATCGCACCAGCTTCTAGCCTTCTCTCCCCTGATAACAGACAGATTTGTATCTTCCTCGTAATAACATCATAAAATGCAAAAGTTGAACTGCAAGAGATGGAATATGTTATTACCTGTCTCTTGATCCGAAGTAACAGCAGCTGTCAAACCAACACCAGAAGAACCCCGGCCTGTAGTTGATATTGCCAATGGAGCGATGTTCATAATTGCTCTTAGAAGTTGAGATTTGGCAACAGAAGGATCACCAACCATCATCATGTTAATGTCACTAAAAGAAATGAAAAGACATTTGTGATCAAGATTCAATTTTGTCTAGAGGAACACTTAGGCAGGGCCTTAGAAAAGAAGGGACTAGATAGATAAGCTTTATTAGGATGGTAAAATCCCCGGAAAATTTTGAATCATAACTTACCCTCGTAAGTGAGTACCATTCCTTAAGTTCTTTTCCATTCCACCAAGCATTAGCAATATTACTGCTTTCTTTATCCATGAATGTCCATAAATAGAGGGTGCAATTGAATTCCCAAGCAGGTCAAATGTATCACTTCTTTCTGCTATCTTTTTTATGTTCTTTATGTCATCAGGACTGTAAATTGGTGCATTTGCTTCTTTGTTGAGCAGCGAAACGCTGTTCGCTATGAGAACAGTCCTACACAAACAAGGCCATTAAGTCTAAGTATTAAACTAGAATACATTATTGTTTAAACAAGATAAGAACTTTTGCAGTCCTCGTGGTTGAAGCTACCTGAATACTCCATTCACGCTTCCCTTGCTTTTACCAGGAAGAGCTTTGTAAATCCCTACAATCGCCACACGGTCTCCTGGTTTGCATGAATCAACGAGGTCATCCTCAACTATGACATCCACTGTCCGCGGAAGCTGACCAGGAGCAGAGTTCTCAGGAACTTCTTGCATAGATAAAGTTTGATGATCTTTGTATTTGCATAGTCCATACTCAGTCACCAATAAGTTACCATTTTCGTCCTGTGGCAATATATTTTCATAAAAAAGTCCCTTCTCCAACGATAAAATAAGATACAATGAAAAACTTGAGATTACCCTAGTAGGATAAACTGCTCCCGTAGGCAAACCCATATTGGATGTAATGTCTCGGTATTCTCGAGAGGTGAAGTTTCCGGTACTAGGGCAGAAGTGAACACTCTTAACAACTTTTGGCCTCACAAGAGAACCTACAAATGAGTTAGTTACCAGGTTAGACTCACCCATAGCCAACATTCCCAACAAAAACATATTGATATGTTTCACTAGCTGAACTGAAAGCTAAGCAAACGAAGAATCTTAGGGTTTATGATTTTCTAGTCTAAATCAACACCACTAACCTTGAATTCCCCATAAAATTGTTTCTTTTATTTACGTTTTTCCTCAAATTTTAATCAAGAATGGCCATTTCCGAGACGTAAATCGAGCATGAAATGAAAGCAAAAGTAGAGGGCAGGGGAGGAAGAAGGTACATTTGGTGACAATGCCCTGGACGCAAACCATGGAACCAATGTACTCGGAGAGCAGATCTCTCGGCGTGACACGGCGCGAGACGAAAGCACCTTCAAACCCCACCAGAAGTTGTTCTCCTTGTTTCAGGTACCTCGGGTCGATCCTGTTGGCGATTTCAGTGGCCGCGTCGTTGAAGGATTGCATATAATCACTTGGATTTCTCAGAATCCTGAAAATTGAAAACCGAAGGCAAAATTAAACTAGGATTCTTCTGAAATCAATTTGGCGATAGTAGAAGTTGAGCAAAGCTAGCTGTAAGGAGTTTGGTTGGTGAGAAAATTGAATGAACCTGGAGCCAATTTCGCCGTAGGAGTGGAGATCGGAGATGTCGACGATGAGGCGACGGCGGTTGTGGTTGAGGACGGCCTTGATTTCGTCCATGTATATCTGTGCAATACTTTAACTAGTTAGAGAGAGAAAGCAAGAGAGTTAGAGAAAGAGAGAGAGAGAGGATGAGGATGAGGAGGAGGAGGAGGAGGACATACGCCATCTTCCAAGAAAGCAAGGAGCTCTCGGCGGTGATTTGCCCTAACTTCTTCGCTGATGTCCATTTCGCTTCGCGCTCGAGTTCTGCAGAGAAGAGAAGAGAAGATCGGCGACGACGGCTATTGAGAGTTTGAGATGGTGAGCGACTGCTCAGTGCTATCGAATCCCCTTTTCTCAGTCTAGGGCTATTTATTTTGGCGGGAAAATGATGGAGCTTTACCCTTCCTTTGGCGCCAATATCATCATCATATGCCACGCTGTCGCTTTCCCTTTTTTTTTCTTCTGAAATATTTTTTCAATTTTACCTGACTAATAATTATATGGTCATTATATTTCTCTTTCCATACGTAATGGAATAAGAGTTTTCTCATTCTTTGTGCGCGAGAAATTTTTTCTTGTACTCGTAATATAAGTGGTATATTATGTGTTATTATATAATTGATGGAAAATTTTATTTTGTATGCTGTTAACTTTTCAACACATGAATCTTACTATTTGTATAGAAACACGTAATGTATCATCTTATGTTTTAGACGCATTGAAAAATTTCTCATCGTGCGCATGATTCGGATCGATAGTGTAATGAACATATATTAATATAAAAAATGTATCAACATTTCACTATTAATATGACAGGAATACGTCGTCAATACAGGTTATGCACAAATCATTCCCACGACCCAACTTCGAGGAATGAAAAAGATTATTCAAAAGCTTCTGAGTTCTAGAAGTTTTTTTTTTTGTCAAATGATAACTTTGATTAAATTATAATATAAACGTCTACATCTTCAACAAGAATATTAAATAAAAACTTCAGACCAAGAGCATCTTAACAGAAAGCATATCCGCGAGGTAACATATGAGGCTACAGCATAAGCAGCGGTATTTTCATTCCTCTTGACAAACACAAACCTCACCCCTCCTAATTGTCCTCATCCAACTTGAAGGTTACACAAGCTGCTAATACAAAATATGCAGAGAGGCAAATCCACGCATAAGTCTTCATGATATGGTAACGGGAGGACAATTCGAATTTCAAATTTAGATGCGTAGGGGAGAGCACACTGCTCTAGCAAATTGGGCGAAACTTGGCTACACCCACGTCTGCGTTGCCTCTATCTATATTAGTCACACTTCTTACTAACCATCAGATAATTTGAAGAAAGATAAAAATATAACATTCTAGTTTTCCTCACAGAACCAGGTATCTAAAAACGACTTGCGTCCATAAAAAAAGAACATTTCTGAATCATTACAAAACTACAGATGGACTCAAATGTAAACTGATGAAGCTTGCCTCCGAAATAAATTATGATCTCCTCTAAGCATCGTTGATGTACTACAAAACTTGAACGCAAGTCGGATGATCAGGGCTTGAACGCAGAGAAGGCGACGACAGAGTTATGTCCACCAAATCCAAATGAATTCGATATGGCTGAAAAAACACACGAAAGTTTATTTGAACGGTATTTGAGCAATTGGAAATGTAAAGGCACTGGGAGTTTCAAGGTTTGGCCTTCTTACCAACATTCACTTCATGCTGCTGCTTTACATTGGGAACAGTGTCAAACTCCACTGAAGGCTCTGGGTTCTGTTTCATAAAGGACACGACACACATCGGAAACCATTACTATAATGTTTCAAATACGAGAGATCAAACTACCGCTATGCTGTAGAAACCAAGTCCAAAATCATAGCAACAATAACATACAAATTGGTTTATGGAAGGATGCAGCCATCCAGTTGTTATGGCTTTAATGACAGCAATAGCTTCCAAACCCCCAGAAGCACCAAGACAGTGGCCTATCATAGACTGAAACAAAGTAAAGGCAAGAAAAACGTAGTCAGGAAAGAAACATCATATGAATTATAGAGACAGAGGATCAGAGAAGAGAGATTGCCTTAGTTGCATTGATCTTGATATCTTTAGTGTTCGTGAACACCTTCTTTATAGCATTTATCTCGGCAAGGTCACCAGCAAGGGTAGAAGTTGCATGCGCATTGATGTAGTTAACCTGATAAAGTGAGGGAGTTCACTAAATGATGATGAGGAACAATCACTATATAACACAAGAAAGGTTTACGGAAAAGAGAGAGTACCTCCTCAGGTGACACACCAGCATCTTCAAGGCATCTCTGTATGCATGTAGATACACCAAGCCCATCAGCTCTTGGATCAGTCATATGATACGCATCACAGTTAATACCACCTCCCAAGTACTCGGCAATAATTGTAGCACCTCGTTTTGTTGCATGTTCCAAGCTCTCCATTACCTGTCAAAACAAATACCCTTCTTATGTTATGATTAAAATCATAAGACAAAAACTGGGTCAACTGCAGTGTATACATTCAACACTTCAGTCATCGTGAATTCATGATTAGCTGAGATAGAATTTTGTACCATTCTGTCTACTAAAAATTAGATTACATGACCATTTTGTTTCAAAATTAAAATCAACGCAGGCTTACCAATACACCAGCACCTTCGCCCATAACAAAGCCATCTCTATCTCTGTCCCATGGCCTGGAAGCCGTTTTTGGATCATCATTTCTCTGAGACAAGGCCCTGCATGCAACAAACCCTCCCACCCCAACAGGAATTATGGCAGCTTCAGTTCCGCCAGCAATCATCAAATCAGCTTCACCCCGACGAATGTGATTTGCAGCAGCATAGAAGCAATAATTTGAAGTAGCACAAGCAGTTGAAATGGAATAATTGGGTCCCATAAAACCCAGATCAATAGCGAGCAACGCAGACCCCATGTTTGTAATAGCATAAGGAATGAAAAAGGGGGTAATTTTCCTGTGACCTTTCTCTATCAGTGCATGAACACCATCAGAAAAGACGGTAAGACCACCCATTCCAGATCCAACAAGCACCCCAGTCCGCGATTTATCAAGCTGTAAGTGAAGCAAAACCAACCATTTTAGACACTCATTTACACTACTCAGAACACAGAAAAACAAATACAACAAACATTTCTGCACTTCATGTGTTTAAACACAACCAAATCAAATTATATACTCCGCACACGTTAACGATTCTTCCATGCATGTCCCAAAATAAGCAAACCATGAAATCCCAGATCCATAGTTTCTAACAGAACCCATTACTCTTACCCACAAAACTACATCAAATCAATCCCAGAAATAACCAAATTGTTCAAATCGGCAAATTAGCACATTCTGTTAAAAACCCATCAAGCTAACGAGCATAATTAAACAAATGCTTTCAAATCAAAGAAAGCAATGACCTAGGAGCACTTATCGTTACACATTCTACCGAAAACCCATCAAGCTAATGAGCATAATTGAACAATTAAACACATGCAAATAATAAAAAAAAGCAATGACCTTGGAGCGCTTACCTATCTCAGAAAGAACCAAATCAGCAAATTAACACATTTTGCAAAACCCCATTAAGCTAATTAATATACAGAAACCATTAAACACGTGCAAATGAAAGAAAGCAATGACCTTTGAGCGCTGATCGGCGCCAAGATCAGCATCCTCGAGAGCCTTCTTCCCAGCAACAATCGAGTACCGAAGGCAATCGTCCAGCCGTCGATCGTTCTTCCCATCAATGTATCCCTCCGATGAGAACCCGCGGATCTGGCCCCCGAACCGGGTCGGAAACTTGGACGCATCAAACCGGTCAATTGGACCCACACCGCTCTCTCCGGCGAGGAGCTTGTCGTAGTAAGTATTGACGTCGTTGCCGAAGACGGAGACGAGGCCCATTCCGGTGATGACAACCCGCTTCTTCGGGTCCATCTCGCGCTTAGGGGCGGACACGGCGGGGACGGAGGAGGCGGATATGAATGAGATTCGCCTGGAGGAGTTGGCTGTTCTGGTAGTGACATTAGGGAAATGGGGGGTCCGTTTCCGAATCGGGTCGAGCGGAGCGGGCCGGAGAGTGGAGGATTGGAGGGACTGCATGGCGATGAGAGAGAGAAAGTGAGTGCTTAGAGAGAAAGAGAGAGAGTGGGTGGCGACGCCAACGATGTGAGTTACTTGGAGGAGAATTTTGGTTTGGATTCAACTTTTGAGCTGCCTCTATTATCTATGTGATGCCACGTCACTGTGCGTAGGAGATGAATAGCTGCAGCTTCAAGCCTTCAACAACTGAGATTTTCTTTCTATTTTATTTTTTTCATTTATTTTGTTGTCAAACTTCAACAGAGATCTTGACTCTTTGCCACTTTGGTAACTGTACCTCTCCGATTCATTTACTCCTAATCCATCAAATCATTAGATCCGTGCGGTTAAAATTTGATCCAACGGGTGAAGTTATTATAATTTTTAAAATGAACCTCTTTGTAATTGTTGAATCAAATTTCAATGGTACATATCCCCTTATTTGATGGATTAGAAGGAAGGGATATGGATATGATCCATTTCCCTGTACATGGATAATGCTAGCATCCTCACATTGTCACGTATTTTTTCATCAATAATGCTATTCTTACCATATTTTGTTCCACAATTGTATATCATTTTAGGTGGCATCTGATATGGATAGTCACATCATCTAAATTAATTAGCATTTAATTTCAAACTGTTAATCAATAATTAATAAAAATATTGTTAATTAAATGATGGTTGTTGTATACGAGGAGTCTTGTTTTTCCTTTCCCTATCCCTTATGCTTCTTCTTCCTTCCCTTTTATTTTTCACGCCAGTTTTTTTATTGATTTATGTTGATTTTCATGATTATGGTCAAGCTTTATAGAATTTACTTGTATATCACAATCACCATTGATTTCTATCTCCAGACTCATGCCCCGTAGCCCCAATCCTCATTCCCCTACAAGTATTTTTGTCTCCAATCTTCATTGGTACTCCGTAGTTGTTCATCTCGTGATTTTTTTTGTTTTCTTTTCATACATTTTTTTTGTGGGTTAAAAGAATGATTTCATCTAATTATTTCATTTAGTAATGCCTATTAGCTTTCATGTGAATTACGAGTCATAATCAAATTTGTCTATCGGATTAAGGTTCATACCCAATTAAGTTACTAACATCAGAGGGAGATTTTGAAGTGTGCAATTTTCCTTATTTAAGTGTTTTAATTAATAAGAAAATTGAAATTAAATGATATAGCTTATCCAACTCATTTGCCACCTAAGATGTTAAAAAAATGTGATATAAAATTATGGTAAGAATAACATTACTCTTTTTTCATTTGTGAATAAAATATCTTAATTAAATAAAGTTGAACATCAAGAATTTGAAGATTATTATGATAAAAATAAAATCATTCAATTGAAGATCGTTTAATCAATCAAATGTATCCAACAAATTGATCGTTGATCATAAATATGTAAAAAAGAAGGCATACATACAAAGTTCTTAAAGATAATTGGTATTTTATGAGATTATATTAGAAGACTGTTTTTATTTCATGGATATTATTTTTAGTTTTTCATAACAGGGATATTGTGTTAAAATTAAGTCAATCCGATTCCTAAACCTAAGTATTTATTTTAGTATTATTTATGTTCACATATGATTAAGAAGAAATTGGCTTGTATTGTTTGTTGCCGTCAACCAAATAATTTACAAAACAAGTTAAGTTTTGATTTTACCTACAAAATCAAAGACAGAAAAACAAAATCCTTTTCCAGTTTATATATAATTATCGTCCAATGAGTTTTGAATTTTAAGCTATCATAAATTGTCGTGCGAAAAATTGAAACAGACATGATTAAATTGAAATACTTATGCCATTTAGTACTACGGTTTGGTAGGATTCCTCTTCACTTGTAAGTGAAAGGTTTTAAGTTCGATTCTCTCTAAAGATGCAACCACATTATTGCTAACCAATCATGAGACTAAATCCACCATTCTCCCTTATAATATCGTTTATTTAAAAAATGCTATGTTTTATTGTGATTTTAATGTTTGACGGTAGAAATTGGGCCCAGCCTAGTTACCTTGGGCCTGATTAAACCACACAGCCCAACTTCCTGGTGAGACTATCACTCGTTAAGCCGTCACATCAACCACCGTACCCCGCCAAAACGTCGTCGTCCTCTCAGAGTGCTCGCCACGGTCTAATCATCAATCGTCACTGTGCCTGCCCACTTCCCACACCAACCCACTCACCCGACCCGATTCCACGACCGACGCCAAAAGGCCCGAAGCGAAGAAACATGGCAAAGAAAACGAGCAACTCCCAGCAGTCTCCCTCGTCTTCTTCCTCCGCCACAAAAGCTTCAACTGGGTAATTTTCCTCTACTTTATCTCTTTTCTCACCACATGTTCATCGCTGTTTGTTCAATGCTTTCTGAATTTTTGTTGGGTTTTTTTTAAAAACCCATGAAATGATAAAATTAAAAAAAATGGAAAAAGAAAGCAAAGATCGTTACTTTCTGCTATTTTGTTAATTGGGTTGTGTTGTTTTGTGTTGAAGAATGTGGGGAACTCCGTACTTGGAGTCTTGGACAAGAAGCTAGGTTAAGCTCAGTTGGGTGGTGGGGTTTGTTCTGTTAGTTTAAATTTGAGAAATTGGAAATTGGTGATTTTATTGCTTCTAATTTCGTTCGGTTATTCTTTAGCTTTGTACCCTTTTGAATTTCGAGCAATGCTTAGCGTATACAGTGTATACTTACTCTCAGGCTGCTTGCTGAGGAATTGGGTGATAGAAAAGAAAAAGAGGAAATAGAAGAACTAGGAAGGGAAGGAGCTTTTCAGGGTTATGAGTTGTGTAACTTGTGTGGCTCTGAGTTTCACTTTCAAGAAAATGTTTAGTGATCGTGGGAGGCTGGACTCGATGGAGGGTTTTTAGGTCTGTTGTGCTTTTGATGGTGTGACATTGACGGTTGAATTGTTTGTTTCATTCCTTTTATTCCCGGCCGAGGCATCGGTGGCCGTTGAAAGAAATTCTTCAATCTTTTTAGGGAAATGGTGTTGAAGGTCCAACAAAGTGAAGGGACAAGGAGGTCAACAAGGTTAAGCAGTGTAAACGCGGAGGGAAAGAGAATCGTTTCAGTAAAGAAGTCCAAAACCAAGCAGAAGAAGAAAAGTGCAAAAGTTGATTCCAAGATACCCAAGAAACCGCCAACTGCTTTCTTCTATTTCCTGTATGTACCTGTTTTCGTTCCTGTTTTGCTTTTCATTTATGTTTATTATACATGTTGTTTGATTGTCAAGTTGCTGTAACTGATTAAATTTCCAGCTTGCTCAATGATTTTGTTGTTTGATTGTCTTAGTCCTGCAAGAACACGTCATCCTTTTGGATTGCTGAAATTGAGTATCCAGATAATGAGACTGACCAACCTCAATCACCCCATGGCCTCAAATTTGGAATTTGCCCCCTCTAATAACGGAAGATATAGAAACTGAAGATCTCTCAACTATCCATAATATGAATACTAAGAACCAGAACCATAATCACGACTGATGATGAAAATTGATATTAAGTTATTTATCAAATCTACAAGGTTTCAGTCAATTTCTGAAATTCACTAGTTGTAACTTTCCATAGAAAATTTTCGGTGAAGTTTTCTAAGTATTAGTCCCCTCATTCTTGTTCAGTATTATTCTACTTTGTTTTATTTTCATTGGTACTTCAATCTGAAAAAATAAATCCACGGTTTCTTCGTTTTCAAATTGAATTTCCCTTACTTCTCACTACAGTTATTTTGTCAGTGTAAGGTCAGATTAACCAAAGCTGGTTCTTTGTTGTTCTTTTGTTATGATGTTCTTTATTTTTTTTGTGATTAATTATAATGTATAATGCCTCAATGAGAACGCTATTTATCAAGCTCACTCTGAGCACCTTTCTCATATATGAAGAACCAACCATAAACATCTTGAGGTTTTACTGACTTAAACTGGTTTTTCTTGTGTTTAAGGGAGGATTATCGTAAGGAACTTCAAGAGCAAAATCCAGGTATCAAGCAAATGCGCGAAGTAAGTTTATGATACGGTAATCCGTTTAACTTTTTGCATGTTTTTCATTGTTGCTCATATCATCAGTTCTCTTGTATATGAATATACTTTCTGATTCAGATTGGAAAGGTGTGTGGAGAGAAGTGGAAAACAATGACATATGAGGTTTGTGGTCTCTTTATACTTTAGTTGGCCTTTTATGTTTTCATTATATTTTTGCTTTACTTTCTCTAAAATTCTGTATTGACGACCGGATGAAGTATGACTTTCAAATCGTGGGTTGTATTTAACCTAATGTTCTGACCTATAGTTTTGGTTAAAATATATGACCCATTTACCAGTATGGACTTGTTTGATGTGTATGCAGTTGTCTTTTTTTACCTAAGCTAATTACTATAGTGGATCTCATCTCGCTTAAATACTGACCCGCCTTGGGTTCGTGAGATTTACAGCTAAGTGATACTGGCTGAATCATGCAACGGTTCTTTCCTAATGACTGTGCGTGGTTCTCACCATTTGGACTATCTTACTTGTTGATCATCTAGTGGCATGAAGCTTCAAATAATATTTTAGCTTTTTGACTGTTTACTAGTTTCCCTAACAATGGTGATTTGGCCAAAAATAGCTTATAGAATTTTGTTCTTCGTTCTTTACTCTCTCTTTCTTCTTATATTAGGAAAAGGTTCAGTATTATGATATAGCCACGGAGAAACGAGCTGAGTTTGAGAAGGCCATGGCAGAATATGCACAAAGAAAGGTAAGCTTGCTTTGAATGATCGTTATAGTTAATAAGCAGAACCTTATCTTACAAGCAATGCCGAGTGGTGCTGAATTGCAATTTACTAAGCAGATTTTGAACATTTGCAGGAAAGTGGCGAGGATGAAGAAACCGAGGATGAGGAAGAGGAAGATTGGTCTGTCTAAGAAATCATGTTTCCGTATGGTGGGAGTACTCTAGTTGTATGCAAGTCATAGGTCCTGGTCATGTGTCTTTTGTAAAACTGTCTATGCCTGTATCATTCTTGTCCATATCTGTTCACAATTCGAATTTAGTGGTGAATTCAGATTTTAACAGTTGGGTATGTACTTTATTTAGTGGAAGATGACAAGTCTAAACCTTACTAGGAACTTCTAGTTTTAGCTGTCACCGGGCAATTGTATCGAATACACTCATTGTCGCGTCATGTTCTTGATTCCTATCAGTTTTCGAGAATATATAACTTCTTTTCCTCTCTTTCTTTTGATTTGTTAGTGTAGTTGGCCAGAACTTCTTTCAATTCTTGCGCAGAATAAGATTCGTCGAGGGCAATCTGGTTGAACGAAAAATGTTCTTGCACCCGATGCTCGGGTCCAAATCTTTCTTGTTCTGTGAAGTTCAGTTTATGCAGCCAAGGAAAACAATACCCAGAAATCTGAAAGAAAACTGCTGCTCTTATTTATTTGGATATTGTTGCCAACAATGTATGTATATTGCTGCGCTATATGATTACTGGATTACAGTTTCAAAACTTGTTCTTCAGCTGCAGTGAGCCTACCAGCTGAAGCTCCTAATGAATTGGAAATACTCCTCACTTCTGCAATCATTGCAACCGCATCATTGAGCTTGTTCACGGCTGAGCCGATGCCCTACATCCGAAAATGATGAAACAACCAGTAAGTTAACCACACAAAAATAGCTAGATAACATACTTCAGTGTTGACGGATTTGGACGGCAGGGCAAAGTGAGACGGGAAGTACGCTTATCAGGCGCAAAGTATCACGAATTCAGTTTCAGAGGGTTAAAGTGAGATTCGCGTTGAGTTTGAGAGGGTCATGCGCAAAGTATCATGAATTCAGTTTCAGAGGGTTAAAGTGAGATTCGCATTGAGTTTGAGAGGGTCAACAAGTAAGCTTTTGATGAAATGTGCATGTTACAGAAGCAGGTTCATGGTTTACATACCACACCAGCAGCTCCTGCTGCTATTGCCATTGGGGCTGTAACTGCACTCAGTCCGGATGAACACATTACCGGAATCTTGACAGCACGGGATATCGAATATGCTGCTGCCAATGTTGGTGTTGCCTAAAACATGAAATACTATCATCAAATGTGTCTTGGAATAAAACTGGTTGCATGTGTTCAATCCCAAGTTCTTGTTTTATATTCTCGTTTGGTCTACTCAGGCTCGTCTGGAGCCTAAGATTAGATTGGATAACTCGTAACAGTTAAGGTATGTATAGGTTAACTCGTATTACCTTCTCGACCAAACCAAGAACACCTGATTTCGAAGGACTAGTACATTTTCCCCCTTCGGTTTGAATGATGTCAACACCTTCCTGCTCCAGCATCTCTGCAAGCTTGACCTGTACATTGATTCAACTACCTTGGTTAAACCAAATACACCGTGCCAACACGCATCGATAGTCACTTTCAGCAATGATTCCGACCTGATCTGGAAGGCTTAGTGTATGAGGTACAGTGACTGATAAGGTCACAGATGGAAGAATCCTCTTGGTCTCCTTTGTCAGATTCAATATCTGCGAAGGAACTCAACAGAATACAACAAGAGAATCCGATTAGTACACTTATAGCGCTATGTTTTTCGTAATTTGCAAGGTAACAAATGTGGTACCACCTGCTCCGAAGTGAAAACCACTCCCATCTCGTAAAAGGAGTCATAGTTTCCAATCTCAACCTGCAAAAGCCATCAAATTTATCATATCAACACAAACCGAAAAGCGCATAGCAATATTGTTCTGAAACGATTTAGCAGTCCCTCGGAGGGAACCAGGTCACATAATCAAATTCTTGGCCTGAAATGTATGGTACGAAAGGGGTTAGTTTGTAGTCGAACCATCAGTGCTCCTGCTTCAACCGCAGCTGGAAATGCCGCTGGATCCACAGAAGAAACACAAACCTGCACAAGGAAGACATCCTTATACATGCAACCTACGGTTGGAAAATGATGATCACGATACGCTTAGAAAGCATATGAAAATACCGGAAGAGAAGTTAAATCGATAGCAAGCTTCACCAACTCCGGGTCACAGGCTATATCCACATGAGTTGCTCCTCCCTATAGATACAATGACACATGACAACATGACATAAAAAGTTCAACATTTGCTCGGAAATTCGATGATATTTGACACCACAATCAATGTGCTCTAACATATTCAAATCCCTTGGTTCAAAAACATAATCTGTTTTTGTTTAGCGAGTTCATCATTAGTTCATAACTTCATCTATAAACGGAGTAAGAAACAAACCTGCTCAGCGGCAGTAACGACTGATGCAACATTTTCTTTGTCAAAATTCTGCAATCCTGAAATAATCTGAAAAAACACAGTAACATCAGAATTCTTGGATATCAAGACATGGTTATTAAATTGCAGAACCGAAAAGTATTTTTCTTTTTAGCTTCTCCACGTTTCCCAGCAACCAAACAAAGCAAAACACGATAATAATGCCACGGTACAGTCAACGGGAAGTAGGATTCGCTTTACCTTGAGAGCTCTGCGTTCATGAAAGTCCCTGAGGACTGATTCCTTGGTAGCTGACAGAAGTGCTTTTGTGGTTAAAGTGGCTCTTTTTTTGAGAGCCAAACATGGCCTTGAAGGCAGAGAGTTACCCAGAAGAGGGTTGTGGTGGGTAGGTCTGAAACTGGATAGAGAGGGTGGTGAAGTTTGTAGGCAGATTGAGGCCTGCATCTCTACTCTGGCTGTAGGTTTTCAGGGGGTAGAAGTTGGAGGGAAAGGGATAAGAGGGGTTTGGCAGTGGCAGATAAAATGTTTCAGAAGAAGATAATTTGGCTGCCACCTCAACATAAATACTATGCTATGTAATTATTTATACTTATTTAGCTTTTTAGCCTTGGCAATGAAAACTGATAGATGTGATTCTTGAGTTTGTCTACTACTTATTCCGTGAAAAATTTGTTAATATTCTTGTTAAATAGTCATGTGAACAATCACGTGACCACCTTTATAAGAGTATTTTTGTCAAACCAACATCTCTACTTAACGAGGATATTGAAAGTGTTTTCACAGAATAACCAAATGATTTATGGTAGACAAACTTAGAATACCACTTCTATAAATTTTCAATGTTAAGTTATAAAGTGAGAAGTTAGGTCAATCTCAGTAATAATTTTAGCTAAAAAGCCTACATATGTTGTATCATTATTTGTATTAATAGAGATAAAAACCACATACATTGGTGGGCCTTAGACCATCTCCAAATGAAATGTCAAATTTTGAACATAAAATTTAAATTTTGATAGTTTATGTGGCACTTTGACATATTTTAAAGTTTTGTTCTCCAACCGATATGTCAAATTAAATTATTATTTTATTATTTTATAAAATAAATTATTAAACTAATTAAAATTTAATAAATGACATTTAAAGGTTAATCAGTAATCTGTTCACCTTCCTTGATTAAAAAGAAAAAAAAAGTAGGATAATTGGATCGGTCGACTCAACATTAATTATAATAACTTATTAAACTAATTAAAAATTAATAAAAAACATTTGAAGCTGTTGTCAAACCTCTTTTGTTGTCAATCCATGTCATCGCCACATAGGATTTAACATTTTGGTTGGAGAATATTAGTCTGATTTTTTTTTGCTGTTATAATTGATATGTATATTTTGACATCTTCTTTGAAGATGCTCTTACCTCTATTAGAAAGATAATACAAATAGGAGATAAATATAATATTACTCTTTAAACGATAGATGGAGCCTGGAGAAGATATTACCAAGTTGACAGGGAAAATTACCATAAAAAAGAAGAGGAGAACGTGACACTCCAATATTTCTATCCCTTATCATATGTAAAATTACATATAATACCCTTGTATCTTCCAAGATAAAATTAATAAAACACTCTTGGTTTGCTAATTTGGTTTTAGAAGATTCATTCTGTTCAAACTAAAATGCGGCAAGCGGCTTGTAGCTCAAAGAATTAAAAGTGTTTAACTTTACATACGAAGTCCTGCGTTTAATCTTACCTTTGCAATGTATATAAAAAATTCTAACATATAATAATGTCATCCGAGTAACGTTCTATGCCAATAATACATAGATATGTGTAGATAAATAAAAGTGGCACCGACATCGTAGTCAAGAATTTCTCCAATAGAGTAGGCAATGACATTAAATATGTACAATTCAAAGTAACTTTGCAGAATGACAAAACCAATTTCCTGAATTAAATTGCAGAAAA
Organism: Malus sylvestris; assembly: GCF_916048215.2. Lineage (NCBI taxonomy): Eukaryota > Viridiplantae > Streptophyta > Magnoliopsida > Rosales > Rosaceae > Malus > Malus sylvestris. The sequence continues at coordinate 40,911,453 of NC_062264.1, forward strand.
AGAAGTCAGAATTCATGAAGAAAACAAAAAGTTAACTGATCATTAACATTGTACGTAAACATAATAAGCATATTAGCAACGCCAGCATGACAGAACCAATATCCTTCCCAGAAAAAGAAAAAAAAAACCTTAATCCATTTAGCCAGCAACTTGATCTGTCAACTATACCCTTCTTGAAGCAACATAGAAAACCAAGTACAAAGAGAGTCGGAAGAACACCAAAATCCTCTCAAAAATGGCATCCGCAAAACAAGTAGAAGAAACAGATTCTGAGCAGCAAAACCACGGCCTCGAACGCCGCCACGATCTTGAAAACCACATCATCGTAAAAGGAAAGCTGCAGATTCAGCGGCCGGAACTTGAAGGCAGACCCCAAATACTTCCACCTCAAACTCCACGACTCTTTCTTCATCCTCTTAAAGAACAACCACCTCTTCTTTCCCCCACCCGCCATCTTCTGTTTCACTCTCTCTCTCTAGATTTCAGCCCTTCTCTGCCTTCTCCTTTCTGGTTTTTTGGTTTGGGGGATGTGGTGGTTTTATCTGGGGGTGGGGAAATATTCGGTTTCTTAGAAGGCAAGTTCTCTAGAAGGTAGGGAGATTGAGGGAATTTTGCGGCGAGGAAAGGGTGTTTTGGGAAAGTTGATGGGGTGTGGGGTAAGCGATGACTGAATTGCTCCGCGTTTTGACGGTCAAGGGGAGTAGAAGACGTGGGGGAGTGGAATTATGAGTTGTATGGGTGCCTCCAGTAGAAAATTATACATCAACACCAATCTTAGGAAATGTCTTCATTCCACTCCAAGGAACCCTGGACTAATATATGATGAGCTGTTTCTTGGTGGCTTTTTTTTTTTCTTCTTCTTTTTTACTTTTTTTCTTTAATAAAGTTGTGAAAAGATGAGCAACGTCACCATAACGGTACACCGTCACAGTGTTATCCAGTGTCAATAAAATATGCAAATTTTTTTGTCTACACATTATAATTTCATACGAAACGCAGCATGGCAATATACTATGTCCTGTAATTTTTTTTTAATGTCTTAGCTCCTCTCCGTGTATAAAAGTACAAGGATTACGATTTCATTATAATTTCTACCGTATACATGAAGGAATTGGCTACAACATTTACATAAATTGAATACAATCATTATTTGAAGGTCAGATAGTAATTAGATTGAATACATATAAATATTGTAGCTGAATCCGTAACGAAGAAAAAAACCGCAATTACAAACCAACGTGGATGAGTAAGGTGTGAACAGAGAGAAAACATAGTCGGGGACAGAAAATTTGAGTGCATTAAAGAAAAGGGAAATAAAAGGAAAATAACTTCAATATTCATTTTTAATGTAATTAAGAAAAAATTGAGTAGGGTAACAATTTGGGTACCATTTCACGTAAATATAACTTTCAATATAGCACATGAGTTCACCTTTTTGTGAAAGTGGACTCTCTCCAAATGCGATAGAAGAAAGAAGTTATTGACTTAGCTAAGTTGGACAGAGCAATGTGCTTACCTCTTTGTACTCAAATTCGATTCTCTTTTCCGTAGATTAGATGAATTTAAAATACATTCTCCTATTGTTTGTAAAACAACCAAATGCAATTGAAAGTTAATTTATGAAAGTTAGTTTAACTCAAAAAATTTGATGGCGATGTTTTATATAGGCCTAGTAAACGAATCTTGTTTATTGTGTTCATGTCATACTCGTTATTTTAATGAGTTTTTAATAGGTGACTCGTTAATAGGTTGTGGTATTTCGTGTCAAATTAACAAGTAGTACAAGAAATTGCCAGAACTAATTTTTTAGAAAAAGAAGGGAAAAGCAGACAGAATTACGTACACAATTGACAATTGGCATGTATGGAACTCCATTCAGTTCGTTCTAAAGTAATTGGGACGGTGGAGTAGGAAACAAATTACTTGGGCGACACATCACACATACTGTCATACATGAAGTAGATAGCTTAACTAGCTAGCCATATTATTCTCTTGGGATCTTATACTCCCGAAAGTGAAAAAGCAAGGGAATTTCACAGCCATGGTATTTGAAATTCCCTTCAATGATTTTTAGCTAGATGTGAGAGGATTTAGAAAAACTTGAGCTTAATTATTACGTTTTTGGGCATGAAAGATTCTTATTTTGCTTATTCTTTAGTTAACGAAGAAAGTTGATGTTCTATTATAAAACTAATTGACAATATGAGTATAGTTCAATTATTTATAAGCATATGTAAGACTTTTTTTTTCTCCGATGTGAGATCCATACTCTTAATAAATAGTGACACATGTCACATAATATTAGATTCGACTCTCGTAAATGAAGAGTTTGATACTAATAATTGATACATTTAGCTTGAATATCTTACCTGTTAATGTAAATATGTGGTCGTATCATAAAAGAAAAGTAGCTAACCACTAATACCATGCTGCCTAACTTGTTCTCCTAGCTAGCTAATCCAGGAGATCAGCAATATAATAACAGGCTAGCAGTAGTTAATTTGTATATTATTTAGATGCTCCAAAATAAACAAATGAAGAGTGTAGTCCAAAATATCTATAAAAAATGAAGTCAGGAAATAGATAGCTAGCTAGTTTGTCCATCCCATTGGAACTCCAGGTCATATACGAAATGCTTACTCTGTTTTGACAAAAGTTTCAACAACAAAATATTCCGAGTATTCCATGTCTATTTCATCTATCGTCTGCTCATATGCCTGCAATTCCGTTTATATTTTGAATTATTTGTTATAGTTTCCACAATTTAGGTAGCTCCACATGTACGTTTCATTTGCCTTTGTAGGCTTTGGTCTCCCAGTGTCTAAGGGCTGGTTTGGTATTGCTGTGCTTTGAAAAAAAGTTGCTTGTGCTGTGTTATGAGAATAAACAGCTGTGAAATAAAGCAACAGAGTATTTGGTAAATTTTTTTGTAAAAATGCTTTTGAAAAAAAAAGCAGTATTATAGTGTTTGGTAAACTTTTATGTAAAACAGATGTGAAAAAGTCGGTTTTTCAAAGCTGGGTTTTGCAGCTTCTTGTTTTTGGCTTTTTTCACCCAAAACTGTGAAAAAAAGCTGAAGCTGAATGTTTACCAAACACAAAAATAGCTCCCAGCTTTTTTTTATACCAGTTTTTTTTTTCAAAATCACCTCAGTACCAAACCAGGCCTAAGACACCCAGTTTTTAAAATATTAGTATGGTAAAAATATTGGTATCAGTAAAAATATTGGTATATAAATTTGTAGAAATATCGATAAAATTGATATCAGTTGCATTTGATGGAAATGATGGAAGTTTGCTAAAAAACTTGGAAACTTAAAATGAAAATTTAGGGAATGTCAACACTAGTTTAGAAGAAGTATAAGAGTTTCACTGATATTTAACCAAAATTAAAGATTTTCTCCGATAAGGACTTCACCCCACCTCCTCTCCATATATTTCTCTAATTTTTCAAACACATAAGACACCACATTATCATCCGTACCATGCATGTTCTTTTCTAGATTAAGGTATCAATTAAGAGTTTATATTTAAGTCTATCTTTATTTTGATTTACTATTCATTATATACTTGCTTTTCGAGATACAAAGCTACTAGGTATCTTTTTATTTTTCAATGTTTTCACCATTTACATGGATGATCCATATCTTTTTTATATATAAAGTCTTTTGTTTATTGATATCTAATTAAATTAGACTAAGCTATGGATAGAAAGATTCAAATTTGAGAGCACCACTGGCCTAATAGTAAAATTTTTATTAATATTTTGCAACTATTATATATAGGAAAATTAAGCTTACTAGTCCTTTTACAAATACACCAACAAAAAATAGTCCTGCTTTCAACATGCAATCTTTACTATTCGTCTTCGATGAAAACATTCGATATTGTGTCAATAAGCTATCTACCAATATTGTGTCGTGAATGTATTAATATTATGTCAATAATATACTAATTTAATTAAAGATATTTTTGTCAAAGAGGGCTAGGAAAGGCTGCATTTTTACAGCAGGATTATCTTTGGTTGATGGATTTGTAAAAGGGCTACTAAGCCCAATTTCCTTAATATATGTGAGGAAGAACTAAAAACTATATGTTTAAATAATTAGCTTGACCAAAACAAAAATGGCTTAAATAATTAAAATACATTACAAAGTGAAACATACAAAAGTATCTCTTGTTCGTGGTTGGAATGTAAGGGTATGAATACCCTTCTATGTGTATGTGTATATATATATCCCACAATTATAAATATTCTCTCAAATATATATGTCCAAACCATTACTAGGAGAGTTTTAATGCCATTAATCTCCGGTAAGTATACAACTAATTTACATACACCCGGGCTTATGAGTCTTGTAAGAAAACTCATCACGAGCTCTTATCAAATGATGAGTGCTATAGGCATAAAGATTTACGCACTACTATTTTTTTATTCAGACTTTGCGTCTGCTTATTATGCAGACAACACATATTTATGAAGAAATTATAGTACGGTACAATAGTACCACGTCACTTGTGATACTTCCATTCAAAATCTGACAGCGATAAACAGACACACACATAGGCTTCCCTCATCCTCAGTCTCTCCGCCGGCAAATAGCAGCAGCATCTGCAATCAGCCTTGGTTTGGTTCACTGGTCGCTTGCACGTGCCGGGAAGGTTAGGGGTAAGACCCCGAAGGTCGCCAACTCTGTTTATAAAAATAATTTTATAGGCATCAATCTTTTCTCAATTGAGATTAAAAGTTACATAGAAAGAAAAAGATAAACAGGGGGAGACAAAGAGCAGGAGGAGAGAGAGGAAGGAAAAGAGATGGAGAGTTCGGTAGGGCTGGGTTCGGTTCTTATCGGTTCGGTTTTTTGCCAAAACCGAAACCAAACCGAAATTTCGGTTCGGTTCGGTTCGGCTCAAATTTTTTTCGGTTTTTTTTTCGGTTCGGTTTCGGTTTTTTTTCGGTATTTTTTTTTTTTCCTCCAAAAAATGCACATTATTCTCTTAGGTCTCGTTCAACAATGGCGCATTTTTCCCTTCAGTCTTGTTCATCAATGTCGTGTCCTGCACTTCAAACTTGTTTACGCTTAACGAAGCATTTTTCTCTTCAGCCTCGTTCAACAAAGTCGCATTTTTCTGTTCAATCTCTTTCATCACAGGCCATTGTTGCTCTTCAATCTTTTTTTCGCTCAATTCAGCATTTTCGTCTTCAGTCTTGTTTAAAAATGGCATATTTTGCTCAACAGTCCCGTTCATCAATGATGCAGTATTTCCTTCAGTCTTGTCCAACAATGGCGCATTTTTATCTTCAGTCTCTTTCATTAATGGCCATTGTTGCTCTTCAACCTTGCTTTCGCTCAACGTAGCATTTTGCTCTTCAACCTTGCTTTCGCTCAACACCGCCTCTGTCTTGTTCATCATCATCTGTCTCATTCTCCTTCCTCTGCATCCCGCTAACAAGTGAATTAGTCCCAGAAAAGCTAGAAGCCTATGCACAAATGTAGTTAATATCAGCCATCTAGATTGCTTTGGAAATGGTAAAATAAGTAACCATATTCAGGTTAAAACTTAAAACCAATTGAAGAAGCTGTGCTAAACACGTCACAAAGAATCTGTGCTATTGAGTAAAATAAGTAACCATATTTCTGCTGCTCGTTCAGAAGCACATCAAACAACCATGTTTGTTATATATTAACCATGTTTCTGAGTTCTGACCCTTTAGTTTGTTTATTCACATCAATTTTCCCACTTAAATTTTCACAAGCCATTTCATTATTTTGTCCCTCCCTCACCTCCAAAATCTTCCTCTCCGCTTCCACTTTAAATTTACTACCAGATGGATTAAACTAGTTATTCACAATCTCAGACACAACAAACAACAAGTAATATGCAGCAACTCATAGTCTAAATCAAATAGTCATAAAGCTACACTTGCAGAACCAAATCCAGGCTTCAGCAGCAGCATACCCAAAACAAATTAATCAAACCGTATGTACTCTCACAAATTAATCAAACCTCAACTAATAGTCTAATAGTGTTCATAAATGAAGTTACCTAACCAAATCCAGCATACCCAAAACAAATTGCAAAACCATGAAATTTAGAAGCTACAGATCAAATTCATCAGAAGTTCAGAACCAACGAAATTGAAAAAAAAAAATCTGCAAAACGCATCATGGGGTGAGAGACTAACCTTGCAAAGGAGGGGATTTGTGGGTCGACACTTGAGCCTTGAACCGGCGAGAGAAAGTCGACGGCGAGTGAGAGGGATAAGAGAAAGATCGCTGAGAGACGGCGACGGGGATGGGTGCTGGAGACGGCGACGGCGAGTGAGAGGAAGGGTTGCTGCAGGGTATGCACGCTCGCAGCCATGGGGATCGGTGCTGGAGCTTGAGGGAGGACTGAGAGAGAAGAGGGGACGAGAGAGAGAAGAGGGAGAAATTGGAGGCATGGAGGAAGTCTGGAGGTGTGGCTGCGCAGAGAGAGATGAGGGGAATGACAAATAGAAAAAGTGTGGCTGCTAGGGTTTTATTGATTTGATTATAAAAATTAAAAAAAATCCCAAAATCCGGGGGGCGTGAAGAGGGTTCGAACCCATCCGCTCCACCAGCTTGGAAAGTTTCCCTAACCAACTTCACAACAAGTTCTGTTTTGTTATAATTGTATGACTAAACTATTTATAAACATTGAAAAAAATAATTAAATATATATATTGGTTCGGTTCAGTTCGGTTCGGTTTTCGAACCTCAAAAACCGAAACCGAACTGGGCAGATTCGGTTCGGTTCGGTTTTTTTTTCGGTTCGGTTTTTTTTTCGGTTCGGTTTTTTTCGGCTTCGGTCCGGTTTGGTTTTCGGTTTTTTTCGGTTTTCTGTTTTTTGAACCCACCCCTAGAGTCCGGTGTCCAGAGGCAGGTTTTTTACTCTATTTTCAGTTTTTTTTTTAATTTCTTAATTTAATTTTTTGAAAGAGACAAAATGAATTTCAAATCCAAGTGTAAAAATAAATTACACATGTCAAAGTATCACATCCACGTGGTGATACTGTAGTAGTTAATAATTTCTCGTATAAATAATGTTAAGGAGATTAAATTTATAAACTAAATTTACAAACTAAATGATATGTCACTAAATGAGTAAGTCCAATATCAAAATATAGAGAAAATAAAATATAATATATAAGATTATGGTTTCACTCTTAATAACACCAAGACCTTTTGTTGAAAAGTACTATACATAGCAATAGTAAATAAGTTAGGACACTATTGGTGTGGTTAGGAGTGAGTCAATGACTCGTCTCTCTAAATATCCGACATGGTATCAAAGCGGGTTTGATTGTGGGTCTTGTGGGTCCATGTCGTGCTCGAGTTACTAGGTTTAATGTAACACCATGCTTTTGTGCTTAATGTCCGATGTGAGATTGGTTGCACATGTGACCACTATGTAGTGATCTCACGTAAGGGGACAAGTTAAATATAAGTCTCACATCAGGGAATTGAGAAAATAAAATACAATATATGAGTGTATGGTTTTACTTCTAATAACACCGAAGACTTTTTGGTAAAACTCAATACTTAAGAATAAGTCATTAAATTGAGACAATATCAGTATAATTAGAAATGAATGAATGATCCGTCTCTTTGAATATCTGACACCCACGACACAACCCAACAATAGAAGCACACAAAACATTTCTTCCAACAGACAATTGAAAATGATATAATATATAAGCAACCACATATGTCCTTCCCCCCATTTCACAAATTAGGAAATTCCATCTCAGGTACAAGCAAAATTAATCTACCTAACACCAGCATCACACAAGCGCAGAAAGACATTCATTCCCTACAGTTTACCTAATTAAGGTCTGTCATTTTTAGCAACAGTAGTCATATCAGTCTCTCCTGTCATTTGCCAGGAGCAGTAGCGAAGACGATGCCTCCACCTCACTGGCTCTTTCTTTCACGGTCTCGCGCAGCGCCTCCAGCGACGCCTTCATTTTTCGAAGATCTGCCCGGCTCACCTCACGAAAGCTCGGCGGTTTGCTTTTGAGTGGCAAACCCCTTGCTTTCAGTACAGCCTTGTCAAGCACAAGTCCTCTTTTCTTCTCAGCCTCCAACTGGCTGTCCATGTCCTCCAGTTGCTGGTTAAGCCTCCCCGCTTTTTCATCATTCTTTGAAACCCTAAATTTTGATTTAGGGCACTCCTCATTTAGAAACCTATCTGCGATAGACTCCACATTCGGGTGCCCAAACGAGAAGGGCTTACCTCCCGGAGAGAAAACAAGGACGGCAATCTCAGCGCCGCACAGGATGGCGAGCTCGTTTGCTTTCTTGAACACGCCACTCCTGCGCTTGGAGAAGGTCACCTGCCTAGAGCTGCTATCCTCCACCACTTTCATCTCAATTTTTCTCCTCCCCATGGCTAATGTTTTTTTTTGGGGGGGGGGGGGGGGGGGAGGGGATTTTTATTGAAAAATTTATGGGGAAGTTGATGTAAGTGAAGGAGTATATATAGGGCTTGAGATATAAGTACCCCAAGTAATGATTCAATGTTTCTAATATTGGTTTTTAGCCCTTAATTTTATGAGAAAATTGCTGATATAGAAAGATATTAAATTTTATATTATCTTTCCTTTTTCTTTTTGAAAATTTCCATATTGCCACTTTGGGTTGGCATCATTGAATTCAAATTTTGCACTCCATATTCTGGAATTGAATGAGGAAAAAAAATTTGATTACAAATTAGGTAAGCTCTCTTTTTGTAGCTATCCAATTGTTTGAGTTTTCCAATATAAATGGCAGTTATAACTTAAAAAGGAAAATGAGATGTGAATTCTTTCAATGACGGACACGATAAACGCACAATTTTTAAAAAAATTCACGTAATTTTGTTGTATTAGGTCCGTTGTTTTCGTTTAATTTATCTAATTCAAGAGCCATAAATTAAAAAATAGGTGTAAAAAGTCAAAAAGAGTGAAAATTATCACAAAGTAATAAATTTGTTAGGTCCATGGATAGTGTGATAACGCGTGGCCTCTAAACTGGCAAGGGGAAAGTCCAATGAACATGGTTACCAATTACAATTAACTTACCATTCTTTAATTGCCAACGATGTTTTTCCTTAAATGATATTTCCTTGAATGTATTATAGTTTTTGGCAGGTGTTTTATTTTAATTTTGTAAATAAACATCTCTGTTTAATATTTTCATTTTATTCTTTATAAAATGATATTAGAAGTGAAGGTTAGGATTAAGCACCCAATGGATCAAAGTAAAAGGAATGTCACTTGGCTGTACTGTATTACTGGTTGATCTCATGTTTCATCTTAGAAATTTACTTTTTATCAACTAAATAATCTAACTGCAAAAGATTTGTAACTTAATTTGTTGGGCTAAAGGTCTTGAGTTCAGTTTCCCCTCCACTAATATTGGTTGTTAAAAAAAAAAAATAGTGGTGCTTTCTCTAGTTGGTCAGATGAGATTGCAATGTGTTTTAAAGTACATATTTTGGTAAACCTAATAAGTCACGTGGGGACCAATCACGTTTACAATATATATTTCTGTTTCATGTGCTACCAAATTATTTGATAAGAGAAAATGTCACTTGAGAGCCTAGAAATTAGACCATGAACCATGATGGGTACGTTCGGTGAAATATTTTCGAATTTCAAGGCATTTATGTAAATAAAGATGAAATGGGTCAGAAAAAAGTTTAACAAGAGGAATTAAAATACACTACATATTACAAAAAGTATGATAGAATAATTTGGAAATGATTGCTTGAAAGAGTCATTTATAAATCTCTATCACATTATTTTGTAATGCTTATACGTGCATTTTCTAATTCCTCTATTCTAAAATTTTATGAATTTCTTCTTTGTATAAAACTTCAAACAAGGATCCCAAACATCGGAAGTGATGCCCTTGAAACTAGAGTGACATGAGATCATCGATTGCATGTGTTGAAGTCAAGGGAAAAGAGGGCACATAATTAGAAACCAGTGGAAACAAGATCGATATTATGTAATTGGTGGTGGTGGCTTGGCTTTTAACGCTAATTCTATTTAAATACACAAAATAAATATATTTGTTGATATGTGGATATCCACATAAATGGTATGGACAATAAGTATGTAACTTTAGTGTATCTAGCTAAAATTATTCTAAAAACAATAGAAGCATATTTGACATTATTTATGCAACAAATTGGTATTTACTGGACTATATATGCAACAAATAAGTATTTACTCCTTACACGCATCATGTCTGCATGATGGCCTGTTTGTGACTATTTTTCCAAAAGAGATTTTTCTTGATAATTAAAGTGCTTATGGATCATGCAAGCGTTTTTTTGGAAAAACACATGTGATGAGATGCTTTATGGCAAAAGGCATATCAAATTTTTTTGAAAAAATGTATCCTCTTGAATTTTTTATAAAAATTACAACACTTGTCTCCAATAAAAATATGTTTAGCAAGACCGCTTATGAGCACAAGTCATAAATGTCAAATACATACATTAGTCATTTAATTTTGATTATGTTGAAATATGATCAAGAAACTTCTACTCCTGGTTCAATTACTCATATAACTGAATTAAAATGCAAGTAATAATTATAATTAAACAAAAAGTAAATCTACATAAACTCATGTGGGCGCAACAATTGAAATTACTAAGTAATAAGGGGGGCATTTGGATTTAGTAAAATAACCCACTCATGTGTCCTACTTTGAAAAACCCTAGCTAGCTTTAAGGAGGGTTTTTCAAAATTAATGGCCGTAGCCAGGAGGAAATGCATAAGAACCAGTCCCACTTGGATTTGCATAAAAGTTGAGATTGGTTTGTTGGACAGATCCAGAAGAGGAGGCACCAAAAATATTAGTACTCCTCTCCTTAAGATGGTTGGAGATTATCATGTGTAGCTCCGCCGAGGATGCATAGACTTGTTTGAGCTCATCCACCCCAAGCTCATCAAGGGGTGCACTCCACCACAGGTGCTCTCGATTCCTCCTTCTCCTGGCTTTCCTTAGGAGCGATTTCTGTCGCTCCCGCACATCTTCTAACTGGTTGATAAGCTCGTCGTACTGTTCGATAGCCTCAGAAATTCTCGTCTGTCGATGAGCCTCCATGAACTGAATAGTGTAGTCATCGTTTTCGGGTGGATTTTGGTCCAGAAACCGATTGATGACATTGTCGACAGATGGATGACCATATGAGAAAGGCTTGCCAGATGGTGAGAAAACCACAATTCCCACCTCACCGCCACATAGTGTTATCATCTCGCTAGCTTTTTTGTAGACGCCGGATCTCCGTTTCGAGAAAGAAACGAGAAGATCCTCTTCGTTTTCGATCCTCTTCATCTCAATCTTTTACCTACCTCTAGTTTGCTTTCCCTCCATGGCCATTTGGAAAATGATGAAAGAATTGTTTTTCTTGGTAATTGGCTTGTAAAAAGGTTTGCTTGGTTTGGTTTTCCTTACATTTCTTGTGCTTATATAGGATGAAAAACCGCATCTTCGGTCATTCAATGCTGTTGACCAACTAGATATGTTTTTCAAATTGTCCTCTCCCCCCTGTTTTAGAGAAAATTTTAATTGTGACAGGAACACGAGTGTTACACCACGTATTTATATGTAAGTAGTAGAAAATTTTATTTTTTAAGTTATTAACATTTTTAACACATATATCCCACCATTTGTATAGTGACACGTGGTGTACCACCTTGTGTGCCGATCACATTGAAAAATCTCTTCAAATTTTCTTTGTTTTGGGTTTTAACTAATTTCCAATTAAATAGTCATATTAGTATGTTACCAACATTTCCCCTAAAAGCTTTTATTTTTAGGAAAACTAATGAAAATAATTTGAAAACTTTGAGTTTTAATGAAAATGACAAAAAATAAAAGATAAAATGAATAGTACCAAAATTAACTTTTTAGTGTAAAAATGTGATTTTTCGTTAAAGTGAACAATACCAGAAGTTTTTCGTTAAAGTTCCCTATATTTTTTCGATGTATTCCAATATTATTCTAACCAGAAGTTGGACATTTTACTCTTAAATTAATGTGTTATTTGGCAATGCATATGTTGGTGCCACACACCTTAGAGAAAGACTCGTCACATGGCGTTACTGTTTCACAATTCAACCTCAATAAGATTTTTTTTTTTACTTTCAATCATTAGCTTGCGAGAGTAATGTCTTAACTAATTGTTAATATATTATATACTTTATTAACTCCTATATTAAAAGTTGGAATTTTTGTCTTTACGAAAGAGATACAATCACAATATTGTCGTGCGTTAGATGTGCGTCCACATTTTTGAGATCAAAGTTAATTAAATCTAGATAGATGAAATCTGATAAAATTTTCATACAATGATAGCATGACAACCTAATATAAGCAAGCGATGGATTGTTTTGGTGATGAGAGTCTTATGCTTTAACTCACATCCTAAGTTCAAACATTCTCCCTTTTCCTTAGGGTAATTTACATTAGTAATATTGCTTGTATTAAAAAAAAAGTAAATTACAAAAAACTACCTCAACTATGGGTTGAACCACAATCTCATGCCTCATGTTTTAAACATTGCAATGTTATACCTCAACTTATGAATTCGTTGTAATGTTATACATTTGTTAAGTTTTTTGTTAATTTGGCTGTTAAATGTTGACGTAGCAGGAGTGGGGCCCACTCATTTGCCAACTGGAATGAATTAATTAATTTACAAAAAAAAATTAATAATTTGGCTGTTAAATGATGATGTGGCGAATGAGTGGGTATCGCTCCAGCCACGTTATCATTTAACAACCAAATTGATAGAAAACTTAATTGAGGTATAACATTGCAACGAATTCATAAGTTGAGGTATGACATTGCAATGTTTAAAACATGAGGTATGAGATTATAGTTTGACCCATTGTTAAGGTAGTTTTATGTAAAAAAATAGTGTGATAGGAACATAACACACTCTTGTTAAATTAGTGCTACTAAATCTATTTACTAAATTTGTTTGCCAATTTGGAAAATCGAAGAGATAAGGCCACATCATTTTATGAACAAATTTTGAGATGCTCTAATAAATAATTGACCATAAGATGGTGTCAAAGTTATTAATGATAAAAAAACTTACTTGTAACGATAATGCTATTTAGACATATCAACCTTCTGCAAAGTTCTGTGACTCTGTCGATATATGGTTTCAGTTAAGATCATTCACACGGTATTGATATCCGTTTGGTTTGGACTTTTTTAGCTTAACTTCCAAGTTTGTTTTGGGATTGTTGTTTCGGTTCTCCCAATTGTCCATGCATGCAGTTGGGGGCACTCCACTTTCGAAATTAGTGGCAGTTCCAATCACCAGACTATTTTTTCTTTCCATTTCCACTGATCAAACAATTTGACGTTCTCAGATTAGTGGATTGTTATGTCTTTCTTTCTTGCGGTTTCAGATTTATGATGAAGGACGAGAACATGCAGATGGAAGCAGTTTAGCAGAAGAGGAGAGAAATGAGAACCGAAAATAAAGAACAGATGAAGAAAATTGTCAAGGATCCAACCTCCAAGAATTGAAAACGTAGACAAAGTAGGGGGTTACAACGAAAATCAATTGGCTGGTGGAGGCTTCGAGGGAGAGTTTGTCAACTGTGCTCTCAATCTTAATTTTACATTCGAGGTTTTATTTGACTATTTAATTGTTTAATCTGTGGACTTTTCATCTACTTGGTTCAAGCAATTTGTTAGAAATTAGAATAGTTTAACACTTGTTTGTGTTCAACTGGGTCTTCATCTTGCGATTTAGTATTATAGTTTAGTAGTATTTCTCTTCACATGTAAGAAGAAGTCTTAGTTTCTATTCTCGCCAAAAGCGAATTTAAATTACATTATTACTTGAACATTATGAGGCTTAGTATACGCCATCAACCCTATAGTGTAATATATCGTTTGTTTATATAAAAAAAAAGTCCTCATCTTCCATTTTTTTTTTGTGGAAACTTCCTCATCTTCCATTTTGATAAGTATATTTTTTAGCATGACCGTATTGTTAGGCAGGATCAAAAGCTTCTCAACATGGCGAAAATTATTTCTAACTTAACTGCGAATAATAGGAATACAAAATGGATATGCTTAGCGGTCGTAATAAATAAAAGACTTTCCACATGTGCCAGTGATGAAAAAACTAATAAACAATAACGTAAATATAAAAGTAATTATCAATCCTCAAGAAAATTATATTTTAAAATAAAAAAAAGGGAAGACGAAGGCTATAGCTAACCTACTTTAGCAAAACTTTACATACCAAAAAAAAAATAATTAAAAAAAAATAAAAAGAAAAAGAAATTATAGCCTTTTTGTTATAGAGGTAGATTGTCTGTCCTTTTTTTTTTTCCACAGCCTTTCCATCTCTTTCTATCTGTACGATCACGGTTAAGTCATGTCAAAATTTTATATTCATATTACCTTTTGTTTTATTATCTTTATTACAAAATTAGTATAAAATATTAACGTGACTTAACCGTGACCGCACAAATAAAAAAGAATAAGAAAGACAAAGGAAAGGAAAAGGGAGGGCAGACAATCTGCCCTCTTTTGTTATTGGTTAAAATACCAAGTCAAACCCGTGGGAGTCAAAAAGGGCAAAAATTATGATTATGATATGTTGATAATGATACCATTCATGGGAGAATCAAAGCCGCCCGCGTGCGAGAGATTCAGACCGTGTGGGTCCAAACTACCGATTTACCCTCGACATCGGGTGGTTATTACTCCAAATACCACCAAGATTTTGGTCTGTGAAGTTGGAAGATTTCGTTGTTGGGTTGTGGGGGCAACACCGCAAAAAGATGAAATCAAGGCTGCATCAGAAGCAGCGCACAGATCTGTCATGAAGGATACCGTCAAAGGCACAAAGGGTCCGTACGCTTCTCAGTCCCTAGACTTGCTCTTTTGCTTAACTGTCTAGTTTTTAATTAATCTAGAGCGAGAAAGAGTGGGTTATTGAGGAGAGAGAGAGAGAGAGAAAGAGAGAGAGAGAGAGAGAGAGAGAGAGAGTTTGGAAGAGGATGTTTGGATTGAGAGAAGGGTCTTGCTTTCCAAGGGTGTTGGTGGGAGTGAATGTGGGTCTTGCTCTGGTTGATGGCATTATAGCACTTCTTGCATTTTATCAGGTTTGCTTCTTACTTGTATATTTGTTTTACATTTGTTTTTGAGTTCAGTTTTGTGTGCATTTGAATTTTCCCAATTGGGTTTTGTTTGGTGAGATTTTATTGTGGGAAAGACGGTCAATGTGGGTTTTAAAGGAATGTGCTTTTACTGTGAAACTTGAGGAATCGGTAGCACTTTCTGGGGTTGAATGTTTTTGGACAAATTTGAAATGGCCATTTTGTTTGATATTTTTTTTCTGATTTTACTTGTCATTTGGTTTTCTCGTTGGACTGGTAATTGGGATTTTGCATAAATATGTGAATGGATTGATTTTAGACCAACCAGTAACCATTTTTGATAGAAAGAATGTGTGCTTCGGAGCAGGTAATGACCCTTTTTGATTCTTAGGTTCTTGCCCAGGGTATAACTCTTCCTTTCAATACGCATGAACCGATTACAATGGGGAAATTGGAGACAAGGAATTATTTTGAATTCAACGAATAAGATATATAATTAACTGATACATGAAGGAGATCATATGGGATAGTTAAATTGTTCGAGATCATGTTTTGTATAGCTAGTGTAATGAATACAAATACATGGTGCTCAAAACTTTGTCGACCAATTGCTCTTAGCACAGGTTTGTAAGTAATTATACCTATAAATGTTCAGTGTTTTTAGATAAATTTATGTTCAGGATACTTGAAAGATCACATCATGTAGCCTTACTAGTCATCACTCTGAAGAATAGCTAGGTTATGAGACTTGGGCGTGACTTTAAGATTACTGCTAAATCCCCATTCTCAATCTCCGTAACTTATTATCCTCAAGATACATTCTTATGTTTTAAGTAAATTTGGTAACATCAAACTTTTAAAACTGGGGAAGCCCATGATTGGCGTCTATGAGGTTCTTTTGTTGAAATGATTCTGAGTTTCTTTTCCTTGCTATTTCAGTTAATTAGAATTCACTCGAGGAATTCACAACTTGGCTGGACTCGACAAAAAGTAAGTGATGAACCATGCTTTACCATTCCTTGCTGATTTATTTTTTTGGTCAAGATTACTATTCCTTATTCAAATTCACATTTTATTTCTGTTTCTTTTTGTTTGTTTGTGTATGTTTTTTCTATATATATGCAGGTATGTAATACAAATACATACATATGCGTACATACATACCAACACATTTATAGGAAAACTAATGAAAGGGACTTGAAAACTTTGAGTTTTAATCAAAAGGACAAAAAAGGTGTTGTAAGTGAATAGTACCATGAGTGACATTTTAGAGTAAAAATGTCCTTTTCGTTAAAAGTGAACAGTACTGGGAGTGTTTCGTTAAAACTCCCGACATTTATACATGTGTTTGTGCGTGCGTGCATGCATGATGTAGCTAAATTTCAAAAGAACTTGCTGGATTTACCTATTTGTCCTGGATGTAGTAGTTTGACATCGTAAGGCCTCCTAGGAATCAGTCTTAATGTGAAGAATTTTGGTGACTGTTAGAGAAATTGTGCTGTCGCTGAATACATTAAAGTCATAGGTTGACAACTCCCAAGGTTGAGTCCCATAAAAAATTGCATCTATAGACATTGTTCCTAAGAATTTGGTAGGGAAATTCAATTTAGAACGGATGCATATATGAGGAGGAAAATGATGAAGGGGTACATCATACATGTGCATGATGGCTATACAGTAATATTTTAGTGTTTGGTGCTGCATCTGCATGAATATGCTCACTTGTACGCATGTGAATATGTATATGTACTTACGGCACGACTAATCGCTATATTGAAGTTTACTAAAGCATGCTGGCATTGTCTTAATACATACTATTGCCTCGCTGCAGGTTTTTCATCTGTTGATTGGCTCTTCTAATTTGGGTAAAAATTGTTTATTCCCGATCCTGATGCACTATTGCCTTCTATTCTTGTCTGAGATCTGATATTCTCTTTCAAGAATGCTTCGCCTTAATTATGTTGCTTATCAAGAGCCTTGATATTTTGGCTCTCTTTTCCTGACTTTTGAAATCATCTGATGTTCTATGTATGACTGATTTTGCAACAACTTGTTGGTTCATGAGTTTGGACTCATAGCCAGTTGTTACACAACCAAGATACAGAACTGATGATACCATCTTAAGTAATGATTTTTTCCATTAACTTATGACTTCGACAAGAATGTTGTATTTACATCTGATTCAAACTGATTTAATTTATTTGATCTTGTCTGTGACAGGTTGCTTAATTTATTTTGTATTAACTCTTTTTGCTGCTTGCAAGGGGTGGCAATGTTGGTCTAACTCTTGTGGTTTTACCCTCATGGGTATGCTTTCTCTTTCAATACACGCCATATATCTATCTTCAGTGCTTGGTCAGAGTATCTGAATGGTTAAAATGCTTTGCAGCATTACCCGAAATTCTGTTTTTTGCAGTGTTTCTTCTACTTTTATCGTTCTGGTAAGTTTTCTATTTCCTTTTCTTCTTTTTCATTTTAAACAATCCAAAACTTAGCTCACGAACTTTCATGAAAATGTCGAAAAAAGTGTAGAGATCTTAGCTTTTTTCATCTATCTTGGATACAACCTGCCTTTTATGTTTTCGATCAGCAGCACTGTTGTTTCCATTCGCAAACACAGAGGTTGAGGTGGGACTAGAGATTAAGATGGATGGATGAAATGGAAAAGTGCATTGGGAGTATTGTGTGACCATAGAATACCTGTCAATTAAAAAGTATAATAGTAACATCATACATTGTGCTGGGCAACTAGGCAAAAACACAACCATGGGATGAGGGTAACAGAAGTATGGATGTGAAGATGCATAACCAGCATTACCTGAGAAGTAGTACATACATAACAAATCAACATCTATTGAGACATATAGTGCTCCCATATACCTTTATATTATGAATCAGTATTCAGCATATAGATGATCTCGTTACTTTTGTAGTTTTCTCTTTCGTTGAACAGTTTAGAAATCCATTGTTTATGGATTTGAAGGATATGTGGCTTTGATAGATCTGTGGTGTGCCTTTCCTGTTTTCTTTTCAGGCCATTCTGTTATAGTTAGGATCTGTTGTTGATTACTAATGTCTCTATAGTGTGTTTTTTATGAGCCATCAGAAAATAGAGATCTGGAAGTGCACTTTTACATGAATAAAGATATATCAACCATTCTTTACCTGAATATTGCCTTTCTCAAGTTGGTACTTATATTGAAAAGGGTGTTTCGTTTGAGCTATTTATGACATCTCTCTTTAGGGTTGACCTGTGTCATCAGGCAGATGATGAGGATGATGAGGATGAAGGGAGTTTTCGTGAAGCTTTGTTGGAGCAGACATTCAGCAGACCAGATTCATTGGACAGAGATAGTCATAGGACCTGTTTTCCTCTGCGATTTATTCGTATTGGAAGCCGTCAGAGAATCGTAATTTTGGTATTGCCACAGTTCAAAGTTCCCTGTTATCTACTCATATATGATCTAATATTAGTCCTTAGCGTTGCATGATTTCCCTATGTCATGTTTTGTGAAATTAATGTTAAAATTTATTAACTTTGAGGTTGTCTACCAGGTCACCTTGCTAGTTTTTGTTATAATGATAGCAAGTGCAGTGATAATTTGGATCGGGATGGGACAAAATCCTATTGATTCTGCACTGGTGGCTCGGGTATGAACGCGTTGCTAATTCTAGATTGTTACATGTGTGATCACCTTCTATCTTTGGTATGCTATAGTTCCAGTTTTGCTATATTTAGATGCTAAAAGAAATAAAGTTTTGCTGCCCCAGT
This sequence comes from Malus sylvestris, assembly GCF_916048215.2. Classification (NCBI taxonomy): domain Eukaryota; kingdom Viridiplantae; phylum Streptophyta; class Magnoliopsida; order Rosales; family Rosaceae; genus Malus; species Malus sylvestris. Next base: position 40,930,378 of record NC_062264.1, read on the forward strand.
TTTGTGTTCAGACCATTAAATAATTCTTCAGCTTGGAACTTGGATGCAGACTGTTAGGGCTGGTTTGGTATTGCTGTGCTTTGAAAAAAAGCTGCTGTGAGAATAAGCGGCTGTGCTGTGAAAATAAGCGGCTGTGAAATAAAGCCAGTAGAGTGTTTGGTAAACTTTTTTGTGAAAGTGCTTTTGGAAAAAAAATCAGGATGATAGTGTGTCTTTTCATTAAAGGAGCACTGTAGCTCTGTGTGCTTTGAAAAAACTGGCTTTTTTTCAAAGCAGCAAATAGCAGCTTCAGCTTTTCCTTTGATTTTCAGCTTATTCTCACAGCAGCTTCCAAAATAAGCCATTTTTTTTCAGTTTACCAAACACAAAAATAACCCTCAGCTTTTTTTCACAGTGGCTTTTTTTAAAATCACCTCAATCCCAAACGGGGCCTTAGTAATGTAGTGGTGTTTAAAATGTGTATAATTCCTTTTTGATGATGTAAAGAAGGTTATCACTGTTGTGGCCGAATATGCAGTTTTGCATCGTACTTATTTCTTATTAACGAGTAGTTAACCTGTGGTGCAATGAATTTTATCATTATCCAGGTATATGTAGATCTCTTTGCAATAGCGATACTATTATTAGGAGGAGCATTAGCATGTTATGGTGAGTAACTATCGTTTCACTCTTGTACTTTCTTGCATTTCTTTATGTGCAACTCCGCCCTATTTTTATAGGGGGAGGGGCGTGCGATGACTATTTTGGAGTGTCAGTAACACCTCTATATACTTATCCTTCAATCTGAAGCGTCGTTTTGCTTTGTCTTGGATTTTCAGGGCTCCTATTATTCCTGAGAATGAGAAACGTTAGATCCGAGAGAGCTTCTTCTGAGATGTGGAAGGTATACTTTTATTTTGGTCTTTGTTTTCTTGATTTCCATAATCTCATGTTGTATATAATATCATTCATCTGTCCGTTAAAGTATCAGATCATTCGGAAAGTGTATTGTTCGGTGAACATATATCAGTGGCTTATAGTTTATCACTTGCTTCCGTCTTCTTTTTTGACAGGTTGCAGGTTTAGCTGTTGTTTCCGTTCTCTGTTTCGCCTCGAGTTCTTTGGTGGCTCTATTAACTGATATTCCTGTACGTACTTGATTGTTAGCTCAAAGGTTTTTTTTCGTTATTCAGACATCTAAGTCAGTTCAATGAATCTCCGAAACTTGACCATATCGTTCTGCAGATGCTTTACGATTGGCATCAACAGCGTATGAAGGATGCTTATACTTCTGTTTTACTGATTTTATATTATTTCGTAGGTAGGTCGTTCTAAATTCCTTTACTGTTCGTGGTTAGATGAATCCTGTCGTTTTTAGTATCTTTACGATGTTTATATTGTTTTTTCAGGTTCATCAATACCTTCAGCCTTTGTCTTATGGGTCATGAGAGATATACCACCCTCTGTAACAGCTAACACACGAGAAGAACCGTCTACGTTAACCTTCATCAGCGACATTTCCACGACATTACAAGATCCTCAGAGCTGGAATGCTGCAATGAGCTTGCGGAACCAGGTTTGATTTCGCCGTGGTAGCTAGACGTTACAGTAGCAGACCTATTTGAAATCTCGGTTTGTTTTGTCGATAGTCGTTCAGGTTTGTGCTCACTGAGTTTGGTTTTCAGGTGCAGGTATCAAGAACAAGCCCCGTATAACACTCATCCCGTATGGAAAGTGAGTCTTACTACCGTTCCTGAGTGCGAAGCACGTCCTTGCTCGCCAAATCTATGGAGTGAGCTGGAATCAAAGAACGATATGCCAGACAAGAAGTGCGACACTGAGAGGACGAGATGAAGAGGGCGTCGAGTGACATTCTTGGCCGGAGCTGGAAATTTGTGTACAGCCATAAGTCGCCGTTGCCACGGTTTTTTGACATTTTGGGGATGTAAATAGCAACCATATGCTAATTGAGGGATTCTTTCCGCTCCAAAAGTATTTTGATGTGCTTCATTAAATTTTTGTTGAAGTTGAAATAAAAAGATAACGGCTTTGTGTTTGTTGCGTAAAAGTAAAAAGATTAATCTCTCAAAGATTCACACCGGAGAAAGTTTGTATAAAGAAATGCTCCGATCAACCCACATCATGAAGACTGCAACCCCAAGACTTCTCAGGAGTCAGGACTACTGAATTATAAGTTTATGCAGAAAGTATGAATTCTTAGAGATCACTTCCATCGAAAGCCAATCACAATCCGCGTATACGGTAAACCGTGACATCAATGGAGAAATCACTGAAACGTAAGTTGGTGGTGGATTTAAAGATTGAACCACAAAAGTCTAGTGTCTTGGACAAGAACATCTCAGACTCAAAACTGGCTAAGATGTGTAAAATTCAACGACTATCGGTACTGGCGTGCCCTTAACTGGAAAAGCATCTTGTTCCCTCTCTTGCTACGACTAACTTGCGAAAAGGATTTTATCCGCTCAATGATTTAAAAGGAGCTTATACATCACTCAAACAGCAGCTTCAGAACAAGATTGTCTAGTTACAAATGGCTTACTAACAGTGTGCATGTTCAGTAAGTGTACCTCATGAGTCCATATCCTTCCTTTTGCTTTGCTCCAACCATCCAAAGTCTTTAGGCGGCCATATCTAATGACAAAGTGATCAAACACGAGAAATCTTTAGTACCAAACAAGAAAATAAAACTACTAAAAGACACTTCGTTGTTCATTTCTATGATACCATACTAGTTCTACCACTGCCAGTAAATACATCTTCCAATTCTTCACAGTGAAAAGCATAACGACAATCACTTACGCACATCTTATCCCTTACAATTTTCACCATCACTTGATTTCTAGCTTCTATTGGAGCTAAATTTCATATACTTTCTGCAACAACAACAACAACCAAGCCTTATCACACCAAGTGGGGTCGGCTGCATGAATCATACAACGTCTCTGCGCTTGGTTTTCCGCCATGTACTCTCCTAAAACAAATAATCCTACAACTCACAAATTGAAGGGGCATATCTTCTTCACAATTCCACTCAACATGAATTCCTTTACGCATAGCAAGTCAATCCGAAACCAATCCAAACGATGTATATGCACATAATTCAAAGCTAAAAGAAGAAAACTTTCTCACCCTCCAGAAGATTCTGCCTTCAACAAGCCCGTAAGGAACCGGCCCGAAATTCCTCGAATCACGCGAGGCATAGATGTTGTCTCCCTCCACCCAAACATGTCCCTTAGGAACCTATTACCAACAACAACATTACAATCTCCAAAATCCTTAAAAAAAAAACCGAAGAACATAAAAGAAAATGTCGAAAACCAAAAACCCAAAATCCCAAAACCCAAAATCCAAAACAAAACCAACATTGCAAAGTTGAAATGGAACACGAAGATACCACTATAGTCTCCGACCGATCACCGTTCTTAGGGTCGACAACATAAGTAACAGACTGACCCTCCGTTGCTATCAATCTCTTGGCGACGGTCTTCCGAGGAGCCTCAGGCGACCGTACCATGACAATATCTCCGACACCGATTCTGTCGAACCGGGTCGAGATACGTTCAGCCAAGCACAAATTATTTCCGGCCAGGCCGATGGTCGGGAGCATGCTGGGACCGTAGCACTGCACACACGGAATCACAACCCATCCCCGTGTTTCTGTTCATTTTTGCTCTCAGCTCATCGAATTTAACGTAATTAAAAAAAAAAAAAATCAGTTAACAGTTACCAGAGCTACGGTGAGGAGGTGCGTCTTGGTGACTTGGACGAAGCATACGAACTTTACCAGTCTCGGAGCGACGTCCCTTATTTCTCTCCCTGTATTTTTGAATGCCTCCGAAGCCAGAAACTGCCTTATGTATCCAAACGCCATGGGAGGAGCAGAGAGCAGAGATGTACAGTGTGAGAGAGAGAGGGGGAGACAGAGAGATGTCTTTTTTACTTCACTGTGTTTAGGCCTTTTGTTTTGGGCTTGGATATGACAAACCAGGAAATGGGCGTTTGTAATGGGCCTATTTTGGATTTTCTAATGGGTCACCGTTTTTGGAATGTTTTTAACTAACTGAGCGACAAGTTTTTGGATGAGCCACCGCTTTGTGTTCGAAAACAGTGTAAATGTAGTTGCGTCATCTTTATTTATTTATTTTATATGTACGAGATATTACCATATTAGGCTAGGAGAGTATCGAACTCAAAACTTTGAAAACAATTTTGATGATATGGCACAACGTCTGTTAAAAATGAAGCATGTCTTAGAGGTGAGCTCGATTGATTCAATATCGATGAACCTGGAAAAATGTTCAATGTTTTTAACTAACTGAAACAACTCCTTGTCGCATCATCATCTTTAAGATGCCAAAACAACTCTTAACTATATGGGTTACTAGTAACTTATTCATCAAATAATTATCTCACTTTTTTAATTTCCATGAAATATCCATTTCATGATGTTGTGGTCACATTTATTTGATGCCATATATAAGTAAAAATGAAATGACTATAGAACCTCTTATTACATGAAGTATGATTGTATAATGACTACCAATTCTTCTAACAATTTACAAGTATATACGTAACTGAGATATTGGCTAACAATTACAAGTACAAGTGTAACTGAGAATCTGAGATATTGGCAGAAACTAAAATATGAGATAATTTTCATTTTCTTAAATTATTTGCAATAACAGTAATTAGAAAAGAGAGATGTATAAAAATTTTCACCCAACTGATGTTTTTAGATAAATAATTCTAACTGAATTTTAACTTTTTTTTGTTTTTTTTGTTTTGTTGGTAGAATATATTGACTGCATATTTTTTTTATTTATTCCAAATTAAAAAAAAATTAGAAACCATGGTAACAAAATGAAAAATGTTGTAGATTAATACAATCCACTGGTAACACTACCATTAAAAATCTTATCATCCTGTCCAACCTGATGCCACCGAAACGAGTTGTCGATATCCATCACATTATAAACTTGCTGCAGATGAAATTCACTTTCACCGCAATCTTCTTTGTACCGCACTTTGTTAACACGATAAGCTTCAACTTATTTCTGGACTTGTTTCCAACTGCATGAAGCACCAAACGATTAATAGGAAAGAACTAAATGATGGCTTGAATTTTCTCTTTTAGCTTCAAGACGGTGTTGTGTTCGGCCTTTTCAATAGAGACATGCATTTTTGGACGTGGGGTCTGTTGTGCGGAAGCGTCAAATATGAAACCAATAGGCTAATACGGTAAAATATGACAAGACAAATAATCCAAAAGACACAAGGATTTATACTGGTTCGGCGTAAGCCTACATCCAGTTCCGAGACGGCGAGGAAATTCCACTAATATCAAAAGGAGATTACAAATAGAGTTTTAACTCTCAAACCCAAATCCCACATACACCCAATAGCTCTCACTAAAACAAAGAACAAATGGAGAAAATGGAAACATATACCAAATTCCTTCTCTCCCAAAAGCCACAACATGTAGCACAAATATCTTTGATTGAGTTATCACTAACCAAGGGGGAAAGCAGCAACCCTATTTCAAATGGGAGAGACGAATGCTCTCTCCTCTGCTCACTGATTAGAGCTGTCAACAGACAACTCCCTTTTTCTCCTCTACTGCCGCTCCCCCTTCACCAAAGGCATAACCAAAAAACATATAATAAACAAAAGGAACAAAACCATAATTGCCACATATTCTTTGCCTTTGTAAAAGCCACAAATCAAGGGCTAGACATCATAATGATGTCCCCCTTTTTCTTATTCTATTTTATTAGCCGAAAGGTGTTGTCCACTTGGTCACAAATCCAACAATCTCCACCTTGACCAAGTTCTGAAAGCATCACAGAGAATCGAATCAACAATCACCATAAGCACCCAAAGTACAAACTAAAACCAACGGGAACTAAATCAAATTCCCCAAACTTACCAGTGCTCATAACAATTTCCACCTCGACTCAAACTGTACCAAAGCCAACGAAAGTGAACATTTCTCTACCGTCTTCTCCAAATTTGCAAACCATAAGTGCCTTGATTAAAAAAACAAAAGTGATTCAAACGAAGAACTGAAATTCTTCAATATCACCGACAAAAGATCAAGCACACCATACCAAAGTTGGACACACAACGAACTCCACCTGCTCACAAACACCATGGTCTTAAACTGCACCAATAGACTCATTCACATAGCATGGCACATTCTCCAAGTCAAAACTGATTACAAATTTGGCAACAAGGTCTCACATACCACATACAAAAATATGCCCTTCACTCAAGTTTACCATCATCACATGAGCACCAACAGGACAACCAAATTTTAAATTCAAATAATCAGTAGGAGATCCAAAACCATACCTCAACTGGAGTCTTCAAGAAAAATAATTGCAGATGATGGAGACCAACAGACCAAATAGCAGTGGCAAACAAATCCAACCAAATGTCCATAGACCAAAGTTAGAAAGCATATGACTTGCCTTCTACAAGAGGGTTCCACACAAATGTTCCGCATTAGGTGTCTCACTATCAAAACCTTGCAGAACTCAACAAATTGGTCCTCACTGAATACAATTTTACCAAAAGGCAAAACCATACCAATATCCAAAACAAACAAAAAACAATGAAGAGGCAACTGACAAAACACAAGCACAACATAACAAAAGAATCCTTACAAACTCTTAAATCTCCATATGTAGCGAAGAGATTCAAGAGTACCCACAACACCAGATTCCTTTTTTTTTTTTTTTTTTTTAATATTTCAGATCTGGTGTAGCCAACTGTCATCATAGAACAAAGTCGAAGTCGTCATCGACGACATTCGCACTCGCACCAGCATTATCTTTCAGTTTTGGGCAATCAACTTTCCAATGCCCTTCCTTGCGACAATAGTTGCATGTGTTGTTTCTGATCTTAGACTTCGATCTCAAATTTCCTTTATTACTACCTGAACCATATTCTCTATCTCTGCCTCTTGCTATCAAAGCCTCAGAATGAGAATCATTCAAATTTCCAAATACTTTGTTCTTTAACTCTCTTGAATTCAAAGCGGCTTTTACATTCTCCATACAAATAGAATCTCTCCCATATAACAAAGTTTCAACAAAATTCGCATACGAAGGAGGTAAAGAACACAACAAAATCAAAGATTGATCCTCATCATCAATTTTATTATCCATACTTTTCAAATCCATAATAACCTTATTAAACTCATCAAGATGGTTTTGAATAGGTGTACCTTCAGTCATACGGAGAGTGTACAAACGTTGCTTCAAATACAAACGATTGGTGAGGGATTTGGTCATGTATATACTCTCCAACTTAAGCCACAAACCAGCTGCAGTAGTTTCATTTTCCATCTCACGAAGAACTTCATCAGATAGTGATAACATAATTGCACTATGTGCTCGATTCAAAGCGTCTTCTTTTTCTTCAGCAGACCAATCTTGTGGCAAGGCTTCCACACCCTGTAGCGCCTTAAGCAACCCTTGTTGAACTAGCACAGCTCGCATCTTAACCCGCCACAGGCTAAAATCATTCCTCCCATTGAATTTTTCAATATCATATTTCACCGACATATTCGAAGGTTTCATAGACATATTAGTACAAAGCCCCAAGTCGAAACTCAGAGCTCTGATACCACTTGTTGTGCGGAAGCGTCAAATATGAAACCAATAGGCTAATACGGTAAAATATGACAAGACAAATAATCCAAAAGACACAAGGATTTATACTGGTTCGGCGTAAGCCTACATCCAGTTCCGAGACGGCGAGGAAATTCCACTAATATCAAAAGGAGATTACAAATAGAGTTTTAACTCTCAAACCCAAATCCCACATACACCCAATAGCTCTCACTAAAACAAAGAACAAATGGAGAAAATGGAAACATATACCAAATTCCTTCTCTCCCAAAAGCCACAACATGTAGCACAAATATCTTTGATTGAGTTATCACTAACCAAGGGGGAAAGCAGCAACCCTATTTCAAATGGGAGAGACGAATGCTCTCTCCTCTGCTCACTGATTAGAGCTGTCAACAGACAACTCCCTTTCTCTCCTCTACTGCCGCTCCCCCTTCACCAAAGGCATAACCAAAAAACATATAATAAACAAAAGGAACAAAACCATAATTGCCACATATTCTTTGCCTTTGTAAAAGCCACAAATCAAGGGCTAGACATCATAATGATGTCCCCTTTTTCTTATTCTATTTTATTAGCCGAAAGGTGTTGTCCACTTGGTCACAAATCCAACAGGGTCTTCGTGTTGAGCTGGATTTTATAGGCTTGTCCTCCATGACCTTCACATTGTTGTTACAATTACTATTATTCGTCGGTTCATCGAATTCAGATGCGACTAGGAGTTGGATGCGAGAATTGTTTGTCAGTATTCAACGTCGCATTGGTCGTGTAGGACTTGGCTATTGAAGACTAGGGTTTGGTTGGAAATGGGAATCGCTTGGGTATTTTTGAACCTTCTCTTTGATCTTGAGAACAGTGTCGAAAAAAAAAAAAGTTATGTTCTTTTTTTGGGACAACAGATGAGCCTATCGTTGACGTGGTAAATACTTTGAAGACTTAAAACTCAGAAGATACTCAATTCATGCGGAGAATTCAGACCAAAGAGCACGCCATTCACATGGTAACTAGTAATAAAATTCATAAAGTAATAAAATTCATAACAGAGAACATAACATTGACATACTAATTAGTAATTGTAGCAGAAAAATAATATCCAAAATAACCATTTGTATGGGAGATTATTTTTGGCTTATCTTACAAAATTGCCGCTATATAGAGTAGATGAATACAAGCCACCTTAGTCCTTACAGACGAGTTTCAATACAACCATGAAACTGAGATAATGGTTAGGGAAGATAATGCCGGTAAAAAGGGATGGAATTGAAGTCCTTTTGTTTATTCAAACCCCATATTGTATCGCCGCAACTCAATGCCCGATCGGGTTTGCAACTCAACAGATCCTGAGTAGAAAATCTTATTCACCAAAATATATAAAAATCAAAATAAACCACCATATCTTGTCTCTTTCTTATTCTCCCAGTTGCTAACTGGATCAAATGTTATAATTTATTGATAACTGGTTGCCAAGTTATAGTTATAACAGTTTTCACTTTTTTCTCATAAACACTTTTGATTTTTTCCCAAAATATTGTGCTTATAGTTATAACAGTTTCGATTATAAATAAGATATTTTGTTAATTGGCCAAGTTATAGTCAAGTATTATTCATAACCTTATGCCTCAGTCTAAGAAATTCGGGGGCTGATTGGATGGTCAACCAATCCTAACTCAGGTTAGGCTCGGGTTGTCCAATTTTATTTAGAGAGTCCTAATGAAAAGGGTTCTTCAAACCAAAACTAACCTAATAATTTTATTTAATTAAAATGGCTTGCACTTCAATGAAAGGAGGGAAACAACCCAATTTTTGGCGTGCGTGGCTATAAGGCAACCAGCCAGCCAAGTGGGGACCAACGATTGATTAATTTGTGCTTTTGTTAATATTTTATTATTATTATTATTATTTATCCTAATTATTAAATAAAGTTATTAAAGTGTGTTTGGTTAAGATTTAAAGTTTTAAAACATTTTTCATTATTTTCTTTTTTATATTCAAACTCAATTCTACTTTATATTTAAAGAATTTTTTAAAGTTAAATCAAATCGCGTCAACACCAGTTAAAATTCAATTTGATAAATCATTATCAATCACAATTCAAACTTCAACCACAAAAAATGTCAAAGCCTCAACTAAAAGAAATGCAAACGCCACTTTTATCCATTATCAAATGAAAACTTTGAATCTTGCCATTCTAGAACATATACATATTTTATTTAACATGAAGTGTGATGACCATGAATGATATGTTCTTTTAAACCAAATTGCATTCTTAATCTTTATTGGATATTGCATTCTTAATCTATATTATCAATGGATATTGTACTAATGTTAAAAAAATTATTATTTACTATGCCTTGTTGTTGAAGTTACCCACTACATATTTATTATTGCAATGATGTAATTTATTTTCTACACCGTGTTGCGTGCTATGTTGCTCTGCACTATTATTTAATTTCCTCAACCAATAATAAAAAATAAAAATAAAGTCTTATATTATTATTGGCCCTTTCATTTGTTTTCTAGTCTTTGTTTGGGTGATGGATTGTTTGGCGACTAATTAGTAAGAAATGAATTACAAAAAAATTTCTCAAGCATCATCATCATTTTTAATATTCTCAACACAACGCCAAATGTACCTGAAACACAGGTGATATATCACGTGTCATTGTATAAGTGGGGAAGTTTTATTTTGTAAATTGTTAAATTTTTAACATAAGTGTCTCACTACTTGTATTCTAGTGTATCACTTTGTGTTCTGAAAATATTGAAAAATCTCCTCCAGACGTGGGGTTACTTTCCACTGAAGCCCCGGTCTGGGCGTGCCATGTGTATTCAGAACATAAAATTTCTCAGTTCTTTAATGTTAAATCATACCAAAACTGAAGTAGCATCCATAACAAATTCAAGACTGACCCCCACAAGGGATCTACTAATTTCCAAGCCTTTCTTAATAATCTTTCTTTTTTACAAGATATAGATGTAGTAATGATATTTAAACACTAAAATATGAACGCCAATCTCTAATTTGAAGCATTCCACTGTGTTTTCAGCGGTTGATTTCACTCTCGGAAACAAGATTTCAAGTCAGAGTCAGGATTGTGAGGTGCGTAAGACCAGTCTCCAAAAGCTCCCTTTTGTTCAAAAGTCTATCAGATGAACAATCTTCTTCCTGATGCAAACAGAGATTGCGTACATTAAATTAAGTAATGAGTCCGACTACTAGCATAAGATTAATTAATACTTCAACGAGACAGTAAAGAAATTTTGAAAATTTAAGGGTAAAGCTGCACATTTTATCGGATGATACAATATTCTACCACTTATGAACTCCTTGAAGATTTTATTTTTTGTCAAACGATAAATTTGTCAAATTAGGGAGCCGATAGGGTTTGAACCCATGTTATGGTGCAAAGGTCAACACTCCTCTTCACCACTGTGGTAGAGGGCCACTTGCCCTTGAAGAAGAACTCTTTTAAGTGCTATAGAATATTGGCCACATACTCTACTCCAAACTTGGCTCAACGCTTTCATTTCTTTTCTAGTCTTTGTCTGGGTGATGAATTGTCAAGTGGTAAGCGATAGTGACTAAATTAGTAAGAAATGAATTACAAAGAGTTATCGGAATCACCAATTTATGATAAACAAATAAAATATGGGAACTTTAATGAAAAGCATCCGGTACTATTCACTTTAACGAAAAACCACATTTTACACTAAAAAGTCAATCCTGGTACTATTCACTTTACTCTTTATTTTGTCCTTATCATTAAAACTCAAAGTTTTCAAGCCCTTTTCATTAGTTTTCCTATAAAATAATGTTTAATTAGATTAATAATCCTGTAGTGATAGAGTAGTTGGAAAATAGCTCATGAAGTAAAAAATCTAGGATTTAAGCCCATGTGGTGAAGTCTGTTAGAATTTAGACCTAAAATTAAAAATTTCGTCAACTCTTCGTTAATTGGTAGCATATGAGGCTCACATGGGCCTAAATCCTAATAGACTTCACCACATAGGCTTAAATCCTAATTTTTTATCACATGTACTATCTTCCAACTACTCTATCCTCATAGGACTAGCCATAAAATAATGTTATATTCAAACTCGAAAATAGAAATCTGCAGCCTGCATATGAGTGAGGCAAACACCAACGTGGAATACAAATCCAATCCAACATTCAAGAAAAGAAAAAAAAAAGGGAGAGAGGGAGGGAGAAAACGGAAATCAAAATCGTAAATTTGAAGAGGAAAGAAAACTTACTGCCCAAATGGGAACGAAAAGTTACACACTCACCATTATTCTTGCTTTAATCGTGGACAAAAACAGTTTTTTTAGTTATTGTTCAAATTCCTGCTAAACTCATATCGAGTAATGCTCATCTAAGATTCTCATTTTGAGGGTTTGTAAGGTTCTTTTTTATTTAAACTCTTAAATTAATTTGACAGTCGATTAATCAATAACTTTAATATTATTCTTGTTACACTCAAACAAATCATCTCAATCCCCTCTCTTCCCTACGCATCTCTCTCCCTTCCCCTTCCATCTTCTTCCCCTACGCGTCAAATGTTTTGGGCAGTTGGTTGGACGCGAGAGGCATTCAGCCTTCTGTATGATGCAAATGTTTGTTGACTTTCAATCACTAGGTGCCAAACTACAGATTGTTTCTGCGTTTGCTGTTGAGCACATCAAGGGTTTTGTTCTCATCGAACCTGACAAGAAATCTGATAATAATGAGGTGATCTTTCCTTGTTTAGCCAAATACTATTCTTAATCTTAATATACTAATATATGCACTGCTACTCACACGAAAAGCGTAGATGGAGAGGGAGGGGGAGAAGGGAGAGAGGGATTGATTGAGAAGGTTTTTGTGAAATTGGAGGGAGCGAAACCGTTCAGTTTGTGTTCAATGTTTGCATGAGCCGAAGACTCGTCAATTACAGTGCATACAATCATCTCACAATGGTCAAGCAGACACAATTATGTCCTGTTGATTTCATTTATTGCTAAATTTCACTAATACTTCCGTTCTAATTAAACTTCTATTGAAGCTTAGTTTTATGATTTATCAAAAGGTCACTAGTTTAGCACTCATGAATTCAAAGTCATATCTTGAAGAAAGCCATAAGTAACAGTCCCAAATTTGAGTGTTGAAAACCTTGTGTCAAATGTAGTCTAGTAAAAGTTTGTATCAGATTAATATGACACAGTATAAATGTCTTTGAATTAATTACGAAGGTAAGATATAGAAAATAAAATATTACATTTACTTCAAAATCAAAAGAAGGGAAATTATTTTAAAGGGTACAAATAATAAGGCTAATTAAGTTAGACAAATTTCTATTTACTTAAATATAGGGCCACAATGTTATAAATTAGAAAACATAAATTAAATTTCACAAAATTACAATTTCGGATATGAAATTCAAGACTAAGTCAGCTTCTATCCATATCATATCCACAGGATTTAAAAAACTGAATTAATAATCTTGATATCCACATCATATATATCCACATGATTTTAAAAACCGAATTAACAATGTTTTCACTTATCTCCGGCCTATGTTTCAAATATTAGTTCATTTATCCCTTATACGTATTAATATATATATATATATATATATATATATATATATATATATATATATGTAAACGTGAGTCTTTAAAAATAAGTAGGTAAATATATTGTAAATATTAGGAATCCTTTTTTAGGAAGGATTATTTGTTGTGTCCTTTTTAATTATAGTTTCCTTATAGAACAAGGATTGTATTAGTATATATTTCAAGGAAGTAATACAATGAAATTACCCTGTAAAAATTCTATTTGGCATCAAGAGCCAGTGTTGCCGAAACCCTAGTTTTTCCGCTGTGCTTGGTTGACTGTTTTTCTGCAAATCTTTTGCAGAAAACAGTGGTGCCGTGTGTGTGGGTGTAATCTTGCTGGCGTGTGCAGCAGTGTGGGTAGTGCTTTGACTGGTTCTTTGACTGGTTCATGCACAATCTTGCCGTGTGTCTGCACAGTAGTTCTTTGATTGGTGTAGCAGTGTGGTAAACATCAGTCTTGCTCTTTTTTTTTCTGTTTTTTTTACGGTAAAGCTGGATGGCATCAGAAGGAGGCAGTGGCATGTTGAAGTTGGAAGGCAGTAACTCAATCAATAATCCAGTATTGAATCCTGTCGTTATTCAGAGTGATGCGTCTGCTGTACCAAACACCGTAAAATTAAATGGATCAAATTATCCTCTTTGGTCCAAGGTTTTGGAGATGCACATTGCTGGACGCGGTAGGAAGGGCTTTGTGACTGGGAGTACCAAGGAGCCTGCTGAGGATAGTGCTGAATATATGACATGGGAGACATGGAATGCAATAGTAAAAAGGTGGTTAATCAATTCCATGGAACCTGCTATCATGGGATTTTTTATTCACCTGCGTACTGCTAAAGAAGTTTGGGAAGAGGTGGCTCGGACCTATTATGATGGTTCGGATATTTCTCAAATTTATGAATTGAAGGTTAAATCCTTCAGACTCTGTCAAAAGGGCCGACCAGTTGGTGTGTATTATGCTGACCTCAAGTCCGTTTGGCAGGAGTTAGATCAAATGAGACCAATCAAGATGAAGTGTGCTGTGGATTTCAAGACCCTTCGAGAAGAGATTCAAATTGATCATGTGTATGCTTTTTTGGCGGGTTTGGATGATATCTTTGATAAGGTACGGAGTGATATTCTAGGTACTCAACCCTTACCATCTGTTGAGGAAATGTTTTCTGTTGTTCGGCGTGAAGTACAACGACATGCTACTATGATGGGTGGAAGTAACAACCAAGGTGGGCTGCCATCCATGGCCATGATATCTCAGCCAGCTGCTGTCCCTCGTCCTAATAATTCTTCTAATCACTCTTTAAATTCTCGTCCATTCAATCGAGAAAATAAAGATGATTTGAAGTGTACTTTCTGTGGACAAACCCGTTATACTGAGGATATGTGTTTTGCTAAGCATGGGGTGTCTGATTGGTTTCCAGAATTGAAGAAGAAATTGCATGCAAAGGAGCGTGAAAGTGCAGGAAACAATGGAGGTTGTGCCTCCCTAGCTACAGCCCCACCAACAGCAAAGGAGGCCGACACTCCTGGTAATGACCCGAGTCAAACCTTGCTGACTCGTTCTACCCATGGTAACTCGTCATCCACCGTAAGTACTGTAGGGCATGGTCTCTTGGCCGCTGATACTAAGCATCATACAGGTTAGATTTTGGACTCTGGTGTAACGGATCATATGACATATGATAAGAATATGTTTCAATGTATGACAACATCTCACAGGGAATATATTGCCACCACTAATGGTACCCGTGCTCCTGTTATTGGTGCTGGCACCGTGTATCTCACTGCCTCTCTCCCTTTACACCGATGTTTACTTGTTCCATATTTATCACATCATTTACTTTCTATACCACACGTTATTGAACAATTGGATTTGTTGTTCTAATGTATCTGTCCTTTTGTTTACTTCAGGATATTCAGACCAAGGAGATAATTGGGCGTGGCACTAAGAGAGATGGGTTGTATGTGGATGATGTCGTTCTTGGCAGAGCTCATGCAGTACGAGTGTTCTGTGATAGTAATTTACAAGAAGCATGGTTATTGCATCGTCAATTAGGGCATGCATCCTTTAGCTATTTACGGCATATGGTGCCTAGTTTATTTAGTGGAATAAATGAATCAGACTTACATTGTGAAGTATGTATTCTTGCTAAAAGCCATCGTGCTTCATTTCCTTCTAGTATGAATAAAAGACCTTTTCCATTTGATCTTGTGTATTCCGATGTTTGGGGGCCTTCTCCAGTTACTACTTCTTCGGGAATCCGGTGGTTTGTTGCATTTGTTGATGATTGCACTCGTATGACATGGCTTTATGTGTTGAAAAATAAAAGTGATGTTAGTGCCATATTTCGGTCCTTTGCTCAGCTGGTTCAGACACAATATTCTTCTGTTATCAAGGTTTTCTGTTCTGATAATGGCGGAGAATACATCAATTCTAAGTTGTCGATTTTTCTACATGATCAAATGATTCTCCATGAAACCACGTGTCCGCATACTCCACAACAAAATGGGGTTGTAGAGCGTAAAAATTGCCATATTTTGGAAACAGCCCGTGCCTTGCTCCTTGGGGCTTCCGTTCCTCCACGTTTTTTGCCTGAAGCAGTTACCTATGCCGTGTATGTTATTAATCGTATGCCTTCTCGGGTGGTTAGTTTTCAAACATCCTTTCAAGTCCTCACACAGCATGCTCTTGTGGTGTCACATAATACTCTCACTCCTCGAGTCTTTGGTTGTGTGGCTTATGTTCATATTCAGAAAATACATTGTAGTAAATTGGATCCATGTGCATTACGGTGTGTCTTTCTGGGTTTTTCTTCTCACCAAAAGGGGTATTAGTGTTACCATCATGAAACAAGGCATATGTATGTAACTACGGATGTGACCTTTTCTGAAACGGAATATTTCTACACTTCCGTACCTTCCCCTTCAGATCACCAGGGGGAGAACACTGTTGGTAATCTGAGTTGGTTGGATCTAGGGGGAGATGTGATTATTGAACATCGTGTAGGACCTGGAATTGTTGGTGCCGAATGTACAGTGAGTACCGAGTGTGTTGACAACTCAGATGATGATGGTGATTTGACCGAACCCATAAGAGAGCCTCGGCTAGTTGCTGCCGAGGAATGTCCTAGTGCTCAATAGTCCCTTGCCAAGCCCACTACCCATGTTCTTGCTGAGTCCAGTATGCCCTATTTCTCTAGTTCCAATGTGCCGCCCAATACGTCTTCTCTGAATATTCCTGAGTAAGTATTGTAAATGATTGTGTAACTGATCCAAGTAATAATGTGAGTACTTATAAATTGCCACCGAGACAAAATCGAGGTGTGCCTCCTGATAGGTTTTCTCCTGAAAGGAAGGTAAAGTATCCGATAGCCAATTATGTATCATGTAACAAGCTTGCACCAGAACGTTAGACCTTGGTGAGCAATATGGAGTTTATTCAAGTACCAACTCAAGTGGAGGAAGCTCTAAAAGATCCAAAGTGGGCGAAAGCAATGGATGAGGAGATGTTGGCATTACAAAAAAATAATACTTGGGAGGTGATGATGCTACCTGCAGGAAAGAAGACCGTGGGATGCCGATGGGTATTTACAGATAAATAAGGTTGATGGAACGGTTGACAGATACAAAGCAAGGTTGGTGGCTAAATGGTATACTCAAACATATGGGGTGGATTATCAAGAGACTTTCTCCCCGGTTGCCAAGATGAATACAGTACGTGTTCTTATCTCTTTAGTTGCAAATATGGACTGGCCATTAAAATAGTTCGATGTGAAGAATGCGTTTCTCCATGGGAATTTGGAGGAAGAAGTATATATGGATTTTCCTCCTGGATATAGCAATGGTGGGAATACCGGAGTATGTCGATTGCGTAAGTCACTCTATGGGCTTAAGCAATCACCTCGTGCATGGTTTGATAGATTTACTCAAGTGATGAGAAAGAATGGATATCGTCAGAGTCATTCTGATCATACGTTATTTGTAAAACGTAAACAAAATAGAGTAACAGCTTTGATTATCTATGTAGATGACATGATTATAACAGGAGATAATGTTGATGAGATGTCCAAGTTGCAAGGAAACCTTGCGGCCGAATTTGAAATGAAGGATTTATGAGATTTGAAATATTTTCTGGGAGTTGAAATTGCTCGCTCATCTAAAGGTATCTTCTTGTCTCAACGTAAGTATGTGCTGGATTTATTAAAAGAGACTGGTATGTTGGGATGTAAGCCAGTAGAGACTCCTATTGTTGAAAAGCATCATTTGGGTTTGAATCCAAGTCAGAAACCGGTTGACAAAGGTAGATATCAGAGGCTTGTATGGAGACTTATTTATTTGGCTCATACTCGTCCTGATATTGCCTATGCTGTAAGTGTTGTGAGTCAGTTCATGCATTCACCAAATGTGGATCATATGGTTGCTGTTATGCGTATCTTGGCATACTTGAAGTTGGCACCTGGAAAAAGAGTATTGTATGGGAGACACGGGCATTTGAGAATTGAAGGGTTTACTGATGCAGATTGGGCAGGTGATGTAACTGATAGACGGTCTACTTGTGGGTATTTTACCTTTGTTGGAGGGAATTTGGTGACATGGCGAAGTAAGAAACAGAAGGTGGTGTCACGATCTTCAGCTGAGGCCGAATATAGAGGAATGGCTCAAGGAATTTGTGAAATCCTCTGGCTACGAAAACTTCTTTTAGGACTTGGGTTTAAACCGGAGGAGACTATGAAGTTGTATTGTGACAACAAGTCCGCAAGAGATATAGCTGATAATCCAGTCCAACATGATAGAACGAAGCATGTGGAGGTGGATCGACATTTTATTAAAGAAAAGCTTGAAAAGAAGATTGTATCAATACCGTTTGTGAAGTTAGAGGAGCAACTTGCAGATGTTCTTACTCATGTAGTGTGTGGTCGAAAGTTTGGTGACTCACTTGTCAAGTTGGGCATGTGTGATATCTATGCACCAACTTGAGGGGGAATGTAAACGTGAGTCTTTAAAAATAAGTATGTAAATATATTGTAAATATTAGGAATCCTTTTTTAGGAAGGATTATTTGTTGTGTCCTTTTTAATTATATTTTCCTTATAGAACAAGGATTGTATTAGTATATATTTCAAGGAAGTAATACAATGAAATTACCCCGTAAAAATTCTATTATATATATAGAGAGATATATAGATAGTGTTTGTACCATACTTGACCAATCCCGAAACTACTGAGCACCGGTCAACGTTATACCGTCAAGGACCCAGAAGAGCTTCCCTTCAACCAGGAGGCCAATCACAATGCGACACGTGTCGACATCAGAAGCCAATCACAGCGCGACACGTGTCAACATAAGAAGCCAATCACAACACGACATGTGTCAATGTTAGAACAAAACTAGAAACTCTCTTCTATAAATAGGGATCATTCTCCCACAATAATCTCTAATGTCATTTTGTACTCAACTATTCACTAGAACTCACAAAATGAGAGCTTGAACCTATGTATTTGTGTAAACCCTTCACAATTAATGAGAACTCCTCTACTCCGTGGACGTAGCCAATCTGGGTGAACCACGTACATCTTGTGTTTGCTTCCTTGTCCCTATTCATTTACGTACTTATCTTCACTAGTGATCGAAGCAACCAAGCGAAGGTCACAAACCTGACACTTTCTGTTGTACCAAAGTCCTCGCTGATTTTGTGCATCAACATTTGGCGCCGTCTATGGGAAGGCGTGGCTGCCTCTTCTCCAAGGTTCAAGTCAAAACGACGGTCGGAGGGGCCAGACATTTTCAAAGGTGTTGAAGAGAGAAGAGGTCAGACAAATCAAGATCTTAGAAGTGCAAGAAGGGAGCTTCTACTGGTGGAGATTCAGGTGTGCTATGGAACTTAATGCCAGCCTCTATAAAAATCTGCACTCGACGGAGCTTCATAAATCGAAGAGGCGTTTGCTTTCTCAAAAGCTGGGCTGCTCAGAGACCACGAGGGCCGATCTCAAAAATCGAAGAGGCGCTTCCTTTCTAAAAAGCTGGGCTACTTAGAGACCACGAGGGCCGATCTCAGAAATCGAAAAAGCACCTGCTTTTTCAGCCTCGTCAGCACCTGTCACATGCACACTCAGCTTTGCGGAAATTACGGGCAATTTGTCGAAGATTTCTGGTGAAGTAGAAAGCACGCGAATCTTGCTGTTCAATCACCACTCTCCACACGCACCATCAACTCCTCGGGTACCACATATAACTTTGCCAAAGATCTCTGACAAAGTTTAGGCGCGAGAATTTCGAAGTTCCAGCTACCCTACTATTACCCACAAGGATAAAGGAACAGCACCACTGCTTGACAACTGGAAAGTCCTTATGTGTGTCGACCTCTGTGTTCTGTGGCAAGACAGGCTGGCAAGAACGTCCAACCTTTACTCACATTCGAGAAAAGACTCCCAACATAATTACTTTATCAAAAATCGAAGTGGCACCGCTTTCCGAATCTCGAGAGCCAGATCCCCGACGGGATTGCTTGTTCGAAAACTGAAGAGGCACAGCTCTCAGAACTTCGAGAGCCAGATTTCCTTAGATAAAGCTTGTCTGTAATCTTCACACGCAACATCAGCTTTCCAGATACCACATACCACTTTTTCAAAGTGCTCTGACAAAGTTAAAACACGTGAAGCTGGCAGCTCCCACTACATTGCTGTGACCAAGAAGGGTAAAGGAATAGCATTACTACTTGTTATTGGGAAATCCCTATATACATCGACCTCCCTCCTCAACGGACAGGCAAACCTGAAAAAATGCTCAACCCTTTCTCGCATTCGAGAATGCACCCTCAACATAACCTCTCGAAATACTCAGCTTTATTTCCCCCCGATAATACCTCAGAAAATAAGCTACACCAAGAACAAGAGTATCTCATATCATCAGGGTCGAAAGCAAGAGTATCCCATATCATGCTTTCTCCTTATCCTTGTCTTCGTCCTTGTCCACACCTGCAGGACAAAGAGAAAGAGAGCAGTCAGTCGGAACCTGAAATCAAACCTCCAATCTGGAACTGACTGCCTGAGAACTTTGCCTGGTTGCTTACTTAACATTGCTCTCGAGAACTCATCCTCAACTGCTGTCAAGGTCATGAATTCCACCGGCAAATACCTCATGACAATTGATCAGATATTGGCTCTTTACACTGAAGCTGCCAAGCGTGGATGAGTCACTATGAAGGAATGTTCTGAAGGACCATTTAAATGCAAAGGTTGCACACCACTTATGCCATGCAAAATATTGAAGCAGAAGGTTCAACGGTGAGCTGAAACAGATCACTACAGCACGACACCTTTCCATACCACATTCACTATTCCGTCAACAGCAAAAGTATCACATATCATCAAGGTCGAACGTACTCTAGATTTGATGGACTTGTTTTGACCCTCAAATTCTTGAGTCGGCCTTATACTCTGAAGGGAACCAGAAAACCCTCCAGCACAGTTCAAGAATAAGCCTGTGGAAAGTTACTTCTTCAAAAGCAAAAGTATCTCATATCATCTCTTCTTCATTTGCTTCTCCTTATCCTGGTAGCTGAATGAGAGACAATGAGAAGGAAAACAATCAACCGGAAGCCGAAGTCGAACCTCCGATCCTGGGTTGCTTGCTTGGAAGTTTGACTGCATACCTTGTCTGTCACCTCTTTCGGCAGATCTCCTAGCTCGGCGACTTGGGGGACTCCTACTATAGGGTTTGTATCGCATTTGACCAAGCCCGAAACTACAAGTAAGCTTCAAGTGAAATTGATACATTACCTTGTGCATCTTCATCGGTTAAAGATACCACCCATGGATGGAGGAAAAGTACTTCCAGAGAAGATGCCACATCTACATATGATACAGATAAGGCACGTGAAAATGATACCACACTTCGGTACTTAGAAGTTTCGTGATTACTCAATGGCTTGGATCTTGCTAGTCCCCAACCGAGGAGCTTCCCTCACTCGGGAACTTAGGGGAGCACTGTTTGTACCATACTTGACCAATCCCGAAACTACTGAGCACCGGTCAACGTTATACCGTCAAGGACCCAGAAGAGCTTCCCTTCAACCAGGAGGCCAATCACAATGCGACACGTGTCGACATCAGAAGCCAATCACAGCGCGACACGTGTCAACATCAGAAGCCAATCACAACACGACATGTGTCAATGTTAGAACAAAACTAGAAACTCTCTTCTATAAATAGGGATCATTCTCCCACAATAATCTCTAATGTCATTTTGTACTAAACTATTCACTAGAACTCACAAAATGAGAGCTTGAACCTATGTATTTGTGTAAACCCTTCACAATTAATGAGAACTCCTCTACTCCGTGGACGTAGCCAATCTGGGTGAACCACGTACATCTTGTGTTTGCTTCCCTGTCCCTATTCATTTACGTACTTATCTTCACTAGTGATCGAAGCAACCAAGCGAAGGTCGCAAACCTGACACTTTCTGTTGTACCAAAGTCCTCGCTGATTTTGTGCATCAATAGATAGATATATAGATATATAGATAGATATCTATATATCTTTATTTATATATATATATCTATATATCTATATATATCTATATATATCTATATATCTATAGATAGATATCTATATATCTTTATATATATATATATATATCTATATATCTATATATATCTATATATCTATATATCTATATATCTATATCTCTCTCTCTCTCTCTCTCTATATATATATATATATATCTATATATATATAGATATATGGGGACGGATCTGTGGCAACATGTTTATATATATATATAGGGATAGGATCAATGGACAAACATTTTTACAAATATTTTTACACTTCTTTTAAACCTTTAGATTACAAAACATCCAAAGGTCCATATTCATTCATTAAATGACATGGATGCTTAAGTGGATTTTAACTAATATTAAACATAAAAATAAAATTCAAAAATCATAAAATATGGAAGGTAATTAAAATTAAAATTAAAAAGGAGAGAGGAAAATAAATTATACTTTAGAAAAGGAAAAAAAAAATATTTTTTTAATGGATTCCTTTAAACTTGCAGATGACTTTTAACATGAAAGATGGTTAATCCATCCAAACCCATCATCTGCCGTATTGCCTTCGGTGTTGCTTCTACAATTGTAGACTGAAAGTAGTTCTTTTATCAGATTTTTTTAATAGATTTGATGTTTTACCCGAGAGTATAGGTCAAGTTGAAGGGGAATCACCATAAGTAATGGAAACAAATTCATTAATTAACTCATGGCTAGAGTGGTATCGAATTTGTTTCCGTTTGTTCCGGACTCGGGTGAGGTTTTGGAAAGTTTCGACCTTGGTTGGATTTTGTTTTCGAAGTTAGATATTGTGTTAGTCTTAGTTGATTAGGAGTTGTGATTTAAGTGCTAATGGCAGCAAGTAAAGGAGCGAGTCTCAAGATATCGATGCTTTGATTTATATTTTTATATCTAATCTTGTTCTATTTCGATGTTGCTTCGAAAGGCTTATCTTTGAGTTTTCTTTTTTATTGCAGGTATTCATGAAATAAGTGCATTGCGCTTGGATGCATGTATTAATCTCCCTACATAAGTGAACAATAATAAAGAATATAGAATTGTGTTTTGCTTACCTAATGGTGATTTTTCTGTAGATATTAGGGAGACTTTTGGCAACAATCTCATCCAAGCTTTGCAGACGCCATTGACAAATTAAGAAGAGATTTCATTGTTTATAATGGTTGAGATGATAGGTTGACAATATGGCAATTAATTTTATTTTTATTTTCCGAAAAATACATATTAAATATAAATAAAACTTTACAATTATAATCTTCTTTCTCTCTCATCTATCTTAATAGACTTTCAACGAATTGGCATAGTCTAATAACCATCTTTGAATTCTCGCTGTCATCTAATCCTATTTTTGGGGAAAGTATTTTAATCAAATCTCCCTCTCTCATTTATTTCTAATAATTGGTGAAGAACAAGAACAAAAACCCTAATTACGTTTCTCCTTCTTCCTATGCAAACCTAATAAGCTTTTCTTTTTCATCATCACTCAATTCATTTCTAATCTATTCTTGTTCAAATGGCAGAGAGCGTGGCACATTTTGCATCAAACTCTTCCTCTATCCCTTAGTATGTGAGATATTATCCTTCTTTCTACCCCAATATCTCATAGAAAATTCTTATTTTACATTCTGATTAAAAAAATCAAAATTCTCTCTCATAAAGCTTGACAGAAATCGAATTTGTGAAGTATCAATAACGTTAATAAAACACAACTAATTTCAAAACATTTTTGGCATAAACTTTAACAAAATACACCCAATTTTCCAAACTATGAAAACTGTAACAAAATAGCACAATTAAGTGACTAATTTATCCTACAAAATTTAAACATCATCACTCTCCAAATATTCTTGGTCATCACTCTCCCACATATTAGGAATAAATGAGAGAGTGAGATTTGATTAAAATACTTTCCCCAAAAATAGGATTAGATGACAGTGAGAATTCAAAGATGGTTATTTTGGTGAAAGTCTATTAAGATAGACGAGAGAGAAAGAAAATTATAATTGTAAAGTTTTATTTATATTTAATATGTATTTTTCGGAAAATAGAAATAAAACTAAGTGCCACATTGTCAACCTATCATCTCAACCATTGAAAATGGACTAATATAATGGCTAGATACTTGTGTAAAAAATTGTGTAAAAAACATGGTGCCGCGAATAAGATAGATAAGAGAGAAAGAAAATTATAATTGTAAAGTTTTATTTATATTTAATATGTATTTTTCGGAAAATAGAGCGATATTGTCAACCTATCATCTCAACCATTGAAAGTGGACTAATCTAAATAAGATAGATAAGAGAGAAAGAAAATTATAATTGTAAAGTTTTATTTATATTTAATATGTATTTTTCGGAAAATAGAGCGATATTGTCAACCTATCATCTCAACCATTGAAAGTGGACTAATCTAATGGCTAGATGCTTGTGTCAAAAATTGTGTAAAAAACATAGTGCCACGGATAAGATAGATGAGAGAGAAAGAAAATTATAATCGTAAAGTTTTATTTATATTTAATATGTATTTTTTGGAAAATAGAAATAAAACTAATTGCCATATTGTCAACCTATCATCTCAACCATTAAAAGTGGACTAATCTAATGGCTAGATACTTGTGTAAAAAATTGTGTAAAAAACATCGTGCCATGGATCCGCCTCCTATATATATATATATATATATGTAGGTTGGTTCCCTCAATCGTTCATACTCTTAGCTAGTAACCATGGCTACCAATATTGTTGTTTTTCTTGTTACTTTCTCCATTGCTTGCTTTGCCATTTCTTCCAATGCCGGAAGAGTCCTAGACTCGAACAATGTTGCAAGCAACAATGGTGGTAGCAACTTCACTCATGTATGTGATCCTTCAAGGTATTCTGACCTTGGTTTGGACATGTCAGCCTTTGCCTTTTGCGACTCTAAACTTTCGTATGGCGATAGGGCCAAGGACTTGGTAGATAGGATGACACTGGCGGAGAAAGTGAAGCAGCTTGGAAATAATGCAAAGGGGGTTCCAAGGTTGGGGTTGCCAAAGTATGAGTGGTGGTCTGAGGCACTCCACGGTGTGTCAAATGTTGGTCACGGGACTTGTTTCGATGATCTTATTCCGGGTGCAACAAGCTTCCCCACTGTTATTCTTACCACCGCAGCGTTCAACCAGTCTTTGTGGAAGCAAATTGGTCAGGTATACATTGTATCACTACATTTTTGTCAATGTTTTTGGTTGGAAAGATGACAACACTAGACAAAGCTGTGGAAATTACTTTTTATTAATAAAAAAAATGCTCAAAGCTATACTTTTCGTTTGCTTGAATTGTATAAATATATTAATTTATATAATTTGATCTTGTACTAAATGAATTTTTTTTTCTTTACGACTATTTTAGGTTGTTTCAACAGAAGCAAGAGCCATGTACAATCTAGGAAGAGCCGGGTTGACATATTGGAGTCCCAACGTTAATGTAGTGAGGGATCCGAGGTGGGGAAGAGCCACGGAAACACCCGGTGAAGACCCTTATGTTGTTGGCGTTTATGCCTCTAACTACGTCAGAGGCTTGCAGGATGTTGAGGGCACAGAGAATGCTACAGATTTGAACTCTAGACCTCTCAAAGTTTCCTCATGCTGCAAACATTATGCCGCCTACGATGTAGATAACTGGCTCGGTGTTGATCGTTACCATTTTGATGCCAGGGTAAGTCTATAATGTTAGATAATAAACCACGTATAATCAACTAATTAAAGTGATACAAAATGTGTTTCCTAGCATATTCTTATTTCCATTTTGTTATGAAAAGGTGACGGAGCAAGATATGGCGGAAACTTTCCTAAAACCATTCGAGATGTGTATTAAGGATGGTGATGTAAGCAGTGTAATGTGCTCTTATAACCGTGTTAATGGCATACCTACTTGTGCTGATCCGAAACTCTTGACAGATACCATTAGAGGAGAGTGGGATCTTCACGGGTACGTATGCTAATCACCTTTAAAAAATTTCTCCCAAAGTTTTCATGGATACGAATAATTTTTTATTTTATTCGTTTGTCTTGCAGATATATAGTCGCGGATTGTGACTCTCTTGAAGTTATGGTGGACCACCACAAATGGCTCAACGACACCAATGAGGATGCTGCTGCACAAGCTTTGAAAGCAGGCCAGTACTCCTTGCAAAATTTACTTATTGAACCGTTTTTGTTTGGGAAATACTTATGTTCTTGCTTTTTCGTACTTAATTACTAGGTTTGATTAATTAAGTTCCATGTTAATTACTTTAGGGTTGGATTTGGACTGTGGAGACTACTACCCAAACTTCACTCAAAGTTCGGTGAGGCAAGGGAAGGTGAAGGAGGTAGAAATCGACCGATCACTCAAGAACCTTTATGTGGTGCTTATGAGGCTAGGTTTCTTCGATGGGAATCCCACTTTTAAGTCTCTTGGCAAGAAGGATGTGTGCTCCAAACAACATATTGAATTAGCAACAGAAGCAGCAAGGGAAGGAATCGTTTTATTGAAAAATGTCAATGAAACCTTGCCGTTGAAATCGAAGAAAATAAAAAAACTAGCCATCGTCGGGCCTCATGCCAATGCTACTGCAGCAATGATTGGAAACTATGCAGGTATTGAATCTAAAAATGCTCTTTGAATTAAGTTCGACATGTCAAACATAATATACTCATCAATTAAACATACAATTCCGATTTTGTGTTCAGGTATTCCTTGCCAATTCACTTCACCTCTCGATGCATTTTCATCCTATGGAGAAGTTAAGTATGAAATGGGATGTGATGGAGTTGCATGTGCAAATGATAGATTCCCTGCCATGAGAGCCGCAAAGCACGCAGATGCAACCATAATTTTTGCTGGGTTGGACTTATCAGTTGAGGCAGAGAGATTGGATAGGGTAGATCTGCTTCTTCCTGGCTACCAAACCCAGTTTATCAATCAAGTTGCTCAAGTCTCCAAGGGTCCAGTGACTCTTGTAATCATGTCAGCTGGTGGTGTTGATATCAGTTTTGCCAAACAAAATGATAACATCAATGCAATATTGTGGGCTGGGTACCCGGGGGAGGAAGGCGGTCGTGCCATTGCAGATGTTGCTTTCGGACATTACAATCCTGGTAAGTACACATAAAGCTAAAAGAATCACATTTTTAGTCCACATTAGTTGATGATAATGTTGCATCATTTAGCATAGTTTTTTTCCTAAATGTATTTCTTAGCTTTTAACTGGATCACCAAACATCTAATGTATATGTTTACTATGTTACAGGAGGAAGATTGCCTCTTACATGGTATGAAGCTGGTTACGTGGATATGCTACCCATGACATCCATGCAATTGAGACCAATTGATAGCCTAGGCTACCCCGGTCGTACATACAAATTCTACAATGGCTCCACAGTTTACCCATTTGGATACGGCCTTAGCTACACCCAGTTCAACTACACTCTGCGATATGCAAAGAGATCTCTGGATATAAACTTAAGAAAGTCCCAACACTGCCGCGACATAGAGTATAAGGATCATGAATACAAGCCACCTTGCCCTGCAGTCCTTATTGACGACTTGCAATGCAACCATGAATTTGGGTTCGGGGTTGAAGTTAAAAATGTGGGTAAGAGGGATGGAAGTGAAGTCATCATCGTTTACTCAAAACCACCAAATGGCATCGCCGCTACGCATGCCAAGCAAGTGATTGGGTTTAAAAGGGTTTTTGTGAAAGCCGGAAAAAGCGAAACTGTTAACTTTGTGTTCAATGCCTGCAAGAGCTTGGGACTTGTCAACTACAATGCTTACAATCTTCTAACATCAGGCAGACACACAATTTCGATTGGCGATGATGTCATCTCCTTCCCTATTCAAGTCAACATTAAAGAGTGAATTTTTATTGTAAATGAACTCCCAATGGGGTATTAGGCTTATTGTGAGTAAATAATTATTTAGTAGAATAATTAGAAGGCTAGCTGCTGATCACCTCCTTTCCCTTTTCAGATCAGATTGAAGAATATGGTCTTTACTGATGAATAATCAAGCTTACTCACTTCCTTACCTGCTGCAATGGCAGCATGGTTTATATAAGTTTACAAGCATGCAATAAATAATAATGTCCTTAACCCTTGCTGTACTGACAGCATGGTTTATATACAAGTTTAATACACGCATGCAATAAATAATACAAGTGCCAGAAACCATGTGAAGTATTCCTTCTGTCAGGTTGTACAGCGAGAAGGTGGAGGTTCTGTCGTGGACCTTTCTTTAGGGTTTGGAGTCACGTGGATTCACGTGATTCATGACTTCGTCTAACACCCCCCCGCAAGCGAACAGGTGGGGAAACAACGGGGAGCTTGGACACTAATAATGTGAAGCGAGACGAAGACAAGCCCTTGGTAAAGATATCAGCGAGCTGATCCTGCGAGCAAATATAATTAACCTGTAATTCACGACGAACGACCTTCTCTCGAACATAGTGATAATCAACTTCCAAATGCTTTGTCCGTGAATGAAACAAAGGATTAGAAGCAAGGGCAATTGAAGAGACATTGTCGCACCATATCTGTGGACACACAAGATACAACTGCAGGTCTTTGAACAAGGAACGTAACCATGAAAGCTCGGCGGCTGTGTAGGCTAACTGCCGGTACTCGGCCTCAGCACTCGACCGAGACACGGTTTTCTGCTTCTTGGAGCTCCAAGAAACAAGATTGGAGCCGAGATAAATACAAAATCCTCCAGTAGAGTGTCGAGTATCGGGATTCCCCGCATAGTCCGCATCAGAGTATGCTGAAAGTTGTGCCGAGCCTGGTTTATACAGAAGACCATGACTAGGTGTGGCTTTCAAATAACGAAGAATCCGTTTCACCGCCATCCAATGATGAGTAGTGGGGGCATGCATAAACTGGCAGACTTGGTTAACAGCATAGGATAAATCAGGACGTGTAACCGTTAGATATTGTAGGGCCCCAACCACACTCCGATACAGATCGGGGTGTTCGAACGGATCACCAACATGTGCACTGAGTTTCTGACCAGATACAGCAGGCGTTGAAATTGGTTTTGCATCTGTGAACTTGGTACGTGACAACAAGTCCAACGCATACTTTGCTTGACAAAGATGCATAGTCGTGCCATCATACTTGACTTCCACACCCAAAAAATAATTAAGGGGTCCTAAATCCTTCATCGAGAACAAGGTGCCGAGCCTTTTAATCAACCTAGATATTTGATGAGGACTGTTGCCAGTGATTAAAATATCATCCACATAGATTAGAAGGATTAAGTAAACACCGGAGTGACTGTAGACAAATAAACTATAATCACAGCTTGATTCCTGAAAACCAAGTTGGAGCAAGAAGTCCCAGAATCTCTCAAACCACGCCCTCGGTGCCTGCTTAAGACCATAAATACTCCGCTGAAGCTTACAAACATGAGAGGGAAATTGCTTGTCAATAAACCCCGAAGGCTGTTTCATATATACATCTTCACGTAAAAACCCATGCAAAAAGGCATTCTGGACATCAAGCTGTCGAACATGCCAACCTTTTGAGACAGCAAGACTGAGAACAAGCCGAATAGTTGTATGTTTCACAACAGGACTGAATGTTTCGGTGTAATCCACACCAACTTTCTGATGAAACCCATTTGCCACAAGACGCGCCTTATGACGTTCAATCGTGCCATCTGCACGTCGCTTCAGCTTAAAAACCCACTTATTAGGAAGCAAATTCATGCTGGGATGAAACGGAACCAAGGTCCATGTCCCACATTGCTGCAGCGCATTAAACTCATGAACCATAGCATTTCTCCATTCTGGAGACTTCACAGCCTGACTAAAACAATTGGGTTCAAGAGGAAACTTGTCAACAGTGACATGCATGGCATATTTAGGATTGGGCTTGTGAATTCCTGACTGTGAACGTGTGGTCATACGATTGCCCTGAGGTTCAGGCACCATTGGTATCGGTTCTGTGGATACCGTGACTTGCTCATTTGAGGGTAGGGTGGGTGGCAATGGGAAGATTGATTGGATGGGCGAGGAAGACAAATGGGTCGTAGAAATAGAATGAGGTTGGGCTAGGGAGTTATTTTGTTCAGGTTGCAACTGAGTAGTGATTGAAGGACATGTTTGGTCACGGGTAGAGGTTGGTTGAGGTTGGAAGGAAGTAATTGATGGAGAAGGTGATGCGTGGGGTGGGGAAGGACTTGACCTAGCAGGCATATTAAAGGTTAATAAAAGTTCAGGGGAAACATGGTTACCTGGTGGAATGACGTCTGCAGAGGAAGATGTGAGTCCCTTAAAAGGGAAGGAGTCCTCATCGAATAGGACATGGCGTGACAAGTACACTCGTCGTGTGGACACATCCAAACACCTATAGCCTTGATGATTGAGTGAATATCCTAAGAAAACACAAGATTTGGATTTGGGTTGAAGTTTATTGCTTGTGTAGGGTACCAACCAAGGAAAGCATCGACAACCAAAAACTTTCAACATGTCATACTTTGGGGTTTTGTTAAACAGTTTCTCATACGGTGACACATGAGACAAAAGTTTTGTGGGCATTCGATTCACCAAATATGTTGCAGTTGAGCACGCATCAAACCAAAAACGATTGGGCAAGTGAGATTGGGAAAGCATAACCACACTTGTTTCAACAATGTGTCGATGTTTTCTTTCGGCAAGTCTATTTTGTTCCGGATGTTTAGGACATGAAAATCGTTGAGAAATACCATTTGTACTAAGGAAATTTTGAAATGCACGACTCTTATATTCACCTCCTTCATCACATTGAAATGTTTTAATGGAAAGATTAAGCATTTTCTCAACACAAGCTTTAAATTTAACAAAAATTTCGAAAACTTCACTTTTGTTTTTCATAGGAAAAGTCCAAGAATAGCGAGAATAGTCATCCACAAATAAAACATAATAACGAAAACCTTCATTAGAAATAACTGGAGAAGACCACACATCAGAATGCAACAGTTGCAAAGGAAATTGAGAAACAGACTCAGACGCATAGAAAGGCAATCTAGTGCTCTTTCCTAAGGGACAAGTCTCACAAAAACTAACATCAGAAGTACCATGAATTGGTACTAATTTTTTTGAAATTAAAAACTTAATGATGGAATGAGACGGATGACCTAGACGGGCATGCCATGTTTTCACAGAACACCGGACTCCAACAAAGGATGAAATGGGATACTGGAGTTGTCCACTGCCACTTTGAAATGGGTATAACCCATTCTCACATCTCCCTCGGAAAAGCGTCTTCCGGGTCTTGAGGTCCTTAACAAGGAAAAAATATGGGAATATTAGTAGGTAGCATCGGTTATCTAATGTAAACCTATGGGCAGAAACTATATGTTGAGAAGCAGTGGGACAGTGGAGAATATTGGTTAATTTAAATGAGCAAGCTTTAGTACGTAATTGATTGGAACCAGAATGCAAAATAGGGATGGCAGAATCATTACCTACACCTCCAATAGTTTCATTACCAGTATACTCCTTAGGGTTGATAAGGTTGTGAAGATCAGGAGTAATGTGTGCATTAGCACCGGTGTCCAGAAGCCAATTCTGTTGCTTGTTCAGAGTATTAGGAGAGGAGGTCATAGCTGAAAGTTTTTTTTGTAGGAATCCTACCTTCATACGCGGCATTCATTCGCTGGTAGCAATCAAGGGCAGGATGACCTGGTTTGCCACAAATTTGACAAACAATGCGCTCACCGGGACAAGGAAGACGATCACCATTTGGCGGGTTACGCTGATGGTTGGGACGAGGGTTGTAACCTCGGGGATTGAATGGAATGCCACGATTGGGGGAAGACACACCTCTCCCATTTCCTCTCGACCTTCCACCGCCACGACCGCGAGCAGCAACAAAGGCATTCACAGATGCAGTCTCGGCCAAGGAAGCTGCTTGTTCCGCCATTCGGCGTTCAGTGGTCAACAGTAGTGACTCAAGTGTGGGATAAGTAATGGGAGTATCCCGAGCTTGAGCAGCACTCACTGTCATTTCAAATGCAGGTCCTAGATTGTTCAACACAATCTGTACAAGTTCATCATCATAGACAGGTTGCCCGGCTAGGGCTAGGTTATCAGATATCGCATTCATGCGATCCAGGTAATCCGCAACAGAGAGATCACCTTTCTTGGTCTGCAACAATTCATTTCGCAGGAACAAAATTCGATTTTGGGATGTCGAGGCATACCTCTGCTCCAAGGCTTCCCAAGTGGCGCGAGCAGTCCTCTTGCTGGCCACAGTAGACAAGACAGAAGCAGTTAATGAGCCATTTATCCAACTAAGGATCGTTTGATCCTGTTGGACCCAAGCAGCATACTGTGGATTGACAGTGGTGATACCAGGCAAGTGTTTTGGAGGACACACCGAGGTACCATCCACATATCCCATCAGATCTCGACTTCGGAGAATTGGGAGAATTTGAGCCAACCACAGTGGGTAGTTGGATCTATCAAGCTTAATATGGACCACTGTGGAGAAAGGATGGAAGGGATTGGTGGTAGGCGGGGTGGTGATGGTGGACTGGGAGGAGGTGCCATTTTCGTCAGCCATGGAAGCGTGAGAAAAAAAAAATAAAACGAAGGGTGGATCGAGTCGTTAGACGGTAGGGCTCAATACCATGAAGAATATGGTCTTTACTGATGAATAATCAAGCTTACTCACTTCCTTACCTGCTGCAATGGCAGCATGGTTTATATAAGTTTACAAGCATGCAATAAATAATAATGTCCTTAACCCTTGCTGTACTGACAGCATGGTTTATATACAAGTTTAATACACGCATGCAATAAATAATACAAGTGCCAGAAACCATGTGAAGTATTCCTTCTGTCAGGTTGTACAGCGAGAAGGTGGAGGTTCTGTCGTGGACCTTTCTTTAGGGTTTGGAGTCACGTGGATTCACGTGATTCATGACTTCGTCTAACACAGATCAGCCTGTAAACGGTAGCCAGTTGATTTCTAATTTTCATCCACTTCATGTCTAAACAATCTCTCCAAACCCACCTTAGCAGAGCCAAAGAATTTGGTAATTTATATGGTCTTATCCAACTGCTAGTTGTTTTACTCCTGTTTCCTGGCATCGAACGTTTCATAGTTTTTTTCAAATTTCCCAGCTATTTCCTCGGCATTCAAAGATTTTCTTATGAAAATTACATGATAAAATTTTGGGCGAGATTCAGTGAAGATTCATATTATCCACAACACCACTAACTGATGTTAACAGAACTCACCTTATAAGATCTCTTGCGATTACGAAAAACAGAAATATACCATTCAGATAAGATGTCAGTAATTTATGGATAATGTGTTACAACATACAATTAACTAATTTCTTGAGTTTTAAATGATAAACATATGATTTCAGTTAATTAAGTTCCATGCATTCTAATTAATCAGTACAGGATTGGGTTTGGACTGTGGAGCTTACTACCAGAATTTCACCGAAACGGCTGTGGAGCAAGGAAAGGTGAATGTGGTCGACATAGATAGGGCACTGAATTACCTTATGTTTTGCTTATGAGGGTAGGCTACTTTGATGGAAACCCTACTTTCAAATCTCTTGACAAGAAGGGTATATATGCACCAGAGAACATATTGAGTTAGCCACAGAAGCAGCAAAGAGAAGAAACAATGCCAATGAAACTTTGCGTAGAACTCTGCTAAGTTCAAAACCCTGGCCGTCGTCGGGCCTCATGCCAATGCTACTACCAAGGTCATGATTGGAAAATATGCTGGTATTGAAAATACAAAAAATGTTTCCAAACTCTTACGTGTTTTATAGAACAAATGTGTTACATGTAACATTATTAGTTACTACATTGTGTACGTGTTCCTTGCAGTACACTTCACCTCGTGATGCTTTCAAATCCTATGGAAAAGTGAGGTATGAAGTGGGATGTGATGTTGCATGTCTAAATGAGAGCTTGATATATATTCCCTGCCATGCCAGCCGCCAAGGCAGTTCATGCAACCATAGTTATGGTGGGATTGGACTCATCGGTTGAAGCGGAGGGCTTGGACAAAGTTGACCTCCTTCTTCCTGGTTACCAAACTCAATTATCAACCAAGTTGTTCGCCAAACAAAATGATAATCATAAGTACAAGAACTGTTAATAGAACTGCATTTTTAGACCACATGATGTGACAATTAATATGTTAGCCAATACTTAATTATAATAAAGATGATAGATGTAATAAGTGCATATCAATTGCTTCGTCAAGTGATCACCTAACATCCCAACAATATATGTCGACTATGTTACAGGAGGAAGATTACCTCTTACATGGTATGAAGCTGGTTACGTCAAAATGCTACCTATGACATCCATGCCATTGAGGCCAATCGATACCCTAGGCTATCCTGGTCGTACATACAAACTCTTAAATGGCTCTACCGTTTATCCATTTGGCTATGGCCTTAGCTACACTCAATTCAACTACACCCTAATAGCTGCAGTTGAATCGATGAATATTTTGTTGAACAAGACGCAACACTGCCACAAATTTTAGTACGGCGATGAAACATACAAGCCATCCTGCCCAGCAGTCCTTTTAGATGACTTGTAACACGATCTTTCGGTCAAGGTTGAAGTGAAACATGTAGGCAAAAGGGATCGGAGTGAGGTTCTTTTTGTTTACTCAAAGCCCCCAGACGGAATTGTAGGCACTCATGCTAAGCAGGTGATTGGGTTTGAGAGGGTTTGCGAAAGCTGGACAAAGAATGGAGGTTAATGGGTGAAATATAATTTTTATTTTATTTTTGTAATATTACTTTGATTTGCAGATATGTCATTGCAGCAATACTAGATATATTTTTAATTTAAACAACATCCTATATATTTTCATACTGCATGTCGTGTGGGTAACCTCAAACAGATATGTCAAACATTTTTTTTTCTAATTTGTTGTAGTGTTTCCATTTTTTGGTGCAGAGCTCCATACGATTGGCTAGCGTGAATCTTGGTATCTTCATATGCATGCAATGTTCAGGGATCCATAGGTGTCTTGGGGTACTTATACCAAAGGTATAATTTTCGGTTATGCAAAAACTTCAATTCGTTTTATTATTTGTATGTTACTCAATTCCATATTTTATGCTTTACGCTAATGAGTTTCGATTCTATTTTTATCTGCATTATTCTGGTGATTTGGATGCTTTTGTAGGTGAGATTTGCCACTTTGGATACATGGCTCCTAGATAGGGATGGGCAAAATACTCATGGATTTGGGTAACCGCGGTTACCCGTCCATATAAAGTTTACGGTTATGGTTATGGATAACTGTTTAAACGAACAAACTGTTATCGGTATAACCGTTTATAAGTGAAATTTAAATGGACGGTTATGGGTATTACCCGTGGTTATAATGGGTATCTATCGGTTGTAGGTATTACTTGCGGTTATAACTGGTGTCCATTTACCCATTTAATTCAATATATGTAAAATAAAAAATAAAAAAACAAAAAAAAAAACTCAGCAGACCCAACAAGTTTTGGCCCTGCTCTAATTCTATCAGTTTAACCGTGGTTATAAATTGAATCCAAACTGACTTTGGATTGGTGCTCCCCTACGTGCCTCCAAACCAGCCCCATTGCCCGTTTCGATTTTCAAGTACGAATCACTGCATCCATTACCCTTTATCTCCATCAAGATTTCATTTTTCTTCTACCCTTCACGCCATTTTTCCATGCATCGTTGTTTTTTCGACTTTTGGTTCCTAAATGGGATACTAATTCAATTTATACATTTCTTTTGTAGGTCTCTTTTGATGGCAACGAGTCGATGAGACTTTATGATTGAACGTGCTAAAGTATTAGTGTTCGAAAGTGTTTAGTTTCGGAATACTTTGAAGCTTTGAATCATCTAGTATTCAAGATAATGACTACTTTTTGTTTTTAGAAGCATTACTTTGTAATCATATGGATTATAATTAAAGTTGGGTGTAGCAGAAAAATATCGTTCGTAAACTATTATTTCAATTATTGGAATTGTATGAGGATTTAAATGATTAAAATAGGGAAATGCATGCTAAAATTTACTTATAACGATGTTTAATTATCAGAAAACGAAAATTACGACAAATTTTTCTTTTGTAATTTTCAAGTTGTTAAAAAAACATGTAGACGGATGAAAAATGAGTAAATAGGTAAAAAAAGGATAAACGGGTAAACGGGTATGGTTATGGTTAAATGGGTAAACGGTTATGGTTAAATGGGTACACGGTTATGGGTATGGTTAACCGTTTATAAACGATTATGGGTTTGGGTATAACCAACCGTTTATAAACGGTTAACTAGTAAACGGTTATACGGGTATGAATATAAAAGGTTATGGGTAAATAATCGTGGTTACCCGCCTGCCATAACCATTGCCCATCCCTACTCCCAGAGTTGGTTGCATATATCCAAGGTAAGTACCAATGCTGTTATACCGGCTTCTTTCCATTCTGGTAGTAAGGTCATATCTCTGTCAAGTAAGGTTGCACTGAGAGAGAGAACACCAAGGGCACTCTCTCTTACCCTCACTGACCCACATTAAAAAAGAGGCACATTATGTTTGCACCCTATTTTCGCATACTTTCATCTTGCTGTAAATTCAGATGTTCTCTCTTTGTTGGTCCGTCTACTTATCATTTTCAAATGTTGGTTCATCTTATGCAAATATTGATATGCTTAACAGCCTGCTGCCTATGTGCAATGGAGCACCACAAATTTCTCTATATTATGGTTGTTAGGACAATTGATTAGGTTGCAGGATGAATTTGTCTTTGATGAAGGCACTCCACCCTATACATATTCCTTTGCAAGATGGATGATGATCTCATCTTTCAATCTTTCTGGTTTCCGTATTTATAATTTAATATTTCTCAATTTTAATTCGCTAGATGTGGATGATGTTTATTAATTATTTGTTCTTACTTTTCACTTTAGCAGAAACCCCCGATTCATTTTATAGTTCTTTCAATTAATTTGGAAGTTCAAGTTCTCTCTTTGATTTTTTTTTTTTTTTTTTGGTGATAGGTTGAGAATGTGAAAGCTATGCCGGACGTGGAGGTGAGAAATTTAATTTAATTCATGATTTATCGTTGTTGTTGTTGTTTTTTTTTTTTTGGTGATAGGTTAACCGTCTGTTGGCTAAAACCAATTAGTGACCTCTTGATCAACCTGCACAGATTGCTCTTTGGGCACCAAGCATTATGTTTGAATCAAGAGGCATAGGTGGGAGAGAAAACAGAGAGAACCCAGAAAGAAAGGGCAAAAGAGACAGCTTCCTCCATGCAGATTAGGATAAGACTAAGAGACATGCAACGATTATACTGATCGTTTCAAATGGTACATGAATTTCCAACTTCGCCCTTTTTAGCATGTTGCTACAGTAGTTTAATTAATATTTGTCCCCAAATTTTAATTCCTGCGTACGTTCTCATTCTATCTAAAGATTGTTGTATGATTTTATTTTGAACTTCTTCGTTTGTATTTATTCTCCTCCGTTTGCACGCTCTTCTTTCTTTATTCTTCCTATTTCTTCACTTTAATTTGTAATATTTTTTTTGTTTTGAACTTAAGAATTTTGTTTTATGTGATTGAATCAAGAAACTCCACATGGTTGCAGAAAAAAGAATTATTTTGTTTGTTGTAAGTTCATAAAAAAACTTCAAACTCTGTTTTCCTTTTTTTGGGTTTTATTAGTTTATGTGAATTTTAATATATTTTGTAAATGAGTAATGAGCAAATTTTTTTTTTTTTTAAATTACCAGTTTAATGCTGGGTTTTATGTTCTAATTGATGGGTTTTGGTCAAAAGGGGTTCAGATATTTAGGTTTGATTGCTCTGTTTTATATGCTTTTAGGGTTTTGGAGAATTTGAATTGGGGGCAATGGGGTTCAAGGTTTGTATGAATCATTCGTGCATAACATCCAATACATACGAATGAAAGAAAGGTTGATCTTTGCAGTTTGGTGGATTTGCCAGTCTTTGCTCCAAGTGCAGGTAATTTGTTGCCCTCTTAGATTTTGCTTACCAAGTTTTAATTTTTCAACCATTTTTAAGTTGTGATTTTTTCAATGATGTGTTTTATGGTGTTTGAGTTTGGAGACTTTGAACCCGGGTGCTTCTAGACATCTTGAAAAAGCGCTAGGAAGGAGGTTGTTATTAATGATTAGACAAACAATTATCCACATTCTCTAAATAGGATTTCACCCAATATGAAGTAAACCCAATACTTAGAATTGTATACCTCTCGGACAATTGAAAAAAGGGAGTTTTAACGAAAAACCCGCGGTGCTGTTCACTTTAACGAAAAACCACATTTTAACACTAAAAAGTCAAACATGATACTATTCACTTTACCTTTTATTTTGTCTTTATCGTTAAAACTCAAAGTTTTCAAGCCATTTTCATTAGTTTTCTTTTGAAAAAAATTGATATCACCTTTGCATTTGTATGTTATCACTGTAAAGATTATTCTTTTGATCAGTTAGATGTCACAATTTTTATAATCAATGCTTTGGTTAGCTATAAATCCACACACCATTTTCATAAAATTTGTTTGATGCCAACATATTAATTTTGCTCAATGATAATGCCATAATTGGATTTTTTTATTTATAGAAATGATGCAATGGGTTAATCTGAAATTCCGAACTTTAGGTGATGATTGAACACATACATGACTGCTACTGCACATGCTCCTCTTTTTTGGTTGTTGGGTTTTATTTTTATTTCATTTTTTGGTAAATACAATCGGTTTTGCAACGAACTGACTTTCATCTTATTTATAGTTCTCTATGCATGTAGTTTCACATTTTTTGATCTCGAGTATTCGG
Source organism: Malus sylvestris (assembly GCF_916048215.2). Taxonomy (NCBI): domain Eukaryota; kingdom Viridiplantae; phylum Streptophyta; class Magnoliopsida; order Rosales; family Rosaceae; genus Malus; species Malus sylvestris. Next base: position 40,969,000 of record NC_062264.1, read on the forward strand.
TTGGCTTTATTTATCAGGCACATAGTTGTGATTTTGGATGCTGACATGATTAACAACATGTTGGCGTTCCTTGAGAACTTGGTGCGGAGAAGTGCAAGCATGTTATATCGTATTATAGGAATATTACTACTACTTTTTTTTCCCTTTATGTAAATGATACTAGATTTTAACCAAGACCAGATTGTATTACACAAAAACATTGTTTTGCAATCATATTTTGTATTTTGATTTTCTAGTTAGGGAATTTATATTCAGGTTCATATAACTGCTTTCTAGAACTACTTCTATGTTTTTTAGGAAGCATTTGGACTTGGATAGGAACTTCAAACATGTTTCAAATAAATGCACTTCTAGCAGAAGCGCTTAAAAGCAGAAGTGCTTCGTATAGAAGGGGTTCCAAACTAAAAAGCCCTTTGTTTCATTGCAAGTTGAAGAATTGGTTTTGGATTTCAGGTCAAGCTTTCTAAGTACATTGGGAAGAAGTATGTGATTCTCTTTTTTAACCCATTGCACTTCACATTTGTTTGTCCTGCAGTTAAGTATGTTTTCACAATCAACATTTATGCATACAAATTTTGAATCTTTATTAGATGCTTATCTATCTTAATGTGATTGATTTGCTAAAATTTGTGCCCCTACCTTGCAGAAATCACTGCTTTCAGCAACCACCATGCTGAGTTTGCGGAGTTCAACATAGAAATCTTGCATTTTTTGGTTGACACTGTGGTGTGTTGCCCTGCTCCCCACTATCTTCAGTACCACATAAAAGGGTTGCAATTTTGCGTCCATAGAGTTATTTGTTTTGAAATCCCAAATTGAATGAATTTTGTGTTATATATCTCTAGACAATTTTCCAGGAAATCCCGTCCCGGTTCTCCCTATTCAAAGAAAATTCTTCAACAGGCTTTGATTTCAAAGTAACGTATGGTTTTCATTACCGCTGCATTGCGCTTGGCATTTCTCGCTAGTATCACTCTATTTTTGTAAATAAAAATACTGCGACAAAGTAACTTTTAGACAATTAAGCTAACAGGGAACAGATATGCATAAATAAATATTAGTCTAAGCAGTCAAGAGTAAGCAGGATATGACATGGTTTCCATCAAGCCGCCGTTGCAGATGTGGTTCTGAATTTAATCTAAGTAAGCAAGCGGGGTCTGCAAATTCATTGTTGAAGCCAAATTTCCAGGAATATTTCTCAAGTTGATGACCACAGTAAACTTATGATCAATCAGTCTCGCCCGAATGCAGTTCTTCTTTTGTTTTCATTGAGCATATTTTAAGCAAGTACAATAGACAGGCATTTTTTCACAGCCTATGGGTTTTCTTGGTAGTACTTATAGCCTATAGGCAAAGTGAAAAAGCTCACCTCAGCCCTTGATTAATACATTACATAATTGGATAGGAAGCTTGCATAGCGAGGCCACAAACACCTTCTGGGGCATCAGCGTTTCTAAGAATCTTCATGTAACCATTATCACCCCACCTTTCGGCCCATGAGTTCTTGATTAACCAATAGGGGGTGCCATCTTCCGTTGTCCCATACCCAATGATGGTAACAGCGTGGTTCAATTCTGTCCCACAACTATCATCAGTGAACAGGCCCCCGGAATAGAGCTGAAAGGCTTGTGAGGCAGCGATGGCAACGGAGACTGGTTGCACGGATACAGCCTTGAGCAAATCGGTTTCACTGTTGGGAGTTACCCTTGCATAATTAGTTATCTTGGCAGCAGCCTCATTTGCCAGGTTCGTATCACATGTTCCATCCGAACCCTGGTATGGGTAATTTGTTGAATTGTGGCCAAGTGGCCAAGTGGACAACAAAACAAAACAACTTTCGGCTAATAAACAAACCAAAATAAAAAAAGGTGAAAGACATCATGATGAGGAGGCATCATGATTATGTTTGTTGAAAAGAAAAGTTGATGGTCATGATGATGTTTTTGAATTTTTTATTGGGTGATGATGATGTCTCTTTGGCTTTTTCTTAAAGAAAAGAATAAGGGTTCGGTTGGTGCAATAAGAGAGAAAAAAAAGGCTCATTTTTTTTAGAGAAGAGTGAGTAGAGAGCTGCAGAGAAAAGGAGTGCATCAGAAAAATAGAAAGGGTGCAGCAACCCTTCGTTGAAGAGAAGAAGAAAGTGCTCTTCTTTTTGTTAGCAATCATCCATCATAATTGTTGTTGTAATAGCTTTGAGCTACATGTATAGAGAAGAAATTATTCATTATATTTCTTTCTCTATTTGTTTCTGTGGTGTGTGAGAGCTATTGGTGTATTAGGTTATTTGGGTTGTGAGATTGCCAACACTTTGTAAACTCCCATTTGGTTGATAGTGGATTATTGGGTGAGCTCCTACTGCTCCGAGGACGTACTCCAGTTACACTGACTGTTGAGGAACCTCGTTAAAATCTTGGTGTCTTTAATATTTTGTTCTTGCATTTTCATTTGGTAAATTTCCTGTGGGTTAGCTTGAGTTGGTTCCAACGGGTTTGGTGCTATCCTAGCACAACAATTGGTATCAGAGCACTAGTTGCTCTTGGGTACTGTCTAGTTGCCAAAGATGTCAGACGGGCAAGATGAGAATCCTTTTGGAAGCACCTCCGGGTTTGCAAGAACTACAGTGCAAAATGCAAAGTTCGAAGTTGAAAAGTTTGATGGCACAAACAACTTCGGGATGTGGCAATGTGAGGTCAAAGATGTGTTGGCTCAACAAGATCTACTTACCGCTTTGGGAGAGAAGCCGGAAGCTATGTCGAAGCCGGAATGGGAGAAATTAAATTTGTGGGCTTGCTCTTCAATTCGGTTGTGCCTTGCAAAAACTCAGAAGTATTTTGTGATGCGGGAGACGGTAGCAAGTGTGTTGTGGCAAAAATTGGAAGACAAGTATATGACGAAGAGTGCAGAGAACCGGCTACACTTGAAGAAAAAGCTCTACCGCTTCCAATACAAAGAAGGTACAAAAATGATTAGACACCTTGATGCTTTTAATAAGTTGATTGCCGACTTGTTAAATTTAGATGAGGATATTAAGGATGAAGATAAGGCCTTAATATTGTTGAATTCCTTGCCGGACTCTTATGAGCATTTTGTTACCACTATTATGCATGGTAAAGAAACTATGAAATTTGAAGATGTGTCAAATGCCTTGATGAATTATGAAATGAGGCATAGAGATAAAAATCATGATAGTACCTCTGAAGCTTTATTTGTTAGAGGTAGATCATCGGAGAGGAAGTCATCTTCTAGTAGGAAAAAATCACAGTCTCGACCTAGAGGAAACTCTAAAGGTAGAAAACCTTTGGAAAGGGATGAATGTGCCTTTTGTCGTAATAAGGGCCATTGGAAAAAAGATTGTCCTAAATTGAAGACCAAAGGCAAAGAAAGTTCTGAAGCTAATGTTGCTGAGGTTGAAACAGATTTTTCTGATTTTGCTTTAACCACTTCCTCATCATTTGATTGTGCTACTAAGTGGGTGTTGGATACGGGTTGTACTCATCATATGACTCCTCACAAGGATTGGTTTTCAAGCTTGAAAGAGTTTGATGGTGGCGTTGTGTTCATGGGAGATGACAATCCTTGCACAACAAAAGGGATTGGTACAGTTCGTTTGAAGTTGCATGATGGCATGGTTAAAGAGTTGACAGGTGTTCGGTATGTACCGAATTTGAAGAAAAATCTTATTTCTTTGGGTACTTTGGAATCCAAGGGTTTCATGTTTCATTCAGATGGACAGACATTGAAAGTTACTTATGGTGCACTTGTTGTGATGAAAGCTCCTAGATGTAGCCATTTGTATTTATTGCAAGGAAGCACTGTGACAGGTGAAGCATCTGTAGTCTCAGAAAATATGGGCACATCTGATTCAGATACTACTAGACTGTGGCATATGAGATTAGGCCATGCCGGTGAGAAAGCTCTACAAGGGCTTGTGAAAAAAGGTCTTCTAAAAGGTGCCACGACTTGTAAGCTTGATTTCTGCGAGCATTGTGTCTTAGGGAAGCAAACTAGAGTGAAGTTTGGTACTGCTGTACATCAGACGAAGGGCATTCTTGATTATGTGCATTCGGATGTTTGGGGTCCTACAAAGACTCCCTCTTTGAGTGGTAGACATTGGTTCGTGACCTTTGTTGATGATTATTCAAGAAGGTCTTGGGTCTACACTATGAAGCACAAGAGTGAGGTGTTAAGCATTTTCTTGGGTTGGAAGAAAATGGTCGAGAACCAGACTGGAAGAAAGATTAAGATTTTGAGATCGGATAATGGTGGTGAATACACATCCGATCCTTTCTTTAAAGTTTGCAAAGAAGAAGGAATTGTGAGACATTTCAGTGTTCGGGGAACTCCACAACAAAATGGAGTTGCAGAAAGATTGAATCGAACCTTGCTTGAGAAGGTTAGATGTATGTTGTCTCAGTCGGGTTTAAGCAAGTCATTTTGGGCAGAGGCAGTTAATTATGCATGTCACATCATCAACCGATTACCCTCAGCTGCTGTTCAGGGTAAGACACCAATGGAGGTATGGACTGGAAAACCTTCTTCTGATTATGACTATATCCGTATTTTTGGTTCACCTGCTTATTTTCATGTGACTGAAAATAAACTTGATCCTAGAGCCAAAAAGGCTATCTTTCTTGGTTTTAGTAGTGGTGTCAAAGGTTACAGGTTGTGGTGCCCAGAGATGAAAAAACTTGTAATCATCAGAGATGTGACATTTGATGAAGAAAGTATGTACAAAGGCTCTGAGAAGAATGTGAAAGATGTCCAACAGGTGGAGCTTGAGAAAGTTGCCTCTGGTACTTCAAATCCTATTTCCGCTGATGTCGAAGCCACTACAAGTGAAGAAGTTGGAGACCATGAGGATGTTGAAGAAGTTGAACTTGAAGATTCTATTCAAGTTGAAGAGGAAGTTTCACCTCAAGAGTCTATTGCCAAGAATAGAGGAAAGAGACAAATTACCAAGCCAGCTCGGTATAGTGACTATGTTTCTTTTGCTCTTCCTATTATCACTGATGAGATTCCATCCAATTTCGAGGAAGCCATTGAGAGTGAGGAGAAGAAGAGGTGGTGCAATGCCATGGGTGATGAGATGAATTCTCTCTTGAAGAACAAGACTTGGGAGTTAGCTAAATTGCCTAAAGGCAAGAAAGCTATCGGTTGCAAATGGGTGTATGCCAAGAAGGAAGATGCTGATGAGAAAAGCAATGTGAGATTTAAAGCAAGATTAATTGCTAAAGGGTATGCACAAAAGGAGGGCATTGACTACAATGAAATATTTTCTCCGGTTGTGAAGCACTCCTCAATTCGTATTATGTTAGCTCTTGTTGCACAATATGATCTTGAGCTTGTGCAACTCGATGTGAAGACGGCTTTCCTACATGGTGATTTGAATGAAGAGATCTATATGTGTCAACCGGATGGGTATATAGTGAAAGGGAAGGAAAATTTGTTTTGCAAATTGAAGAAATCACTTTATGGCTTGAAGCAATCTCCAAGGCAATGGTATTTGAGGTTTGATAAATTTATGAGATGCCAAAATTATTCTAGAAGTCAATATGATCATTGTGTGTACTTCAAGAAGTTGCAAGATGGGTCTTTCATTTATTTGTTGATATATGTTGATGATATGTTGATTGCCTCAAAGAATGTTGAAGAGATTGAAAAATTGAAAAAGCAAATGAAGAATGAGTTTGAGATGAAGGATCTTGGTGAAGCGAAGAAGATCCTTGGCATGGAGATCACTAGAGATAGAGAGAAGGGTTTGGTTAGTTTGAATCAAAGACAATACCTTGAGAAATTGATTCGGAAGTTTGGAGTTCATGATTCAACCAAACCGGTTAGTACCCCTTTGGCTCCTCATTTTAAGTTGAGTTCTCTACAGTGTCCTAAAAATGATAAAGAGAAGCTACAAATGAAAAATATACCATATGCAAATTTGGTTGGTAGTTTGATGTATGCAATGGTATGCTCTAGACCGGATATTGCTCATGCAGTTGGCATGGTGAGTCGATATATGCATAATCCAGGTAAAGAGCATTGGCAAGCAGCTAAGTGGATATTGAGATATCTCCATGGTACTCGAGATGTTGGTTTATGCTTTGAGAGGGATGACTCTGGTATTGGTCATTTTGCAGTTGGTTATGTTGATTCAGATTATGCAGGTGATCTGGATGGAAGAAAATCTACTACAGGCTGTGTTTACTATGGCTAAAGGACCAGTTTGTTGGAGGTCCATTTTGCAGTCGTCTGTTGCCTTGTCTACTACAGAGGCTGAATATATGGCAGTTGCTGAAGCTATAAAGGAGGCCATTTGGATACATGGGCTGATTAGAGATTTGGGGGTTGATCAGAAGCAGGTGGAGGTACATTGTGATAGTCAGAGTGCCATTTATTTGGCTAAGTATCAGGTTCATCATGCGAGGACCAAGCACATAGATGTGCGTTATCACTTTGTTCGTGAAATTGTTGGTGAAGGGGAAATCATTCTCCAGAAGATTCCAACTAAAGACAACCCCGCTGATATGTTGACTAAGGTTGTTGGTGTAGCCAAGTTTGTTCATTGTTTGAACTTGGCTCACATTTTGCCTATATAAAGAAGGCGTTGAGCAGTAGGAGTTTTGGAGCATTTGGCTCGGCATGAGTTGTTCTCTTGCTAGTGTTTGGGAGTGATGTTGTGTGTTAATTGTGTTGGTTGGTTTATCATGGCGTTTTTTGGAACTTGGTCAAGGTGGAGATTGTTGAATTGTGGCCAAGTGGCCAAGTGGACAACAAAACAAAACAACTTTCGGCTAATAAACAAACCAAAATAAAAAAAGGTGAAAGACATCATGATGAGGAGGCATCATGATTATGTTTGTTGAAAAGAAAAGTTGATGGTCATGATGATGTTTTTGAATTTTTTATTGGGTGATGATGATGTCTCTTTGGCTTTTTCTTAAAGAAAAGAATAAGGGTTTGGTTGGTGCAATAAGAGAGAAAAAAAAGGCTCATTTTTTTTAGAGAAGAGTGAGTAGAGAGCTGCAGAGAAAAGGAGTGCATCAGAAAAATAGAAAGGGTGCAGCAACCCTTCGTTGAAGAGAAGAAGAAAGTGCTCTTCTTTTTGTTAGCAATCATCCATCATAATTGTTGTTGTAATAGCTTTGAGCTACATGTATAGAGAAGAAATTATTCATTATATTTCTTTCTCTATTTGTTTCTGTGGTGTGTGAGAGCTATTGGTGTATTAGGTTATTTGGGTTGTGAGATTGCCAACACTTTGTAAACTCCCATTTGGTTGATAGTGGATTATTGGGTGAGCTCCTACTGCTCCGAGGACGTACTCCAGTTACACTGACTGTTGAGGAACCTCGTTAAAATCTTGGTGTCTTTAATATTTTGTTCTTGCATTTTCATTTGGTAAATTTCCTGTGGATTAGCTTGAGTTGGTTCCAACGGGTTTGGTGCTATCCTAGCACAACATAATTTTCTTCACTGGCAATTCCTCCGTTCCGTTGAATGTATGCAAAGGCTTTAGCCATGTCACCACCTTGGCAGCCAGAGTTACTTGTATCACAGTCCACAAGTTGTTGCTCAGACAGTGAGATCAATTGGCCAGTTTTGATTTTGGTAATCCCTTCGACTGCTGCCACTGCAGAAAATGCCCAGCAACAACCTGCATGTACTCAAACAAACAGATACGAATTAATTTCCGTAGGAAAGAATGCATGAAGAACGTAATTAAAAATATATATGTACGAGTAAGCTTGGCCCAATATTAATATGGTGGTTGGTGCTCTTACCACAGTCCCCTTGATCTTTTACAGGAGTAACAGCATCTTGCTCCCTCCAGTCAATGCTTGGGGGAACATCCGTCAGGCTTAGGTTTTCGTGCGTAAAAGATGCATCTGCGGATGAGGTTGATTCAGTGGGCTTCTTGTATCCAGTATGATGTCTGAGAAATTCTTCATGGGTCATATCAGAAAATTGATTGATGCTTAGCTTGTATGTCTTCTTCCCTTCACTGTTGAATTTCTCCACGAATTCCACATTGTTCTTGAATATGTGGAAACGCCTTTCCTTCTCTGCGCTGTCCTGGTAAACGCGCCCAAACTCTTCCATCCATTGCTCATGTTTTGCAGCAATGGAAGCTTCGTACAATGTGCGGGACGTGGCTTGAGATGCCAAGGTCCCCAAGGTGATGAGTATGGCAACAATTAAAATGTTTCTTTCAAACGCCATTGCTCACAAAGCACCACTGATGATGAGAGGGGCGTTCTGTATCGACAATGGCTTTGATTTAAAGTTGTGATTGGTGTGAAGAAGCAAGCATGCTATTGCGGGTTTATATAGAAGACGATCAGAACCTCCTGTATGTGCACTTTGATGGAACTCTTAGGATGGGAATTTCGTAGGAGTCTTTTCCCATTGGGTTTTAGTCGCCATGAAATTTCCAAGCACATTTCACAGTTGACGACCACATAAATTTTTTTATCAATCAGTCTGGCCCGAATGCGATTCTTGCTTTTGTTTTCTCCGGGGATTTCACACAAAGAAGTTCGAATGACTCAGTCAACCGATGAATCAAGGGTTGTCTATTGACCTGATGACTACAGGTCCTTTTCTATTTGCCGGAGTCTCTGCCCTTTGGCTTTTAGCTGCCGTGAATGGTGCTGATGACTGCAAGTTTTACAGTCTGCAGTCCTTAACCGTGTACATACCGTACCGTGTTAAGGACTGCAGTCTTTGATGCTTATTTTTGAAGTTCAAGTACTAAAATTGGTAAGCCAATGCAGTTGCCCTCCAACTCAGAGTTTCCAAACTAGCTGTCATAGTGTTTGTTGTAATTAAGGTTCCTTTTTCAAAACTAATTTTCTTGAGGTTTGCAGATCTTCTAAATTATTTTATGCTAAACTAATTGATAAAAAGTGCTGTAGAATTTTGGTTTCAAAGTGTTTTCTATTTCATAAGTAATTTTGAATGTACAATGCGGTATGTATAGGCGAGAGGAACTGATGGTTACAAGCAACCATTTTTACATGGAACCCTAGAGACCGGTTAAACCTAGGACACAAGCTTTTCCTTAATTTAAGGTGATTTACATCAAATCCAAGACTAAGAAGTAATCAACAAGTTAAGTGCCTTAAATCAAGGAGTTGGAAAATTGGCGGTTGACTTGTGTATCCATGATTACTTGTAGACTTGAAATGAGACGACATGCTAGGGTTGCTGTTGCTAGGGTTTAGTGTGACTGGTTCCAACACTCCCTCTCAAGCTAGATCGTGAAGTGTAGTCGAGCCAAGCTTGCTCAAAAGCCTGTGTAACTGAGAAGAGGGTAAAGCCTTAGTGAATAAGTCAGCCAATTGATCATGGCTTCGAGTGAATTGAGTCTGAATGACTTGTGTTTGAACTTGAGCTCGGATGAAATGGCAGTCCACCTCAATGTGCTTGGTTCTTTCATGAAAAACAAGATTAGCTGCAATGTACATGACAGCTGGTTATCACACATTAGAGACATGGGGGCTTGATGTGAGAACCCTAAATCTGAAACCAACCCTTTAAGCCAAATCGGTTCGCATGCAGTGGCTACCATTTTTCGATACTCCGCTTCAGCACTAGATCGTGCTATAACAGTTTGCTTCTCACTCTTCCATGTCACAAGGTTTCCCCCAACGAAAGTGCAATATCCAGCGATAGATTTTCTATCAATTGTACTACCTACCCAGTCTGCATCTGTGTAAGCATTGATTTGTGTGGACTGATTGTTTGACATAAGAATGCCTCTATCTCTATAGCCAGAGCACTATTAAATGACGCTGGATATGCGAAAAAAAAATTGGGATAGACAGGGCTCACAAGGAAATTTGAGCTTTCATCAGATAAAATATCTTTTTTTTTAATTCATGTTAATATACAGTAATTTATTTTATTTAATTTTGTTTTCGGACTCGAATGCTGTTGTCTTCCGAAGTCCTCTGTAATCAAGGTAAGCAATTTGAAAATTTTGGTGGATTGAAATCAGAGTTTCAATTTACCCATTTGTTTAGATTTGATTTTATTGAAGCAAATTTATGCATATTTTCCATCAGTTTTTTCTTCTGTTACTTTGGATAGGTCCTATTGTCTAGATTTTGAGCATCTTCTTTTGGGAGTGATTAATAGCTACCATGATAGGTTAGTTTTATACTCTTTCTAAAAAAAAAAATTAATGCATAGTATTTAAATGTTGTGGCATTTTAAAATTCTTGCTTCTGTGGTTGTGATATGATATTATATATTTGCTTTATTTAATTACATTTTAGGTGTGATGAAAATTTAAATTTAAATTTCATTATTTTCTTCCCAGCTATCAATCTGTAGCTTGGCATTTACAATTTTTTTGCACATGCTGTGAAAAAGAACTAGAAATAGCAAAAGAAATCAGGGGATACAGAAGATCATACTTCTGACACTGCAAATGGAATAGAAATGTTCAATGAAAATGTTTGCCATGCTGATGGTGCACATGCACAAGGTGATGGCATACTAACAGAATGGTTGTTCTTTTGCTTTGATGTAGAAGTAAGAAGATTGTTTTGCCTCTTATGTATCCTACTTCTACGACATTTTTAGAGCGTCAGTAGCATCTCTGTTTTTATATTACTTACACATGAGCGCGAACACATATATATATATGCAAGAATCAATTTCTACCATGAGGAATATTCTTAAGATTATTCCAAATTAAACTGGACAACGATGCAGGCTGAAAAAAGACTTTACGTAAAAGCCTTGAGGTTAGTTCAAATAGTGAAAAAGCAGAGAAATAAGTTACGATTAAGGTAGGTTAAAAGAAATCGGTTTCTTTCAGTATAACAAAGAAAAAACTTTACGGTACAACTAAAAAGTAAATAGTTCCCATGATTACAGCCAACTGAGAATGGATTATATCCAAACGTAAGATCCAAGGAAACATGAACACAAAATTAAGTAAATTTCTTATTCTTTGTTTCCAAAATTTGCACAAGGAAATAAAGTAGATATATGGGTGGGCAAAAAGCCATCAGAAAACAAAGAGAACTGGGAGGGATGATGGATAGGTTAGTCCCAACTTGACCAAAATTGATCGCAAAGAGGGGGACCAAAAAGGCACAAAAACTACCAAGCAAGAAATATTGGGGTAAGTGGGGAAAAGAGGTTTTCAGTGGTGTGCCACTATCCTCACATCTTATTGGAACCTAAGAAATATGTACAGGGATGGGACTTGGGAGGAGGCAATACCTCCATGCATCCATGTCCCCACTATTTCCAGCACCTCAAAAAGCTAATAAAAAAAGCATCCAAATTAGAGTGTATAACTAAATTAAAAAAAAACAAAAAAACAAAAAAATAGTGACAGAGATTTGAGCAAGTCATGCTCACATAAAGCAACCAGTGATCATCTGCAGCTTTTGAGAAAAGCATCAGCTTTTGACCGAATCCAGCACCAAATACAAGTGTGCCACAAACATGTCTGCTGATTGGTTGTGAGGGGAGACGCAAGAATTCACCATGGATGCATGCATGGCCATCATGTTCGCGTTCCTGGATTTCCAGCGGATGAATGTGAGAGGTATGGAAAGGAGATAAAACAGTGACGTGTCTCTGAATCATGTGACAGGATTAAACGGATCGTTATGGTTTCGTTTGGTGCCTGGATCTAGATTGGATTGGATTACTAAATATATTGAAAGTACGTTTTAGGAAGAAATGCAGAAATTTAATACCGCTTGAAAATAGAAGTTGAATTAAATGGAACGCATCTTTTCAATCCCGCAAATTTCCACGGATCAGAAGGAATACGTTTGTTTCTGGCGTTTCCTTTCACTGTTGCAGCAGCTGCTGCTACGCCAGAAGACTTTTCAAGTGAAGAACGCAGCCTTTCCTTCTTGGTTTTCAAACCATAACTGGAGCAAGAATCAGAGAATGAGTTCCCATAATTTCCATGAGTTCGTGCTGTACTGACCTCTTCCTCATCATAGTCTTCCAGCTCTTCCTCACCAAGCTCAACAATTCATCAATATCATCGGAATCCTCCTTCAGAGTAGACGATGCTTCTCTATTGTCATTATTTCCCTCGTTCAATCCCAGATTGTCTTGGATGTAAGCTGCACCGAGGTTAAACGCAGGACCAGTAATTTTGTGGGCAATTTCGGGATTGAACATAATTTGACTTCGATGATTAGTCTGGTCGAAGATAATGAAATTCTTTGGGCAGATGCTAGAGGTTTGAAATTCAACATCATGGAAAGGTTTAAAGTGATTTGCCTCATTAGGTAAAACTGCCCCATACGGAGAAGCAACTGGAATGTGCATGTAATTATTACCCACTTGATTTGCAAAGGGCGGAGCTGCCTTGTTGGGGTCAAACAGACGGAGTTTCAACAGAAGTGTGAGATTCTTTGACTTGTAACTGGATGAAGGTTCGCAAAAATAATACGAGAACTGTTCGCAAATCAAGTTATTTCCATTTTGGTCACGAGAGCCACCTATTCCCAACCAAAAGCAACCACAGTAACTACAACTGCCTTCTTTTGTATGAATACTACCAGAGTGAAAGTTTGTCCCAAATCCCAGAGTCCAGAGGTGTTACACCCACCTCTAATTTAAATTGTTTTTTCATTAAGTTTGATTTTATCTTGCATTTAAAATTGTTTTTGGATCTTAAATGGTGTGCCCAAGGGGCCCACCCCTATTTTGTCCCCTGGTTCCCTTTCCCTTTCTTTTATTTTTTTTCTTCTTCTTCTTCTGAAAAGTCTTCCTCTTTCTCTCTTTTCCCTCTCTCCCTTATCACTCTCTCTCGGCTCTCTCTATCTCAGCCCCTCCGAGGGCTTTTCTTACCAACAAACAACACCACAACAACATCAACATCTCCATTAGCACCCTAATGAGCTTAGAATCGAAGAAAGAACACCCCAAACCCTTCTCTTCCTCTCGACTGGTACTGTTCATCATATTCTCCGTCGAGTTTCGTATCGTTCCGACGTTGGTAAGCTTCTAGAAGTCCTTGGGTTGTGTTTTAGGGTTATATCAAAGCTTGTTTTAAGTTGTGTATACATTTGAATCGCAGAAAATGGCTCGGAGTAGCTTTTCCAAATTTTCCGACGAGCACCGCCACTTTCAAGGCATTTTCCGGCCAAAACACGGTGAGTTGGCCAGCATGCAAAGTATCAATCTCTTCATCTCACTGAGTACTACAACTTTTCTTCTTGTTTCACCCAATTTCCTTGAGTATTGTTGAAGTTATATCCATTTGAATCTTACCCAGTTTCCAGCTACCTCCGTCGATATCGAGGCATTTTTCGGCCAAACCACGGTGAGTTAGATGTCATGCGTGGTACCATTCTCTCCATCTCGTCAAGAACTACAACTTTCATTTTTGAATCACTCGATTTCGTTGAGTATTGACAAAGTTATGAGGGTTTAAATTTTGTTCAGATTTCTGGCCGAATTCCTTGGGTCCGGCGACCCATCAAGCATAGGCCTTTTGGGCCTTTCTTGCCGAGCCCAACCCAATCCATTTCTCTGTTTATTTTGTTTAGGCCTTTGGACCTAGAATCCTTAAACCCTTTTTATTTTATGTTTTATTTATTTTTGGTTTTAAATGCCATTGGGTCTTATATGTTAAAGCCCTAAACCTTTTTAGTTTAAAAACCTAAACCTAACCCACCTAAAAATCTAAGCCTAAACCCCTTAACCCTTCCAACCCTAAACCCTAGCTGGCTCAAACCTTTTTGTGGAATATTCCATTAGGGAATATTCCATCAGAGAATATTCCGTCAAGGAATATTCTCTAGAATATTTCGTCAAGGAATATTCTCTAGAATATTCTATTGACGTTTACGAAATTATCCGGGACTCTTTTTAGGGTAATTCGACGTCCTGAATCCGTTTCTGATGTCTGTTTTTCCAAATTCAATTGTTATAATTAAGTTTTATTAATTGGACCCTTTATGTGCTTAGGGGCAATATTTGTGACGTTTTCGTGGTTGCTAGTTGCATGGCTCTTCGGCGGCTAAGTATATATGAGTGGACCCCTTCTAAAATGCATGTTTTAATAATAGAAATGTATACATGGAAAAGCATGATTTCACAATTATGTTCTATGAGACGCTTTGAAATAATATGCTTATTGAGGCTAGTTTGAATTATTACTATTTTTCATATAACCCATGTTCTTATAGAATATCCGATGGATGACGATATGATATTTAGAACATGTTTTGAACACCTCTTTATAGTATAGATGATGAATGACTTTATACTATGAAGTTGTTTTTCAATATATATATGTTCAATTGTTTTGTACTTACCTAGTGGTCATTTCCACTACGGGACGTAGGGATAGATTCCGGTCCGTCTCGGGCGACGGTTTGGTGTTGGCATAGGGTCTGGAGTGTGTTTCCTCTTGCTATTTAGCTGAAACACCCCAACCCCCTTTTTATATTTTAAAATTTGATTAGTCCTTAATTGGTGAGCCCGTGGGGCCCACCTTGTTTTATTTTATGTTTTCTGGTCTCCCTCTCTCTTCTCTCAGTTCTCTCTTCTCCCTCACCTCTTCCGCAACTCTCTCCCCCTCACTCTCTCGGCTCTCTCTATCTCAACCCCTCCTAGAGTTTTTCTTACCAACAATCATCACCATCGTCTTTATCTCGTCGCTACGAACTCAACCATAGTCTTGGCATCTTGAAAGTCGAACCGCGAAGCCCCGTACACGAGCTCCGGCGAGCACCGCCCCTTTCGAGGCCATTTCCGGCAAAACCATGGCGATTTGACCGGCGTGCAAGGTATCAATCTCTTCGTCTCGTCGAGTACTACAACTTTCCTTTTCGTTTCACTCAATTTCGTTGAGTATTGAAGAAGTTATACTCATTTGAATCTTACCCAGTTTCCGGCGAGTCTGACGGCTTTCGAGGCATTTTCCGGCCAAACCATGGCGAGTTAGACATCGTGTAAGGTATCATTCTCTTCTTCTCTTCAAGGGCTACAACTTTTGTTTTTGTCTCGCTTGATTTCGTTGAGTAGTGACAAAGTTATAGTCGTTTAAAATATTTTAATATATTGAAAACAATTAATTGTTAGCCTATATTGAGCTATATTTTAATATATCGTATTTTCTATAAAAACCAGGAACTGGTAGACTATTTGATAGATGACGATAGGATGCTAGAACATGTTTTCGAAACCCCTCTTTATAGTATAGACGATGGATGACTTTATACTATGAAGTGGTTATTTATGAGAGACGTAACTATTTGTGCGTACCTAGTAGACACTATGCCGCTTGGGGCGAGGAACTGGTGTTGGCATTTAGGCCGGGAGAAATAATCCCTAGCTACGGGCTGAGGGACATGAAGAGGCATTGGGCCGGGAGTTGGTAATCTCTGGCTACGGGCGCAGAGACAATGAAGAGGCATTGGGCCGGGAGTTATATTTATTCGGTAATCTTACTAGCAGCACACCGCGCTTACGAGACGATTTATGATGCGTTTACTGTTTTGATTTCCGCGATGCATTTCCGCGATGTGACTTTTGAGATATTTTGGCATGCTAGGATTTTTATTAAATCCATCACTTATTATGCTAGTAGTTTTCATTTATATAAACTGTGGGGGTTAATATCTTGATAACTGTTTTATTATTATTATATATATGAACTTGGTCCACTCACCTTTGTTTTGCGCCCCCATTCAGGACTTAGGATCAAGGCACCTAATCCTGGCGTCAAGACACTTCTGCAGCAGCATATTTGAGTCCTCTTGATGTAGGACCTGTTGGAGTAAAATCCGGTTCTCACAAGGTTTTGTGGTCTCACAATCATTGTACGTTACTTGAGGATCAAGTTATAGGATTAGGGAATTAACTTGGACTTTACCGGTTGCAAAAGGAATGTAATATTAAGTTGTTATTCTTGCTAAAGGGGTTCCTAATCCTGATTGGTTAAGGAGATATAGACATATTCAGTTACCTATTAGGTCTCAATGATGGGCTAAGCCTATTAGGTTAATATGTCTATATAAGTGAAGGTCCCTGCGTTTGCTGAGATGCGCAATATTCACAAACTCCCCATATGGTTTGATTGCTAAGGATCAGTACAACGTAGAAGACTCTTTGCACACCAAGGTTTCACGCATGGCGTCTCCAGGTTAGTTACTTATATGTGTTTTAATCTATATAGGCTAATAAAGTTTTACATGTGGTATCAGAGCGTAGCTTGTATGATTAGGACCTTAAAAGAAAATTAAATTAGAAAACTTGGTAAAGTTCCTTTTCTGTCGTTCATCATGTTATAGTTTATAGTTTTCTGGTTCAGTTTTTTGCCTTAAAATAATTACGCATGATGGCCGCTATGTTTTTCAATTATCTGGCATTCAAAGTGGATGATGGGTTTACATTATTATATTGTTGTGCATGGATGCCGTGTTAATTAACGTATTGCCAATATAAGGACTAATTGAAAGACATTGAAACTGGACATATATTTGCATGATGGATTGTTTCCAGGTTCTAGAAAGACATGTCTGATATAAAGATTAATAATCTGACATGCATAAAGTAATATATGATCAAGTTTTTAGGTATCACTTGGTTGATATCGATTAAGCAAGCCGTAGCGGCTTAATTGATTTGAGTGGTCTCTAAATCCAAAGTCCTATTGATCAAATTGTGTTGTTTTAATTATAACGATTACGATAATCTTCTTGCTCGTAAGTGTGGATTATTATAATTGGTTCAATTAGACAATAGCATGGTATGGAATATATACTGTAAGAATTTGTGGAAGGTTTTCTTCTTGCTCGTAAGTGTGGAAAATTTTTCATGAAAGTAATTCTTATAACTATGTATTTTAGTGCCACGTACATATTAACTTTCTTGCCCGTAGGTGTAAGTTAATTATGTTTTGAAGTTTATGGGGATTAAGTATGTATTGTTTGTTTAAATCTTCAGCTGTCAATGCTTCTTTGAATTTCAATTCAATCCAAGCTTTAACTGGGACCAACTATAAAAAGTGGAAGCAAGACATAGAGATTATTCTAGGTCTCATGGACTTAGATGTTGCTTTGAGAGAGGAAGAACCAGATGTTCCTGAAGAGGACGACTCGACTAAGATTAAAAACAAGTATGAAAAGTGGCATAAGGCAAATAGGATGGCAATTCTCATTATGAAAAGGGCAATGTCTGACACTGTGAGAGGTGGTATTTCTGATACGGATAGTGCTAAGGAATTTTTGGCATCAATTGAAGCTAAGTTCAAGGAATCCGACAAAGCTGAAACCGGAAACCTTATGAACTCATTGATGACAACCAAGTTTGTCGATGGAAGTGTGAGGGAGCACATATTGGGGCTGATTGATATTGCTACTAAGTTAAATGCTTTGGATGTTGCAATTAGTGATCCATTATTGGTTCATGTGGCTCTCAACTCTTTGCCTTCGGAGTACTCTCAACTGAAAAGCACCTATAATGCTCAAAAGGAAAAGTGGGATCTCAATGAGCTTATAGCTATTTGTGTTCATGAAGAGCAGAACATAAGACATGACAAGAGCAAGGTCGCTAATTTAGTCCACACCCATGCTAAGAATTCAGTCAAAGAAATTTCCAAAAACCCCTCCTACAAACCTAAAGGGTCTAACAACTTCAAGGCAGCAAACAAGCCAAATGGTTTGAAGTGTTTTTTCTGTAAGAAATTTGCCGGACATTTGAAAAAGGATTGCCCAAAGTATAGGCGTTGGTTGGAGAAACAAAAGGCTAAAGGTAAGAACATTGTGTTTGTTTGTTTTGAAACTAGTTTGGTTGATGTTCCTTCTGATACATGGTGGCTTGATAGTGGTGCTTCTGTGCATATTACAAATACCTTGCAGGGGTTCATAAGCAAGAGGGTGCCAAACAAGGATGAAGTAAGCGTGTTCGTAGGCAATGGAGAAAGAGTACCGGTGGAGTTCATTGGAGTAGTTCGACTTGTTTTGGATTCTGGTTTTGTTTTAGATTTAGAAGATGTTATTTATGTACCTTCAATGAGAAGGAATTTGGTTTCCGTTGGCAAACTCATCAAGAATAAAATTTTTCCTAGTTTTAATGAAGATGGCTTCGATATTAATCACAAGTTGAATTTCGTTGGAAGTGGTCTATTTGTTGATGGTTTATTTAAACTAAATTGCAAGGTTCCATTTGTCTCCATGAACACCGTAGGAGTTAAGAGAAGGATTTCAACCAATGAAACTTCATCCAAGTTATGGCACAAACGGTTAGGACATATATCAAAGGAACGAATGCAAACTTTAACAAAAACTGAAATTTTGCCACCACTTGATTATCAAGACATGGATGTTTGTGTTGAATGTATAAAAGGAAAAATGGTTAACACCAAAAAGAAGGGTGCAATTAGAAGCCAAAATCTGCTGGAACTTATTCACACCGACATTTGCGGTCCGTTTCCCACACCAACACATGATGGTTTTAAATATTTCATCACCTTCATTGATGACTATTCAAGGTATGGCTACTTATATCTTTTGGCTGAAAAATCTGCTGCTTTTGAAGCTTTTAAAATATATAAAGCTGAAGTGGAAAACAAATTGGACTTAAAGATCAAAGTTGTTAGATCCGATAGAGGCGGGGAATACTATGGCAAGTATGATGAAGCTGGCCGTCGTCCTGGACCTTTTGCACTGTTTTTGGAAAAGAATGGCATTGTAGCACAGTACACTAATCCTGGAACACCTGAACAGAACGGAGTTTCGGAAAGACGAAATAGAACTCTTAAAGATATGGTGAGGAGTATGATATGCTGCACAAAGTTGCCAATGTTTTTGTGGGGTGATGCTATAAAGACAGCAAACTACATCTTAAATAGAGCTCCTAGCAAATCTGTTCCAAGCACTCCATATGAATTATGGTACAAGAAGAAACCGAGTGTATTTCATCTAAAAGTTTGGGGTTGCAAGGCAGAAGCAAGAGCTTATAATCCATTGGAGAAAAAGTTAGACCCAAGAACCATTAGTTGTTTTTTCATTGGATATCCCGAAAGGAGCAAAGGTTATCGGTTTTATTGTCCAAATCACACCACAAGAATTATTGAAACTGGGAGAGCTAAGTTTATAGAAGAGTCGGTTGGTGATTTAGAGGTTGAAAGCTTTAGCTTTGAAGAGGAAAAGGAATTAAATAATGAACAAGGACCTGTTGTACAAGAAGATGTTGTGGTTAACTCTACCATGGCAGCAAGTGATGAAAGTCCATCTCTTAATGCTCACGTGGAAAGTGAGCAGCAAGAAATTGTACATGATCACCATGATATACCAATCCAAGTGAGTGAGCCCATAGTCCCTGCTAGTAATACCGATGACCAAAACCAAGTCCTTTTAAGAAAATCCCAAAGAATTAGAAGGCATGCAATATCGGATGATTTTATTTGTTATCTACAAGAATCTGAATTTAATCTAGGAGAGGTTGATGATCCAATTACATTCAAGGAGGCCGTGACTAGTTCTCAAAATGAAGAGTGGTTGAAAGCCATGAAGTCTGAGCTTGAATCAATGAGTAAGAATGGAGTTTGGGAGCTAGTACAATTACCAAAGGGGTGCAAGGCTATAGGATGTAAGTGGGTATTCAAAACCAAAAGAGATTCTAAGGGAGATATAGAGCGATATAAGGCTAGATTAGTAGCCAAAGGGTTCACTCAAAAGGAAGGAATTGACTACAATGAGACATTTTCTCCCGTTTCTACCAAAGATTCATTTAGGGTCATAATGGCACTTGTAGCTCACTTCGACTTGTTTCTACACCAAATGGATGTAAAAACTGCATTCTTGAATGGTGATTTGGATGAAGAAATTTTCATGAAGCAACCGGAAGGGTTCATTCAAGAAGGGAGAGAGAATTTAGTGTGTAAGCTCAAGAAATCCATTTATGGTTTGAAACAAGCCTCAAGACAATGGTACTTGAAGTTTGATCAAGTTATACAAGATTATGGTTTCATTGAGAACCCGTCTGATGAGTGCATATATCTAAAATTCAGTGGGAGGCATTTTGTGATCTTGGTACTTTATGTAGATGATATCTTGCTAGCTAGCACAAATCTTACCCTACTCCATGAGACAAAGCTTTTCTTGTCTAATAGATTTGAGATGAAGGATATGGGAGAGGCTTCTTACGTCTTGGGGATAGAAATTACTAGAGATAGGAAGAATAAAATACTTGGCTTATCTCAAAAGGCTTATGTTGAACGAGTTTTGAAAAGGTTTGAGATGCAGGATTGCAATGGTTGTGACATTCCCATGGCAAAGGCAGATAAGCTAAGTAAATCCCAATGCCCTAAAACTGAAACTGAAAGGGTAGAGATGGCTGGAAGACCCTATGCTTCTCTTATTGGCAGCCTCATGTACGCACAAGTGTGCACTAGACCCGACATCGCTCAAGCAATTGGTGTTTTGTCTAGATATCAATCTAATCCAGGTTTTGCTCATTGGATGGCTGCAAAGAGAGTAATGAGATATTTAAAAAGGACTAAGACTTATAAACTCTGCTATAGAAGGACCAATAATCTCGAGTTGATTGGCTACTCGGATTCGGATTTTGCGGGGTGTGCAGATTCTCTCAAGTCTACTTCCAGCTACGTTTTCATGCTCGCTGGGGGAGCAGTGTCTTGGAAAAGTGCAAAACAAGGGGAAGTTGCAACATCTACAATGCAGGCTGAATATGTAGCTTGTTATGAAGCCACTTCACAAGCTGTGTGGTTGAAGAACTTCATATCTAGCATGAATGTTGTCGAATCGATTGCTAGGCCAATTCAGTTATGGTGCGATAACAAAGCTGCTGTTTTCCATGCTCGGAACAACAAAAGGTCTAATGGAACTAGACATTTGGATCTCAAGTATAAGATGATTCGCAAGGAAGTCAAGAAGCAGCATATTAAAATTGATTACATTGATACTAAGTCAATGTTGGCGGATCCACTTAACAAAGCTCTTCCTAATGCAGCGTTCCATGTGCATGTGAAAAACATGGGCTTAGTTTTCGATTTTGATGCACTGAATTAGTGGGAGATTAATTTATTTTAGTTAGTTCCCTTGCATTGATTCTAGAGTTAAGTCACTAAAACTATTAGTTTTGGTTGGTTCGTGAGTTTGGATTATAAAGTTTGAAGCATTTTCAGTTATTTTATTATGAACTTGTTGATTGTTTTATATATTTGTGTGGCTGTTTGAATGCAGCTATGAAGTAAAAAGTAAAGTCAATGCTTTAAAGTCACAAGCATTTACAAGATGATATGAAGAATGTTTTCAGATACTGTTTTCATTAAGAGTAGAAAACTAAGGTGTTCTGATACAGTTACACCAGTCATCATGCTAGAACTGACTGGGTTTTGGACATAAGGTTTCAGTCGTTATTCTTCATTCTTTTAATAGTTTTGGAGGGCTTCGGTTGAAGCATTAAGCAGACTTTCATGGTCTGATCAAGGAGGACCTTAGAAATTAAAATATCAATATATTACATCAAGTCTGATATTTATATTTCGATTTTCTCACTTATTGATGTTTCATGTGATTAACCATGCTCACATATGTGATTATGAAGACTATGGACGTTGCTCTTGTCCAATAGACTTGTTAGTTCTATGTGATTGTGCTAATTGACAGAAGCTATAAGGAACTTTGAGTTTAAGTGATTTCCATGGCCACTAAAGTAATCCTGATTTGTTTTCTCTTAAGTTAAGTTTCATACAATGCTTGTTTCGACCAAGTGGGAGAATGTTGGAGTAAAATCCGGTTCTCACAAGGTTTTGTGGTCTCACAATCATTGTACGTTACTTGAGGATCAAGTTATAGGATTAGGGAATTAACTTGGACTTTACCGGTTGCAAAAGGAATGTAATATTAAGTTGTTATTCTTGCTAAAGGGGTTCCTAATCCTGATTGGTTAAGGAGATATAGACATATTCAGTTACCTATTAGGTCTCAATGATGGGCTAAGCCTATTAGGTTAATATGTCTATATAAGTGAAGGTCCCTGCGTTTGCTGAGATGCGCAATATTCACAAACTCCCCATATGGTTTGATTGCTAAGGATCAGTACAACGTAGAAGACTCTTTGCACACCAAGGTTTCACGCATGGCGTCTCCAGGTTAGTTACTTATATGTGTTTTAATCTATATAGGCTAATAAAGTTTTACAGGACCCACTTCTTTATTCATTCAATTTTATCTTAATTCTTTTTAGTGATTAGGTTTAGTTGTATGCTCTGAGCACGTTCCTTTAATTATTAATTCATAGTATTTAAATTTCATAACCCTTATTTATTTCTTATTTTCAGCTTTTGTATCAATTAATGGCTTTCGTCACCCTCGGGTGTCGGCCGACACGTGTCTATTCTGGTATTCGGGGAATATCAGGGTCGGGGCGTGTCATTAGCACAGGGACGGGGAGCTGGCATGAGACCTGAAATGTATTTTTCTCTAACTGTCCGCTCAGAGATGGGGAGTTGGCATAGGGCCTGGGGGTTATAGGACAATTCACTAGTGATTATTATATTTAAAAGTTATGATTTGAGACAGTGCATGACATGCTAGGTTTCGGAAAACCTATGTTTATCATTATATATGTGTTTTTATAAAACTTGGGGGTTAGTACGTTGATAACTGTTTTACTATATATATATCAACTTTGTCCACTCATGTTTATTTTGCACCCCCTTCGGGACTTAGAATCGAGGCATAAAATCTCGACGTCAAGGCACTTCCGCATCAGCATCTTTGAGTCCTCTCGGGGTAGGATCCATCATTTGTTTCATTAAATTTTATATTATTCATTTTAGTATTCTAGTTAGTTGTATGCTCTGAACACGTTCCTTAAATGCTTATTCTTTATTCTTTTATATTTATAAGTCTTATCTATCCCTTGTTTTCAACATTTGCACTCAATAAATGGCTTTCGTCACCGTCGGGTGTCGGTCAGCACGTGCCTATCCTAGTATTCGGGGAATATTAGGACCGTGACGTGTCAAGAGGGCTTCTGATTAAAAACTACATAACAGGTTTAAGCAGCTGGCGGAAATATTCAGCATGTGAGATCAAATTAGTTTTAATGTCTTCATAGTGGTACAATCAAGCATGTACGTCAAGAACAATCATTTGAATGCATATCAATACATAAGTCCTGGTAAAGACAGCACTGCTAGAGGGAATAAAAGTTCAATACAAATTTTGTAAAGAATGCCAACAACTATGGAAGTCCACATGAAACCGTAATGACAATCTTCTTTCATTTTTAATGTAAGTGAATTCAACTGAACATTTTATTGCAGTCAATCGAAGCTGAAAGAAGACGAACAACGACAGGGAAATATGAATATCAGATGTACCTGACAAACTTGCGTCTGGTGGACGTAGGCAATGACCCAACACTCATTAAAATCTTCCCGACTTCCTTAACAGCTCGATATTTCTTTACGTTTACCCCAATGTTCATTCTCACTCTTCCAACCACCCCCAAAAATCACCAAATAAAAGGATTCTTCGAAAACCGAGTTTTACCTGCAACAGTTAATCAACAAAGCAGCATTGTTAGAATGAGACCAAAAGAGCAGTGCGAAACCGAAATACATCATGAATGCCACACTTGATAAAGAGTACGAAAACATCAACTTGTTCCAAGAACGAAAAGCACAAAGGAAAAAACTTCAGTTCATCATACTGACGTTTTTGTTCCACGATGACAAAATTTTTATAGAAACTATGGCAATCAATCGGTTACATTAATCCTTTACAAGTTTCAATTTTCACACAAATTTTTATAACCTTATAAGCCGAATTGACGACGGAGAACTAACAAAGCAAAATAAACTGTAATCTCACCAAAGTGAAGCAATTTACAATATGACACGGAAGAACACTACCAAGCGGACGCAGTTCCTGCTGTAATTCACAAAAGAAGACATCCACGGCATCTTGAATTTACTTCTTCAATTCCAAATCAATAGTAAATGCTCTCACTCTTCCACAGGAAAAACTAAATGGAAACAAAATCCCAGAGTTAATCAAACATTATCCGACACTTGGCACAATAAACACAGAAAGAAAACCCAATTAGTCTAACGAATCAAAATTTCAAAAAAAAAAAAAATGAAGATTATTTCATTAGTCAAACGAAGAAAAAGCTCATTATCAATTGACAACACAAAAATCAAATTAAAATAATTTATTAATTTGAGCAGTTTCCTAGCAACATAAACAGAAGCTAATAACACAGAAACACTCACGAAACAGACAATCAGCAGAATTAAAAATTACTTAAACAATGCAAAGGGGGTTCCAAGGTTGGGGTTGCCAAAGTATGAGTGGTGGTCTGAGGCACTCCACGGTGTGTCAAATGTTGGTCCCGTGACTTATTTCGATGATCTTATTCCGGGTGCAACAAGCTTCCCCACTGTTATTCTTACCACCGCAGCGTTCAACCAGTCTTTGTGGAAGCAAATTGGTTAGGTATGTTGAATTGTAATCTTGTCTTGGCCCAAAGATAATGGATCTAGCCCATGCTCAAAGAAAGATCCATGCACATGCTAGAGAATTCTAGCAAAGTTCAAGTTGGTGGAAGAGTCTAGAAGAATGGTGAGGATTCCACCAACATACAAGATTAGTGTAGATAATTCTAGCATAGGAAGGTAGTGGAATTGTCTAGATATATCTAGCATGATGTTTCCATGCTTCTCCAAGGTTCCATCCATGCCTATAAAAGGAGAAGGCATCCACACCATTTGAAACAACCAAGAGAGCAAGTAGCAAGAAGTGAGAAGAAGCAACAAAGCTTCTAAGAGTGTTTGAGTGTTTCCTCTTGTACTAGTTTGTGAGTGAATAAAAAATCTTGTTTAAAAACTTTGAGTGTTCTTTCTTTCTCTTGCCTATCAATTCCGTTGCATTACATTCTTCTTTGTGAGATAAACATCTCCAAAGTAGTGAAGTCTTTTTAAGCCCCAACAAAGTGGTACCAGAGCTATGGTAGCCTTCCAAGTTCCAGTGCTCGACAACAACAACTTCGATAATTGGAGTATCAAAATGAAGGCCCTTTTGGGAGCACACGATGTATGGGAAGTCGTGGAGAAAGGCTACACTAAGCCAGAAGATGAAGCTACTCTGTCTCAACCCCAGAAAGAGATTTTGAAAGATTCAAGAAAGAGAGACAAGAAGGCTCTCTACCTCATCTACCAAGCATTAGATGACAATGGCTTTGAGAAGGTCTCAAGTGCAACCTCTGCCAAGCAAGCATGGGAGAAGCTTCAAATCTCTTACAAAGGAGCCGAACAAGTGAAAAAGGTTCGTCTTCAAGTATTAAGAGGTGAGTTAGAATGTCTAGAAATGAAAGGGTCTGAATCAATCTCTGACTATTTCTCAAGAGTCCTAGCCGTTTCCAATCAATTAAAAAGAAACAGAGAAAAGTTGGAAGATGTTAGAATTATGGAGAAGATACTACGTTCGTTGGACCCCAAGTTCGAGCACATTGTTATGACGATTGAAGAAACTAAAAACTTGGAAGAAATTAGTATAGAGCAATTAATGGGTTCGCTATAGGCATATGAAGAGAAACATAAGAAGAGGCAAGGGAAAGATGAATAGCTTTTCAAGACGCATGTCCAGCCAAATAAGAAAGAAGAAAACTTGGACAACGAGAGAAGCCAATATGAAAGAAGTCGTGGTCGAGGTTGCGGACGTGGACATGGAAGTGGACGTGGTTGGAACTTCAACAATCATAACAACTACAAAAAAGGTGGAAGCTCAACAAATGGTCATGGAAGAGGACGCTCAAACTTGAGGTATGAAAAAACTCAAGTTCAATGCTACAATTGTCAAAAGTTTGGGCATTATGCTTGGGAATGTAGAGCTCCAAGCAACAGGCTTGATGAGAAGGTCAATTATGTGAAAGAAGAGAAAGAAGATAATGGCGTTGTGCTACTAGCATGCTAGAACAATGATGTAGACCAAGACTATACATGGTATCTTGACACCGACGCCAACAACCACATGTGTGGAAGAAGAAGCATGTTCGTAGAGCTCAATGAATCGGTGAGTGGCAACGTTTCTTTTGGAGACGAATCCAAAATACCCGTCAAAGGAAAAGGTAACATCCTAATTCCCCTAAAAAATGGTGGTCACCAATTAATTTCAAATGTCTACTACGTGCCCAATATGAAAAGCAACATTTTGAGCTTGGGACAACTCTTAGAAAAATGTTATGATATTCACATGAAAAATTATAGCCTTTTTCTTAGAGATGACAAAGGAAGATTAATTGCCAAGTTGAAAATGTCAAAGAATAGGATGTTTCCTATGAATATTCAAAATGATGTTGCAAAGTGCCTCAAAACATGTTACAAAGACACATCATGGCTTTGGCATCTTCGTTTTGGACATCTTAACTTTGGGGGATTGGAGTTATTATCCAAGAAGGAGATGGTGAGAGGCTTACCGTGCATCAATCGCCCTGATCAAGCTTGCGAATGATGTTTACTTGGGAAACAGTTCAGGAAAAGCTTTCCAAAGGAGTCGACCACAAAAGCCCAGAAGCTACTCGAGCTCATTCACACCGATGTTTGCAGTCCAATAAAACTAAGCTCTTTGGGTAAAAATATTTATTTCCTTCTCTTCATTGATGATTTTTCAAGGAAAACCTGGGTATATTTCTTAAAGCAGAAATCAGAGGTATTTGGAGCATTCAAGAAGTTCAAAGCTGCTGTAGAGAAAGAAAGTGGTTGCAAGATCAAAGCCATGAGATTTGATCGAGGAGGAGAATTCACTTCAAAGGAATTTCAAGAATTTTGTGAAGCTAATGGAATTCGTCGACCTTTGACAGTTCCAAGATCCCCTCAACAAAATGGTGTGGCAGAAAGAAAAAATCAAACCATCCTCGACATGGCTGGAAGCATGCTCAAAAGCAAGAGATTACCTAAGGAGTTGTGGGCAGAAGCAGTAGCATGTGCTGTCTACCTATCCAATTGGTCTCCAACAAGAAGTGTGTGGGGAAAGACTCCGCAAGAAGCATGGAGTGGAAGAAAGCCAGGTATCTCTCATCTAAGAGTTTTTGGAAGCATAGCCCACGTACATGTACCAGACGAAAGGAGAACTAAACTCGACGACAAAAGTGAGAAGTTCATCTTCATCGGCTATGACTCAAATTCAAAAGGCTATAAGTTGTATAATCCAAACAATGGGAAGACGGTGATCAGTCGAGACGTGACGTTCGGTGAAGAAGGAGAATGAGATTTTGGCTCTCATGCAGGTGATCTTCACTTCTTTCCTCAGTTTGAAGAAGACAATGAACAAGGGATGATGGAGCAAGCAAGAGAGGTTCAACAAGAATCCACTACTCCACCTGCTTCACCAACATCAACCAATCATGGTAATTCACCAGCATCAGCATTATCAAGTGAGAGTCTAAATGAAAGAGAAGTAATACGCACAAGAAGTCTACGAGATCTCTATGAGGTAGCTGAAAGACTTGATAATCCTACACTTTTCTATCTCTTTGCTGATTGTGAACCACTTGACTTCCAAGAAGCAATGCAAGATACTAAGTGGAGGAAAGCAATGGATGAAGAAATTGAAGCAATCCAGAAGAACGATATATGGGAACTCGCTATTCTTCCGAAAGGACACAAAGCCATCGGAGTCAAGTGGGTGTATAAGACAAAGAAGAATGCCAACGGAGAGGTCGAAAGATACAAGGCGAGATTAGTGGCGAATGGCTATAGTCAAAGAGCCGGAATCGACTATGATGAGGTATTTGCACCCGTTGCTCGGTTGGAAACTATACGATTACTAATTTCTTTGGCAGCTCAAAACAAATGGAAGATTCAACAAATGGATGTGAAGTCCGTTTTCCTAAATGGAGTCCTTGAAGAAGAAGTCTACATTCAACAATCGTTAGGCTATGAAATCAAAGGGCATGAAGATAATGTTTTGAAGCCGAAGAAAGCCCTTTTTGAGTTAAAACAAGCACCACAAGCATGGAATAGTCGCATTGACAAGTACTAACTTTACCAAGTGCCCTCATGAACATGCTTTCTACGTCAAATTCAAAGATGGAGATATTCTAATTGTGTGCTTATATGTGGATGATCTAATCTGCACCGGAAGTAATCCATGCATGTATGAAGAGTTCAAGAGAGCGATGACCAAAGAATTCAAGATGACCGACATCGGGCTGATGGCATACTACCTAGGTATTGAAGTCAAGCAGAACGAAGAAGGCATTTTCATCTCCCAAGAAAGCTACACAAAGGAGATACTGAAAAAGTTCAGCATGGATGACTGCAAGCCCATAGGCACGCCAGTGGAGTGTGGAGTCAAACTAACCAAGCATGACAAAGGAGCAAGTGTAGATCCAACATTTTTCAAGAGTTTAGTTGGAAGCTTGCGTTACTTGACTTGCACAAGACCAGACATTCTCTATGCCATCGAATTAGTCAATCGCTACATGGAGAATCCCACAACTACACATTTGAAGACAGCCAAAAGAATTCTTCGATACCTTAAAGGTACTGTTAACTTTGGCTTGTTCTATTCAAGTTCTGATAACTACAAACTTGTTGGGTATAGCGACAGTGATTGGGTAGGAGATTCTGACGACAGAAAAAGCATTACTGGATTTGTGTTCTTCATGGGAGACACTGCATTCATATGGATGTTGAAGAAGCAACCGATTGTCACTCTCTCTACCTGCGAAGCTGAATACGTAGCTGCTACCTCATGTGTCTGTCATGCAATCTGGCTAAGAAACTTGCTAAAAGAATTAAGCATGCCACAAGAAGAGCCAACAGAGATCTATGTCGACAACAAGTCTGCAATAGCTCTAGCAAAGAATCCAGTATTTCATGACAAGAGCAAACACATAGATACCCGCTATCATTACATAAGAGAGTGTATTGCAAGAAAGGATGTGCAAGTGGAATACGTGAAGTCACAAGAACAAGTCGCCTACATATTCACCAAACCACTCAGGCAATAAGACTTTGTCAGATTAAGGAACACAATCGGCGTCATAAGACAAGATTAAGGGGGGATGTTGAATTGTAATCTTGTCTTGGCCCAAAGATAATGGATCTAGCCCATGCTCAAAGAAAGATCCATGCACATGCTAGAGAATTCTAGCAAAGTTTAAGTTGGTGGAAGAGTCTAGAAGAATGGTGAGGATTCCACCAACATACAAGATTAGTGTAGATAATTCTAGCATAGGAAGGTAGTGGAATTGTCTAGATATATCTAGCATGATGTTTCCATGCTTCTCCAAGGTTCCATCCATGCCTATAAAAGGAGAAGGCATCCACACCATTTGAAACAACCAAGAGAGCAAGTAGCAAGAAGTGAGAAGAAGCAACAAAGCTTCTAAGAGTGTTTGAGTGTTTCCTCTTGTACTAGTTTGTGAGTGAATAAAAAATCTTGTGTAAAAACTTTGAGTGTTCTTTCTTTCTCTTGCCTATCAATTCCGTTGCATTACATTCTTCTTTGTGAGATAAACATCTCCAAAGTAGTGAAGTCTTTTTAAGCCCCAACAAGGTATACATTGTATCACTACATTTTTGTCAATGTTTTTGGTTGGAAAAGATGACAACACTAGACAAAGCCATGGAAATTACTTTTTATTAATAAAAAAAATGCTCAAAGCTATACTTTTCGTTTGCTTGAATTGTATAAATATATTAATTTATATAATTTGATCTTGTACTAAATGAATTTTTTTTCTTTACGACTATTTTAGGTTGTTTCAACAGAAGCAAGAGCCATGTACAATCTAGGAAGAGCCGGGTTGACATATTGGAGTCCCAACGTTAATGTAGTGAGGGATCCGAGGTGGGGAAGAGCCACGGAAACACCCGGTGAAGACCCTTATGTTGTTGGCGTTTATGCCTCTAACTACGTCAGAGGCTTGCAGGATGTTGAGGGCACAGAGAATGCTACAGATTTGAACTCTAGACCTCTCAAAGTTTCCTCATGCTGCAAACATTATGCCGCCTACGATGTAGACAACTGACTCGGTGTTGATCGTTACCATTTTGATGCCAGGGCAAGTCTATAATGTTAGATAATAAACCATGTATAATCAGCTAATTAAAGTGATACAAAATGTGTTTTGCTAGCATATTCTTATTTCCTTTTTGTTGTGAAAAGGTGACGGAGCAAGATATGGCGGAAACTTTCCTAAAACCATTCGAGATGTGTATTAAGGATGGTGATGTAAGCAGTGTAATGTGCTCTTATAACCGTGTTAATGGCATACCTACTTGTGCTGATCCGAAACTCTTGACAGTTACCATTAGAGGAGAGTGGGATCTTCACGGGTACGCATGCTAATCACCTTTAAAAAATTTCTCCTAAAGTTTTCATGGATACGAATTTTTATTTTATTTTATTCTTTTGTCTTGCAGATATATAGTCGCGGATTATGACTCTCTTGAAGTTATGGTGGACCACCACAAATGGCTCAGCGACACCAATGAGGATGCTGCTGCACAAGCTTTGAAGGCAGGCCAGTACTCCTTGCAAAATTTACTTACTGAACAGGTTTTTGTTTGGGAAATACTTGTTGGCGTGAGGGGTTTTGTAAAAAGGGCATATAAATATATTGTAAATATTAGGAATCCTTTATTAGGAAGGATTTGTGAGTCTTTTATTGTTACCTTGTAGAACAAGGGTTGTATCTTGTATATATTTTTCCTTTATGCAATACAATGAAAATTAAGCCGTAAAATTCAAGTTGGGATCAGAGCCTACCGTGCCCTAGAAAAAACTCCCACCATACCCGTGTATCGTAAAGAGGAAAGCAGCAAGGTTTCTGGGTTGTCGCTGCATCTCTGCAGCAAGCCAAACCCTTGTGTGTAGCTGTTGTGTTCTGTGTTGCTGTGCCGTATACAATTTGGCTTAGGCAATAGTATTTGTATCTGCTGCAGTAACTTCAAGTTTGTAACAGGGCTATCTGACGTGCTTTACTGCTGTCTTCAGTGCCGTTGTAATCAAAATTGCCGTTTGCGATTGGCTTTAACAAGGAGTTGTTTACTGATGATGTGACAATTTTTTGCTGCTTGCTGTCCAGTTTGTTGCAGTGAGTGTAACTACAATTCTTGTGTCGTGCTGCACTTGAATTGTTCTCAAGTATCGTGCCTTTATTCATGTTCTCGAGTAATTGATTGATTCAGCATGTGGTTCCGTAATTGGTGTGGTGTTGTGATTGTCGTGTATTACTGTCTCGTGAGTTATTACAATGACGAATGCAGGTTGGATTTTGGATTCTGGTGCAACAGATCATATGACGTATGATAAAACCTTGTTTCAATCTATGACACATCCTCATAGAAAGTGTGTGGCAACCGCCAATGGTTCTACTGCTGCTGTTGTTGGAGCGGGAACAGTGTCTCTTACCTCTCTTCCCTTACATAATTGTTTATTGATTCCGTCATTGTCTCATCACTTATTGTCGGTACCTCAAGTCACTGAACAATTGGATTGTGTAATGTATCCTTCACTCTGATATGTGGGGGCCTTCCCCTATTAGTACTACTTCGGGAATTAAATGGATTATTATATTTGTTGATGATTGCACTCGTATGACGTGGGTTTATCTGTTGAAACATAAAAGTGATGTTAGTATGATTATTCGGTCTTTCTCTTAGATGGTGGCTACACAATAGTCCTCCGCTATTAAGGTTCTTCATATTGATAATGAGGGAGAATATGTTAACTCTGAGCTATCTACTTTTTTCCGTGATCAAGGAATTCTTCATGAGACAACGTGTTCGTATACCCCACAACAGAATGGGGTAGCTGAGAGAAAAAATCGTCATATTTTGGAAACTGCTCGTGCATTGCTTATTGGTGGGTCCGTGCCCAAAAGTTTTTGGCCAGACGCCATCACCTATGCCGTGTATGTTATAAATCGCATGCCATCCTGGGTTGTAGAATTTCGTACTCCACTCCAAGTGTTGACGGAACATGTTCCAGTTGTTTCTACCAATACTCTCACTCCCCGAGTGTTTGGATGCATTGCTTATGTTCATATTCACAAGATTCATCGTAGTAAATTGGATCCTTGTGCCCTTTGGTGTGTTTTTGTGGGTTTTGCATCCCACCAGAAAGGTTACAAGTGTTACCATCCTGCAACTCGCCACATGTATATAACCATGGATGTGACTTTCTCTGAGTCAGAATATTTTTATACTCCCGTATCACCATCATTCGATCACAAGGGGAAGAGTTCTAGTTGTGATCTTGATGGTGTTTTTGAATGGTTGGATGTACAAGAGGTAACGGTTTAAGGAGGAGTGCATGGTGCCGTGCCAAGTGATGCAGTTGATACTCGGTCTCCTTCTGTCGAAGAGCCTGTTATGAGTGGTCAGTAACTTTTCACCGAAAAAGAGGCTGCCAGTCTGTGTGTTGGTGTTACCGAAGAGGTTTGTTCTGATGGTCAGCCAGCTGTTACCGAAAGAGCTTCATCTCCTCTCTCTAGCTCAATAGTGCTGTTGTCCAATACATCTTCTCTGGATATCCCTGAGGCAAGCACTAGTGATACTCATGTAACTAATGATGTTATAAGTACATATAAATTACCACCAAGGCAAAATCGTGGTGTACCTCATGATAGGTTTTCTCCGGAGGAAAAAGTGAAGTATCCCATAACCAATTATGTGTCCTGTAAAAACCTTTCATCTGAACGCCAAGCTGGGTGAATAATGTGGATTCAATTCAAGTACCAACTCGAGTAGAAGACACTTTGAAGAGTCGAGAATGGACCGAAGCAATGGATGAAGAGATGAGGGCATTGCAGAAAAATAATACATGGGAAGTAGTTGAGCTGCCAAAAGGAAAAAAGCCAGTTGGGTGCCAATGGGTTTTTACAATTAAATACAAGGTTGATGGATAACTCGACAGGTATAAAGCGAGGTTGGTGGCGAAAGGGTATACTCAAACATACGAAGTTGATTGTCAGGAAACTTTCTCTCCCATGGCTAACATGAATACGGTACGAGTCCTTATCTCACTAGCTGGAAATTTGAATTGGCCACTGAAACAGTTTGATGTAAAAAATGTGTTTCTTCATGGACATCCGAAAGAAGATGTGTATATGGATTTTCCTCCAGGGTATAGCAACGGAGGAAATATGGGAGTGTGCCAACTGCGGAAGTCCCTTTATGGGCTTAAACAGTCACCACGTGCATGGTTTGGGAGGTTCACTCAGGCCATGAGAAAGAATGGGTATTTTCAGAGTCATTCTGATCATACTTTATTTGTGAAGCGGAGGAACAGTAAAGTAACAGCCTTGATTATTTATGTAGATGATATGATAATAAAAGGTGATGATTCAGATGAAATTATCAAGCTAGAGAAGAACCTTTTTGCCGAGTTTGAGATGAAAAATTTGGGTGACTTAAAGTATTTCCTTGGTGTTGAAGTTGCTCGTTCATCCAGAGGTATTTTCTTGTCTCAACGAAAATATGTTTTAGATTTATTGAAGGAAACAAGTATGCTTGGGTGTAAACCAGTGGATACTCTTATTTTGGAGAAACATTACTTGGGAATCTATCCGGATCAAGAACCGGTGGATAAAGGCAGATATCAGAGACTGGTAAGAAGACTAATTTATTTAGCTCATACTCGTCCAGATATAGCCTATGCAATAAGTGTGGTGAGTCAGTTTATGCACTCGTGGAGTGTGGATCCTATGTCAACTGTTATGCGAATTTTGGCTTATTTGAAGTCGGCTCCAGGAAAAGGAATTTTGTATAAAAATTCAAGTCATCTGAAGGTTGAGGGATTTACTGACGCTGATTGGGCAGGTGATGTGACTGATAGACGCTCTACTTCTGGATACTTTACGTTTGTTGGTGGAAATTTAGTTACTTGGAGAAGTAAGAAGCAAAATGTGGTGTCAAGGTCTTCAGCTGAGGTCGAATTCAGAGGTATGGGACATGGGATATGTGAAGTTCTTTGGTTACGTAAGTTACTTGGTGGTCTAGGTTTCAAAGCAAAGGAGGCAATAAGCTTGTATTGTGATAATAAGTCCGCACGAGAGATTGCAGGAACCCAATACAACATGACAGAACAAAGCATGTGGAGGTTGACCGTCACTTTATTAAGGAAAAGCTTGAGAAGAAAATTGTGTCAATACCGTTTGTGAACTCAGAAGAGCAACTCGCAGATATCCTCACTCATGCCGTGTGTAGTAGGTTGTTTGGTGACTCACTTGTCAAGTTGGGCATGTGTGATATCTATGCTCCAACTTGAGGGGGAGTGTTGGCGTGAGGGGTTTTGTAAAAAGGGCATATAAATATATTGTAAATATTAGGAATCCTTTATTAGGAAGGATTTGTGAGTCCTTTATTGTTACCTTGTAGAACAAGGGTCGTATCTTGTATATATTTTTCCTTTATGCAATACAATGAAAATTAAGCCGTGAAATTCAAGTATACTTATGTTCTTGCTTTCCTGTACTTAATTACTAGGTTTGATTAATTAAGTTCCATGTTAATTACTATAGGGATGGATTTGGACTGTGGGGACTACTACCCAAACTTCACTCAAAGTTCGGTGAGGCAAGGGAAGGTGAAAGAGGTAGAAATCGACCGATCACTCAAGAACCTTTATGTGGTGCTTATGAGGCTAGGTTTCTTCGATGGGAATCCCACTTTTAAGTCTCTTTGCAAGAAGGATGTGTGCTCCAAACAACATATTGAATTAGCAACAGAAGCAGCAAGGGAAGGAATCGTTTTATTGAAAAATGTCAATGAAACTTTGCTGTTGAAATCGAAGAAAATAAAAAAACTAGCCCACATCGGGCCTCATGGCAATGCTGCTGCAGCAATGATTGGAAACTATGCAGGTATTGAATCTAAAAATGCTCTTTGAATTAAGTTCGACATGTCAAACATAATATACTCATCAATTAAACATACAATTCCGATTTTGTGTTCAGGTATTTCTTGCCAATTCACTTCACCTCTCGATGCATTTTCATCCTATGGAGAAGTTAAGTATGAAATGGGATGTGATGGAGTTGCATGTGCAAATGATAGTCTGATATTCCCTGCCATGAGGGCCGCAAAGCATGCAGATGCAACCATAATTTTTGCTGGGTTGGACTTATTAGGTGAGGCAGAGAGATTGGATAGGGTGGATCTGCTTCTTCCTGGCTACCAAACCCAGTTTATCAATCAAGTTGCTCAAGTCTCCAAGGGTCCAGTGATTCTTGTAATCATGTCAGCTGGTGGTGTTGATATCAGTTTTGCCAAACAAAATGATAACATCAATGCAATATTGTGGGCTGGGTACCCGGGTAGGAAGGCGGTCGTGCCATTGCAGATGTTGCTTTCAGACATTACAATCATTGTGGATAAGACCTTGACACAAGATGTTGTAGATGTCAAGAGGGTAGGAGATAGAATCATGGCAATCAAGATTGTAATAGGACAAGAACTCATCAATGTGATTAGTGCGTATGCACCTCAAGTATGGTTGGATACGAGTTCGAAAGAGAAATTTTAGGAAGACCTTGGAGACTTGGTGCAAGGAATTGCCCAGACGGAGAAGTTATTTATAGGAGGAGATTTAAATGGACACGTGGGCAGGGAGACAGGCAACTATGGAGGTTTTCATGGTGGCCATGGTTTTGGGGAGAGAAATGAGGATGAGGAAGCTATCTTGGATTTTGCAATGGCATATGATCTCTTCTTAGCCAACACCTTCTTTAAGAAGAGAGAAGAACATGTGATCACCTACAAGAGTGGGTCGTTAAAAACACAAATAGATTTTCTTCTAATGAGGAAAGGGGATCGTATAACTTGTAAGGATTGCAAAGTTATACCGGGGGAGAGCTTGGCTAATTAACATCGCTTGTTGGTGATGGATGTACATATCAAAAGAGTGAGAAAAAAGAACAAGACTTGGAAGTGCCCAAAGACTAGATGGTGGAATCTAAAAGGAGA
Source organism: Malus sylvestris (assembly GCF_916048215.2). NCBI lineage: Eukaryota > Viridiplantae > Streptophyta > Magnoliopsida > Rosales > Rosaceae > Malus > Malus sylvestris. Next base: position 41,004,947 of record NC_062264.1, read on the forward strand.
AAAACAAGTCATTTTCAAAGAGCAAGTAATCACCCAGTGTGTGTGGGATAGAGAGGGGGAAACTAGCCAAATGTGGGATTCCATGGCTAGCTGTATCCGAAAAGTAGCAAAAGAGGTATTAGGAGAGTCCAAGGGCTTTACTCCACACCAAAAGGAATCTTGGTGGTGGAATGAGGAGGTACAAACAAAGGTAAAGGCTAAGAAGGAATGTTGTAAAGCCTTATACAAGGATAGGACCGATGAAAATGGTGAAAGGTATAGAAGAGCGAAGCAAGAGACGAAGAAAGCTGTGAGAGAAGCTAAGTTAGCGGCTTATGACGATATGTATAAGCGACTAGATACCAAAGAAGTAGTGTTGGATATCTATAAACTAGCTAGAGCAAGGGAAAAGAAGACAAGGGACCTAAACCAAGTGAGGTGCATCAAGGATGAGGATGGAAAGGTTCTTGCTACAGAGAACGCGGTCAAAGACAGATGGAGAGGTTATTTTCATAATCTTTTCAATGAAGGACATGAAAGGAGTACTTCTTTAGGGGAGTTGAGTAACTCAGAAGAGTGTAGAAACTACTCATTTTATCGTCGAATCATGAAGGAATAAGTGGTTGTAGCTTTGAAGAAGATGAAGCATAGAAAAGCAGTGGGCCCAGACGATATACCGATTGAAGTGTGGAAAGCCTTGGGAGAGACAGGTATAGCATGGCTCACTGACCTTTTCAATAGGATTTTGAAAATGAAGAAGATGCCAAACGAGTGGCAAAAGAGCACCTTGGTGCCTATTTACAAGAATAAGGGCGATGTACAAAATTGCATGAACTATAGGGGTATTAAGCTAATGAGTCATATAATGAAGCTCTGGGAGAGAGTCATTGAGCATAGATTGAGGCAAGAGACACGGGTTTCGGACAACCAATTCGGGTTCATGCCAGGGCACTCAACCATGGAGGCAATCTATCTCTTACGAAGATTGATGGAAAGATATAGAGATGGGAAAAAGGATTTACACATGGTCTTTATAGATTTGGAAAAAGCGTATGATAGGGTCCCAAAAGACATTCTTTGGAGGATTTTAGAGAAGAAAGGAGTACGAGTAGCATATATCCAAGCTATAAAGGATATGTATGAAGGAGCAAAGACTGCCGTAAGAACTCATGAAGGACAAACCGAAAGCTTCCCCATAACTGTAGGATTACATCAAGGCTCATCCTTAAGTCCTTACCTTTTTGCGTTGGTAATGGATGAGTTAACAAGACATATTCAAGATGATATTCCTTGGTGTATGCTTTTCGCAGATGATATAGTGTTGATAGATGAAACTCAGGAAGGGGTAAATGCAAAGCTTAACCTTTGGAGAGAAGTGTTGTAATCTAAAGGTCTTCGCCTAAGCAGATCAAAGACAGAATATATGGAGCGTAAGTTCAGTGCAAATGGAGGCCAAAATGAGTTAGGGGTGAGGATCGGAGATCAGGAAATACCAAAGAGCGACCGTTTTCGCTACCTAGGATCTATCTTGCAAAAGAACGGAGAATTAGATGGAGATCTCAACCATAGAATACAAGCTGGATGGATGAAGTGGAAGAGTGCATCCGGCGTGTTGTGTGATCGTCGTATGCCACTGCAGCTTAAGGGAAAATTTTATAGGGCGGCAATAAGGCCGGTGATGCTGTATGGCACAGAATTATGGGCGGTGAAGCACCAACACGTACACAAAATGGGTGTAGCGGAGATGAGGATGCTTCGTTGGATGTGTGGGCACACGAGAAAGGATAAGATTAGGAATGAGGATATCCGAGGTAAAGTAGGAGTAGCCGAAATTGAAGGAAAACTGAGAGAAAATCGGTTACGGTGGTTTGGACATGTGCAAAGAAGGCCTACTGACGCTCCGGTTAGAAGATGCGACTACAGGACAGAAGTTCAGGGCCGAAGGGGTAGAAATAACCTAGGAAAACTTTGGAAGAGACTCTAAGAAAAGACTTAGAGTACTTGGATCTAACGGAGGACATGACACAGGATCGAGCACAATGGCGTTCTAAGATTCATATAGCCGACCCGACTTAGTGACTTGGATTTTTCAAGTCTCCAATCGAGAAGTTTTCCCCACTCGGGAAATTAAGGGAACACTACCTCAACCTACATGCTCCACTCACAAAGCTTCAACAAAAGAAAAATTCAAAGAACTTAGTGAAGAAGGCTTTGGTGTATTTAACACAATACGTTGAAATGAAACAAAGCTTATTTATTGATATCTCTAAGAAGTTACAAATATGTACATATATACGAGTCAAAATAAACAAACAAGAGGGAGCCTTCACAAAGGTTGCTTATGAGAAGTCTCAGCAGTCGGCAGAGCCCCAGAAAGAGAAGGCACCGGAGGGGGATTATTCGGAGCCTCAGTACTGGACAGCACCCTAGAAGGAGGAGGCATCGGAGGTTGATCATTTGGAGCTTCATTACGCGGTACAGCCCCAGAAGACGAAGGCAATAAATGCCTTTGGAACAAACCCACAAACCTCTGATGATCATGTAAAATCTGACCATCAGATTCCTTCATCTGGTCAAGCTTCCTCTTCATGTTTATAGCATAGTCATGAGCGAGCCGGTGCAACTGTTTATCCTCATGCTTGAGCCCTCTAATCTCCTGTTTGAGACTCATCACTTCAGCCGCCAATGATTCAACTTGGCGGGTTCGAGCAAATAGGCGTTGGGCCATATTAGACACAGAACCTGCACACTGAACACTGAGAGCCAGAGAATCCTTAACAGCCAACTCATTAGACCGTTTGGAAAGTAGTCTGTTATCTTTGGGAGTGAGAAGGTTCATGGCCACCACCGTAGCGGTCATATCATTCTTCATCACGGAATCCCCAACGGTAAGAGGACCAGTAGGGGATAAGAATGATGGGCGCCATATGTTGTCTGGAGAAGGCGTGGCTGCCTCTTCAACAAGGTTCAAGTCAAAATGACGGTCGGAGGGGCCAGACATTTTCAAAGGTGTTGAAGAGAAAAGAAGTCGGACAAATCAAGATCTTAGAAATGCAAGAATGGAGCTTCTACTGGTGGAGATTCAAGTGTGCCTTGGAACTTAATACTAGCCTTTATAAAAATCCGCACTCGATGGAGCTTCAGAAATCGAAGAGGCGCCTGCTCAGAAATCAAAAAGGCGTTTGCTTTCTCAAAAGCTGGGCTGCTCAAAGACCACGAGGGCCGATCTCAGGAATCGAAAAGGCGTTTACTTTCTCAAAAGCTGGGCTGCTCAAAGACCATGAAGGTCGATCGCAGAAATTGAAGAGGCACTTACTTTCTCAAAAGCTGGGCTGCTCAGAGACCACGAGGGCCGATCTCAGAAATCGAAGAGGCACCTGCTTTTTCAGCCTTGTCAGCACCTGTCACATGCACACTCAACTTTGCAGAAATTACGGGCATTCTGTCGAAGATTTCTAGTGAAGTAGAAAGCACGTGAATGTTACTGTTCAATCATTCACTTTCCACACGCAACATCAGCTCACGGGTACCACAGATAACTTTGCCAAAAATCTCTGACAAAGTTTAGACACGTGAAGCTTGCAGCTCCCATTACATCGCTATGACCAAGAAGGGTAAAAGAATAGCAAAGAAACAACACTAACAAAGTTTAGACACATAAATTTTGAAGGTCTAGCTACCATATTATTACCCATAAGGGTAAAGGAACAGGACCATTGCTGGATAATTGGAAAGTCCCTGTGGGTCAACCTCTGTGCTTCGTGGCAAGGTAGACTAGCAAACACGCCTAACCTTTACTCACATTCGAGAAAACACTCCCAACAAGATTGCTTGCTTCAAGATCGAAGAGGCACCGTCCTCCGAATCTCGAGAGTCAGACTCCCAACACGATTACTTTCTTAAAAAGCGACGAGACACCGCTTTCCGAATCTCGAGAGCCAGACTCCTAGCAGGATTGCTTTCTCAAAAATCGAAGAGGCACCGTTCTCCGAATCTCGAGAGACAGATCCCCGACAGGATTGCTTGTTCGAAAACCGAAGAGGCACCGCTTTCTCAACTTCGAGAGCCCCTTAGATAAAGCTTGTCTGTAATCCTCACACCGCTTTCTCAACTTCAAGAGTCAGATCTCCTTGGATAAAGCTTGTCTGTAATCTTCACACGTAACATCAGCTTTCCAGATACCACAGACCACTTTTTCAAAGTGCTCTGACAGAGTTAAAACACGTGAAGCTGGCAACTCCCACTACCGTGCTATGACCAAGCAGGGTAAAAGAATAGTATTACTCCTTGTTAGGGAGACTCCTATATATGTCGACCTCCATCCTCAACGGACAGGCAAACCTGCAAATATGCTCAACCCTTCCTCATATCTGAGAGGGCACTCCCAACGAAGCCTCTCGAAATACTCAGCTTTCTTTCCCCCCGAGAATACCTCTGGAAACAAGCTACACTAGAGCAAGAATATCTCATATCATCAGGGTTAAAAGCAAGAGTATCCCATATCATGCTTTTTCCCTGTCTTTTCCTTTGGCCTTGTTCTTACCTGCAAGACAAGGAGAAAGAGAGCAATCAGTCAGCACTTGGAATCAAGCTTCCAGTCCGGAACTGACTGCCTGGAAACCCATTGCTCTCGAGTACTCATCTTCAACATCTTATGCTCCTCGAGAAGATACTACATATGCCGGAGGAACAAATAGGGCAAGTGAGAAGGATACAAGGAAGCATGTGGAGACAAGCGCAACAGAACACGTGCCGATACATCCACTACTTTGTCAACAACAAAAGTATCCCATATCAGCAGGGTCGAACGTACTCTAGATTTGATGGACTTATTTTGACCCTCAAATTCTTCAGTCGGCCTTATACTTTGGCGGAAACAAGAAAACCCTCCAGCCCAGTTCAAGAATAAGCCTGTGGAAAGTTACTTTTTCAAAAGCAAAAGTATCTCATATCACCTTTTCTCCTTTTCTTCTCTTTATCCTTCATGCTACCTGCAAGATAAGGAGAAGGATAACAATTAGCCGGAACTCGAAATCAAACTTCTGATCTGGGACTGATTGCTTGGAGCTCTGATTGCTTACCTTGTCTGTCACCTCTTTCAGCAGATCCCCTAGCTCGGCGACTTGGGGGACTCCTACTACATGGTTTGTATCGCGCTTGACCAAGCCTGAAACTACAAGTAAGCGTCAAGTGAAATTGATACATTACCTTGTGCATCTCCACCAATTAAAGATACCACCTCTGGAGGGAGGAAGAGTACTTCCAAAGAAGATGCCACATCTACCTATGAGACAGATAAGGCAAGTGAAGACGATACCACACTTCGGTACTTAAAAGTTTCGTGATTACGAGATCATTCTTCCACAATATTTCCTAATGTCATTTGTACTAAATCATTCACTTATACTCACTAAAGGAGAGCTTGAACCTATATACTGTGTAAACCCTTCACAATTAATGAGAACTCCTTTACTCCGTGGACGTAGCCAATCTAGGTGAACCACGTACATCTTGTGTTTGCTTCCTGTCTCTATCCATTTACATACTTATCCACACTAATGACCGGAGCAATCTAGCGAAGATCACAAACTTAATATTTAAGATGATATTCTTTGGTGTATGCTTTTCGCAAACGATATAGTGTTGATAGATGAAACGCAGGAAGGGGTAAACGCGAAGCCTAACCTTTGGAGAGAAGTGTTGGAATCTAAAGGTCCTCGCCTAAGCCGATCAAAGACAGAATATATGGAGTGCAAGTTCAGTGCAAACGGAGGCCAAAATGAGTTAGGGGTGAGGATCGGAGATCAGGAAATACCAAAGAGCGACCGTTTTCGCTACCTAGGATCTATCTTGCAAAAGAACGGAGAATTTGATGGAGATCTCACCCATAGAATACAAGCTGGATGGATGAAGTGGAAGAGTGCATCCGGCGTGTTGTGTGACAGTCGTAGGCCACTGAAGCTCAAGGGAAAATTTTATAGGACGACAATAAGGCCGTCAATGCTGTATGGCATAGAATGTTGGGCGGTGAAGCATCAACACGTAGGTGTAGTGGAGATGAGGATGCTTCGTTGGATGTGTGGGCACACGAGAAAGGATAATATTAGGAATGAGGATATCCAAGGTAAAGTAGGAGTAGCCGAAATTGAAGGAAAGAGGAGAGAAAATCGGTTATGGTGGTTTGGACATGTGCAAAGAAGGCCTACTGACGCTCCGGTTCGAAGATGTGACCACGGGACAGAGGTTCAGGGCCGAAGGGGTAGAGGAAGACCTAGGAAAACTTTGGATGGGACCCTAAGAAAAGACTTAGAGTACTTGGATCTAACGGAGGACATGACACAAAACCGAGCGCAATGGCGTTCTAGGATTCATATAGCCAACCCCACTTAGTGGGAAAAGGCTTTGTTGTTGTTGTTGTTGTATTAATTGATGATAATGTTGCATCATTTAGCATAATTTTTTTCCTAAATGTATTTCTTAGCTTTTAACTTGATCACCAAACATCTAATGTATATGTTTACTATGTTACAGGAGGAAGATTGCCTCTTACATGGTATGAAGCTGGTTACGTGGATATGCTACCCATGACATCCAAGAAATTGAGAACAATTGATAGTCTAGGCTACCCCGGTCGTACATACAAATTCTACAATGGCTCCACAGTTTACCCATTTGGATACGGCCTTAGCTACACCCAGTTCAACTACACTCTGCGATCTGCAAAGAGATCTCTGGATATAAACTTAAGAAAGTCCCAACACTGCCGCGACATAGAGTACAAGCATCATGAATACAAGCCACCTTGCCCTGCAGTCCTTATTGACGACTTGCAATGCAACCATGAATTTTGGTTCGGGGTTGAAGTTAAAAATGTGGGTAAGAGGGATGGAAGTGAAGTCATCATCGTTTACTCAAAACCACCAAATGGCATCGCCGCTACGCATGCCAAACAAGTGATTGGGTTTATAAGGGTTTTTGTGAAAGCCGGAAAAAGCAAAACTGTTAACTTTGTGTTCAATGCCTGCAAGAGCTTGGGACTTGTCAACTACAATGCTTACAATCTTCTAACATCAGGCAGACACACAATTCCGATTGGCGATGACGTCGTCTCCTTCCCTATTCAAGTCAACATTAAAGAGTGAATTTTATTGTAAATGAACTCCCAATGGGGTATTAGGCTTATTGTGAGTAAATAATTATTTAGTAGAATAATTAGAAGGCTAGCTGCTGATGCACCTCCTTCCCCTCTTCAGATCAGATCAGGTTGTAAACGGTAGCCAGTTGATTTCTAATTTTCATCTACTACATGTCTATTTGATCATCTATTGGCGCTACACGATGTCTAAACAACTCTCCAAACCCACCTTAGCAGAGCCAAAGAATTTGGTAATTTATATGGTCTTATCCAACTGCTAGTTGTTTTACTCCTGTTTCCTGGCATCGAACGTTTCATAGTTTTTTTCAATTTCCCAGCTATTTCCTCGGCATTCAAAGATTTTCTTTTGAAAATTACATGATAAAATTTTGGGCGAGATTCAGTGAAGATTTCCATATCATATTATCCACAACACCACTAACTGAAGTTAACAGAACTGACCTTATGAGATCGCTTGCGATTACAAAAAACAGAAATATACCATTCAGATAAGATGTCAGTAATTTTTGGATAATATGTTACAGCACATAATTAACTAATTTCTTGAGTTTTAAATGATAAACATATGATTTCAGTTAATTAAGTTCCATGCATTCTAATTAATCAGTACAGGATTGGGTTTGGACTGTGGAGCTTACTACCAGAATTTCACCGAAACGGCTGTGGAGCAAGGAAAGGTGAATGTGGTCGACATAGATAGGGCACTGAATCACCTTATGTTTTGCTTATGAGGGTAGGCTACGTTGATGGAAACCCTACTTTCAAATCTCTTGACAAGAAGGGTATATATGCACCAGAGAACATATTGAGTTAGCCACAGAAGCAGCAAAGAGAAGAAACAATGCCAATGACACTTTGCGTGGAACTCTGCTAAGTTCAAAACCCTGGCCGTCGTCAGGCCTCATGCCAATGCTACTACCAAGGTCATGATCGGAAAATATGCTGGTATTGAAAATACAAAAAATGTTTCCAAACTCTTACGTGTTCTACAGAACAAATGTGTTACATAACATTATTACTTACTACATTGTGTACGTGTTCCTTGCAGTACACTTCACCTCGTGATGCTTTCAAATCCTATGGAAAAGTGAGGTATGAAGTGGGATGTGATGTTGCATGTCTAAATGAGAGCTTGATATATATTCCCTGCCATGGCAGTTCATGCAACCATAGTTATGGTCGGATTGGACTCATCGGTTGAAGCGGAGGGCTTGGACAGAGTTGACCTCCTCCTTCCTGGTTAACAACAATGCTAAAAGAATCACATTTTTAGTCCACATTAGTTGATGATAATGTTGCATCATTTAGCATAGTTTTTTTCCTAAATGTATTTCTTAGCTTTTAACTTGATCACCAAACATCTAATGTATATGCTTACTATGTTACAGGAGGAAGATTGCCTCTTACATGGTATGAAGCTGGTTACGTGGATATGCTACCCATGACATCCAAGAAATTGAGAACAATTGATAGTCTAGGCTACCCCGGTCGTACATACAAATTCTACAATGGCTCCACAGTTTACCCATTTGGATACGGCCTTAGCTACACCCAGTTCAACTACACTCTGCGATCTGCAAAGAGATCTCTGGATATAAACTTAAGAAAGTCCCAACACTGCCGCGACATAGAGTACAAGCATCATGAATACAAGCCACCTTGCCCTGCAGTCCTTATTGACGACTTGCAATGCAACCATGAATTTTGGTTCGGGGTTGAAGTTAAAAATGTGGGTAAGAGGGATGGAAGTGAAGTCATCATCGTTTACTCAAAACCACCAAATGGCATCGCCGCTACGCATGCCAAACAAGTGATTGGGTTTATAAGGGTTTTTGTGAAAGCCGGAAAAAGCAAAACTGTTAACTTTGTGTTCAATGCCTGCAAGAGCTTGGGACTTGTCAACTACAATGCTTACAATCTTCTAACATCAGGCAGACACACAATTCCGATTGGCGATGACGTCGTCTCCTTCCCTATTCAAGTCAACATTAAAGAGTGAATTTTATTGTAAATGAACTCCCAATGGGGTATTAGGCTTATTGTGAGTAAATAATTATTTAGTAGAATAATTAGAAGGCTAGCTGCTGATGCACCTCCTTCCCCTCTTCAGATCAGATCAGCTTGTAAACGGTAGCCAGTTGATTTCTAATTTTCATCTACTACATGTCTATTTGATCATCTATTGGCGCTACACGATGTCTAAACAACTCTCCAAACCCACCTTAGCAGAGCCAAAGAATTTGGTAATTTATATGGTCTTATCCAACTGCTAGTTGTTTTACTCCTGTTTCCTGGCATCGAACGTTTCATAGTTTTTTTCAATTTCCCAGCTATTTCCTCGGCATTCAAAGATTTTCTTTTGAAAATTACGTGATAAAATTTTGGGCGAGATTCAGTGAAGATTCATATTATCCACAACACCACTAACTGAGGTTAACAGAACTCACCTTATAAGATCTCTTGCGATTACGAAAAACAGAAATATACCATTAAGATAAGATGTCAGTAATTTGTGGATAATGTGTTATAACATACAATTAACTAATTTCTTGAGTTTTAAATGATAAACATATGATTTTAGTTAATAAAGTTCCATGCATTCTAATTAATCAGTACAGGATTGGGTTTGGACTGTGGAGCTTACTACCAGATTTTCACCGAAACGGCTGTGGAGCAAGGAAAGGTGAATGTGGTCGACATAGATAGGGCACTGAATTACCTTATGTTTTGCTTATGAGGGTAGGCTACCTTTATGGAAACCCTACTTTCAAATCTCTTGACAAGAAGGGTATATATGCACCAGAGAACATATTGAGTTAGCCACAGAAGCAGCAAAGAGAAGAAACAATGCCAATGAAACTTTGCGTAGAACTCTGCTAAGTTCAAAACCCTAGCCGTCTTCGGGCCTCATGATGAGTAGATTTTATATTATATATTTTACCCTATTCTTATTATATTTTGGTTAATATTTTGAAAAAATTTTGATACTTTGAATTGTATTTTTAATATAGGACTTTCAACTTCATCTGGAGTAAAGCATGACCAAATGGACGAATTTTGGAGTAATTCTAGTTGAAGGACGTTCGTGAGTCACTTAGCTTGATCCTATCAAAATTTGGGATTTTTCCACTAAGCGGTTATTTCCTCGCGATGGAATAAAGAAGTAGTGCGCAGTGTTGGAAAATGGCGTTTTTGGGCTTAAATTGTGTTTTTTGGAGCCTGAAATGACCTCTGATGGGTTTGTGGCCTTCTAGAGAAGTGTTCAGAATATTCCAAACATTAGATCCAGCTATATTGGGCCAGTTTTGGAGCAGCTTATGGGTCCAAAACGTGGCTGTTCAGATTTTAGGCGAATTTTACCATTTAATTTAGGGTTATATTTCCTATTTTATTTGATTATTATTATTAGTTTCCTAGTGGGAATAAGGGACCTGTTTTTAGGGTTTGTGTGGGGGTTTGGCAGATATATTGCTTAGCCGTCTACAAGTTTTGAGGAGGCTTATTTTTATGAAACTTTGGAGACAGAAAGAATTGATAGGGTTCTTGAAGATTTTCTACTTGGAGGTGTTTTTATTCTTATTCATTTTAATGATATTTCCTTTGATTTTTATTATGAGTATATGTAACTAATTCTTTTGCTAGGGTTAGGCCATGAACCTGAGCAAGAATATGTAGTTTTATTAAGTTGCTTATGAACGGATGCATGCTTGCTTTGAATTATTAATCACTGCGGTTAAGACTATCTATATATTTTAATGATTGATCACCATTAGGGTATTTAGACAAGTAATTTGATGCAATTTTTGTTGGAACATCACCCTGAAATTGAGAAGGGCTTCTTGTGATTAGTAATTGTAAGTTCACTTAAGGCGAACATCACGCTCTTAAGGGTTACATGGTTTTTCAAAGGGTTTTCACGAAGTTTAGTGAGTCTTGCTTGTTTATATTTGATATGAACATCACAGACGGATTGCATGCTAGATATACGTTTTCGCTTGAACATCACAAGGAACATATGCATTAGGAAAACCTAACCTTCAAAGCATGGATGTGAAAATTCATAAGTAATTGATAGAATTGCATATGATTGTGACGGTAACTGCTAAACCCTAGTCTTTCCCTAAATTGATTTTAATAAAAACAAACAAAAAACGTTTTTTTTTTTTTTTTTTCCTTTTTGCTGCCTTTATTTTCTAACTTCTAGGTTTCTTTAATGGGGACACAAGAATGCAAATATTCTACAGAGGTTTAAATCCAACTACTAAAAGTTATGTGAATGCATCATCTGGAGGTTCGTTTTCAGATAAAAATGCCCAACAAGCATTTCAGTTGTTTGAGAAAATGGCTACAGAGACACAACAATGGGCAACGGACCAGACACAAACTAGAGGTGTTTTTGATATGTCAATTGGAACTCCACATGTATCTGCTCAAATAGAAAAAATTGAGAAAAAACTTGAAAATTTTGACTCAAAATTTGACATGCTTTTGCAAAAAAATAATAGTACCAGTGCATCAGGTTGCTGTACAGTAGCCTACTGTAGCAGTTTGTAGCATCTGCAGTATGCCAAATCATGATTTTATGGGCTGCCCACATAAAGACACTTATCCAGAACATGTGGCAGAACAAGTAAATGCATTCAACAATTTTCAAAGACCCATAAATGATCCATATTCTAATTTTTATAACCCAGGTTGGAGGGATCACCCAAATATGAAGTGGGGAGGAAACCAACAAGTGCAGCCTTTTCAGCAAAATCATATACAGCAGCCAGTTGTGCAGCCCAAACGTTCTTTGGAGGATACACTCCAAATGTTTATGCAATCTACAAAGCAGTACATAGACAAAAATGATCAGAATATGCAGAATGTACAAGCTTCAATTCAAAATCTGGAAAAGCAATTTGGCCAGTTAGCAAGTCATATCATGGAAAGGGAGAAAGGAAAATTTCCTAGCCAAACAGTCCCTAATCCACGGGGTTCAGAAGCATGCAATGCTGTTAGAATTTTGCGGTGTGGTAAAAGTTATGATAATCGTGAGAATGCAAAAAGTGAAGACCACTTGGCAGAAAACCCTACAGAATCTGCTGAATAACTCACAGAATCTGCTGCTAAACAACAACTACCCAAAAAAATCCAACAACAGAAAAATGCCCAGAACATGTTTATGAGGCCCCAATTCCATATCCAGAACGTTTGAAGCCAAAAGCAAAAGACAAACAATTGAGGGACTTCATGCAACCTCTATCTAAAGTTTAGTTTAATCTGCCACTACTTGATGCAATAAAAAACATTCCATCATATGCCAAATTTTTAAAAGATGTGTGCACTCTAGAAAGAAATTGGTTGATTTTGAAAAAGTCTTTCTTACTGAACAATGCAGCGCAGTTCTATAGCACAAATTGCCACAAAAAAAAAAAAATCCAGATAGTTTTACAATTTCTTGCACTATTGGAAATTCTAATTTTAAACGTGCATTAATTGATTTAGGTGCTAGTATTAATTTAATGCCTTATTCTGTTTTTCAGAGATTGGACCAAGAAAATCTAAAGCCTACATCCATTATTCTCCATTATTCTCCTAGGGGGATTATTGAAGACTTAATTATCAAGGTTGACTATTTGTATCTACTGGCTGATTTCATAGTTTTGGACATGGATGAAGATTTGCAGACACCAATTATTTTGGGAAGACCTTTTATGGCCACTGCCCGAACATTAATTGATGTGGAAAAAGGCACTTTAACATTTAGAGTTCAAGACCAATCAGTGGTTTTTAGCCTATTTGAGGCTGCAAAACGCCCAAAAGGACAACAATAGTGCATGCGGGTAGATGTGTTAGAAGGTGTTATTCATGTAGAAATTATGACCCGATTGCCATTTGATCCATTATTGAGTGTTTTACATAGTCCAGATACAACACAAATAGAGAATGAAGACATTTTTTAGTATGTAACAGCATTAGACAGTGTACCAGCCCAATTACCATGTTGGAGACATGTTTACGAAAGCCCTGGAGAGCCAAAAACGCCCATGCAACCTTCTAAAGTGGAGCTAAAACCATTGCCAAAACATTTAAAATATGCACATCTTGGGGCAGATGAAACGCTGCCAATTATTATTGCTTCAGATTTGACAAGCATAGAAGAGGAAAAATTACTGCGTGTTTTAAGAAAATACCAAGATGCATTGGGGTGGACTATAGCTGATATTAAGGGTATAAGCCCAACCATTTGCATGCACAGAATATTGATGGAGGATGACATAAAGCCTACATTTGATGCTCAAATGAGGTTAAATCCTATCATGAAAGAAGTTGTGCGAAACGAAGTAATGAAACTACTTGATGCAGGCATGATTTATCCAATTTCTGACAGTAAATGGGTTAGCCCTACACAAGTTGTGCCTAAGCGTACAGGTATTAAAGTGATGAAAAATGATAATGATGAGTTAATTCCTAAAAGGTTGACTACGGGTTGGAGAATGTGTGTGGACTACAGGAAGCCTAACGCAGGGACAAGAAAAGACTATTTTCCATTGCCTTTCATTGACCAAATGTTGGAAAGGTTAGTTGGCCGAGCATTTTATTGTTTTCTAGATGGGTATTTTGGGTATAATCAGATTCCAATTGCACCAGAGGATCAAGAGAAAACCACTTTCACTTGTCCATTTGGTACTTTTGCTTATCGGAGGATGTCATTTGGGTTATGTAATGCACCAATCACCTTTCAACGGTGCATGATAAGCATATTTTCAAGCTTGGTTGAGAGAATTGTTGAGGTATTCATGGATGATTTCTCAATTTTTGGGGATCGTTTTGATCTTTGTCTAAAAACTTTATCTCAAGTTCTCGAAAGATGTTAAGAAACAAACTTAGTGTTAAATTGGGAGAAGTGTTATTTTATGGTAAAGCAAGGTATTGTTTTGGGACATCTTGTTTCAAACAAAGGAATTGAAGTTAACAAGGCAAAGATTGATGTAATTGCCAAGTTGCCGCCCTCTACTACAGTAACAAGCATTCGATCATTCTTGGGTCATGCTGGGTTTTATCGACTGTTTATCAAGGATTTCTCCAAGATTAGCTGTCCTTTGTGCAACCTACTTGCTAAGGACGCCCCGTTTAATTTTGATGCAGATTGTTTAGAGGCATTTAACCAGTTAAAGACACTTTTAACTACAGCTCCTATCATTGCTGCACCTAGTTGGGGTTTACCCTTTGAGTTGATGTGTGATGCTTCTGATTATACAATTGGGGCAGTTCTTGGTCAGAGAAAAGATAAAATTCCTCAGGTCATCTACTATGCTAGTAGGACATTAAATGATGCATAATTGAATTATGCAACCACTGAAAATGAGTTATTGGCAGTTGTTTTTGCATTGGAAAAGTTCAGATCCTACTTGGTTGGGGCTAAGGTTATAATTTACACAGACCATGTTGCATTGAAATATTTATTATCTAAAAAAGACGCCAAGCCAAAGTTAATTCGTTGGGTTTTGCTTTTGCAAGAATTTGATTTAGAAATTAGAGATAAAAAAGGCAGTGAAAACGTTGTGGCTGATCACTTATCCAGGCTAGTCAGCACTAGCCCAGCTAAAGATAATTTACTTCCTTTAAATGAGGATTTTCCTGATGAATAGCTTATGTCCATTCGCAACACAACTCTGTGGTTTGCAGATATTGTCAATTATTTGGCTAAAGGTATTTTGCAGCCAAATATGACTTTCCATCAAAAGAAAAAGTTTTTAGCAATGGTTAAGTATTATTTTTGGGATGAGCCTTACTTATACAAGTATTGCCCAGACCAAATTATTCACAGGTGTATTCCTGCAGAGAAGCACGAAAGTGTTCTGATGTTTGCACATCAGCATGCTTGTGGTGGTCATTTTGGGGGAAGACGAACAACAACTAAAATATTACAAAGTGGGTTGTACTGGCCTTCCATTTTTAAAGATGCTCATGTTTGGTGTCAGGCTTATGATAAATGTCAAGGAGTGGGAAATCAGTCTAAGCGAAATGAAATGTCACAACAAAGTATTTTGGTGGTTGAATTATTTGATGTTTGGGGCATTGATTTTATAGGACCATTCCCATCATCCAATGGAAATCAGTATATATTGGTGGCTGTTGAATATGTTTCTAAGTGGGTCGAGGCTGTTGCAACACCAACAAATCAAGGATCTGTGGTCCTGAAATTCCTCCAAGGCATTATTTTTCCACGTTTTGGGACACCTAGGGCAATTATCAGCGATGGGGGCAAGCACTTTTTAAATAAACAATTTGCTGCACTACTTACTAAATATGCGATAAGTCAACGGGTGGCCACTTCATACCACCCTCAAACTTTTGGGCAAGTTGAAGTTTCTAATAGGGAAATTAAGCACATTCTCGAGAAAACAGTCAATGCCGGCCGCAAAGACTGGAGTGTTAAGTTAAATAATGCTTTATGGGCCTATAGATCAGCATATAAAACACTGATTGGGATGTCTCCCTTTCGGCTTGTTTATGGTAAGGCTTGCCATCTACCTATGGAGCTTGAACATAAGGCTTATTGGGCAATTAAGGAGCTTAATTATGCGTATGATGCTGCTAGAGAAAAACGAAAATTGCAATTGCACGAGCT
The DNA here is from genome assembly GCF_916048215.2 of Malus sylvestris. Taxonomy (NCBI): domain Eukaryota; kingdom Viridiplantae; phylum Streptophyta; class Magnoliopsida; order Rosales; family Rosaceae; genus Malus; species Malus sylvestris. The sequence continues at coordinate 41,020,702 of NC_062264.1, forward strand.
GGAAGAACTCAGAAATGATGCATATGAGATTGCAAAGATATACAAAGAGAAAACAAAAGCATTCCATGACAACCACATTCTTCACAAACAGCTTCAGCCAGGTCAAAAGGTTTTGTTTTTCAATTCAAGGTTAAAGTTATTCCTTAGAAAATTAAAATCAAGGTGGCAGGGTCCTTATATTGTTACTAAAGTTTATCCACACGGGGCTGTGGATATTAAAAATGGGGAGACAGGTTTCGAGTTTAAAGTCAATGGCCATCGACTCAAACACTACTTGGAAACACCATTTGACATTACAGACGAGTCAGTGACTCTAAAGGAACCAGTGATCTGACTACCAACCTTCAGCAATGTCTAACTATAGACATTAACTAAAACGCTTATTGGGAGGCAACCCAATTTTTCTAAACTATTTCCTTATTTTATTTTTCGCTTGACGTTCACTTTTATTATTCGTTTGCATTTCTAGATACAAGTACAAACAAACATAGTTGAAAAAAAATAAAATAAAATAAAAAACTTTCTTTCTTTACTTTTAACTTGTATTGGTTAATTGCAGGTTGCAACACAGGGAGAATAAAAGCAGATAATCCTATGCTGGAATCATGCACCCAGTAGCAAGTCTACTTTACCATCAACCATAGCAGTTACTCAACGCATAAATCAACAAAAGACATATGGAGCAAGTTCGGGATTATACCTATGCAAATAAGCATCTGGGAGTTTCTTTTGGTTTCCCAGTACCTCCATATGGTTGAGCCTTATTGGACTGTACGAATCTGCAAACAATATTTGAGCATGAGATACTAATTCATCAGATCTTTATGACAGCGTTAAAGTTTGGGGGTTTCCAAGTGCAGATCTAGTTCTACATCAATGCAAAAGACACGTTTTATACGTTCATTTTCATGGATTATTGCGGTATGGTGGACCTCCATCTTTCTAATTGCCGATTGAAGTCGTGTACCTTGCAAGAATACAAAAGTAGTATCACCAATAACTTGTAATTTGAATGGGCATATTCACATCAATGGATCACGCAGTTATTAAGTTCAAAATGCAGTATGCAGTCTTATTAGTCCTTTTGTTTATCACATCTGGGGTCTTCCATGTTTTGGTTCCAAGTCACATTTGGTCTCACATTAGTCAGTTCCATCCAGATCCAGTCATAAGGGCCTATTTTTAACTATTGAGTTTGCAAGGAATTATGTTTCCGTTTTGAGTCCTGTTGTTAGGCATTTTCTTACGGATCTAGCATTACCTTCACAAGATGGAACAGAGGCATCAATGCATTAAGTTTTCTTAGACTGTTTAGCATGTAAACAGCAAAAATTGGAGGATGATGGGTTATACCGCACCTGTTTTCAAAGATCTACGCGTTTCGAGTTCATGGATCCGTGTTATCTGCATGTTCTTCCCAGTCCTCTTCATTTTCCTTGCGGATCGAGGCTACTTCGCACACAAAACAAATAATATCTCTAGTTAGATCATATGCAGCGGCACCTACAACAATCAGAGAGGAAACGCATGCAATGAATCAAGTTACAGGTGACTCATTCGTCCAGGGTGTTCAACTTTGTCATATCATTCAACAGGATTTAGGGTTTTCCGAGTTTTAGTTCATTATTTTGTCTCATCACATGGTCTTATTATAGACATAACAGCTCACAGTCCGATCAGTCAAAAGGGTTACAGTTTTTACCTTTTCTTTGCAGATTGGTGCGGTTGGGGATTATTCGAGTATATATCGTCATTTTCCTTACGAATCTCCAACTCTTACCACAGAAGTCCTTCAGTGTGAGCTTGGACAGGGACGAATCATAGGGAAAACAAAATTAGCTCTCAGAGTTTCTTTGCAAGCTAAGAAATATGTATATTGCACAGAATGGGAGGTGCTTACCGTTGCATGTTCGAAATGGTCGTGATTTGCAATCCAATCTCTGTTTTCTGAGCCTATCTTTGCTCCGGGAATGACATAGGTCTCGATCTACATGAATGGAACTGAACCCGTGATGGCTTGAAGCTTGGGAGACACATGATTTGGTTGAGTAGAGATGGTGATTCCGGGTGTTTTTCTTGTGTTTTTGTCTCAGATTTGCAGCTATTGGGGGTCCTCACACAGATAAAGCGACATGCATGTGTTAGATCTTGTTCCATTTCTCTAAAACAAATAAATCTGACAATGAAACAAAACAAAAAAAATTGGAGGATGATTTTACCTTTGGGTTTCAGTTTTTCTGATTTTCCACCACGGCTAGGTACTCACGGACGTGTGTTTGTTGCTGGGTTATGGAAGTCTACGGATGCAGCGCTTAGCGAGGATGAAGGAGCTCCTGTGAGATAGAAGGGTTGTAATAATGGGCGCTGGTGCGAACGTGCTAAGAGGACGCGGGGGCTGAATTTTTAAAGACAGAAGGCTCTTGCGTTTTTGAGAGTCATGCAGAAGAGAGAGAGAGAGAGCAGGGATGGATGGGTTTGAAATGAAAGCCATGAGAGATGTCTCTCATTTTTCTAGAGAGAACGAGAGCCTTCGGGGTTTGCAAATCACATTATTATCCCTCTCCGTCTGACAAGGGGGTGGGACTGGACAGAAGAGAGCCGTTTGGCTCTATGATCGAGGCTAGTGGAAGGGAATCCAAAGTGTGTTCAAGAATAGCTCAGGTTTTTCAATTGACAAATGCAGCTGCTAGCCCAGCTTATATTGTAATTGTTGCCAGGATTTGACACACGTGGGGCTTGTACGTGTTGGCTAACGCGTCTTCGCAAGTTCCCAGCTACTAGGTCCTGCTTTCGAATCCCTGAAGTGTGCATTAGTGTTTTACTTCTCCACATTTTTGACAGGGCACCTCAGCAAGTTCACCGTTCCACCTTCCAACCCTCTGGTGTGTCAATTTTTAATACTAAGTTAAGTATGTTTTCACAATCAGCATTTTTGCATACAAATTTTGAATCATTATTAGATGCTTATCTATCTTAATGTGATTGATTTGCCAAAATTTGTGCCCCCACCTTGCAGAAATCACCGCTTTCAGCAACCACCATGCTGAGTTTACGGAGTTCAACACAGAAATCTTGCATTTTTTAGTTGACATTGTGGTGTGTTGCCCTGCTCCCCACTATCTTCAGTACCACATAAAAGGGTTGCAATTTTGCGTCCATAGAGTTATTTGTTTGAAATCCCGAATTGAATGAATTTTGTGTTATATATCTCTAGATAATTTTCCAGGAAATCCCGTCCCGGTTCTCCCTATTCGAAGAAAATTCTTCAACAGGCTTTGATTTCAAGGTAACGTATGGTTTTCATTCCTGCTGCATCGGCCTGGGCATTTCTCGCTAGTATCACTCTATTTTTGTAAATAAAAATACTGCAACAAACTAACTTTTAGACAATTAAGCTAACAGGGAACAGATATGCATAAATAAATATTAGTCTAAGCAGTCAAGAGTAAGCAGGATATGACATGGTTTCCATCAAGCCGCCGTTGCAGCTGTGTTTCTGAATTTAATCTAAGTAAGCAAGCGGGGTCTGCAAATTCATTGTTGAAAATTTCCAGGAATATTTCTCAAGTTGATGACCACAGTAAACTTATGATCAATCAGTCTCGCCCGAATGCAATTCTTCTTTTGTTTTCATTGAGCATATTTTAAGCAAGTACAATAGACAGGCATTTTTTCACAGCCTATGGGTTTTCTTGGTAGTACTTATAGCCTATAGGCAAAGTGAAAAAGCTCACCTCAGCCCTTGATTAATACATTACATAATTGGATAGGAAGCTTGCATAGCGAGGCCACAAACACCTTCTGGGGCATCGGCGTTTCTAAGAATCTTCATGTAACCATTATCACCCCACCTTTCGGCCCATGAGTTCTTGATTAACCAATAGGGGGTGCCATCTTCCGTTGTCCCATACCCAATGATGGTAACAGCGTGGTTCAATTCTGTCCCACAACTATCATCAGTGAACAGGCCCCCGGAATAGAGCTGAAAGGCTTGTGAGGCAGCAATGGCAACGGAGACTGGTTGCACGGATACAGCCTTGAGCAAATCGGTTTCACTGTTGGGAGTTACCCTTGCATAATTAGTTATCTTGGCAGCAGCCTCATTTGCCAGGTTCGTATCACATGTTCCATCCGAACCCTGGTATGGGTAATTTTCTTCACTGGCAATTCCTCCGTTCTGTTGAATGTATGCAAAGGCTTTAGCCATGTCACCACCTTGGCAGCCAGAGTTACTTGTATCACAGTCCACAAGTTGTTGCTCAGACAGTGAGATCAATTGGCCAGTTTTGATTTTGGTAATCCCTTCGACTGCTGCCACTGCAGAAAATGCCCAGCAACAACCTGCATGTACTCAAACAAACAGATACGAATTAATTTCCGTAGGAAAGAATGCATGAAGAACGTAATTAAAAATATATATGTACGAGTAAGCTTGGCCCAATATTAATATGGTGGTTGGTGCTCTTACCACAGTCCCCTTGATCTTTTACAGGAGTAACAGCATCTTGCTCCCTCCAGTCAATGCTTGGGGGAACATCCGTCAGGCTTAGGTTTTCGTGCGTAAAAGATGCATCTGCGGGTGAGGTTGATTCAGAGGGCTTCTTGTATCCAGTATGATGTCTGAGAAATTCTTCATGGGTCATATCAGAAAATTGATTGATGCTTAGCTTGTATGTCTTCTTCCCTTCACTGTTGAATTTCTCCACGAATTCCACATTGTTCTTGAATATGTGGAAACGCATTTCCTTCTCTGCGCTGTCCTGGTAAACGCGCCCAAACTCTTCCATCCATTGCTCATGTTTTGCAGCAATGGAAGCTTCGTACAATGTGCGGGACGTGGCTTGAGATGCCAAGGTCCCCAAGGTGATGAGTATGGCAACAATTAAAATGTTTCTTTCAAACGCCATTGCTCACAAAGCACCACTGATGATGAGAGGGGCGTTCTGTATCGACAATGGCTTTGATTTAAAATTGTGATTGGTGTGAAGAAGCAAGCATGCTATCGCGGGTTTATATAGAAGAACCTCCTGTATGTGCACTTTGATGGAACTCTTAGGATGGGAATTTCGTAGGAGTCTTTTCCCATTTGCTGGAGTCTTTTCCCATTGGGTTTTAGTCGCCATGAAATTTCCAAGCACATTTCACAGTTGACGACCACATAAATTTTTTTATCAATCAGTCTGGCCCAAATACGATTCTTGCTTTTGTTTTCTCCGGGGATTTCACACAAAGAAGTTCGAATGACTCAGTCAACCGATGAATCAAGGGTTGTCTATTGACCTGATGACTACAGGTCCTTTTCTATTTGCCGGAGTCTCTGCCCTTTGGCTTTTAGCTGCCGTGAATGGTGCTGATGACTGCAAGTTTTACAGTCTGCAGTCCTTAACTGCGTACATACCGTACTGTGTTAAGGACTGCAGTCTTTGATGCTTATTTTTGAAGTTCAAGTACCAAAATTGGTAAGCCAATGCAGTTGCCCTCCAACTCAGAGTTGCCAAACTAGTTGTCATTAAGGTTCCTTTTTCAAAACTAATTTTCTTGAGGTTTGCAGATCTTCTAAATTATTTTATGCTAAACTAATTGATAAAACGTGCTGTAGAATTTTGGTTTCAAAGTGTTTTCTATTTCATAAGTAATTTTGAATGTACAATGCAGTATGTATAGGCGAGAGGAACTGATGGTTACAAGCAACCATCTTTACATGGAACCCTAGAGACCGGTTAAACCTAGGATACAAGCTTTTCCTTAATTTGAGGTGATTTACATCAAATCCAAGACTAAGAAGTAATCAACAAGTTAAGAGCCTTAAATCAAGGAGTTGGAAAATTGGCGGTTGACTTATGTATCCATGATTACTTATAGACTTGAAATGAGACGACATGCTAGGGTTGCTGTTGCTAGGGTTTAGTGTGACTGGTTCCAACACTCCCTCTCAAGCTAGATCGTGAAGTGTAGTCGAGCCAAGCATGCTCAAAAGCCTGTGTAACTGAGAAGAGGGTAAAGCCTTAGTGAATAAGTCAGTCAATTGATCATGGCTTCGAGTGAATTGAGTCTGAATGACTTGTGTTTGAACTTGAGCTTGGATGAAATGGCAGTCCACCTCAATGTGCTTGGTTCTTTCATGAAAAACAAGATTAGCTGCAATGTACATGGCAGCTGGTTATCACACATTAGAGACATGGGGGCTTGATGTGAGAACCCTAAATCTGAAACCAACCCTTTAAGCCAAATCGGTTCGCATGCAATGGCTACCATTTTTCGATACTCCGCTTCAGCACTAGATCGTGCTATAACAGTTTGCTTCTCACTCTTCCATGTCACAAGGTTTCCCCCAACGAAAGTGCAATATCTAGTGGTAGATTTTCTATCAATTGTACTACCTACCCAGTCTGCATCTGTGTAAGCATTGATTTGTGTGGACTGATTGTTTGACATAAGAATGCCTCTGTCTCTATAGCCAGAGCACTATTAAATGACGCTAGATATGCGGAAAAAAATTGGGATAGACAGGGCTCACAAGGAAATTTGAGCTTTCATCAGATAAAATATCTTTTTTTTTTAATTCATGTTAATTTACAGTAATTTATTTTATTTAATTTTGTTTTCGGACTCGAACACTGTTGTCTTTCGAAGTCCTCTGTAATCAAGGTAAGCAATTTGAAAATTTTGGTGGATTGAAATCAGAGTTTCAATTTACACATTTGTTTAGATTTGATTTTATTGAAGCAAATTTATGCATATTTTCCATCAGTTTTTTCTTCTGTTACTTTGGATAGGTCCTGTTGTCCAGATTTTGAGCATCTTCTTTTGGGAGTGATTAATAGCTACCATGACAGGTTAGTTTTATACTCTTTCTAAAAAAAAAAAATTTATGCATAGTATTTAAATGTTGTGGCATTTTACAATTTTTTTGCACATGTTGCGAAAAAGAACTAGAAATAGCAAAAGAAATCAGGGGATACAGAAGATCATACTTCTGACACTGCAAATGGAATAGAAATGTTTAATGAAAATGTTTGCCATGCTCATGGTGCACATGCACAAGGTGATGGCATACTAATAGAATGGTTGTTCTTTTATTTTGATGTAGAAGTAAGAAGATTGTTTTGCCTCTTATGTATCCTACTTCTTTCTACGACATTTTTAGAGCGTCAATAGCATCTCTGTTTTTATATTACTTACACATGAGCGCACACACACACATATATATATATGCAAGAATCAATTTCTACCATGAGGAATAATCTTAAGATTATTCCAAATTAAGCTTGACAACGATGCAGGTTGAAAAAAGACTATGTAAAAGCCTTGAGGTTAGTTCAAATAGTGAAAAAGCAGATAAATAAGTTACGATTAAGGTGGGTTAAAAGAAATCGGTTTCTTTCAGTATAACCAAAGAAAAAACTTTGTGGTACAACTAAGAAGTAAATAGTTCCCATGATTATAGCCAACTGAGAATGATTTCTATCCAAACGTAAGATCCAAGGAAACATGAACACAAAATTAAGTAAATTTCTTATTCTTTGTTTCCAAAATATGCACAAGGAAATAGAGTAGATATATGGGTGGGCAAAAAGCCATCAGAAAACAAAGAGAACTGGGAGGGATCATGGATAGGTTAGTCCCAACTTGACCAAAATTGATCGCAAAGAGGGAGACCAAAAAGGCACAAAAACTACCAAGCAAGAAATATTGGGGTAAGTGGGGAAAAGAGGTTTTCAGTGGTGTGCCACTATCCTCACATCTTATTGGAACCTAAGAAATATGTACAGGGATGGGACTTGGGAGGAGGCAATACCTCCATCCATCCATGTTCCCACTATTTCCAGCCCCTCAAAAAGCTAATAAAAAAAGCATCCAAATTGGAGTGTATAACGAAATTAAAAAAAAAAAAAAAAAAAAACAAAAAGATAGTGACAGATTTGTGCAAGTCATGCTCACATAAAGCAACCAGTGATCATCTGCAGCTTTTAACCGAATCCAGCACCAAATACAAGTGTGCCACAAACATGTCTGCGGATTGGTTGTGAGGGGAGACGCAAGAATTCACCATGGATGCATGCATGGCCATCATGTTCGCGTTCCTGGATTTCCAACGGATGAATGTGAGAGGTATGGAAAGGAGATAAAACAGTGACGTGTCTCTGAATCATGTGACAGGATTAAACGGATCGTTATGGTTTCGTTTGGTGCCTGGAACTAGATTGGATTGGATTACTAAATATATTGAAAGTACGTTTTAGGAAGAAATGCAGAAATTTAATACCGCTTGAAAATAGAAGTTGAATTAAAAGGAACACATCTTTTCAATCCCGCAAATTTCTACGGATCAGAAGGAATACGTTTGTTTCTGGCGTTTCCTTTCACTGTTGCAGCTGCTGCTGCTACGCCAGAAGACTTTTCAAGTGAAGAACGCAGCCTTTCCTTCTTCGTTTTCAAACCATAACTGGAGCAAGAATCAGAGAATGAGTTCCCATAATTTCCATGAGTTCGTGCTGTACTGACCTCTTCCTCATCATAATCTTCCAGCTCTTCCTCACCAAGCTCAACAATGCATCAATATCATCGGAATCCTCCTTCAGAGTAGACGATGCTTCTCTATTGTCATTATTTCCCTCGTTCAATCCCAGATTGTCTTGGATGTAAGCTGTACAGAGGTTAAACGCAGGACCAGTAATTTTGTGGGCAATTTCGGGATTGAACATAATCTGACTTCGATGATCATTCTGGTCGAAGATAATGAAATTCTTTGGGCAGATGCTAGAGGTTTGAAATTCAACACCATGGAAAGGTTTAAAGTGATTTGCCTCATTAGGTAAAACTGCCCCATACGGAGAAGCAACTGGAATGTGCATGTAATTATTACCCACTTGATTTGCAAAGGGCGGAGCTGCCTTGTTGGGGTCAAACTGCTGGTCACTCTGCATCAGAAATTCTAACTAAGGCTTAGCAGACGGAGTTTCAACAGAAGTGTGAGATTCTTTGACTTGTAACTGGATGAAGGTTCACAAAAATAATACGAGAACTGTTTGCAAATCAAGTTATTTCCATTCTGGTCACGAGAGCCACCTATTCCCAACCAAAAGCAATCACAGTAACTACAACTGCCTTCTTATGTATGAATACTGCCAGAGTGAAAGTTTGTCCCAAATCCCAGAGTCCAGAAGTGTTACACCCACCCTTAATTTAAATTGTATCTTCATTAAGTTTGAGTTTATCTTGCATTTAAAATTGTTTTTGAATCTTAAATGATGTGCCCAAGGGGCCCACCCCTGCTGTGTCCCCCGGTTTTCTTTCCCTTTCTTTTATTTTTTTTCTTCTTCTTCTTCTGGAAAGTCTTCCTCTTTCTCTCTTCTCCCTCACTCTCCCTTATCACTCTCTCTCGGCTCTCTCTATCTCAGCCCCTCCGAGGGCTTTTCTTACCAACAAACAGCACCACAACAACATCAACATCTCCATTAGCACCCTAGTGAGCTTAGAATCGAAGAAAGAACACCCCAAACCCTTCTCTTCCTCTCGGCCGATACTGTTCATCATATTCTCCGTCGATCGTTCCGACATTGGTAAGCTTCTAGAAGCCCTTGGGTTGTGTTTTAGGGTTATATCGAAGCTTGTTTTAAGTTGTGTATACGTTTGAATCGCAGAAAATAGCTCGGAGTAGCTTTTCCAAATTTTAGGCATGCAAGATATTAATCTCTTTGTCTCGCTGCATACTACAACTTTTATTTTTGTTTCACCCAATTTCCTTGAGTATTGAAGAAGTTATATCCATTTGAATCTTACCCAGTTTTCGGCTACCTCCACCTATTTCGAGGGGTTTTCCGGCCAATCCACGGTGAGTTAGATGTCGTGTGAGGTACCATTCTCTTCCTCTCGTCGAGAAATACAACTTTTGTTTTTGAATCACTTGATTTTGTTGAGTATTGACAAAGTTATGAGGGTTTAAATTTTGTTCAAATTTCCGGCCGAATTCCGGCCTTTTTCTTCCTTGGATCCGGCGACCCATCAAGCATAGGCCTTTTGGGCCTTTCCTGCCGAACCCAACCCAACCCATTTCTCTTTTTATTTTGTTTAGGCCTTTGGGCCTAGAATCCTCCAACCCTTTTTATTTTCTGTTTTATTTATTTTTGGTTTTAAAGGCCATTGGGCCTTATATGTTAAAGTCCTAAACCCTTTTAATTTAAAAACCTAAACCTAACCCACCTAAAAATCTAAGCCTAAACCCTTTAACCCTTCCAATCCTAATCCCTAGCCGACTCAAAACTTTTTGTGGAATATTCCATTAGGGAATATTCCATCAGAGAATATTCCGTTAGGGAATATTCTTTGGAATATTCTATTGACGTTTACGAAATTATCTGGAACTCTTCTTAGGGTAATTCGACGTCATGAATCCGTTTCCGACGTCTGTTTTACCAAATTCAATTGTTATAATAAGGTTTTATTAATTGGACCCTTTATGTGCTTAGGGGCAATATTTGTGACGTTTTCGTGGTTGCTAGTTGCGTGGCTCTTCGGTGGCTAAGTATATGTGAGTGGACCCCTTCTAAAATGCATGTTTTAATAATACAAATGCATACATGAAAAAGCATGATTTAACAATTATGTTCTATGAGGCGCTTTGAGATAATATGCTTATTGAGGCTAGTTTGAATTATTACTATTTTTCCTATAACCCATGTTCTTATAGAATATCCGATGGATGACGATATGATATTTATAACATGTTTCGAACACCTCTTTATAGAATGGATGATGGATGACTTTATAATATGAAGTTGCTTTTCAATATATATATGTTCAATGGTTTTTTATTTACCTAGTGGTCATTTCCGCTACGGGACGTAGGGATAGATTCTGGTCCGTCTCGGGCGACGGTTTGGTGTTGGCATAGGGCCTAGAGTGTGTTTCCTCTTGCTATTTAGCACAGTGATGAGGAGCCGGCATGGGCCCTGAAGTGTATTTTCCTCTAACTGTCTGTTCAGAGACGGGGAGCTGGCATGGGATATGGGGGTTATAGGACACTTCACTAGTGATTATTATATTTAAAAGTTATAATTTGAGGCAGTGCATGACCTGCTAGGTTTCGGAAAACCTATGTTTATCATTATATGTGTTTTTATAAAACCTGGGGGTTAGTACGTTGATAACTGTTTTACTATATATATATCAACTTGGTCCACTCATGTTTGTTTTGCGTCCCCTTTAGGACTTAGAATCGAGGCATACAATCCTGACGTCAAGGCACTTCCGCATTAGTATCTTTGAGTCCTCTCGGTGTAGGATCCATCCTTTGTTTCATTAAATTTTACATTATTCATTTTAGTGTTCTAGTTAGTTGTATGCTCTGAACACGTTCCTTAAATGGTTATTCTTTATTCTTTTATATTTATAAGTCTTATCTATCCTTTGTTTTCAGCATTTGCACTCAATAAATGGCTTTCATCACCGTCGGGTGTTGGTCAGCACGTGCCTATCCTAGTATTCGGGGAATATTAGGATCGGGACGTGTCAAGAGGGCTTCTGATTAAATACTACGTAACAGGTTTAAGCAGCTGACGGAAATATTCAGCCTGTGATATCAAATTAGTTTTAATATCTTCATAGTGGTACAATCAAGCATGTACGTCAAGAGCAATCATTTGAATGCATATCAATACATAAGCCCTGGTAAAGACAACACTGCTAGGGGGAATAAAAGTTCAATACAAATTTTGTAAAGAATGCCAACAACTATGGAAGTCCACACGAAACCGCAATGACAATCTTCTTTCATTTTTAATGTAAGTGAATTCAACTGAACATTTTATTGCAATCAATCGAAGCTGAAAGAAGACGAACAACGACAGAGAAATATGAATATCAGATGTACCTGACAAACTTGCGTCTGGTGGACGTAGGCAATGACCCCAACACTCATTAAAATCTTCCCGACTTCCTTAACAGCTCGATATTTCTTTACGTTTACCCCAATGTTCATTCTCACTCTTCCAACCACCCCCAAAAATCACCAAATAAAAGGATTCTTCGAAAACCGAGTTTTACCTGCAACAGTTAATCCACAAAGCAGCATTGTTTGAATGAGACCAAAAGAGCAGTGCGAAACCGAAATACATCATCAATGCCACACTTGATAAAGAGTACGAAAACATCAACTTGTTCCAAGAACGAAATGCACAAAGGAAAAAACTTCAGTTCATCGTACTGACGTTTTTGTTCCACGATGACAAAAATTTATAGAAGCACATACGGCAATCAATCGGTTACATTAATCCTTTACAAGTTTAAATTTTCAAACAAATTTTTATAACCTTATAAGCCAAATTGACGACGGAGAACTAACAAAGCAAAATAAACTGTAATCTCACCAAAGTGAAGCAATTTACAGTATGACACGGAAGAACACCACCAAGCGGACGCAGTTCCTGCTGTAATTCACAAAAGAAGACGTCCACGGCATCTTGAATTTACTTCTTCAATTCCAAATCAATAGTAAATGCTCTCACTCTTCCACAGGAAAAACTAAATGGAAACAAAATCCCAGAGCTAATCAAACATTATCCGACACTTGGCACAATTAACACAGAAAGAAAACCCAATTAGTCTAACGAATCAAAATTTCAAAAAAAAAAATGAAGATTATTTCATTAGTCGAACAAAGAAAAAGCTCATTATCAAATGACAACACAAAAATCAAATTAAAATAATTTATTAATTTGAGCAGTTTCCTAGCAACATAAACAGAAGCTAATAACACAGAAACACTCACAAAACAGACAATCAGCAGAATTAAAAATTACTTAAACAATGCAAAGGGGGTTCCAAGGTTGGGGTTGCCAAAGTATGAGGTGGTCTGAGGCACTCCACGGTGTGTCAAATGTTGGTCCCGGGACTTATTTCGATGATCTTATTCCGGGTGCAACAACCTTCCCCACTGTTATTCTTACCACCGCAGCGTTCAACCAGTCTTTGTGGAAGCAAATTGGTCAGGTGTACGTTGTATCACTACATTTTTGTCAATGTTTTTGGTTGGAAAAGATGACAACACTAGACAAAGCTATGGAAATTACTTTTTATTAATAAAAAAAAATGCTCAAAGCTATACTTTTCGTTTGCTTGAATTGTATAAATATATTAATTTATATAATTTTATCTTGTACTAAATAAATTTTTTTTCTTCACGACTATTTTAGGTTGTTTCAACAGAAGCAAGAGCCATGTACAATCTAGGAAGAGCCGGGTTGACATATTGGAGTCCCAACGTTAATGTAGTGAGGGATCCGAGGTGGGGAAGAGCCACGGAAACACCCGGTGAAGACCCTTATGTTGTTGGCGTTTATGCCTCTAACTACGTCAGAGGCTTGCAGGATGTTGAGGGCACAGAGAATGCTACAGATTTGAACTCTAGACCTCTCAAAGTTTCCTCATGCTGCAAACATTATGCCGCCTACGATGTAGACAACTGGCTCGGTGTTGATCATTACCATTTTGATGCCAGGGTAAGTCTATAATGTTAGATAATAAATCACGTATAATCAACTAATTAAAGTGATACAAAATGTGTTTCCTAGCATATTCTTATTTCCTTTTTGTTATGAAAAGGTGACGGAGTAAGATATGGCGGAAACTTTCCTAAAACCATTCAAGATGTGTATTAAGGATGGTGATGTAAGCAGTGTAATGTGCTCTTATAACCGTGTTAATGGCATCCCTACTTGTGCTGATCCGAAACTCTTGACACATACCATTAGAGGAGAGTGGGTTCTTCACGGGTACGTATGCTAATCACTTTTAAAAAAACTTCTCCTAAAGTTTTCACGGATACGAATAATTTTTTATTTTATTCTTTTGTCTTGCAGATATATAGTCGCGAATTGTGACTCTCTTGAAGTTATGGTGGACCAACACAAATGGCTCAGCGACACCAATGAGGATGCTGCTGCACAAGCTTTGAAAGCAGGCCAGTACTCCTTGCAAAATTTACTTACTGAACCGTTTTTGTTTGGGAAATGCTTGTTGGCGTGAGGGTTTTGTAAAAAGGGCATATAAATATATTGTAAATATTAGGAATCCTTTATTAGGAAGGATTTGTGAGTCCTTTGTTGTTTCCTTGTAAAATAAGGGTTGTATCTTGTATATATTTTTCCTTTATGCAATACAAAGAAAATTAAACCGTAAAATTCAAGTTGGCATAAGAGCCTACCGTACCCTAGAAAAATTCCCACCATACCCGTGTATCACAAAGAGGAAAGCAGCAACGTTTCTGGGTTGTCGCTGCATCTTTGCAGCAAGCCAAACCCTTGTGTGTAGCTGTTGTGTTCTGTGTTGTTGTGCCGTATACAATTTGGCTTAGGCAATAGTATTTGTATCTGCTGCAGTAACTTCAAGTTTGTAAGAGGGCTATCTGACGTGTTTTACTGCTGTCTTCAGTGCGGCTGTAATCAAAATTGTCGTATGTGATTGGCTTTAACAAGGAGTTTTTTACTGATGATATGACAATTTTTTGCTGCTTGCTGTCCAGTTTGTTGCAGTGAGTATAACTACAATTCTTGTGTCGTGTTGCACTTGAATTGTTCTCGAGTATCATGCCTTTGTTCCTGTTCTCGAGTAATTGATTGATTCAGCATGTGGTTCCGTAATTGGTGTGGTGTTGTGATTGTCTTGTATTACTGTCTCGTGAGTTATTACAATGACGAATGCAGGTTGGATTTTGGATTCTGGTGCAACAGATCATATGACGTATGATAAAACCTTGTTTCAATCTATGACACATCCTCATAGAAAGTGTGTGGCAACCGCCAATGGTTCTACTACTACTATTGTTGGAGCGGGAACAGTGTCTCTTACACCTTCTCTTCCCTTACATAATTGTTTATTGGTTCCGTCATTGTCTCATCACTTATTGTCGGTACCTCAAGTCACTGAACAATTGGATTGTGTTGTATTAATGTATCATTCATTTTGCTTGCTTCAGGATATTCAGACAAAGGAGATGATTGGGCGTGGCACTAAGAGAAATGGGCTATATTATATGGATGATGTGGTTCCTGGAAGAGCTAATTTGGTTCATGCATCACGTAATAGTAGTTTACAGAAGGTATTGTTATTGCATCGTCGTTTGGGGCATGCATCGTTTGGTTATTTGAAACATATATTACCTGATTTGTTCAATGGTATTGAAGACTCAGAATTGAAATGTGAAGTATGTATTTTAGCCAAAAGTCATCGTGCTTCATTCACTCCAAGTATGAATATAAGATCTTCTCCATATACACTAGTACACTCTGATGTGTGGAGGCCTTCCCCTATTAGTACTACTTCGAGAATCAAATGGTTTATTACATTTGTTAATGATTGTACTCGTATGACGTGGGTTTATCTGTTGAAACATAAAAGTGATGTTAGTATGATTATTCGGTATTTCTCTCAGATGATGGCTACACAATAGTCTTCCGTTATTAAGGTTCTTCGTACTGATAATGGGGGAGAATATGTTAACTATGAGCTGTCTACTTTTTTCCTTGATCAAGGAATTCTTCATGAGACAACGTGTTTATATACCCCACAACAGAATGGGGTAGCTGAG
This sequence comes from Malus sylvestris, assembly GCF_916048215.2. Classification (NCBI taxonomy): domain Eukaryota; kingdom Viridiplantae; phylum Streptophyta; class Magnoliopsida; order Rosales; family Rosaceae; genus Malus; species Malus sylvestris. Next base: position 41,036,288 of record NC_062264.1, read on the forward strand.
AGAAAAAACCGTCATATTTTTGGAAATTGCTCATGCATTGCTTATTGGTGGGTCCGTGCCCAAAAGTTTTTTGCTAGATGCCATCACCTATGCCGTGTATGTTATAAATCGCATGCCATCCCGGGTTGTAAAATTTCGTACTCCACTCCAAGTGTTGACAGAACATGTTCCGGTTGTTTCTACCAGTACTCTCACTCCTCGAGTGTTGGGATGCGTTGCTTATGTTCATATTCACAAGATTCATCGTAGTAAATTGGATCCTTGTGCTCTTCGGTGTGTCTTTGTGGGTTTTGCATCCCACCAGAAAGGTTACAAGTGTTACCATCCTGCAACTCGCCACATGGATGTGACTTTCTCTGAGTCAGAATATTTTTATACTCCCGTATCACCACCCTTTGATCACAAAGGGGAGAGTTCTAGTTGTGATCTTGATAGTGTTTTTGAATGGTTGGATGTACAAGAGGTAACGTTTTTAGGGGGAGTGCATGGTGCCGTGCCAAGTGATGTAGTTGATGCTCGGTCTCTTCCTGTTTTAAGAGCCTGTTGTGAGTGGTCAGCATCTTTTCACCGAAGAATAGGCTGCCCATCAAGTGTGTTGGTGTTGCCGAAGAGGTTTGTACTGATGGTCAGCCAGTTGTTGCCGAATCAGCTTCTTCTCCTCTCTCTAGCTCAACAGTGTTGTTGTCCAATACATCTTCTCTGGATATCCCTGAGGTAAGCACTAGTGATACTCATGTAACTAATGATGTTATAAGTACATATAAATTGCCACCAAGGTAAAATCGTGGTGTACCTCATGACAGGTTCTTTCTGGAGGGAAAAGTGAAGTATCTCATAACCAATTATGTGTCCTGTAAAAACCTTTCATCTAAACACCAAGCTTGGGTGAATAATGTGGATTCAATTCAAGTACTAACTCGAGTAGAAGACGCTTTGAATAGTCGAGAATGGACCGAAGCAATGGATGAAGAGATGAGGGCATTGCAGAAAAATAATACATAGGAAGTAGTTGAGTTGCCAAAAGGAAAAAAGCCAGTTGGGTGCCAATGGGTTTTTACAGTTAAATACAAGGCTGATGGATCACTCGACAGGTATAAAGCAAGGTTGGTGGCGAAAGGGTATACTCAAACATACAGAGTTGATTATCAGGAAACTTTCTCTCCCGTGGCTAAGATGAATACGGTACGAGTCCTTATCTCACTAGCTGCAAATTTGAATTGGCCACTGAAATAGTTTGATGTAAAAAATGCATTTCTTCATGGACATCTGGAAGAAGAAGTGTATATGGATTTTCCTCCAAGGTATGGCAACGGAGGAAAAATGGGAGTGTGCCGACTGCGGAAGTCCCTTTATGGGCTTAAACAATCACCACGTGCATGGTTTAGGAGGTTCACTCAGGCCATGAGAAAGAATGGGTATTTTCAGAGTCATTCTAATCATACTTTATTTGTGAAGCGGAGGAACAGTAAAGTAACAGCCTTGATTATTTATGTAGATGATATGATAATAACAGGTGATGATTCAAATGAAATTATCAAGCTGGAGAAGAACCTTTCTGCCAAGTTTGAGATGAAAAATTTGGGTGACTTAAAGTATTTCCTTGGTGTTGAAGTTGCTCGTTCGTCCAGAGGTATTTTCTTGTCTCAATGAAAATATGTTCTAGATTTATTAAGGGAAACAGGTATGCTTGGGTGTAAACCAGTGGATACTCCTATTGTGGAGAAACATTACCTGGGAATTTATCTGGATTAAGAACCGGTGGATAAAGGCAGATATCAGAGACTGGTAGGAAGACTAATTTATTTAGCTCATACTCGTCCGAATATAGCCTATGCAGTAAGTGTGGTGAGTCAGTTTATGCACCCGCCGAGTGTGGATGATATGGTAGCTGTTATGCGAATTTTGGCTTATTTGAAGTCGGCTCCAGGAAAAGGAATTTTGTATAAAAATTCAAGTTATATAAGGGTTGAGGGATTTACTGACGTTGATTGGGCAGGTGATATGACTGATAGGTGCTCTCCTTCTGGATACTTTACGTTTGTTGGTGGAAATCTAGTTACTTGGAGAAGTAAAAAGCAAAATGTGGTGTCAAGGTCTTCAGCTGAGGCCGAATTCAGCGGTATGGCACATGGGATATGTGAAGTTCTTTGGTTACGTAAGTTACTTGGTGGTCTAGGTTTCAAAGGAAAGGAGGCAATAAGCTTGTATTGTGATAATAAGTCCACACAGGAGATTGCAGAGAACTCAATACAACATGACATAACAAAGCATGTGGAGGTTGACCGTCACTTTATTAAGGAAAAGCTTGAGAAGAAAATTGTGTTAATACCGTTTGTGAACTCAAAAGAGAAACTCGCAGATATCCTCACTCGTGCCGTGTGTAGTAGGTTGTTTGGTGACTCACTTGTCAAGTTGGGCATGTGTGATATCTATGCTCCAACTTGAGGGGGAGTGTTGGCGTGAGGGGTTTTGTAAAAAGAGCATATAAATATATTGTAAATATTAGGAATCCTTTAGTAGGAAGGATTTGTGAGTCCTTTATTGTTACCTTGTAGAACAAGGGTTGTATCTTGTATATATTTTTCCTTTATGCAATACAATGAAAATTAAGTTGTGAAATTCAAGTATACTTATGTTCTTGCTTTTCCGTACTTAATTACTAGGTTTGATTAATTAAGTTCCATGTTAATTACTTTAGGGATGGATTTGGACTGTGGAGACTACTACCCAAACTTCACTCAAAGTTCGGTGAGGCAAGGGAAGGTGAAGGAGGTAGAAATCGACCGATCACTCAAGAACCTTTATGTGGTGCTTATGAGGCTAGGTTTCTTCGATGGGAATCCCACTTTTAAGTCTCTTGGCAAGAAGGATGTGTGCTCCAAACAACATATTGAATTAGCAACAGAAGCAGCAAGGGAAGGAATCGTTTTATTGAAAAATGTCAATGAAACTTTGCCGTTGAAATCGAAGAAAATAAAAAAACTAGCCATCGTCGGGCCTCATGCCAATGCTACTGCAGCAATGATTGGAAACTATGCAGGTATTGAATCTAAAAATGCTCTTTGAATTAAGTTCGACATGTCAAACATAATATACTCATCAATTAAACATACAATTCCGATTTTGTGTTCAGGTATTCCTTGCCAATTCACTTCACCTCTCGATGCATTTTCATCCTATGGAGAAGTCAAGTATGAAATGGGATGTGATGGAGTTGCATGTGCAAATGATAGTCTGATATTCCCTGCCATGAGGGCCGCAAAGCACGCAGATGCAACCATAATTTTTGCTGGGTTGGACTTATCAGTTGAGGCAGAGAGCTTGGATAGGGTGGATCTGCTTCTTCCTGGCTACCAAACCCAGTTTATCAATCAAGTTGCTCAAGTCTCCAAGGGTCCAGTGATTCTTGTAATCATGTCAGCTGGTGGTGTTGGTATCAGTTTTGCCAAACAAAATGATAACATCAATGCAATATTGTGGGCTGGGTACCATTGCAGATGTTGCTTTCGGACATTACAATCCTGGTAAGTACACATAAAGCTAAAAGAATCACATTTTTAGTCCACATTAGTTGATGATAATGTTGCATCATTTAGCGTAGTTTTTTTCCTAAATGTATTTCTTAGCTTTTAACTTGATCACCAAACATCTAATGTATATGCTTACTATGTTACAGGAGGAAGATTGCCTTTTACATGGTATGAAGCTGGTTACGTGGATATGCTACCCATGACATCCAGGAAATTGAGAACAATTGATAGTCTAGGCTACCCCGGTCGTACATACAAATTCTACAATGGCTCCACAGTTTACCCATTTGGATACGGCCTTAGCTACACCCAGTTCAACTACACTCTGCGATCTGCAAAGAGATCTCTGGATATAAACTTAAGAAAGTCCCAACACTGCCGCGACATAGAGTACAAGCATCATGAATACAAGCCACCTTGCCCTGCAGTCCTTATTGACGACTTGCAATGCAACCATGAATTTTGGTTCGGGGTTGAAGTTAAAAATGTGGGTAAGAGGGATGGAAGTGAAGTCATCATCGTTTACTCAAAACCACCAAATGGCATCGCCGCTACGCATGCCAAACAAGTGATTGGGTTTATAAGGGTTTTTGTGAAAGCCGGAAAAAGCAAAACTGTTAACTTTGTGTTCAATGCCTGCAAGAGCTTGGGACTTGTCAACTACAATGCTTACAATCTTCTAACATCAGGCAGACACACAATTCCGATTGGCGATGACGTCGTCTCCTTCCCTATTCAAGTCAACATTAAAGAGTGAATTTTATTGTAAATGAACTCCCAATGGGGTATTAGGCTTATTGTGAGTAAATAATTATTTAGTAGAATAATTAGAAGGCTAGCTGCTGATGCACCTCCTTCCCCTCTTCAGATCAGATCAGGTTGTAAACGGTAGCCAGTTGATTTCTAATTTTCATCTACTACATGTCTATTTGATCATCTATTGGCGCTACACGATGTCTAAACAACTCTCCAAACCCACCTTAGCAGAGCCAAAGAATTTGGTAATTTATATGGTCTTATCCAACTGCTAGTTGTTTTACTCCTGTTTCCTGGCATCGAACGTTTCATAGTTTTTTTCAATTTCCCAGCTATTTCCTCGGCATTCAAAGATTTTCTTTTGAAAATTACATGATAAAATTTTGGGCGAGATTCAGTGAAGATTTCCATATCATATTTGTTGTGCCTTGGCCCGTTCATTAGTGCGGAAACGAGATTCAGATTACAACCTCACCAAAATCACACTCAGTTGAACAGAATAAAATACAAGAAATAAAGACACCGAGAAATTTACGAGGTTCGGCAAAAACCTGCCTACGTCCCCGGAGAGATATTGCTCTTCACTATGAGAATAACAGTACAAGCACACATGAGTTAAATCGACATAACCCATTCCCAAATCCCTTGTACACCCACTCATAGAATTTTCCCAAGAGTCTCACTCTACCCCAAGAGTTATTTCATTAGAATATTTTTCACTCTAACTCTCTTGATTTTCTCTCACCCATGCCCATGCTTTCCCATGGGAGAGCCGAATGCTCCCCCTTTGGATGCTCTATGATGCCCTCACTCTCCCTCGACAAACACTCTCAATATAAGGCAAAGGCATCATCATTAAGGCCAAGCCATCATCATTGTGTCTTGCATCATCATTAAAGCAAAAGACAAATATCATCATTAAAGCAAAAGCAAGCATCATCATTATATTTTTACTCATGATGATGTCCACTAAACTTTTGCTTTTACTTTGTCTGCAACTTTCATGCAACCCACACCATGTGATATTTCCACCGAAAGCAAACACAGGTCACTTTATTGTTGTTAACACATGACTCATAATTACTCACAAATGTATGAGCTAAACACAACAATCTCCACCTTGGCGAATACACTATGCAAAAATCCTTGCACCCATCACCAAAGTCCATTGGCCTTACGTACCAGCATGCACACTCTGAATCCACCTCATTGGCCTTGTTCCGATTCAGTCACTGCCAATGCATGTGCAGCTGCTGCAAGCTAAAAATCACAATTTAGCTTCAGACAGGATCTCGACACATCTTCGTCTCCTCCTACAGGTTTTCCTCCTCTTCATTGTCTGCAACCTGGAACTCGTCAGCGCGCCCGTTTCCAGCAACAACCTATCGAGCCAGACAAAATTCCCACACTTCCTCCTACCTCAGGACCATCTGATCACCTGTGAATCCTATAGCTCCACCTGCTGCAAAACCCCTGCAACACTTGAGACTAAACATCACCAGGAGAAGTGTTGCTTCGAGTACCTAGAGGACATACTCAAAGTCTTCCGCCACAAACTTGCTACAACCCGGCCTTGCACTCGTAGCACTGTGGACCCTTGCCTCCGGAACCGGATCTGAACCTGCTGTCTCTCTCAGATCCTCTTTCCAATTTTCTTCCACGATTCCAACCTTTAATAACTTAAGCAGTCTTGTGCCCACCATCATCCATGGTCTCATTTTTGTATCATTCCACACCAAAGAAGCTTGCACCTGCTCCAAACTTACTGTAACTTTCCATGCAGTAAAGTTTCACAAGGTTCTCGTACGAATCTGAAAGTGATGGAAGAAGAAAGAGGTCTTTGTCTTCTTCCTCAACATCAACTTTCGCAGTTGATCTAAGCATCCCTGAACATAGCTTCAATTTCTTCAGGCTTCCATTACTCTCCTTTACCAAGAGTAAAACAGCCTCTCCCATTAAACTGCTCAACTAAAAATTCCATGGTGAACAACAAATCTGGACCTCCAACGAACCAAGCGTCCAACGATGCTCTGATACCAATTGTTGTGCCTTGGCCCGTTCATTAGTGCGGAAACGAGATTCAGATTACAACCTCACCAAAATCACACTCAGTTGAACAGAATAAAATACAAGAAATAAAGACACCGAGAAATTTACGAGGTTCGGCAAAAACCTGCCTACGTCCCCGGAGAGATATTGCTCTTCACTATGAGAATAACAGTACAAGCACACATGAGTTAAATCGACATAACCCATTCCCAAATCCCTTGTACACCCACTCATAGAATTTTCCCAAGAGTCTCACTCTACCCCAAGAGTTATTTCATTAGAATATTTTTCACTCTAACTCTCTTGATTTTCTCTCACCCATGCCCATGCTTTCCCATGGGAGAGCCGAATGCTCCCCCTTTGGATGCTCTATGATGCCCTCACTCTCCCTCGACAAACACTCTCAATATAAGGCAAAGGCATCATCATTAAGGCCAAGCCATCATCATTGTGTCTTGCATCATCATTAAAGCAAAAGACAAATATCATCATTAAAGCAAAAGCAAGCATCATCATTATATTTTTACTCATGATGATGTCCACTAAACTTTTGCTTTTACTTTGTCTGCAACTTTCATGCAACCCACACCATGTGATATTTCCACCGAAAGCAAACACAGGTCACTTTATTGTTGTTAACACATGACTCATAATTACTCACAAATGTATGAGCTAAACACAACAATATTATCCACAACACCACTAACTGAAGTTAACAGAACTGACCTTATGAGATCGCTTGCGATTACAAAAAACAGAAATATACCATTCAGATAAGATGTCAGTAATTTTTGGATAATATCTTACAGCACATAATTAACTAATTTCTTGAGTTTTAAATGATAAACATATGATTTCAGTTAATTAAGTTCCATGCATTCTAATTAATCAGTACAGGATTGGGTTTGGACTGTGGAGCTTACTACCAGAATTTCACCGAAACGGCTGTGGAGCAAGGAAAGGTGAATGTGGTCGACATAGATAGGGCACTGAATCACCTTATGTTTTGCTTATGAGGGTAGGCTACGTTGATGGAAACCCTACTTTCAAATCTCTTGACAAGAAGGGTATATATGCACCAGAGAACATATTGAGTTAGCCACAGAAGCAGCAAAGAGAAGAAACAATGCCAATGACACTTTGCGTGGAACTCTGCTAAGTTCAAAACCCTGGCCGTCGTCAGGCCTCATGCCAATGCTACTACCAAGGTCATGATCGGAAAATATGCTGGTATTGAAAATACAAAAAATGTTTCCAAACTCTTACGTGTTCTACAGAACAAATGTGTTACATAACATTATTACTTACTACATTGTGTACGTGTTCCTTGCAGTACACTTCACCTCGTGATGCTTTCAAATCCTATGGAAAAGTGAGGTATGAAGTGGGATGTGATGTTGCATGTCTAAATGAGAGCTTGATATATATTCCCTGCCATGGCAGTTCATGCAACCATAGTTATGGTCGGATTGGACTCATCGGTTGAAGCGGAGGGCTTGGACAGAGTTGACCTCCTCCTTCCTGGTTAACAAACTCAATTATCAACCAACTTGTTCGCCCAACAAAATGATAATCATAAGTACAAGAACTGTTAATAGAACTGCATTTTTAGACCACATGATGCGACAATTAATATGTTAGCCAATATTTAATTATAATAAAGATAACAGATGTAATAAGTACATATCAATTGCTTCGTCAAGTGATCACCTAATGTCCTAACAATATATGTTGACTATGTTACAGGAGGAAGATTACCTCTTACATGGTATGAAGCTGGTTACGTCAAAATGCTACCTATGACATCCATGCCAACCGATACCCTAGGCTATCCTGGTCGTACATACAAACTCTTAAATGGCTCTACCGTTTATCCATTTGGCTATGGCCTTAGCTACACTCAATTCAACTACACCCTAATAGCTGCAGTTGAATCGATGAATATTTTGTTGAACAAGACGCAACACTGCCACAAATTTTAGTACGGCGATGAAACATACAAGCCATCCTGCCCAGCAGTCCTTTTAGATGACTTGTAACACGATCTTTCGGTCAACGTTGAAGTGAAACATGTAGGCAAAAGGGATCGGAGTGAGGTTGTTTTTGTTTACTCAAAGCCCCCAGACGGAATTGTAGGCACTCATGCTAAGCAGGTGATTGGGTTTGAGAGGGTGTTTGCGAAAGCTGGACAAAGAATGGAGGTTAATGGGTGAAATATAATTTTTATTTTATTTTTGTAATATTACTTTGATTTGCAGATATGTCATTGCAGCAATACTAGATATATTTTCAATTTAAACACCATCCTATATATTTTCATACTGCATGTCGTGTGGGTAACCTCAAATAGATATTTCATACCGCGGTTACCCGTTCATATAAAGTTCATGGTTATAGTTATGGGTAGCCGTTTAAACGAACAAATTGTTATGGGTATAACCATTTATAAATGAAATTTAAATGGACGGTTATGGGTATTACCCGGGTTTATAATGGATAGCCAACGGTTATGAGTATTACTCGCAGTTATAACGGATGTCTATTTACCCATTTAATTCAATATATGTAAAATTAAAAATAAAAATAAAAAAAACTCAGCAGACCCAACAAGTTTTGGCCCTGCTCTAATTTTATCAGTTTAACCGTGGTTATAAATTGAATCCAAACTGACTTTGGATTGGTGCTCCCCTACGCGCCTCCAAACCAGCCCCATTGCCCTATTCGATTTTTCTTCTACCCTTTATCTCCATCAATATTTCATCTTTCTTCTACCCTTCACGCCATTCTTCCATGCATCGTTGTTTTTTCGACTTTTGGTTTCTAAATGGGATACTAATTCAACTTATACATTTCTTTTGTAGGCCTCTTTTGATGGTAACGAGTCGATAAGACTTTGTGATTGAACGTGCTAAAGTATTACTGTTCGAAATTGTTTAGTTTCGGAATACTTGAATCATCTAGTATTCAAGATAATGACTACTTTTTGTTTTTAGAAGTTTTACTTTGTAATCATATGGATTATAATTAAAGTTGGGTGTAGCTGAAAAATATCATTCGTAAACTATTATTTCAATTATTGGAATTGTACAAAGACTTAAATGATTAAAATAGGGAAATGCATGCTAAAATTTACCTATAACAATGTTTAATTATCAGAAAACGAAAATTAGGACAAATTTTTCTTTTGTAATTTTCAAGTTGTTAAAAAAACATGTAGACGGGTGAAAAATGAGTAAATGAGTAAAAAAAGGAGTAAATGATTAAAATAGGGAAATGCATGCTAAAATATCGTTCGTAAACTATTATTTTAGAAGTTTACTTTCATGCTAGTATCGATATAAAAGTGGCGCAAGCATCCGCCAAGTCGATCTATCATGAATTCCTCACTAATTGAGCGAGAAACCATGTCGAGAAGGTTAAAAGAATACTCAAGAATTTGAGGGTCAAAACAAGTTCATGAAATCTAGAGTATAAGATATCTGAACTAAATGTACAATTTCCATGCCTAAGTGGTCCTCCTGGAGAGTTTGTCCCTATCCAAAATGATATGGGAAATAGGCCAGTGACTCTATATCAACCCAATTACCTTTAATATCAGGAGGTAAAACTGGGGTATAAACATAACAGCGACATACTAGAATATCAAAGAATCAAACAACCAATGAATTATGCCGAAAGACTAAACAACTTCGTTGTTACCTTAGGCCAAAAGTAACGAGGTCAAATTTGAGAATGAGCTAACAAGGTTCTTGACGATCAAATGCCAACATCACAAAAGTATTAAACTATCAGGGACCGAAAGTAATTTCCCAAAATGTTCTTCCACCGAGTGTTACCACTTTAACAGTACATTGCCACATGAGACAATTCCAGAGTTTTAACAATGTAGACTTCACGAGAATTTTTTTAGGCGATATCCTAACAATACTACCAAGAAATTATAACTAGCTGAACTTTCCAATCTCAAAATGATCAATTCTAACAGCGGAAGAATGATGATGGAATTGGTTGGTAAAATCTCCAGTGATACACGGTTATTAATACATTAATTTAGGCCATCAACTTGCCTTAAATCAACACATTTCTTTCACAAGGAAGAACTTCGTTTTCATTCCAAGATCAAATGCCAAATCGATTTTCTCAAATGTCGTCAAGACCATAAAACTACTCAAAACTGAAGAAAACGTTAACATATTTTCCCGTATTCGACGAGGTGACAAGATTCAAACATTAGACACAAAACCAAGAATGCTCACATCACACGTGTGATGAACACAATACTGCCTAACTTATGCTCTGATACCAAACTGACACACCCCGACCCGAAATGTCCACTAGGACTCCGAATCAAGTTGTGATGGCCGACACCTGGAAGGTGATGAAGTCATAAAGTGTGATGATGTGGAAAATTGTGAATAAATTTAAACCTAAGAGTGCCTAAATACCAGAGTGCACTGGTGAGTGGGAATGAACCCACTTCACACGTGACGTTAGAGCATAAGCAAGTATAGAAGAGTGAATTAAGAATCGTACCATCGAATAATCTTCAATACTAAGAATCGCCACAATTCCTCAATGATAAGAAAGCTAGCTAAGAAGACCTAGAGGAGGGATGAAGATAAGACAAAGGTGAGTGGCCTAGTAATTAAAATTTTAATAGAAATCATATAAATTGATATAACCCCTCGCTACAACACCTGTATAATTTCCAGACTTAGAATATAAAAATATACATCTTTATATACGTATATTGATTCAAGTCATGCTTCACATATTTATAATCATGTGTTAACTTATCGCATATTCATCACGTCTACTAGCCCATCACGTATTCACCACATATATTAGCTCATCACATATATTCATTATATATACTAGCATGTAAGTCTGAGTCACCTCTAGTGACCTATACGACATATTGATATCTCATCACATATCTCATCAGTTATGGTTAGCATATAATAGTCGGAGTCACCTCTAGTGACTTATACGACATATTGATATCTCATCACATATCTCATCAGTTATGGCTAGCATAATAGTCGGAGTCACCTCTAGTGACCTATACGACATATAGCATATAATAGTCGGAGTCACCTCTAGTGACCTATATGATATATTCATATCTCATCACATATCTCATCAGTTATGGCTAGCATATAATAGTCGAAGTCACCTCTAGTGACCTATACGACATATTCATATCTCATCACATATCTCATCAATCATGGCTAGCATATAATAGTCGGAGTCACCTCTAGTGACCTATACAACATATTGATATCTCATCACATATCTCATCAATCATGGCTAGCATATAAGTCAAAGTCACATCTAGTGACCTATACGACATATTGATATCTCATCACATATCTCATCAATCATGGCTAGCATATAATAGTCAGAGTCACCTATAGTGACCTATACGACATATTGATATCTCATCACATATCTCATCAGTTATGGCTAGCATATAATAGTCAGAGTCACCTCTAGTGACCTATACGACATATTGATATCTCATCACATATCTCATCAATTATGGCTAGCATATAATAGTCGGAGTCACCTCTAGTGACCTATAAGACATATTGATATCTCATCACATATCTCATCAATCATGGCCAGCATATAATAGTCGGAGTCACCTCTAGTGACCTATAAGACATATTGATATCTCATCACATATCTCATCAATTATAGCTAGCATATAATAGTCGGAGTCACCTCTAGTGACCTATAAGACATATTGATATCTCATCACATATCTCATCAGTTATGGCTAGCATATAATAGTCGGAGTCACCTCTAGTGACCTATACGACATATTGATATCTCATCACATATCTCATCAGTTATGGCTAGCATAATAGTCGGAGTCACCTCTAGTGACCTATACGACATATTCATATCTCATCACATATCTCATCAATCAGGGCTAGCATATAATAGTCGGAGTCACCTCTAGTGACCTATATGATATATTCATATCTCATCACATATCTCATCAGTTATGGCTAGCATATAATAGTCAAAGTCACCTCTAGTGACCTATACGACATATTCATATCTCATCACATATCTCATCAATCATGGCTAGCATATAATAGTCGGAATCACCTCTAGTGACCTATACAACATATTGATATCTCATCACATATCTCATCAATCATGACTAGCATATAAGTCAAAGTTACCTCTAGTGACCTATACGACATATTGATATCTCATCACATATCTCATCAATCATGGCTAGCATATAATAGTTGAAGTCACCTCTAGTGACCTATACGACATATTGATATCTCATCACATATCTCATCAATCATGGCTAACATATAATAGTCGGAGTCACCTCTAGTGACCTATACGACATATTCATATCTCATCACATATCTCATCAGTTATGGCTAGCATATAATAGTCAGAGTCACCTCTAGTGACCTATACGACATATTCATATCTCATCACATATCTCATCAATCATGGCTAGCATATAATAGTCGGAGTCACCTCCAGTGACCTATACGACATATTAATATCTCATCATATATCTCATCAATTATGGCTAGCATATAATAGTCGGAGTCACCTCTAGTGACCTATAAGACATATTGATATCTCATCACATATCTCATCAATCATGGCTAGCATATAATAGTCGGAGTCACCTCTAGTGACCTATACGACATATTGATATCTCATCACATATCTCATCAGTTATGGCTAGCATATAATAGTCAGAGTCACCTCTAGTGACCTATACGACATATTCATATCTCATCACATATCTCATCAATCATGGCTAGCATATAATAGTCGGAGTCACCTCCAGTGACCTATACAACATATTAATATCTCATCACATATCTCTTCAATCATGGCTAGCATATAATAGTCGGAGTCACCTCTAGTGACCTATAAGACATATTGATATCTCATCACATATCTCATCAATTATGGCTAGCATATAATAGTCGGAGTCACCTCTAGTGACCTATAAGACATATTGATATCTCATCACATATCTCATTAGTTATGGCTAGCATATAATAATCGGAGTCACCTCTAGTGACCTATACGACATATTCATATCTCATCACATATCTCATCAGTTATGGCTAGCATAATAGTCGAAGTCACCTCTAGTGACCTATACGACATATTCATATCTCATCACATATCTCATCAATCATGGCTAGCATATATTAGTCGGAGTCACCTCTAGTGACCTATATGATATATTCATATCTCATCACATAACTCATCAGTTATGGCTAGCATATAATAGTCGAAGTCACCTCTAGTGACCTATACGACATATTCATATCTCATCAATCATGGCTAGCATATAATAGTCGGAGTCACCTCTAGGGACCTATACGACATATTGATATCTCATCACATATCTCATCAATCATGGCTAGCATATAAGTCAAAGTCACCTCTAGTGACCTATACGACATATTGATATCTCATCACATATCTCATCAATCATGGCTAGCATATAATAGTTGAAGTCACCTCTAGTGACCTATACGACATATTGATATCTCATCACATATCTCATCAATCATGGCTAGCATATAATAGTCGGAGTCACCTCTAGTGACCTATACGATATATTCATATCTCATCACATATCTCATCAGTTATGGCTAGCATATAATAGTCCGAGTCACCTCTAGTGACCTATACGACATATTCATATCTCATCACATATCTCATCAATCATGGCTAGCATATAATAGTCGGAGTCACCTCCAGTGACCTATACAACATATTAATATCTCATCACATATCTCTTCAATCATGGCTAGCATATAATAGTCGGAGTCACCTCTAGTGACCTATAAGACATATTGATATCTCATCACATATCTCATCAATTATGGCTAGCATATAATAGTCGGAATCACCTCTAGTGACCTATACAACATATTGATATCTCATCACATATCTCATCAATCATGACTAGCATATAAGTCAAAGTTACCTCTAGTGACCTATACGACATATTGATATCTCATCACATATCTCATCAATCATGGCTAGCATATAATAGTTGAAGTCACCTCTAGTGACCTATACGACATATTGATATCTCATCACATATCTCATCAATCATGGCTAACATATAATAGTCGGAGTCACCTCTAGTGACCTATACGACATATTCATATCTCATCACATATCTCATCAGTTATGGCTAGCATATAATAGTCAGAGTCACCTCTAGTGACCTATACGACATATTCATATCTCATCACATATCTCATCAATCATGGCTAGCATATAATAGTCGGAGTCACCTCTAGTGACCTATACGACATATTAATATCTCATCATATATCTCATCAATTATGGCTAGCATATAATAGTCGGAGTCACCTCTAGTGACCTATAAGACATATTGATATCTCATCACATATCTCATCAATCATGGCTAGCATATAATAGTCGGAGTCACCTCTAGTGACCTATACGACATATTGATATCTCATCACATATCTCATCAGTTATGGCTAGCATATAATAGTCAGAGTCACCTCTAGTGACCTATACGACATATTCATATCTCATCACATATCTCATCAATCATGGCTAGCATATAATAGTCGGAGTCACCTCCAGTGACCTATACAACATATTAATAGCTCATCACATATCTCTTCAATCATGGCTAGCATATAATAGTCGGAGTCACCTCTAGTGACCTATAAGACATATTGATATCTCATCACATATCTCATCAATTATGGCTAGCATATAATAGTCGGAGTCACCTCTAGTGACCTATAAGACATATTGATATCTCATCACATATCTCATCAGTTATGGCTAGCATATAATAGTCGGAGTCACCTCTAGTGACCTATACGACATATTCATATCTCATCACATATCTCATCAGTTATGGCTAGCATAATAGTCGAAGTCACCTCTAGTGACCTATACGACATATTCATATCTCATCACATATCTCATCAATCATGGCTAGCATATAATAGTCGGAGTCACCTCTAGTGACCTATATGATATATTCATATCTCATCACATAACTCATCAGTTATGGCTAGCATATAATAGTTGAAGTCACCTCTAGTGACCTATACGACATATTCATATCTCATCACATATCTCAGCAATCATGGCTAGCATATAATAGTCGGAGTCACCTCTAGGGACCTATACGACATATTGATATCTCATCACATATCTCATCAATCATGGCTAGCATATAAGTCAAAGTCACCTCTAGTGACCTATACGACATATTGATATCTCATCACATATCTCATCAATCATGGCTAGCATATAATAGTTGAAGTCACCTCTAGTGACCTATACGACATATTGATATCTCATCACATATCTCATCAATCATGGCTAGCATATAATAGTCGGAGTCACCTCTAGTGACCTATACGATATATTCATATCTCATCACATATCTCATCAGTTATGGCTAGCATATAATAGTCAGAGTCACCTCTAGTGACCTATACGACATATTCATATCTCATCACATATCTCATCAATCATGGCTAGCATATAATAGTCGGAGTCACCTCCAGTGACCTATACGACATATTAATATCTCATCACATATCTCATCAATTATGGCTAGCATATAATAGTCGGAGTCACCTCTAGTGACCTATAAGACATATTGATATCTCATCACATATCTCATCAATCATGGCTAGCATATAATAGTCGGAGTCACCTCTAGTGACCTATACGACATATTGATATCTCATCACATATATCATCAGTTATGGCTAGCATATAATAGTCAGAGTCACCTCTAGTGACCTATACGACATATTCATATCTCATCACATATCTCATCAATCATGGCTAGCATATAATAGTCGGAGTCACCTCCAGTGACCTATACAACATATTAATATCTCATCAATTATGGCTAGCATATAATAGTCGGAGTCACCTCTAGTGACCTATAAGACATATTGATATCTCATCACATATCTCATCAGTTATGGCTAGCATATAATAGTCGGAGTCACCTCTAGTGACCTATACGACATATTCATATCTCATCACATATCTCATCAATTATGGCTAGCTTATAATAGTCGGAGTCACCTCTAGTGACCTATAAGACATATTGATATCTCATCACATATCTCATCAATTATGGCTAGCATATAATAGTCGAAGTCACCTCTAGTGACCTATAAGACATATTGATTCTCATCACATATCTCATCAGTTATGGCTAGCATATAATAGTCAGAGTCACCTCTAGTGACCTATACGACATATTCATATCTCATCACATATCTCATCAATCATGGCTAGCATATAATAGTCGGAGTCACCTCCAGTGACCTATACGACATATTAATATCTCATCATATATCTCATCAGTTATGGCTAGCATAATAGTCGGAGTCATCTCTAGTGACCTATACGACATATTCATATCTCATCACATATCTCATCAATCATGGCTAGCATATAATAGTCGGAGTCACCTCTAGTGACCTATACGATATATTCATATCTCATCACATATCTCATCAATCATGGCTAGCATATAATAGTCGAAGTCACCTCTAGTGACCTATACGACATATTGATATCTCATCACATATCTCATCAATCATGGCTAGCATATAATAGTCGGAGTCACCTCTAGTGACTTATACGACTTATTCATATCTCATCACATATCTCATCAGTTATGGCTAGCATATAATAGTCGGAGTCACCTCTAGTGACCTATACGACATATTCATATCTCATCACATATCTCATCAATCATGGCTAGCATATAATAGTCGGAGTCACCTCCAGTGACCTATACGACATATTAATATCTCATCACATATCTCATCAATTATGGCTAGCTTATAATAGTCGGAGTCACCTCTAGTGACCTATAAGACATATTGATATCTCATCACATATCTCATCAATTATGGCTAGCATATAATAGTCGAAGTCACCTCTAGTGACCTATAAGACATATTGATTCTCATCACATATCTCATCAGTTATGGCTAGCATATAATTGTCGGAGTCACCTCTAGTGACCTATACGACATATTCATATCTCATCACATATCTCATCAATCAACTAATACCGTATACTTACTTGAACTTACCTGAATGTCCTACGTTCACCTTTGCACTTCAGAGCATTCACAGCACCACAATTATATATATATATATGCAAACAATTCATCTCATCGTTTAAGCATTATTTAATAAGCATGGCATTTTTAGAGCATAAATCATTTAATTGCATTTTCTGGGAAAACATCAAGTGTATACATATATACTTAAAACCAAAAGCCCACGCACAGTGCTCATTTCCTTAAACAAGGCTATGGTCACAATGATTTAATCTCATTTCTTATATGGCTGCATCTAACGTCTCGTTAGACTGCCTACGTACCCTAAGCAGGGATCAAGTCATTCGTAGTTCACAAAAATCATTTATAGTAATACGCATATGGATAGATCATGATGAAATCTAACTCAACCATCTCATAGTATTTTATAACATATAAATATATATATATATATATATATATATATATATATATATATATATGTCATGGCATAAGTTTCTCAATTTTATTTAAAAGCATTTATAGAATTATCAATCATGAAACATAAGATGAGCAAGGAAAGATCCACTCATCTGGAGTCCGCGCTACAGCTTCTTAGCATGAACATCGAGGTGTCGTAAACGATCAGTGCCTATGACCAATTATCAAACCATATCTTAGAATTCTCGTTGATATAATACATAACTTACATCGCACATAAGTCTACGCAATTCGGTCCAGAAGATTGACAAATCAGATCTCTGATCCGTAACTTCCAAGGATCCAAATTAAGCTTCTAGAATAACATACTAAAGTTTCAGAACGATCCAACGGTCAGATCTCCACCAATTGCCAAAACCAAGTGGCGGTTAGCATTTTATTTTACAAACTTACAAATCCAATTTGAGGAGATCCATACGTCAGATTCCCAATCCGTAAGTTCCTATATTCCTCAAATATTATGAATAATAATATATCAAAGTTTGATGATGATCCAACGGTTGGATCGTCGATTCATATAATAGCTTATTAATGTATCTTAGAGAATTTTGGCTCTAACGATCAATCTACGTCATTCACTTCTCAAAACTGAATTCAAGACATCACTTATAGCCTAGAAATAGCATTGGCGGCCCTCAGCCCACGCGCCGCCGCACCAGCCACCGCGAGTGGCAGTCGGCCGCCCCAACTCGCCAGAAAATTTAACTATTTCTTAAAATTACCAAAATTTGCAGATTTGAAGATCTCAATGAGTATAACAACTTTCATACCTGTGACCAAGGACAATTTGGCCTGGAAAGGCTCCAATTTCATCAAAATCCGTCGGAAACCCTAGTTTTGGGTGTCTTCAATTCGGCTCCATAGCAACTCCGATGCCTCAACCATTGCCTGGGCTTTGTTCCTGGGTTCTAGAGGAGTGTTTTGATGATGGTAATTGAAGGGGATGGTTTCACAATTGATTGATTTTGAGCAAAGTCTCCCGCAGCACCCATCCCATTTTTGTACCAAAATACTATCAATTTCCCTCTAATTTTTTGTGAAAAAAGAAGAGAAAGGGCCAAGGGGATGATTGGAAGTGGTTCATAGGTCCAATTCGTCGAAAAATTGAACGAGCATGGTGAGAAACTGCCGGTTTGAAGGCATGGGTCGCACGGGTCAAGGATGACCCGTTTCCCCCTTTTTCCCCGTTCATCACTCTCCCTCCTTTCCCTCCTTTCTTCTTCCTCTGATTGGTCGTCCACTTTCTCTTCTTTCTGGTTGGCCCAACTCCTCCCTCTCTCCTGTTCCGATTGGGCAACTTTGCCCTTCCCTCCTCTTTTTTCTGTTTTCGTTTTTCTTTTCTTTTTCCCCTCATTTTCTTTCTCTTCCTCTTTAAATAATTAATTACTAAATAATATCCACATTTAAAAATATATAAAAATATAATTAGTGACTTAAACAAAAGTATTTCTCGAGTTTACAGTTCTGCTTCTAAGGGCATTTTTTGTAAAATCACGCTTCTAAAATTAATAGAAATGTAAAATTTGGGACGGGTTGTCACACTTTATCTCTATCAAGATTTCATCTTTCTTCTACCCTTCACGCCATTCTTCCATGCATCGTTGTTTTTTCGACTTTTGGTTCCTAAATGGGATACTAATTCAATTTATACATTTCTTTTGTAGGCCTCTTTTGATGGCAACGAGTCAATAAGACTTTGTGATTGAACGTGCTAAAGTATTAGTGTTCAAAAGTGTTTAGTTTTGGAATACTTGAATCATCTAGTATTCAAGATAATGACTACTTTTTGTTTTTAGAAGTTTTAAATTGTAATCATATGGATTATAATTAAAGTTGGGTGTAGCAAAAAAATATCGTTCGTAAACTATTATTTCAATTATTGGAATTGTATGAAGACTTAAATAATTAAAATTGGGAAATGCATGCTAAAATTTACCTATAACGATGTTTAATTATCAGAAAATGAAAATTAGGACAAATTTTTCTTCTGTAATTTTCAAGTTGTTAAAAAAACATGTAGACGGGTGACAAAGGAGTAAATGAGTAAAAAAAGGATAAACGGGTAAACGGGTATGGTTATGGTTAAATGGTAAACGGTTAAGGTACACGGTTATGGGTATGGTTAACCGTTTATAAACGGTTATGGGTTTGGGTATAACCGTTTATGCAATTACCCAACGGGTAAACGGTTATGCGGATATGAACATAAACGGTTGACACGTGACACGCCCTGATCCCGATATTCCCAGAATACCAAGAAAGACACGTGCTGGCCAACACTCGAGGGTGACGAAAGCCATTTATTGAGTGCAAATGCTGAAAACAAGGGATAAATAAAACTTATAAATGGTAAATAATAAGGAATATGCATTTAAGGAACGTGTTCAGAGCACACATATAACTAGAATACTAAAAGAATTAATATAAAAATTGAATGAACACAGGAGTGGGTCCTACACCGAGAGGAATCGAAGATACCGATGCGGAAATGCCTGGATGTCGGGATTGTATGCCTCAATTCTAAGTCCTGAAGGGGGCGAAAAACAAACATGAGTGGACCAATTTGATATATATAATAACACAGTTATCAACATACTAACTCCCAGATTTTATGAAAACACATATATAATGTAAAACATAGGTTTTCCAAAACCTAGCATCATGTGCAGTATCTCAAATCATAACTTGTATATATAATAATCACTACTGAATTGTTCGATAACCCCCAGGCCCCATGCCGGCTCCCCGTCTCTGAGCAGACAGTCAGAGGAAAATACACTTCAGGCCCCATGCCGGCTCCCCATCCCTGGTCTTAAATGCCCGAGGAAACACCCTCCAAGCCCTATGCCAACACCAAACCGTCGCCCGGGACGGACCGGAATCTATCCCTACGTGACCACTAGGTAAGTACAAAACCATTTAATATATCAATATTGAAAAACAACTTCATAGTATAAAGTCATCCATCATCTATACTATAAAGAGGTGTTCTAAACATGTTCTAAATATCATATCGTCATCCATCAGATATTCTATAAGAACACGGGTTATAGGAAAAATAGTAATAATTCAATCTAGCCTCAGTAAGCATGTTATCTCATAAAGTACTTCATAAAACATAAGTATTAAATCATGCTTTTCATGTATGCATTTCTATTATTAAAACATGCTTTTGAAGGGGTCCACTCACAGTACTTCACCGCCGAAGAGCCACGCAACTAGCAACCACGAAAACGTCACAAATATTGCTCCTAAGCACATAAATGGTCCAATTAATAAAACTCTATTATAACAATTGAATTTGGGAAAGCGGACGTTGGAAACAGATTCAGAACGTCGAATTACCCTAAGGAGGGTCCCGAACAAAAACCCGAAAAGTCAACCCTAAAGTCAACGTTGACCGGAGGTCAACGGTCAAATTAGGTCTAATGGGTTTTAGGCTTGAAATCCGGATTAAGGTTTAGGTTTAGGTTGAAATAAGGTTAGGATCTATTGGGTTTTGGTTTTGGATAGGTTAGGTACAAAATGGGTGGTTTGGGCTTAAGCCCAAATCCACACACAACACACACACTTACACATACACACACATACACACTCACAGCCCAAAGGCCTCACAACCAAAAGGGTTAGGCTCGGCAGGGAAGGCCCAAAGGGCTTGGGTTTGGTGGGTCGCCGGACCCAATGGGAGAGAGAGCCAAAAATCAGCCGGAAAATGCACAACCTTTAAACGGCCATAACTTTATCAAAACTCAACGAAATCAAGTGATTCAAAAACAAAAGGTGTAGCCCTCGAAGAGACGAAGATAATGGTACCTTACAAGACATCTAACTCGCCCTGTTTTGGCCGGAAAATTCCTCAAAAGCCTCGGAGGTCGCCGGAAACTAGGTAAGATTCAAATGAGTATAACTTCTTCAATACTCAACGAAATTGAGTGAAACAAAAAGGAAAGTTGTAGTACTCAACGAGACAAAGAGATTGATACCTTGCATGCCGGCCAAATCGCAGTGTTTTGGCTGGAAATTATCTCGAAAGTGACGGTACTCGTAGGAAAATTTGGAAAAGCTTTCCTGAGCTATTTTCGGTAATTCAAACGTATACACAACTTAAAACAAGCTTCAATCTAACCCTAAAACACATCCCAAGGGTTCTTAGAAGCATACCAATGTTGAAAAATCCAGAAACTCATCGGGGAAAATGATGAACAGTACCGGCCGAATGGAAGAGAGGGGTTTGAGGTGTCATTTCTTCAATTCTAAGCTCACTAGGGTGGTAATGGAGATGTTGATGTTGTTGTGGTGATGTTTGTTGGTAAGAAAAGCCCTTGGAAGGGCTGAGATAGAGAGAGCCGAGAGAGTGTAAGGGAGAGTGAGGGAAAAGAGAGAAAGAGAGACTTTTCAGAAGAAAGAAGAAAAAAAATAAAAGAAAGGGAAAGGGAAAGGGAACGGGGGACAAAACAGGGGGTGGGCCCCTTGGACACACCATTTAAGACCCAAAAACAATTTTAAAAGCAAGATAATCTCAAACTTAGTGAAAATACAATTTAAATTAGGGGTGGGTGTAACAACACGCCCCGATCCCGATGTCCTAGGGACAACGAGATGGTCACGTGTTAGATTGGTATCAGAGCGTGGTTTGTTCAGAGCATACTTAGGATTATCATCTATTCTCATAATGTGTCAGTTTTGACATCATTTGGATGTCAAGACTTCTAGATTTGGTGCCATTCGGCGCAGTTGTGCGAACCTTCCTCTATTTGAATTGTCATATTCTGGTTGAAATACAAGAATTTGTGTCGGGATTGTGCCTCAATAATGAAGAAGTGGATTGTTGGACAACTTTCAACATCAGATTGATACTCTGTGATGTGCATTCCCTGGGAATGACGAGTAGGGTCGGTGTTACTTGGAAGCGAAGTGTTTTAGAAATCTCAATTTGAGGAAGTTTGGTCAAGACCAGCTGTAGATCCGAAATGGCGATGCCACTCTATAACATGCGTTCCCTAGGAATTGTGGGCGGAGTCGGCTCTACATCGAAATCTTAGGAAAAATATATATATATCTTGGTGGTACGAGTTGGTTAAGATCAATTAGAAACCTAAAACAGTGATATCATTATGTGACATGCGTTCCCCAGAAATGGCAGGCAAAGTCGTATCTCTTGGAAATTACTCAAAACTTTCGAAGTGCGTGCTAAAGAAGCAAGTAAGTGTTAGTGGTGACGACGGTTAGTAGGTGGTAGTTGGTAGTTGGTGGGAGCAAATCAATGTTCTCGGACTCGTTTCCATTGAGGATATTCATGTGAATCTTTAGAATGAATCTTCGGTGATTGTTCTATAGATAACCTTCTTGCTTATTCCAACGACGAAGTCAAGTTCACGAACCTTTGACCGTCAGCTTCACATCAAATTCTTTTAGTGTTAACTTTGTTTACATTAATTGTTTTTCTTGGGAAGCTCCTCGAAAGCAGATGCTATTCTCACCAATTTCCAAATGGAGTTGTGATTCTTGTTGTTGTAGTTGGATTTGGATGATGAAGATCCAGTCTTGTTTGGATAAACAAACTCCTTGAATTTCACCTGGGTCTGGTACTCGGTGGTAAACCTTAGCTCTTTGTTCACGTACCTTTAGGTGGAGGTGAACTTAGCATCTTGCTTGTAGCTTAACTGACTAGTGCTCTTATCCACCAACTGTTTAGCCTTGTAATTTTCAATGTAATGGCTTTAGATTCTACCATATTCATCATTGTACGAAGATCGAGCTTTACGCTAAACTTCTCTGGACTCATTGAGCTTTAGTTTGCTCAGAGGCATCACTTTAAGGTAGCCAATTGTGTCACTGCATGCATACACAGGCTGTTTTGTATCTTTCTTCTTTGTCATTCTGTTGATTCAGAGGTTCTATGTTTAATTTTTGAACCTTGAAAAAGCTCTCACAAAGTATCGTGAATTGCGAAATGTCTTTAACCTCGTCAAATCTTATAAGCAGTTTTTAACTATTCTTTGAGCTTAGACCTGTTTCCCTTTTGGCTAAGAAAAACCGTCAACCTTATTGTGATGATTAGCCAAATAATCATAAATAGTGACTTCTATTTCTGTATCTTTACCTTCCTTCACTTGTTTGTTTCTCAATGTGAACTGGATCATGCCGGGACATTACACGGAGGGTTAAAAAAAAAAAAAAAAACGTTTGTTCTCGACATAGTTTCTGGTTTAAATCCCGATATCTTGTACTCTAGACTTAATGGACTTGTTTTGACCCTTAAATTCTTGAGTGTTTTTTTAGCCTTCTCGTCATGGCTTCTCGCTCAATCAGTGAAGAATTCATGATCGATCGTTTCGGCGAAAGTGTGCACCCAGTTCATGTCGATTTGGACAAGAACGGTAGGAGCATAACCTTTTCACAAGCTTACCAGACTTACTAGAAAGAGTTCCACGTGGGTGTGAAGTTTGAGCCACCTTTTGGTAAGAGATTGGTGAAAATTATAGTGTAGGTGATCAACAGATTGCATCATTATCTTCACGCTGAATTGAATGGTCACCACTCATTATCTTGCTACAATTCATAACCATCATATCTTACTCTAGTAGACCTTTTCAATGATGTGATGTGTTCGTCTAACGCAGCTTTCCATTACCTCTCACCAGGATCCTTCGGTTCGAGAGCACGTGTGCGTGAGGTTTGAGCGGTCTTTTAGTAAGAGTTGGTTGAAGATTTTAGTACGGAAGGTCAGCATATTGTATCACCATCTTACTAGAATTCATAGGCATCACATAGGTTATTTTCCAACGATATGTGTTCGTCTCATCGCATATTTCCACTGCTTCACTTCTGAAACTTATTGTTGTGAGTACGTGGTTGTTGAAACACTTCTAGCAGATATGTTTGGTGCATTCTGGGATGGCACTACAGTACGATCGAGGCGAGAATTGGATAATCTTTACACTTTTCTCGAAATGTGTGTGCTCTCTTTGGTTGTTTAGGTTGATTACTGCGAGTCCTTCTTCTTTCCACCAACATTGATCTTCTTTGACTAGAAATCTGCAACTAAGCAAAAATGGAAAGGTGGATTGAGCATTGCAACAACTTCCTAAGAAATACTACTTGTTAGGAAAGATGACTTATCGTTTTCTGCTTGCTTGGCTTAAGATTTTGGGTCTATTACTAACATGGTAGCCACTTTTCTTGAATCTCAAGGTACAGTTTTCAAATGGGTTCTTTACTGGTGAAACCCTGGAGTAGTTGGTCACATTTGGAAGAACTAAAGAGGATAGGATGCTTGGTGTTGGATAGAGTTTTACGACGACAGTTTTTGTTTTGTTCAGTTTAGGGTATGGTACTTTTGCGACATGGTACGAGGGTTTCTACATCCAACACTAGTTGGTAGGGGAGTATTGTGAACTAGTATTCAGATGATCGAATTTACAACGTATGAGAATTGTGCATCTTTAGGAAATTACTGCTTGCCTATTGAGACAACGAAGGTGTGATCGATATCGCGGGCGGCCGACTGTGGTATTAATAACTTATTCGTTGGGTTCGTTAAGCAAGTGAGCAAGAAGACCCGTCTTCAGCAGTTGTTACAAATTTGTTATTATTGGGGCTCGACCCAAAGACATTTATTCTTGGAGTATGTGACGTTTCGTATGCTTGGGCGAGACCCACTATCATTTTCCAGTTTTGGTTTTCCGTATAAGTATTTTAACTTCATTTACTTTAGTTATTTGTTTTTGGCTTTACAAATGTTTTGGGGGAAGTATTTCCGTTTTCAGTTTTAAGTTTAGCACGAGTTTTCAACCTATATGTTAGTACATATCTATTTTCGACCTATATGCTCTGAACACGTTCCTGAAATGCATATTCATTAGTCTTTTATATTTATAAGTCTTATTTACTCCTTATTCTCAACATTTACATTCAATAAATGGCTTTCGTCACCCTTGGGTGTCGGCCAGCACGTGCTTATCCTAGTATTTGGAGAATATCGGGAAGCACGTGCTGGCCGATACCCAAGGGTGACGAAAGCCATTTATTGAATGTAAATGCTGAGAATAAGGAGTAAATAAGACTTATAAATATAAAAGACTAATGAATATGCATTTCAGGAACGTGTTCAGATCATACAACTAACTAGAACACTAAAGGAAAAAATATATAATTAGAATGAAACAAAGGATGGATCCTACACCGAGAGGACTCGAAGATACCAATGCGGAAGTGCCTGGATGCCGGGATTGTATGCCTCGATTCTAAGTCCTGAAGGGGACGCAAAACAAACATGAGTTGACCAATTTGATATATAAATAGTAAAACAGTTATCAATGTACTAACCCCCAGGTTTTATGAAAACACATATATATCATGATAAACATAAGTTTTCCGAAACCTAGCATGCCGTGCAATGTCTCAAACCATAACTTGTATATATAATAATCACTAGTGAATTGTCCAATAACCCCTGGGCCCCATGCCGGCTCCCTGTCTCTGAGCAGACAGTCAGAGGAAAATACACTTAAAGCCCCATGCCGGCCCCCCATCCCTGTGCTAAATAGCCAGAGGAAACACACTCCAGGCCCTATGCCAACACCAAACCTTCACTTGGGACAGACCGGAATCTATCCCTACGTCTTGTAGCGGAAAGGACCATTAGGTAAGTACAAAACCATTGAACATATATATATTGAAAAGCAACTTCATAGTATAAAGTCATCCATCATCTATACTATAAAGAGGTGTTCGAAACATGTTCTAAATATCATATCGCCATCCATCAGATATTCTATAAAAACATGGGTTATAGGAAAAATAGTAGTAATTCAATCTAGCCTTAGTAAGCATGCTATCTCAAAACGTTTCATAGAACGTAGTCATCAAATCATGTTTCTCATGTATGCATTTCTATTATCAAAACATGCATTTTTAGAAGGGGTCAACTCACAGATACTTCGTCGCCAAAGAGCCACGCAACCTATCGAAGAAGGAACGCCACAGATAATTACCCCTAAGCACATAAAGGGCTCAATTAATAAAACTATACTCAATCGATTTAATTTGGGAAAACGGACGTCGAAAACAGATTCAGGACGTCGAATTACCCTAAGAAGGGTCCCGATAAATTTCATAAACGTCAATAGAATATTCCAGAGAATATTCCCTGACGGAATATTCTCTATTGGAATATTCCACAAAAAGGTTTGAGCCGGTTAGGGTTTAGGGTTTGAAAGATTAAAGGGTTTAGTGCTTAAGGCCCTAGGTTAAAAAATGTTTGGATTAGGCTTTTAAAAAGGGTTGGGCTTTAAGAGTTTGGGTTTAGTTTCAAACAAATAAAATAAATAAATAAAAGGGTTTCTAATAGATTTGGGCTTGAAATAAAATAAATAAAAATAAAAGGATATGGGTTGGGCTCGGCAGGAAATGACCAAAGGCCTTTAACAATTTAATTAAACCAAAACAATTAATAAAAGAAAGAAAAGGACTTGGGCTTGGATCTGAAACGGGCCTAAGGCCCGATGGTTTCTGAGGTGGCCTAAAAGGCCTGTTTCGACTGGGAAAGGTGGACGTCGGACCTCAGGCAAGAGGAAGGCCAGACTTCGGCCTAAGAATTTCCAAGCTCTAATGGAGCTTAAAACTCAACCAACTCATGCAATTCAATATACCAAGTTGAAGCCCAAAAAGTAAGGAATCGATATATACCCTTGGTTCCCGTCATCGTGGCCGGAGTTGGCTGGAAAATGGCCTGGAAGGCATGGGTTCGCCGAGAAAACTGGGCTTTCCGCCAGAATTTCTAGGTAACCTTTAAACATCAATAACTTTGTCAATACTCAACGAAATTGAGTGAAACAAAAACGAAAGTTATAGTTCTCGAAGAGACGAAAAGAATGGTACTGTGCACAACGTCTAACTAGCCGATTTTTGGCAGGAAAACGCCTCGAAACCACTAAGGTCGCCGAAAACTTGGTAAGATTCAAATGAGTATAACTTCTTCAATACTCAACGAAATTGGGTGATTCAAAAAGGAAAGTTATAGTACTCAGCAAGATGAAGAGATTGATACCTTTCATGCTAGCCAACTCGCCATATGTTGGCCGTAACCTCGAAAGTGGCGGTGCTTGCCGGAAAATTTGGAAAAGCTTTCCTGAGCTATTTTATGTGATTCAAACGTATACACAACTTAAAACAAGCTTCAATCTAACCCTAAAACACATCCCAAGGGTTTTTAGAAGCTTACCAATGTTGAAAAATCAAGAGACTCGTTGGGGAAGACGATGAACAGTACCGACTGAATGGAAGAGAGGGGTTTAGGGTGTCCTTTCTTCGATTCTAAACTCACTAATGTGCTAATGAAGATGTTGATGTTGTTGTGGTGTTGTTTGTTGGTAAGAAAAGCCCTTGGAGGGGCTAAGATAGAGAGAGTGTAAGGGAGAGTGAGGGAGAAGAGAGAAAGAGAGACTTTTAAGAAGAAAGAAGAAAATAAATAAAAGAAAGGGAAAGGGAACGGGAACGGGGGACAAAACAGGGGGTAGGCCCCTTGAGCACACAATTTAAAACTCAAAAACAATTTTAAAAGCAAGATAATCTCAAACTTAGTGAAAATACAATTTAAATTAGGGGTGGGTGTAACAACGGTTATGGGTAAATAATTGCGGTTACCCGCTCGCCATAACCATTGCTCATCTCTACTCCTAGAGCATGTTGCATATATCCAATGTAAGCACCAAAGCTGTTATATCGGCTTCTTTCCATTCTGGTAGTAAGGTCATATCTTTGTGCACTGAGAGAGAGAACACCAAGGGCACTCTCTCTTACCCTCATTGACCCACATTAAAAATGAGGCACATTATGTTTGCACCCTATTTTCGCATACTTTCATCTTGCTATAAATTTAGATGTTCTCTCTTTGTTGGTCCATCTGCTTATCCTTTTCAAATGTTGGTTCATCTTATGCAAATATTGATATTCTTAACAACCTGCTGCCTATGTGCAATGGAGCACCACAAATTTCTTTACATTATGGTTGTTAGGACAATTGATTAGGTTGCAGGATGAATTTGTCTTTGATGAAGGCACTCCACCCTATACATATTCCTTTGCAAGATGGATGATGATCTCATCTTTCAATCTTTCTGGTTTCCCTATTTATAATTTGATTTCTCAATTTTAATTCACTGGATGTGGATGATGTTTATTAATTATTTGTTTTTACTTTTCACTTCAGTAGAAACCCCCGATTCATTTTATAGTTCTTTCAATTAATTTGGAAGTTCAAGTTCTCTTTGATTTTTTATTTTTGTGATAGGTTAAGAATGTGAAAGCTCTACTGGAGGTGGAGGTGAGAAATTTAATTTAATTCAAGATTTATCGTCGTCGTTGTTTTTTTTTTTTTTTTTTTTTTTGTGTGATAGGTTAACCGTCTGTTGGCTAAAACCAATTAGTGACCTCTTGATCAACCTGCACATATTGCTCTCTGGGCACCAAGCATTATGTTTGAATCAACAGGCATAGGTGGGAGAGAAAACAGAGATAACCCAGAAAGAAAGGGCAAAAGAGACAGCTTCCTCCATGCAAATTAGGATAAGACTAAGAGACATGCAGTGATTATACTGATCATTTCAAATGGTACATGAATTTCCAACTTCACCCTTTTTAGCATGATGCTACAGTAATTTAATTAATATTTGTCCCCAAATTTTAATTCCTACGTTCTCATTCTATCTAAAGTATGATTTTATTTTGAACTTCTTCGTTTTTATTTATTCTCCTCCGTTTGCACGCTCTTCTTTCTTTATTCTTCCTATTTCTTAACTTTAATTTGTAATATTTTTTTTGTTTTGAACTTAAGAATTTTGTTTTATGTGATTGAATCAAGAAACTCCACATGGTTACAGAAATTTTTTTTTTTTTTTTTTGTTGTAAGTTCATAAAAAAGCTTCAAACTCTGTTTTCCTTTTTTTGGGTTTTATTAGTTTATATGAATTTTAATATATTTTGTAAATGAGTAATGAGCAAAAAAAAAAATTAAAATTACGAGGTTAATGCTGGGTTTTATGTTCTATTTGATGGGTTTTGGTCAAAAGGGGTTCAGATATTTTGGTTTGATTGCTCTGTTTTATTTGCTTTTAGGGTTTTGGAGAGTTTGAGTTTGGGGCAATGGGGTTCAAGGTTTGTTTGTGCAGAACAGCCAATACACACGAATGAAAGAAAGGTTGATCTTTCTAGTTCGGTGGTTTTGAGTTTGGAGACTTTGAACCCGGGTGCTTCTAAACATCTTGAAAAAGCGCTAGGAAGGACGTTGTTATTAATGATTAGACCAACAATTATCCACATTCTCTAAATAGGATTTCACCCAATATGAAGTAAACCCAATACTTAGAATTTTATACATCTCAGACAATTGAAAAAAGGGGGTTTTAATGAAAAATCAGCGATACTGTTCACTTTAACGAAAAACCACATTTTAACAATAAAAAGTCAAACATGATACTATTCACTTTACCTTTTATTTTGTCCTTATCTTTAAGGGAGCATTTTTGCTCACCACCATAAATTATGGTGTATGCTCACCATACATCTAATTAATTGACACGTGTCATTTCACTTAACTCTAGTTAACTTTCACATTAAATGTTAGTTTTTCAATTTTGAAAAAAAAAATTAACCAAGATTAAGTGAAATGACACGTGTCAATTGATTAAGTGTATGGTGAGCATACACCATAGTTTATGATGGTGAGAAAAAATGCTCCCTATCGTTAAAACTCAAAGTTTTCAAACCCTTTTCATTAGTTTTCATTTGAAAAAAATTGATATCACCTTTGCATTTGTATGTTATCACTGTAAAGATTATTCTTTTGATCAGTTAGATGTCTCAGTTTTTATAATCAATGCTTTGGTTAGCTATAAATTCACACACCATTTTCATAATATTTGTTTTCTGCTAACATATTTTTTTTTATAGAAATGATGCAATGGGTTAATCTGAAATTCAGTTTTGGAGAGTTTGAATTTGGGGCAATGGGGTTCAAGGTTTGTATGAATCATTCGTGCAGAATAGCCAATACACACGAATGAAAGAAAGGTTGATCTTTGTAGTTCGGTGGATTTGCCAATCTCTGCTCCAAGTGCAGGTAATTTGTTAGCCCCCTTAGATTTTGCTTACCAAGTTTTAATTTTCAACCATTTTTAAGTTGTGATTTTTTCAATGATGTGTTTTATGGTGTTTGAGTTTGGAGACTTTGAGCCCGGGTGCTTCTAGACATCTTGAAAAAGCGCTAGGAAAGAGGTTGTTATTAATGATTAGACCAACAATTATCCACATTCTCTAAATAGGATTTCACCCAATATGAAGTAAACCCAATACTTAGAATTGTATACCTCTCGGACAATTGAAAAAATGGAGTTTTAACGAAAAGCCGCGATACTGTTCACTTTAACGAAAAACCACATTTTAACACTAAAAAGTCAAACCTTATACTATTCACTTTACCTTTTATTTTGTCCTTATCGTTAAAACTCAAAGTTTTCAAACTCTTTTAATTAGTTTTCCTTTGAAAAAAATTGATATCACCTTTGCATTTGTATGTTATCACTGTAAAGATTATTCTTTTGATCAGTTACATGTCACAGTTTTTATAACCAATGCTTTGGTTAGCTATAAATCCACACACCATTTTCATAAAATTTGTTTTCTACCAACATATTAATTTTGCTCAATGATAATGCCATAATTGGAATATTTTTTTATAGAAATGATGCAATGGGTTAATCTGAAATTCCGAACTTTAGGTGATGTTGAACTTATACATGACTGCTACTGCACATGCTCCTCTTTTTTGGTTGTTGGGTTTTATTTTTATTTCATTTTTTGGTAAATACAATTGGTTTTGCAAAGAACTGACTTTTATCTTATTTATAGTTCTCTATGCATGTAGTTTCACCTTTTTTTATCTCAAGTATCCGGTTGGCTTTATTTATCAAGCACAGAGTTGTGATTCTGGATGCTGACATGATTAACCACAGGTTGGTGCTCCTTGAGAACTTGGTGCGGAGAACTGCAAGCATGTTACAGCGTATTATAGGAATATTACTACTACTTTTTTTTTCCTTTCTGTAAATGATACTAGATTTTAACCGAGAGCAGATTGTATCACACAAAAGCATTGTTTTGCAATCATATTCTGTATTTTGATTTTCCGGTCAAGGAATCTATATTCAGGTTCATATAACTGCTTTCTAGAAGTACTTCTATGTTTTTTAGGAAGCATTTGGACTTGGATAGGAACTTCAAACATGTTTCAAATAAATGCACTTCTAGCAGAAGCGCTTAAAAGCAGAAGTGCTTCGTATAGAAGGGGTTCCAAACTAAAAAGCCCTTTGTTTCATTGCAAGTTGAAGAATTGGTTTTGGATTTCAGGTCAAGCTTTCTAAGTACATTGGGAAGAAGTATGTGATTCTCTTTTTTAACCCATTGCACTTCACATTTGTTTGTCCTGCAGTTAAGTATGTTTTCACAATCAGCATTTTTGCATACAAATTTTGAATCTTTATTAGATGCTTATCTATCTTAATGTGATTGATTTGCTAAAATTTGTGCCCCCACCTTGCAGAAATCACTGCTTTCAGCAACCACCATGCTGAGTTTGCGAAGTTCAACATAGAAATCTTGCATTTTTTAGTTGACACTGTGGTGTGTTGCCCTGCTCCCCACTATCTTCAGTACCACATAAAAGGGTTGCAATTTTGCGTCCATAGAGTTATTTGTTTTGAAATCCCGAATTGAATGAATTTTGTGTTATATATCTCTAGACAATTTTCCAAGAAATCCCATCCCGGTTCTCCCTATTCGAAGAAAATTCTTCAACAGGCTTTGATTTCTAGGTAACGTATGGTTTTCATTCCCGCTGCATCGCGCTGGGCATTTCTCGCTAGTATCACTCTATTTTTGTAAATAAAAATACTGCAACAAAGTAACTTTTAGACAATTAAGCTAACAGGGAACAGATATGCATAAATAAATATTAGTCTAAGCAGTCAAGAGTAATTAGCAGGATATGACATGGTTTCCATCAAGCCGCCGTTGCAGCTGTGGTTCTGAATTTAATCTAAGTAAGCAAGCGGGGTCTGCAAATTCATTGTTGAAGCCAAATTTCCAGGAATATATCTCAAGTTGATGACCACAGTAAACTTATGATCAATCAGTCTCGCCCGAATGCAATTCTTTTTT
Organism: Malus sylvestris; assembly: GCF_916048215.2. NCBI lineage: Eukaryota > Viridiplantae > Streptophyta > Magnoliopsida > Rosales > Rosaceae > Malus > Malus sylvestris. Next base: position 41,069,427 of record NC_062264.1, read on the forward strand.
TGTTTTCATTGAGCATATTTTAAGCAAGTACAATAGACAGGCATTTTTTCACAGCCTATGGGTTTTCTTGGTAGTACTTATAGCCTATAGGCAAAGTGAAAAAGCTCACCTCAGCCCTTGATTAATACATTACATAATTGGATAGGAAGCTTGCATAGCGAGGCCACAAACACCTTCTGGGGCATCAGCGTTTCTAAGAATCTTCATGTAACCATTATCACCCCACCTTTCGGCCCATGAGTTCTTGATTAACCAATAGGGGGTGCCATCTTCCGTTGTCCCATACCCAATGATGGTAACAGCGTGGTTCAATTCTGTCCCACAACTATCATCAGTGAACAGGCCCCCGGAATAGAGCTGAAAGGCTTGTGAGGCAGCGATGGCAACGGAGACTGGTTGCACGGATACAGCCTTGAGCAAATCGGTTTCACTGTTGGGAGTTACCCTTGCATAATTAGTTATCTTGGCAGCAGCCTCATTTGCCAGGCTCGTATCACATGTTCCATCCGAACCCTGGTATGGGTAATTTTCTTCACTGGCAATTCCTCCGTTCTGTTGAATGTATGCAAAGGCTTTAGCCATGTCACCACCTTGGCAGCCAGAGTTACTTGTATCACAGTCCACAAGTTGTTGCTCAGACAGTGAGATCAATTGGCCAGTTTTGATTTTGGTAATCCCTTCGACTGCTGCCACTGCAGAAAATGCCCAGCAACAACCTGCATGTACTCAAACAAACAGATACGAATTAATTTCCGTAGGAAAGAATGCATGAAGAACGTAATTAAAAATATATATGTACGAGTAAGCTTGGCCCAATATTAATATGGTGGTTGGTGCTCTTACCACAGTTCCCTTGATCTTTTACAGGAGTAACAGCATCTTGCTCCCTCCAGTCAATGCTTGGGGGAACATCCGTCAGGCTTAGGTTTTTGTGCGTAAAAGATGCATCTGCGGATGAGGTTGATTCAGTGGGCTTCTTGTATCCAGTATGATGTCTGAGAAATTCTTCATGGGTCATATCAGAAAATTGATTGATGCTTAGCTTGTATGTCTTCTTCCCTTCACTGTTGAATTTCTCCACGAATTCCACATTGTTCTTGAATATGTGGAAACGCCTTTCCTTCTCTGCGCTGTCCTGGTAAACGCGCCCAAACTCTTCCATCCATTGCTCATGTTTTGCAGCAATGGAAGCTTCGTACAATGTGCGGGACGTGGCTTGAGATGCCAAGGTCCCCAAGGTGATGAGTATGGCAACAATTAAAATGTTTCTTTCAAACGCCATTGCTCACAAAGCACCACTGATGATGAGAGGGGCGTTCTGTATCGACAATGGCTTTGATTTAAAGTTGTGATTGGTGTGAAGAAGCAAGCATGCTATCGCGGGTTTATATAGAAGACGATCAGAACCTCCTGTATGTGCACTTTGATGGAACTCTTAGGATGGGAATTTCGTAGGAGTCTTTTCCCATTTGCTGGAGTCTTTTCCCATTGGGTTTTAGTCGCCATGAAATTTCCAAGCACATTTCACAGTTGACGACCACATAAATTTTTTTATCAATCAGTCTGGCCCGAATGTGATTCTTGCTTTTGTTTTCTCCGGGGATTTCACACAAAGAAGTTCGAATGACTCAGTCAACCGATGAATCAAGGGTTGTCTATTGACCTGATGACTACAGGTCCTTTTCTATTTGCCGGAGTCTCTGCCCTTTGGCTTTTAGCTGCCGTGAATGGTGGTGATGACTGCAAGTTTTACAGTCTGCAGTCCTTAACCGTGTCCATACCGTACCATGTTAAGGACTGCAGTCTTTGATGCTTATTTTTGAAGTTCAAGTACTAAAATTGGTAAGCCAATGCAGTTGCCCTCCAACTCAGAGTTGCCAAACTAGCTGTCATAGTGTTTGTTGTAATTAAGCTTCCTTTTTCAAAGCTAATTTCCTTGAGGTTTGCAGATCTTCTAAATTATTTTATGCTAAACTAATTGATAAAAAGTGCTGTAGAATTTTGGTTTCAAAGTGTTTTCTATTTCATAAGTAATTTTGAATGTACAATGCAGTATGTATAGGCGAGAGGAACTGATGGTTACAAGCAACCATCTTTACATGGAACCCTAGAGACCGGTTAAACCTAGGACACAAGCTTTTCCTTAATTTAAGGTGATTTACATCAAATCCAAGACTAAGAAGTAATCAACAAGTTAAGTGCCTTAAATCAAGGAGTTGGAAAATTGGCGGTTGACTTGTGTATCCATGATTACTTGTAGGCTTGAAATGAGAGACATGCTAGGGTTGCTGTTGCTAGGGTTTAGTGTGACTGGTTCCAACACTCCCTCTCAAGCTAGATCGTGAAGTGTAGTCGAGCCAAGCTTGCTCAATAGCCTGTGTAACTGAGAAAAGGGTAAAGCCTTAGCGAATAAGTCAGCCAATTGATCATGGCTTCGAGTGAATTGAGTCTGAATGACTTGTGTTTGAACTTGAGCTCGGATGAAATGGCAGTCCACCTCAACGTGCTTGGTTCTTTCATGAAAAACAAGATTAGCTGCAATGTACATGGCAGCTAGTTATCACACATTAGAGACATGGGGGCTTAATGTGAGAACCTTAAATCTGAAACCAACCCTTTAAGCCAAATCGGTTCGCATACAGTGGCTACCATTTTTCGATACTCCGCTTCAGCACTAGATCGTGCTATAACAGTTTGCTTCTCACTCTTCCATGTCACAAGGTTTCCCCCAACGAAAGTGCAATATCCAGCGGTAGATTTTCTATCAATTGTACTACCTACCCAGTCTGCATCTATGTAAGCATTGATTTGTGTGGACTGATTGTTTGACATAAGAATGCCTCTGTCTCTATAGCCAGAGCACTATTAGATGACGCTGGATCTGCGAAAAAAAAATTGGGATAAACAGGGCTCACAAGGAAATTTGAGCTTTCGTCAAATAAAATATCTTTTTTTTTTTAATTCATGTTAATTTATAGTAATTTATTTTATTTAATTTGGTTTTTAATTCTTTTGTTGTTGTTTTATGATTATGGGGTTTTGTTTTCGGACTCGAACGCCGTTGTCTTACGAAGATCTGTAATCAAGGTAAGCAATTTGAAAATTTTGGCAGATTGAAATCAGAGTTTCAATTTACACATTTGTTTAGATTTGATTTTATTGAAGCAAATATATGCATATTTTCCATCAGCTTTTTCTTCTGTTACTTTGGATAGGTCCTGTTGTCCAGATTTTGAGCATCTTCTTTTGGAAATGATTAATACATGCTGTGACAGGTTAGTTTTATACTCTTTCTAAAAAAAATTTATGCATAGTATTTAAATGTTGTGGCATTTTAAAATTCTTGCTTCTGTGGTTGTGATATGATATTATATATTTGCTTTATTTAATTACAATTTAGGTGTGATGAAAAAATTTAAATTTAATTTCATTATTTTCTTCCCAGCTATCAATTTGTAGCTTGGCATTTACAATTCTTTTGCACATGATACGAAAAAGAACTAGAAATAGCAAAAGAAATTAGGGGATACAAGAAGATCATACTTCTGACACTGCAAATGGAATAGAAATGTTTAATGAAATTTTTTGCCATGCTGATGGTGCACATGCACAAGGTGATGGCATACTAATATAATGGTTGTTCTTTTGCTTTGATGTAGAAGTAAGAAGATTGTTTTGCCTCTTATGTATCCTGCTTCTTTCTACGATATTTTTAGAGCGTCAATAGCATCTCTATTTTTATATTACTTACACATCCGCACACACATATATATGCAAGAGTCAATTTCTACCATGAGGAATAATCTTAAGATTATTCCAAATTAAATACGCAAGAATCAATTTCTACCATGAGGAATAATCTTAAGATTATTCCAAATTAAACTTGACAACAATGCAGGTTGAAAAAAGACTTTACATAAAAGCCTTGATATTAGTTCAAATAGTGAAAAAGCAGAAAAATGAGTTACGATTAAGGTAAGTTAAAAGAAATCTGTTTCTTTCAGTATAACCAAAGAAAAACTTTACGGTACAACTAAGAAGTAAATAGTTTGCATGATTACATCCAACTGAGAATGGATTCTATCCAAATGTAAGATCCAAGGAAACATGAACACAAAATTAACTAAATTTCTTGTTCTTTGTTTCAAAAATTTGCACAAGGAAATAAAGTAGATATATGGGTGGGCAAAAAGCCATCAGAAAACAAAGAGAACTGGGAGGGATGATGGATAGGTTAGTCCCAACTTGACCAAAATTGATCCCAAAAAGGGGGCCAAAAAGGCACAAAAACTACCAAGCAAGAAATATTGGGGTAAGTGGGGAAAATAGGTTTTCAGTGGTGCGCCACTATCCTCAAATCTTATTGGAACCTAAGAAATATGTACAGGGATGGGACTTGGGAGTGTTAACTACATTGGAGAAGAAGCAAAGATGAACAATTGTAAACCAAGAAATGAAGTTTTACAGAGAGAAGAGAAATGTGAGAAAGAATGAATGAAGGTTTTGTATTGAACTCAATGAACTAACTTTACTATTTGTTTACCATAACTATATATGGCTGGCTAGAGGACTAACTAACTCTTTCAACTTTTACATCATCCAATCCTTTACAATTGTTTTGATGAGCTGGCAGAGATGAGTTGGTAGTGATATATTCAACATCCCCCCCAATCTCAACTGGGTTTCCAAGTTTGAGATTGAATGAGTGCTTTGACAAATGTAGAACTACGAAGTGCTTCTTGTCCATGTACTCCTAGCTCTGCTCCCATCATCAATTAATCCTCTGTTCTTGGTGTTTAAGGGTGTCTCAAATAGCAAACACTGAAATATGGACAAATGGACGCACTGCAGATTGATCCTGAGCTTGAAAATGCATTTAGCTATCACTTGCAGGACCATTGGTTTTGTATCCGAAAAATGAGTGGAGAGGTATAATTTCGATAGTCTTTATGTGGCACCATTGCACCTCTCAAATTCTCAACCGCAATATCAAATTCCAAATTTCATTTTTTTTTTCTCAACTCTCTCATGGGCTACTGTAAAAGTCAAATCACATTCAACTTCATGATCTGCACCTTCCTCAAATTGATAGGTATCCATACTCAACATGCTACTTGCTCACTAAACTGACAGGTATTCAGAACTTAAATCCATACTTTGTAGCTACTATTTTCTTTGCTCATCCCTTAGCAAGATTATGGAACCAATTTTTATGCAAAACCCTCTGTTTCCAATAGAATACATAATCAAAGAATAGCCTTTTATAAAGTTGTAACACACCCTCATGCCGGTTATTACAATTCCTTGCGGGATTACCCTTCGTGGGATTTACCGTCATTAACTTCATTTAACATTGGGCCTTTAAAACAGAAAATTAACAAACTATAGTGTGGCATCGGCCTTAACTATAGTACCACAAGATCGCCCCTTGTGGATTTTACCAAAAAACAAAAACAACTACTCTTAACAGTGGCATCACCCTTTCACAATTTCAACAACAGAATATCAACATCTATGTAGGATTACCTTTTGTGGGATTTACCGTTTACAACTTCTTCAAATGTCATCGTATAACCGGACTTACTGTAGATTTATGCTAACAATTGAGTTGGTTAGACTCGACATTATAGGTTGTGATAAGAAATATACTGCACAACTCCTCAGTTAACACCATAAACTTGGCTATGCCAGAATGCAAGAATGCACACCCACACATTCTCATGCATCGTCGTCTTCTTCCCAAAGACTGAACCTTTCACAAGAATTAGTATCCCAACAAACCCCTATGATCAGGCACGTAACTCTGCAAGGTCAACTATTGCAATGGAGACTTAGTCCCAACACATCTATCTACCCAAATCAAACACTCATCAAAACATTCACAAGAAAGATGAACAAAATCAAATATCCGTTCATCAGCAACTTGGCAACAGTCATCACCAAATCAATCTTCAAGACATCAATATTACGGGACTGAGATTCACAAACACTCATCAGCATAACTCGGAAAATTAACCCGACCGAAATCGATCTCCAAGACATCGTGCACCAAATGAAATATCCCAAATAATCCAAACACTGATCTTGAAGTAATGACCAATCTTGAGTCCAAATATCCCAAATATCACACTAATATCCCAGAAAAGATTCACAAGAAAGATGAACAAAATAGTCAACGTTTCCTTGTTGAAACATTTAATCAAACATATTATGTGCACTGTGAAAACCAGAAATCAAGAACCTGATAAGAACTTCAATCTTGACCCAAATAACGATGAGGAAGCAAACCAATCAATCTACTGACCAGCAGCAACCATGGCTTCCCACCAAAAAATTAAGACAATGATATGAGCAGACCACCAAGAAGAAAGAACCAAATCTCCAGATCTCCGATCTCCTCGTGGCATTTAGTTTCATTTAGGCATTTTCACAAACACCAAGCATAACCCCAAATTCGATATTGTAGAATGTAGTTGGCAAAGGAAAATTAACACAACAATCGCCAAAAAATCAACCCAAGAACAATCGCAGAAGCACCAAAAAAGTAATGGAAATTTCTGAAGAAAATCTGAAGAGAAAATAAAACTAGAAAAACGAGGAAATCTAATGAAAAACGAAACCACCAGAATCCATAGCGCGAGCCTGGTGGCTATGATACCATGTTAACTACATTGGAGAAGAAGCAAAGATGAACAATTGTAAAACCAAGAAATGAAGTTTTACAGAGAGAAGAGAAATGTGAGAAAGAATGAATGAAGGTTTTGTATTGAACTCAATGAACTAACTTTACTAGCTGTCTACCATAACTATATATAGCTGACTAGAGGACTAACTAACTCTTTCAACTTTTACATCATCCAATCCTTTACAATTGTTTTGATGAGCTGGCAGAGATGAGTTGGTAGTGATATATTCAACGGGAAGGAGGCAATACCTCCATCCATCCATGTCCCCACTATTTCCAGCACCTCAAAAAGCTAATAAAAAAAGCATCCAAATTAGTGTATAACTACATTATAAAAAAAATAATAATAAAAAAAGAAGAAGATAGTGACAGAGATTTGAGCAAGTCATGCTCACATAAAGCAACCAGTGATCATCTGCAGCTTTTGAGAATAGCATCAGCTTTTAACCGAATCCAGCACCAAATACAAGTGTGCCACAAACATGTCTGCTGATTGGTTGTGAGGGGAGACGCAAGAATTCACCATGGATGCATGCATGGCCATCATGTTCGCGTTCCTGGATTTCCAACGGATGAATGTGAGAGGTATGGAAAGGAGATAAAACAGTGACGTGTCTCTGAATCATGCGACAGGATTAAACGGATCGTTATGGTTTCGTTTGGTGCCTGGAACTCGATTGGATTGGATTACTAAATATATTAAAAGCACGTTGAAGGAAGAAATGCAGAAATTTAATACCGCTTGAAAAATAGAAGTTGAAATAAAGGAAACACATCTTTTCAATCCCGCAAATTTCCACGGATTAGAAGGAATACGTTTGTTTCATGTCAAATCCCTTCTAATCTTCGCAAAATGCAAAATCATTATATCATCATTATGTCATCGATATAACTAATATTTTACGATATATCCAATTCAAATCCATCCCAGGGACCGAACGAGTATAAACAATAATGGAACATCAAATATAACTAACAGAAGCAAATTGAGTTACTAACCAACAGATGCTGGAGTGCATGGTTACATAGCAGTCGACAGCTGCAACTTGCCTTACGAAATTAAGTGAAATACAAGAAAATGAGTATGCATACTACAAATCATAATACAAATCAAAGAGAGGTCTGGAATACACTTCAGGAGCCGGACGAAAGAGCTCCAAAAACCAGACTCAGAGTGACAACAGCACAGCCATTACGTTTAATGGCCCAATACGAGGGATAATCGCCTTCGTTTAACAGAGCGGAGGATGATAAATAACTACCGGAGTTTCCGTTATTACCACCATAGCTCAAGTGCACGTTCAGTTGTTCAAATTCTCAACTCCAATCTTCTGCAGCTCAACCTTGAGAGACTTCAAGTACTGAACAGCTTCGTCCAGAACAGCAACGGTGTTCATTTCATTCCCACCAGGTACAATCCCTCTCAGCGCCCTCACCATCTTCTTCATTTTCTGGCGTTTCCTTTCACTGTTGCAGCTGCTGCTGCTACCAACGGCAGAAGACTTTTCAAGTGAAGAACGCAGCCTTTCCTTCTTGGTTTTCAAACATAACTGGAGCAAGAATCAGAGAATGAGTTCCCATAATTTCCATGAGTTCGTGCTGTACTGACCTCTTCCTCATCATAATCTTCCAGCTCTTCCTCACCAAGCTCAACAATGCATCAATATCATTGGAATCCTCCTTCAGAGTAGATTATGCTTCTCTATCGTCATTATTTCCCTCGTTCAATCTGTTGAAATGTAATCTTGTCTTGGCCCAAGACAATCGATCCGGCCCATGCACAAAAAAATATCCATGCACATGCTAGAGAATTCTAGCAAATTTCAAAGTTGGTGGAATGGTCTAGAAGAATGGTGAGGATTCCACCAACATACAAGATTAATGTAGATAATTCTAGCTTAGAAGGTAGTGGAATTATCTAGATATCTCTAGCATGATGCTTCCATGCTTCTCCAAGGTTCCATCCATGCCTATAAAAGGAGAAGGCATCCACACCATTTGTAACAACCAAGAGAGCAAGTAGTGAGAAGTGAGAAGAAGCAACAAAGCTTCTAAGAGTGTTTGAGTGTTTCCTCTTATACTAGTTTGTGAGTGAATAAAAAATTTTGTGTAAAAACTTTGAGTGTTCTTTCTTTCTCTTGCCTATCAATTCCTCTGTATTATATTCTTCTTTGTGAGATAAACATCTTCAAAGTAGTGAAGTCTTTTGAAGCCCCAACACAATCCCAGATTGTCTTGGATGTAAGTTGCACAGAGGTTAAAGGCAAGACCAGTAATTTTGTGGGCAATTTCAGGATTGAACATAACCTAACTTCAATGATCAGTCTGGTCGAAGATAATGAAATTCTTCGAGCAGATGCTAGAGGTTTGACATTCAACACCATGGAAAGGTTTAAAGTGATTTGCCACATTAGGTAAAATTGCCCCATACGCAGAAGCAATTGGAATGTGCATTACCCACTTGATTTGCAAAGGGCGGAGCTGCCTTGTTGGGGTCAAACTGCTGGTCACTCTGCATCAAAAATTCATACTAAGGCTTAACAGACGAAGTTTTAACCGAAGTGTGAGATTCTTTGACTTGTAACTGGATGAAGGTTTGCAAAAATAATACGAGAACTGTTTGCAAATCAAGTTATTTCCATTTTGGACACAACAGCCACCTATTCCCAACCAAAAGCTACCACAGTAACTACAACTGCCTTCTTATGTATGTGTTTGGGCCAAAAATATTGGTTTGGGCCGAGTTTAGAATTGTTCTCGGCCTAAAGGCCGTGATTAAAAGTCGTTGGGGGTTATCCAACTCGTGGGCCGTTGTTTTGGTCCAAGGGCCTCACTTAGAAGTCGTTGGGGGTTATCCAGCTTGTGGGCCGCGTTGTCAAAGATGACCGTATCCCATTGGGAATCTGTGGGATGTGGGTGAGTCCTATTGCGAGAAGGAGTCTCGACAAGATAAAGATGTTGGAGTTTGAGGATTGTATACGACCTGATAACGAGTTGGGTTCAAAGTCTTGGTAGAAGTAGGATTGACCGAGATAAGGTTGGATCGGGGAAAGGAGTTCTAATTCGAGAATGATTGTGATTTAATGTAAGACGACTATAAAAAGAGGGAGGAGGACATCATTGAAGCTCTTTCCAACACAACACACAAACTGCCCTGCACAAATCCTCGCTCTACGCGAAATCTCTCAACAACCTTGAGATTTTTATTTTCCTTTTCGTTGACACATCTTCAATTTGGATAAACAGCACTGTGAAGGCAATCGGTGGTATCTTCAGTTTGGATAAACAGCACTATCGCTGTAGAACTAGCTAACCGCTGAACATCTTCAGTTTGGATAAACAGCATTGCGTCAAGATCGACTGGTTATCTATCCAAGTCTCAGTTGAGAACGATTTTCGAATCCTTATTTGCAGATGTCATCTCATCAGCCTTTTCGACGAAGTGAGGTGTTACCAGGTTACTACATTCGGCACCCTGGGAGCCGAATTTGATATTGAACTTCGCAGAACTAGCAGCCTTGTCTTCAGGCTCTAGAACCCGAAGGCCGAGGTGTGTTCCTTCCTCTGCCTTAGTCGCGAGATTCAGAAGTCAGCAGCGCGCTCAACGCAACATCAACATATTTTACTCCTCGGCCGAGCTCGGCCGACGAGTTGGCACACCCGCATACAACCGAAGGACGTAGTTAGCTTTTTAATTACTCGACCTGCGCGCCACGTAGACTTGGTAGTTTTTAGGGTCAACAGTATGAATACTACCAGAGTGAAAGTTTGTCCCAAATCCCAGAGTCCAGAGGGCTTCTGATTAAATACTACGTAAAAAGTTTAAGCAGCTGACGGAAATATTCAGCCTGTGAGATCAAACAGTAGGATATCGACAAATTAGTTTTAATATCTTCATAGTGGTACAATCAAGCATGTACGTCAAGAACAATCATTCGAATGCATATCAATACATAAGTCCTGGTAAAGACAGCACTGCTAGAGGGAATAAAAGTTCAATACAAATTTTGTAAAGAATGCCAACAACTATGGAAGTCCATACGAAACCGCAATGACAATGTTCTTTCATTTTTAATGTAAGTGAATTCAACTGAACATTTTATTGCAATCAATCGAAGCTGAAAGAAGACAAACAACGACAGGGAAATATGAATATCAGATGCACCTGACAAACTTGCATCTGGTGGAAGTAGGCAATGACCCCAACACTCATTAAAATCTTCCCGACTTCCTTAACAGCTCGATATTTCTTTACATTTACCCCAATGTTCATTCTCACTCTTCCAACCACCCCCAAAAATCACCAAATAAAAGGATTCTTCGAAAACCGAGTTTTACCTGCAACAGTTAATCCACAAAGCAGCATTGTTAGAATGAGACCAAAAGAGCAGTGCGAAACCGAAATACATCATCAATGCCACACTTGATAAAGAGTACGAAAACATCAACTTGTTCCAAGAACGAAAAGCACAAAGGAAAAAACTTCAGTTCATCGTACTGACGTTTTTGTTCCACGATGACAAAAATTTTATAGAAACACATACGGCAATCAATCGGTTACATTAATCCATTACAAGTTTCAATTTTCACACAAATTTTTATAACCTTATAAGCCGAATTGACGACGGAGAACTAACAAAGCAAAATAAACTGTAATCACTACATTTTTGTCAATGTTTTTGGTTGGAAAAGATGACAACACTAGACAAAGCTATGGAAATTACTTTTTATTAATAAAAAAAATGCTCAAAGCTATACTTTTCGTTTGCTGGAATTGTATAAATATATTAATTAATATAATTTGATCTTGTACTAAATGAATTTTTTTTCTTACGACTATTTTAGGTTGTTTCAACAGAAGCAAGAGCCATGTACAATCTAGGAAGAGCCGGGTTGACATATGTTGGGACTTAAAAAGGCTTCACTACTTTGGAGATGTTTATCTCACAAAGAAGAATGAAATGCAGCGGAATTGATAGGCAAGAGAAAGAGCACTCAAAGTGTTATACAAAAATTTTTTATTCTCACACAAACTTAGTACAAGAGGAAACACTCAAACACTCTCACACTTATTGCTCTCTTACTTGCTCTCACTTCTTCTTAGTTATTGATTGCTTTCACACTTTGTTACATGGATGCATAGCATCACACACCTATTTATAGGCATGTTTGCCGACCTATGCCATCACTAGAGTTTTCTAGTGCATGAACATGCACATACTACACCAACCTAGGCATTTGCTAGATTATTCTAGCTTATTATGCATGCCACCGACATGGGCATTACATAATAACCTATACATTTATGATGGTTCTAGCCTTTTCTACATACAAACCATTTTTCTAGATTTTCTTAAACTTTTCCAACTTTCTACCTTCTTTGCTAGAGTTTTCTAGCATTTTCTCATTGGTTTTGGGTTGGATCACTTGTCTTGGGCCTAAGACAAGATTACTATTCAACATCCCCCCTTAATCTTGTCTTGTGACGCCGATTGAGTTTCTCAGTCTGACAAAGTCTTCTTGCCTAAGTGGTTTGGTAAATATGTCGGCGACTTGGTCTTGTGACTTCACGTATTCCACTTGCACATCCTTTCTTGCAATGCACTCTCTTATGTAGTGATAACGAGTATCTATGTGCTTGCTTCTGTCATGGAATACTGGATTCTTTGCTAGGGCTATTGCAGACTTGTTGTCGACATAGATCTCTGTTGGTTCTTCTTGTGGCATGCTTAATTCTTTTAGCAAGTTTCTCAGCCAGATTGCATGACAGACACAAGAGGTAGCAGCTACGTATTCAACTTCGCAGGTAGAGAGAGTGACAATCGGTTGCTTCTTCGACATCCATGTGAATGCAGTGTCTCCCATGAAGAACACAAATCCAGTAGTGCTTTTTCTATCATCGGAATCTCCTGCCCAGTCACTATCGCTATATCCAACAAGTTTGTAGTTACTAGAACTTGAATAGAACAAGCCAAAGTTAATGGTACCTTTAAGGTATCGAAGAATTCTTTTGGCTGTCTTCAAATGTGTAGTTGTGGGATTCTCCATGTAGCGACTGACTAATCCGACGGCATAGAGAATATCTGGTCTTGTGCAAGTCAAGTAACGCAAGCTTCCAACTAAACTCTTGAAAAATGTTGGATCTACACTTTCTCCTTCGTCATGCTTGGTTAGTTTGACTCCGCACTCCACTGGCGTGCTTATGGGCTTGCAGTCGTCCATTTTGAACTTTTTCAGTATCTCCTTTGTGTAGCTTTCTTGGGAGATGAAAATGCCTTCTTCATTCTGCTTGACTTCAATGCCTAGGTAGTAAGCCATCAACCCGATGTCGGTCATCTCGAATTCTTTGGTCATCACTCTCTTGAACTCTTCAAACATGCTTGGATTACTTCCGGTGAAGATTAGATCATCCACATATAAGCACACAATCAAAATATCTTCATCTTTGACTTTGACGTAGAGAGCATGTTCATGAGGGCACTTGGTGAAGTTGTTCTCCTGGAAGTACTTGTCGATGCGACTATTCCATGCTCTTGGCGCTTGTTTTAACCCATAAAGGGCTTTCTTCAGCTTCAGAACTTTGTCTTCATGCCCTTTGATTTCATAGCCTGATGGTTGCTGAATGTAGACTTCTTCTTCAAGGATTCCATTTAGGAAAGCAGACTTCACATCCATTTGTTGAATCTTCCATTTGTTTTGAGCTGCCAAAGAAATTAGTAATCGTATAGTTTCCAAACGAGCAACAGGTGCAAATACCTCATCATAGTCGATTCCGGCTCTTTGACTATAGCCCTTCGCCACTAATCTCGCCTTGTATCTTTCGACCTCTCCATTGGCATTCTTCTTTGTCTTATACACCCACTTGACTCCGATGGCTTTGTGTCCTTTCGGAAGAATAGCGAGTTCCCATGTATCATTCTTCTGGATTGCTTCAATTTCTTCATCCATTGCTTTCCTCCACTTAGTATCTTGCACTGCTTCTTGGAAGTCAACTGGTTCACAATCAGCAAAGAGACAGAAAAGTGTAGGATTATCGAGTCTTTCAGCTACCTCATAAAGATCTCGTAGACTTCTTGTGCGTGGTACTTCTCTTTCATTTAGACTCCCACTTGATGATGCTGATGCTGGTGAATTACCATGATTGGTTGATGTTGGTGAAGCAGGTGGAGTAGTGGATTCTTGTTGAACCTCTCTTGCTTGCTCCATCATCCCTTGTTCATTATCTTCTTCAAACTGAGGAAAGAAGTGAAGATCACCTGCATGAGAGCAAAAATCCCATTCTCCTTCTTCATCGAACGTCACATCTCGACTGATCACCGTCTTCCCATTGTTTGGATTATACAACTTGTAGCCTTTTGAATTTGAGTCATAGCCGATGAAAATGAACTTCTCACTTTTGTCGTCGAGTTTGGTTCTCCTCTCGTCTGGTACATGAACATGGGCTATGCTTCCAAAAACTCTTAGATGGGAAATACCTGGCTTTCTTCCACTCCATGCTTCTTGTGGAGTCTTTCCCCACACACTTCTTGTTGGAGAACGATTGGATAGGTAGACAGCACATGCTACAGCTTCTGCCCATAACTCTTTAGGTAATCTCTTACTTTTGAGCATACTTCGAGCCATGTCGAGGATAGTTCGATTTTTTCTTTCCGCCACACCATTTTGTTGAGGGGATCTTGGAACTGTCAAAGGTCGACGAATTCCATTTTCTTCACAAAACTCTTGAAATTCCTTCGAAGTGAATTCTCCTCCTCGATCAGATCTCATGGCTTTGATCTTGCAACCACTTTCTTTTTCTACAGCGGCTTTGAACTTCTTGAATGCTCCAAAGACTTCTGATTTCTGCTTCAAGAAATACACCCAGGTTTTCCTTGAAAAATCATCAATGAAGAGAAGGAAATAATTATTTTTACCTAAAGAGCTTGGTTTTATTGGGCCGCACACATCGGTGTGAATGAGCTCAAGTGGCTTCTGGGTTCTTGTGGTCGACTCCTTTGGAAAGCTTTTCCTGAACTGTTTCCCAAGTAAACATCCTTCACAAACTTGATCAGGGTGGCTGATGCACGGTAAGCCTCTCACCATCTCCTTCTTAGATAATAACTCCAATCCCCCAAAGTTAAGATGCCCAAAACGAAGATGCCAAAGCCAAGATATGTCTTTGTAACATATCTTGAGACACTTTGCAACATCGTTTTGAATGTTCATGGGAAACATCCTATTCTTTGACATTTTCGCCTTGGCAATTAATCTTCCTTTGTCATCTCTAAGAAAAAGGATATAATTTTTCGTATGAAAATCATAACCTTTTTCTAAGAGTTGACCCAAACTCAAAATGTTGCTTTTCATATTGGGCACGTAGTAGACATTTGAAATTAATTGGTGACCGCCATTTTTCAAGGGAATAAGGATGTTACCTTTTCCTTTTACAGGTATTTTGGATTCGTCTCCAAAAGAAACGTTGCCACTCACTGATTCTTTGAGCTCTACGAACATACTTCTTCTTCCGCACATGTGGTTGCTAGCGCCGGTGTCAAGGTACCATGTATAGTCTTGGTCTCCATCATTGTTCTGGCATGCTAATAGCACAACGCCATTCTCTTCTTTATCTTCTCTCACATAATTGACCTTCTCATTAGGTCTGTTGCTTGGAGCTCTACATTCCCAAGCATAATGCCCAAACTTTTGACAATTGTAGCATTGAACTTGAGATTTTTCATACCTCAAGTTTGAGCGCCTTCTTCCACGACCTTTTGTTGAGCTTCCTCCTCTTTCGTAGTTGTTATGGTTGTTGAAGTTCCAACCACGTCCACGTCCATGTCCACGTCCACGACCTCGACCACGACTTCTTTCGTACTGGCTTCTCTCGTTGTCCAAGCTTTCTTCTTTCTTCTTTGGCTGGACATGCGTCTTGAGGAGCTGCTCATCATTCCCTTGCCTCTTCTTATGTTTCTCTTCATATGCTTGTAGCGAACCCATTTATTGCTCTATACTAATTTCTTCCAAGTTCTTTGTTTCTTCAATCGTCACGACAATGTGCTCGAACTTGGGGTCCAACGAGCGTAGTATCTTCTCCATAATTCTAACATCTTCTAACTTTTCTCCGTTTCTTTTTAATTGATTGGAAACGGCTAAGACTCTTGAAAAATAATCAGAGATTGATTCAGACCCTTTCATTTGTAGAGATTCGAACTCACCTCTTAGTACTTGAAGACGAACCTTTTTCACTTGTTCGGCTCCTTTGTAAGAGGTTTGAAGCTTCTCCCATGCTTGCTTGGCAGAGGTTGCACTCGAGACTTTCTCAAAGCCATTGTCATCTAATGCTTGGTAGATGAGGTAGAGAGCCTTCTTGTCTCTCTTTCTTGAATCTTTCAAACTCTCCTTCTGGGGTTGGGACAGAGTAGCTTCATCTTCTGGCTCAGTGTAGCCTTTCTCCACAACTTCCCATACATCATGTGCTCCCAAAAGGGCCTTCATTTTAATACTCCAATTATCGAAGTTGTTGTTGTCGAGCACTGGAACTTGGAAGGCTGCCATAGCGTTGCTAGCCATAGCTCTGGTACCACTTTGTTGGGACTTAAAAAGGCTTCACTACTTTGGAGATGTTTATCTCACAAAGAAGAATGAAATGCAGCGGAATTGATAGGCAAGAGAAAGAACACTCAAAGTGTTATACAAAAAATTTTTATTCTCACACAAACTTAGTACAAGAGGAAACACTCAAACACTCTCACACTTATTGCTCTCTTACTTGCTCTCACTTCTTCTTAGTTATTGATTGCTTTCACACTTTGTTACATGGATGCATAGCATCACACACCTATTTATAGGCATGTTTGCCGACCTATGCCATCACTAGAGTTTTCTAGTGCATGAACATGCACATACTACACCAACCTAGGCATTTGCTAGATTATTCTAGCTTATTATGCATGCCACCGACATGGGCATTACATAATAACCTATACATTTATGATGGTTCTAGCCTTTTCTACATACAAACCATTTTTCTAGATTTTCTTAAACTTTTCCAACTTTCTACCTTCTTTGCTAGAGTTTTCTAGCATTTTCTCATTGGTTTTGGGTTGGATCACTTGTCTTGGGCCTAAGACAAGATTACTATTCAACAACATATTGGAGTCCCAACGTTAATGTTGTGAGGGATCCGAGGTGGGGAAGAGCCACGGAAACACCCGGTGAAGACCCTTATGTTGTTGGCGTTTATGCCTCTAACTACGTCAGAGGCTTGCAGGATGTTGAGGGCACAGAGAATGCTACAGATTTGAACTCTAGACCTCTCGAAGTTTCCTCATGCTGCAAACATTATGCCGCCTACGATGTAGACAACTGGCTCGGTGTTGATCATTACCATTTTGATGCCAGGGTAAGTCTATAATGTTAGATAATAAACCACGTATAATCAACTAATTAAAGTGATACAAAATGTGTTTCCTAGCATATTCTTATTTCCTTTTTGTTGTGAAAAGGTGACGGAGCAAGATATGGCGGAAACTTTCCTAAAACCATTCGAGATGTGTATTAAGGATGGCGATGTAAGCAGTGTAATGTGCTCTTATAACCGTGTTAATGGCATACCTACCTGTGCTGATCCGAAACTCCTGACACATACCATTAGAGGAGAGTGGGATCTTCACGGGTACGTATGCTAATCACCTTTAAAAAATTTCTCCTAAAGTTTTCATGGATACGAATAATTTTTTATTTTATTCTTTTGTCTTGCAGATATATAGTCGCGGATTGTGACTCTCTTGAAGTTATGGTGGACCACCACAAATGGCTCAGCGACACCAATGAGGATGCTGCTGCACAAGCTTTGAAAGCAGGCCAGTACTCCTTGCAAAATTTACTTACTGAACCGTTTTTGTTTGGGAAATACTTGTTGGCGTGAGGGGTTTTGTAAAAAGGGTATATAAATATATTGTAAATATTAGGAATTCCTTATTAGGAAGGATTTGTGAGTCTTTTATTGTTACCTTGTAGAATAAGGGTTGTAGCTTGTATATATTTTTCCTTTATGCAATACAATGAAAATTAATCCGTAAAATTCAAGTTGGCATCAGAGCCTACCGTACCCTAGAAAAAATTCCCACCATACCCGTGTATCGCAAAGAGGAAAGCAGCAAGGTTTCTAGGCTGTCGCTGCATCTCTATAGCAAGCCAAACCCTTGTGTGTAGCTGTTGTGTTCTGTGTTGTTGTGCCGTATACAATTTGGCTTAGGCAATAGAATTTGTATCTGCTGCAGTAACTTCAAGTTTTTAACAGGGCTATTTGATGTGCTTTATTGCTGTCTTTAGTGCGGCTGTAATCAAAATTGTCGTCTGCGATTGGCTTTAACAAGGAGTTGTTTACTGATGAGTATAACTACAATTCTTGTGTCGTGCTACACTTGAATTGTTCTCAAGTATTGTGCCTTTGTTCTTGTTCTCAAGTAATTGATTGATTCAGCATGTGGTTCCGTAATTGGTGTGGTGTTGTGATTGTCGTGTATTACTGTCTCGTGAGTTATTACAATGACGAATGCAGGTTGGATTTTGGATTCTGGTGCAACAGATCATATGACGTATAATAAAACCTTGTTTCAATCTATGACACATCCTCATAGAAAGTGTGTGGCAACCGCCAATGGTTCTACTGCTGCTGTTGTTAGAGCGGGAATAGTGTCTCTTACACCCTCTCTTCCCTTACATAATTGTTTATTGGTTCTGTCATTGTCCCATCACTTATTGTCGGTACCTCAAGTCAATGAACAATTGGATTGTGTTGTATTAATGTATCCTTCATTTTGCTTGCTTCAGGATATTTAGACAAAAGAGATCATTGGGCGTGGCACTAAGAGAGAGGGTCTATATTATGTGGATGATGTGGTTCCTAGAAGAGCTAATTTGGTTCATGCGTCACATAATAGTAGTCTACAGAGGGTATTGTTATTGCATCATCGTTTGGGGCATGCATCGTTTGGTTATTTGAAACATATATTACCTGATTTGTTCAGTGGTATTGAAGACTCAGAATTGAAATGTGAAGTATGTATTTTAGCCAAAAGTCATCGTGCTTCATTCCCTCCAAGTATGAATAGAACATCTTCTCCATTTGCGCTAGTTCACTCTGATGTGTGGGGGCCTTCCCTTATTAGTACTACTTCGGGAATTAAATGGTTTATTACATTTGTTGATGATTGCACTTGTATGACGTGGGTTTATCCGTTGAAACATAAAAGTGATGTTAGTATGATTATTCGGTCTTTCTCTTAGATGGTGGTTACACAATAGTCCTCCGTTATTAAGGTTCTTCATACTAATAATGAGGGAGAATATGTTAACTCTGAGCTATCTACTTTTTCCGTGATCAAGGAATTCTTCATGAGACAACGTGTTCGTATACCCCACAACAGAATGGGGTAGCTGAGAGAAAAAACCGTCATATTTTGGAAACTGCTCGTGCATTGCTTATTGGTGGTTATGTGCCCAAAAGTTTATGGCCAGACGTCATCACCTATGCCGTGTATGTTATAAATCGCATGCAATCCCGGGTTGTAGAATTTCGTACTCCACTCCAAGTGTTGACGGAACATGTTCCGGTTGTTTCTACGAATACTCTCACTACTCGAGTGTTTGGATGCGTTGCTTATGTTCATATTCACAAGATTCATCGTAGTAGATTGGATCCTTTTGCTCTTCGGTGTGTCTTTGTGGGTTTTGCATCCCCCAAAAAGGTTACAAGTGTTACCATCCTGCAACTCGCCACATGTATATAACCATGGATGTGACTTTCTTTGAGTCAGAATATTTTTATACTCCCGTATCACCACCCTTCGATCACAAGGGGGAGAATTTTAGTTGTGATCTTGATGGTGTTTTTGAATGGTTGGATGTACAAGAGGTAACAGTTTCAGGGGGAGTGCATGGTGCCGTGCCGAGTGATGCAGTTGATGCTCGGTCTCCTCCTGTTGAAGAGCCTATTGTGAGTGTTCAGCAGCTTCTCACCGAAGAAAAGGCTGCCAGTTCGTGTGTTGGTGTTGCCGAAGAGGTTTGTACTGATGGTCAGTCAGTTGTTGCCGAAGCAGCTTCCTCTCCTCTCTCTAGCTCAACAGTGCCGTTGTCCAATACATCTTCTCTGGATATCCCTGAGGTAAGCACTAGTGATACTCATGTAACTAATGATGTTATAAGTACATATAAATTGCCACCAAGGTAAAATCGTGGTGTACCTCCTGACAGGTTCTCTCCGGAGGGAAAAGTGAAGTATCCCATAACCAATTATGTGTCCTGTAAAAACCTTTCATCTGAACGCCAAGCTTGGGTGAATAATGTGGATTCAATTCAAGTACCAACTCGAGTAGAAAACGCTTTGAAGAGTCGAGAATGGACAGAAGCAATGGATGAAGAGATGAGGGCATTGCAGAAAAATAATACATGGGAAGTAGTTGAGCTGCCAAAAGGAAAAAAGCCAGTTGGATGCTAATGGGTTTTTACAGTTAAATACAAGGCTAATGGATCACTCGACAGGTATAAAGCAAGGTTGGTGGCGAAAGGGTATACTCAAACATATGGAGTTAATTATCAGGAAACTTTGTCTCCTGTGGCTAAGATGAATAGGTATGAGTCCTTATCTCACTAGCTGCAAATTTGAATTGGCCACTGAAACAGTTTGATGTAAAAAAATGCATTTCTTCATGGACATCTAGAAGAAGAAATGTATATGGATTTTCCTCCAGGGTATAGCAACGGAGGAAAAATGGGAGTGTGCCGACTGCGGAAGTCCTTTTATCGGCTTAAACAATCACCATGTGCATGGTTTGGGAGGTTCACTCAGGCCATGAGAAAGAATGGGTATTTTCAGAGTCATTCTGATCATACTTTATTTGTGAATCGGATGAACAATAAAGTAATAGCCTTGATTATTTATGTAGATGATATGATAATAACAGGTGATGATTCAGATGAAATTATCAAGCTGGAGAAGAACCTATGATAATAACAGGTGATGATTCAGATGAAATTATCAAGCTGGAGAAGAACCTTTCTGCCGAGTTTGAGATGAAAAATTTGGGTGACTTAAAGTATTTCCTTGGTGTTGAAGTTGCTCGTTTGTCCAGAGGTATTTTCTTGTCTCAACAAAAATATGTTCTAGATTTATTGAAGGAAACATGTATATTTGGGTGTGAACCAGTGGATAAAGGCAGATATCAGAGACTGGTAGGAAGACTAATTTATTTAGCTCATACTCATCCAGATATAGCCTATGCAGTAAGTGTGGTGAGTCAGTTTATGCACTCGCGGAGTGTGGATCATATGGCAGCTGTTATTCGAATTTTGGCTTATTTGAAGTTGGCTCCAGGAAAAGGAATTTTGTATAAAAATTCAAGTCATCTGAGAGTTGAGGGATTTACTGACGCTGATTGGGTAGGTAATGTGACTGATAGGCGCTCTACTTCTGGATACTTTACGTTTGTTGGTGGAAATCTAGTTACATGGAGAAGTAAGAAGCAAAATGTGGTGTCAAGGTCTTCAGCTGAGGCCGAATTCAGAGGTATGGCACATGGGATATGTGAAGTTCTTTGGTTACGTAAGTTACTTGGTGGTCTAGGTTTCAAAGCAAAGGAGGCAATAAGCTTATATTGTGATAATAAGTCCGCACGGGAGATTGCAGAGAACCCGATACAACATGACAGAACAAAGCATGTAGAGGTTGACCATCACTTTATTAAGGAAAAGCTTGAGAAGAAAATTGTGTCAATACCGTTTGTGAACTCAGAAGAGCAACTCGCATATATCCTCACTCATGCCGTGTGTGGTAGGTTGGTTGGTGACTCACTTGTCAAGTTGGACATGTGTGATATCTATGCTCCAACTTGAGGGGGAGTGTTGGCGTGAGGGGTTTTGTAAAAAGGGCATATAAATATATTGTAAATATTAGGAATCCTTTACTAGGAAGGATTTGTGAGTCCTTTATTGTTACCTTGTAGAACAAGGGTTGTATCTTGTATATATTTTTCCTTTATGCAATACAATGAAAATTAAGCCATAAAATTCAAGTATACTTATGTTCTTGCTTTACCGTACTTAATTACTAGGTTTGATTAATTAAGTTCCATGTTAATTACTTTAGGGATGGATTTGGACTGTGGAGACTACTACCCAAACTTCACTCAAAGTTCGGTGAGGCAAGGGAAGGTGAAGGAGGTAGAAATCGACCGATCACTCAAGAACCTTTATGTGGTGCTTATGAGGCTAGGTTTGTTCGATGGGAATCCCACTTTTAAGTCTCTTGGCAAGAAGGATGTGTGCTCCAAACAACATATTGAATTAGCAACAGAAGCAGCAAGGGAAGGAATCGTTTTATTGAAAAATGCCAATGAAACTTTGCCGTTGAAATCGAAGAAAATAAAAAAACTAGCCATCGTCGGGCCTCATGCCAATGCTACTGCAGCAATGATTGGAAACTATGCAGGTATTGAATCTAAAAATGCTCTTTGAATTAAGTTCGACATGTCAAAAATAATATACTCATCAATTAAACATACAATTCCGATTTTGTGTTCAGGTATTCCTTGCCAATTCACTTCACCTCTCGATGCATTTTCATCCTATGGAGAAATTAAGTATGAAATGGGATGCGATGGAGTTGCATGTGCAAATGGTAGTCTGATATTCCCTGCCATGAGGGCCCCAAAGCACGCAGATGCAGCTATAATTTTTGCTGGGTTGGACTTATCAGTTGAGGCAGAGAGCTTGGATAGGGTGGTGTTAGATAGTGGCCAAATTAGTGGCCAATTTGGTATTCACTTTCGGCTAGTAAACTAAACAAAGAAAAGTTTGGTGGACATCATCATGAGTAAATACACAATGATGATGTTTGTTGAAAAGAAAAAAGGAAGGTCATGATGATGTTTGTAAAGGAATGATTATTCCTTTACTTTGGATTTTTTATTGAATGCTTTTGTATGGATAAAGGTTGCAGCCGAATGTGGGAGAGGTGGGGGAGCGGCATCAGATGAGAGACATACCAAGGAGAGCGTTCGGCTCTCCCATTTGAAACAGTGCTGCTCCTTCCCATTTGTCTGTAATCCCCTTTTGTTAGTAATCCCTCAATCAAAGATGTTGCTGCTACATGTTGTGTAGCTTTTGGGAAAGGAGGATTTGGTATGTATTTTCTTCTTCGCCGGTTGTTCTTTGTGAGAGTGAGAGTTATTGGGTGTATGTGGGATTTGGGTTTGAGAGTTAAAACTCTATTTGTAATCTCCATTTTGATATTAGTGGAATTTCCTCGCCATCTCGGAACTGGACGTAGGCTTACGCCGAACCAGTATAAATCCTTGTGTTATTTGGATTATTTGTCTTATCATATTTTGCCATTGTAGCTTATTAGTTTCATATTTGACGCTTCCTCACAACAGGTGGATCTGCTTCTCCCTGGCTACCAAACCCAGTTTATCAATCAAGTTGCTCAAGTCTCCAAGGGTCCAGTGATCCTTGTAATCATGTCAGCTGGTGGTGTTGATATCAGTTTTGCCAAACAAAATGATAACATCAATGCAATATTGTGGGCTGGGTACCCGGGGGAGGAAGGCGGTCGTGCCATTGCAGATGTTGCTTTCGGACATTACAATCCTGGTAAGTACACATAAAGCTAAAAGAATCACATTTTGAGTCCACATTAGTTGATGATAATGTTGCATCATTTAGCATAGTTTTTTTCCTAAATGTATTTCTTAGCTTTTAACTTGATCACCAAACATCTAATGTATATGTTTACTATGTTACAGGAGGAAGATTGCCTCTTACATGGTATGAAGCTGGTTACGTGGATATGCTACCCATGACATCCATGCAATTGAGACCAATTGCTAGCCTAGGCTACCCCGGTCGTACATACAAATTCTACAATGGCTCCACAGTTTACCCATTTGGATACGGCCTTAGCTACACCCAGTTCAACTACACTCTGCGATCTGCAAAGAGATCTCTGGATATAAACTTAAGAAAGTCCCAACACTGCCGCGACATAGAGTACAAGGATCATGAATACAAGCCACCTGGCCCTGCAGTCCTTATTGACGACTTGCAATGCAACCATGAATTTGGGTTCGGGGTTGAAGTTAAAAATGTGGGTAAGAGGGATGGAAGTGAAGTCATCATCGTTTACTCAAAACCACCAAATGGCATCGCCGCTACGCATGCCAAGCAAGTGATTGGGTTTAAAAGGGTTTTTGTGAAAGCCGGAAAAAGCGAAACTGTTAACTTTGTGTTCAATGCCTGCAAGAGCTTGGGACTTGTCAACTACAATGCTTACAATCTTCTAACATCAGGCAGACACACAATTTCGATTGGCGATGATGTCGTCTCCTTCCCTATTCAAGTCAACATTTAAGAGTGAATTTTTATTGCAAATGAACTCCCAATGGGGTATTAGGCTTATTGTGAGTAAATAATTATTTAGTAGAATAATTAGAAGGCTAGCTGCTGATGCACCTCCTTTCCCTCTTCAGATCAGATGAGCTTGTAAACGGTAGCCAGTTGATTTCTAATTTTCATCTACTTCATGTCTATTTGATCATCTATTGGCGCTACACGATATCTAAACAATCTCTCCAAACCCACCTTATTAGCAGAGCCAAAGAATTTGGTAATTTATATGGTCTCATCCAACTGCTAGTTGTTTACTCCTGTTTCCTGGCATCGAACGTTTCATAGCTTTTTTTTCAATTTCCCAGCTATTTCCTCGGCATTCAAAGATTTTCTTTTGAAAATTACATGATAAAATTTTGGGCGAGATTCAGTGAAGATTTCCATATCATATTATCCACAACACCACTAACTGAAGTTAACAGAACTGTTACAACCACCCCCAATTATATGTATTTTATGTAACCTTACCCCCAAACGGCCACGTGGCAGTCATCTAACTCACCTCTCTTTTCTCTCTTTCTATCCCCCCATCCCCCGAGACCTCTCTCTTCTTCATCTCTCTCTCTCTGTACTCTCTCTCTCAGCTCTCCCATACCTCTCTATCTCTACCTCTCGCCTCACTCTCTTCTCCTGGACGCTAGGACCTTGTCACCACCAAGGGAGGCTCACAGCAAGCCCAAGACCTCCTCCCTGTGAGTTCGACGGCACGGGAGCAAAAGCTCCGGCGAACCCTCTCCTTTTTCCGTTAGGTAAGTCACAGATCTCTCCCTATCTCCGTTAGTGTGATGCTTGGTGGTGTTTTCTGAGTTAAACCCTTACCTTTTTACATAGGTTTTGCCTTGGAATCGAGTTGGATTAAGCACACCCGTTTTTCCGGCGAACCCGTGAGCTTCGAGGGGATTTCCAGTCACCTCTGACTATGTCACGGTTATTTGAAGGTAGCAACCTCTTCCCATAACCTTGCTCTTCATGTCCGTACTTAGATCGGGGTCTAGAACCCTTGTTTTCAGGTGACTAGAGCTGTAGCAGCTTCGGCCTTTTTCTTTGGCAAACTAGGCCTTTCAGGCCGTTTAGAAACCCCCCATTGGGCCTTAGCCGTTTTGGGCCAGCCCAGTACCCTAGCCCGCATGATTTTTATTTTTAGTTTAGGTTTTAAAAACCCAAAAGCCCACGGGCCTTATACTGTAGGGCTTTGGGCCCGTAATCAAAACCCAGTCCATTCTTTTAATTGTTTTAAAGGCCTTATAGTCTTGGGCCTTTATTATTTATTTGAGGATTGAAGCCCAGCCCTTTTTGGCCTTAAGGCCTTCGGGCCATAAGTGTGTGGGTGTGTGTTGTGGGGGTATGTGGGGGTGCAGCCCGTGTGTGTGTGCGTGTGTTTAGCGTGTGTGTGTGCGTGTGTTTAAGTGTGTGTGTGCGTGTGTGTATATGCATGTTGTGCATGTGTGTGTGCTGGTGGTGTGTGTATGTGTTTGGGCTTAAGCCTAAACCCCATTCCTTTACCCTAAACTCTTTTAACCCAAAAACTCTAGGTTCCTAAAACCCATTAGACCCTAACCCATCCAACCCAAATCCCTTAATTTATTTAGTTCAAGCCCAATCTTTTAGAAAATCCTTTTATTTATTTATTACATTTTGGTGCTTAGGTAAAGTTGCTAGTGGAGAAATTCTTAATCCTTATCCGCGCGACTCTTCTGCCAAGGAATATTTGTGAGTGGACCCCTTCTAAAATTACATGATTTTATAAATTAATTGCATAAATGATGAGCATGCCTACGAATTTATGATTCGATTTATGTTAAGCCTGTTTACTGAATTTATTGATTTTCGTCTCGTGTTTTTGGTGAGGAATTAACTGTTAGCCTATTTTTGAGCTATATTTATATATATATATATATATATATATATATATATATATATATATATATCGTATTTTCTATAAAAACCATGATCTGGTAGACTATCTGATGGATGACGATATGATGCTAGAACATGTTTTAGAAACCCCTCTTTATAGTATAGACGATGGATGACTTTATACTATGAAGTGGTTATTTATGAGAGGCGTAACTATTTGTGCGTACCTAGAGGACACTATGCCGCTTGGGGCGAGGATTTGGTGTTGGTATTTAGGCCGGGAGAAATAATCCCTAGCTACGGGCTGAGGGACATGGAGCAGGCATTGGGCCTGGAGTAGGTAATCTCTGGCTACGGGCACAGAGACCATGGAGCAGGTATTGGGCCGGGAGATATATTTATTCAGTGATCTTTCTAGCAGCACACCGCGCTTACGAGACGATCTACAATACGTTTATTGTTTTGATTTCCGCAATGTTATGCCGCGGTATGATTTTGGAGATATTTTTGGCATGCTAGGATTTTGATTAAATCCATCACTTATTATGTTAGTAGTTTTCATTATATAAACTGTGGGGGTTAGTACTTTGATAACTGTTTTATTATTATTGTATTTATGAACTTGGTCCACTCACCTTTGTTTTTGCCCCCCCCATTTAGGTCATAGAAACGAGGACTACGACTCGACGTACGAGGCATTCCCTTACCAGTAGCAGTCTACTCCTCACTTGTGTGATATCTTGTAATGATCTTTCTTTTTGTAAATCTTGTTTTAGATTGTGTCTTGTACACTCTAGACACTTCCTTAAACTTTGTTCATTACTTCTAGATTCTAATATTTACTCATGAATATTTTCTCCTACTCATTTCTCTTGTAATCAATTAATGGCTTTCATCACCCTCGGGTGTCGGCCAGCATGTGTCTATCCTGGTATTCGAGGAATATCAGGGTCGAGGCGTGCCAGAACTGACCTTATGAGATCGCTTGCGATTACGAAAAACAGAAATATACTGTTCAGATAAGATGTCAGTAATTTATGGATAATGTGTTCCAGCGTATAATTAACTAATTTCTTGAGTTTTAAATGATAAACATATGATTTCAGTTAATTAAGTTCCATGCATTCTAATTAATCAGTACAGGATTGGGTTTGGACTGTGGAGCTTACTACCAGAATTTCACCGAAACGGCTGTGGAGCAAGGAAAGGTGAATGTGGTCGACATAGATAGGGCACTGAATTACCTTATGTTTTGCTTATGAGGCTAGGCTACTTTGATGGAAACCCTACTTTCAAATCTCTTGACAAGAAGGATATAATTATATGCACCAGAGAGCATATTGAGTTAGCCACACAAGCAGCAAAGAGAAGAAACAATGCCAATGAAACTTTGCGTAGAACTCTGCTAAGTTCAAAACCCTGGCCGTCGTCAGGCCTCATGCCAATGCTACTACCAAGGTCATGATCGGAAAATATGCTGGTATTGAAAGTGCAAAAAATGTTTCCAAACTCTTACGTGTTTTACAGAACAAATGTGTTACATGTAAGTTTGTACCATTATTACTTACTACATTGTGTACGTGTTCCTTGCAGTACACTTCACCTCCTGATGCTTTCAAATCCTATGGAAAAGTGAGGTATGAAGTGGGATGTGATGTTGCATGTCTACACGAGAGCTTGATATATATATTCCCTGCCATGGCAGCCGCCAAGGAAGCTCATGCAACCATAGTTATGGCGGGATTGGACTTACCGGTTGAAGCGGAGGGCTTGGACAGAGCTGACCTCCTTCTTCCTGGTTACCAAACTCAATTATCAACCAAGTTGTTCGCCAAACAAAATGATAATTGTAAGTACAAGAATTGTTAATAGAACTGCATTTTTAGACCACATGATGCGACAATTAATATGTTAGCCAATATTTAATTATAATAAAGATAATAGATGTAATAAGTACATATCAATTGCTTCGTCATGTGATCAGCTAACATCCTAACATTATATGTTGACTATATTACAGGAGGAAGATTACCTCTTACATGGTATGAAGCTGGTTACATCGAAATGCTACCTATGCCATCCATGCCATTGAGGCTAATCGATACCCTAGGCTATCCTGGTCGTACATACAAACTCTTAAATGGCTCTACCGTTTATCCATTTGGCTATGGCCTTAGCTACACTCAATTCAACTACACCCTAATAGCTGCAGTTGAGTTGATGAATATTTTGTTGAACAAGACCCAACACTGCCACAAATTTAAGTACCGCGATGAAACATACAAGCCATCCTGCCCAGCAGTCCTTTTAGATGACTTGTAACACGATTTTTCAGTCAAGGTTGAAGTGAAACATGTAGGCTAAAGGGATCGGAGTGAGGTTGTTTTTGTTTACTCAAAGCCCCCAGATGGAATTGTAGGCACTCATGCTAAGCAGGTGATTGGGTTTGAGAGGGTGTTTGCGAAAGCTGGACAAAGAATGGAGGTTAATTTTGTGATCGGTGTCCCTAAGAGCTTGGGAATTGTTGATTACACTGGTTACAAGCTTTTTACCATCGGGGATACACGCGATCGTGGTTGGAGAAGATCATGGGATCTCATTCCCCCTTCAAATTAACTTTGAGACCAGGTAAAATTGGTTGTTAATTGACAATTGTATTCAACTTTTAGTGCTAATTAATTAGGTTATTTCGAATGACGAATTAGTAGACTTTTTAATGCATTTACCTCACTTTTTCTCTGTTTAACCTTCAACATGTATACAGTTCACCCTAATGATCAATAAAGTACTCTTTTCTTCTCTTTTCATTTTGGTTCCTCATTCCCTCTTCAGATTCTAAAAGTCATTATGCACTTTTGTCTAGTCGTCCCTCTTTTATTGTTCTACTACGAAACAGTGTATAACAACATTTTTAGAGCGTCAATAGCATCTTTGTTTTTATATTACTTACGCATGCACACACATATATATATATGCAAGAATCAATTTCTACCATGAGGAATAATCTTAAAGGTTATTCCAAATTAAATATGCAAGAATCAATTTCTACCATGAGGAATAATCTTAAGATTATTCCAAATTAAACTTGACAACGATGCAGGTTGAAAAAGACTTTACGTAAAAGCCTTGAGGTTAGTTTAAATAGTGAAAAAGCAGAAAAATGATTTACGATTAAGGTAGGTTAAAAGAAATCGGTTTCTTTCAATATAACTAAAGAAAAAAAATTACGGTACAACTAAGAAGTAAATAGTTCCCATGATTACATCCAACTGAGAATGGATTCTATCCAAATGTAAGGTCCAAGGAAACATGAACACAAAATTAAGTAAATTTGTTATTCTTTGTTTCAAAAATTTGCACAAGGAAATAAAGTAGATATATGGATGGGCAAAAAGCCATCAGAAAACAAAGAGAACTGGGAGGGATGATGGGTAGGGTAGTCCCAACTTGACCAAAATTGATCCCAAAGAGGGGGGCCAAAAAGGCACAAAAACTACCAAGCAAGAAATATTGGGGTAAGTGGGGAAAAGAGGTTTTCAGTGGTGCGCCACTATCCTCACATCTTATTGGAACCTAAGAAATATGTACAGGGATGGGACTTGGGAGGAGGCAATACCTCCATCCATCCATGTCCCCACTATTTCCAGCACCTCAAAAAGCTAATAAAAAAGCATCCAAATTAGAGTGTATAACTAAATTATAAAAATAAAATAAAAAAATAAAAAAAAAACAAGAAGATAGTGACAGAGATTTGAGCAAGTCATGCTCACATAAAGCAACCAGTGATCATCTGCAGCTTTTGAGAAAAGCATCAGCTTTTAACCGAATCCAGCACCAAATACAAGTGTGCCACAAACATGTCTGCTGATTGGTTGTGAGGGGAGACGCAAGAATTCACCATGGATGCATGCATGGCCATCATGTTCGCGTTCCTGGATTTCCAACGGATGAATGTGAGAGGTATGGAAAGGAGATAAAACAGTGACGTGTCTCTGAATCATGCGACAGGATTAAACGGATCGTTATGGTTTCGTTTGGTGCCTGGAACTAGATTGGATTGGATTACTAAACATATTGAAAGTACGTTGAAGAAAAAAAATCAGAAATTTAATACCGCTTGAAAAATAGAAGTTGAATTAAAGGAACACATTTTTCAATCCCGCAAATTTCCACGGATTAGAAGGAATACGTTTGTTTCATGTCAAATCCCTTCTAATCTTCGTTAAATGCAAAATCATTATATCATCATGTCATCAATATATCTAATATTTTACGATATATCCAATTCAAATCCATCCCAGGGACCGAACGAGTATAAACAATAATGGAACATCAAATATAACTAACAGAAGCAAATTTGAGTTATTAACCAACAGATGCTGGAGTGCATAGTTACATAGCAGTCGATAGCTGCAACTTGCCGTGCGAAATTAAGTGAAATACAAGAAAATGAGCATGCATACTACAAATCAAAGAGAGGTCTGGAATACACTTCAGGAGCCGGACGAAAGAGCTCCAAAAACCAGATTCAGAGTGACAGCAGCACAGCCATTACGTTTAATGGCCCAATACGAGGGTTAATCGCCTTCGTTTAACAGCGAGGGGAATGATAAATAACTACAAGAGTTCTGTTATTACCACCATAGCTCAAGTGCACGTTCAGTCGTTCAAATTCTCAACTCCAATCTTCTGCAGCTCAACCTTGAGAGACTTCAAGTACTGAACAGCTTCGTCCAGAACAGCGACGGTGTTCATTTCATTCCCACCAGGTACAATCCCTCTCAGCGCCCTCACCATCTTCTTCATTTTCTGGCGTTTCCTTTCACTGTTGCAGCTGCTGCTGCTACCAATGCCAGAAGACTTTTCAAGTGAAGAACGCAGCCTTTCCTTCTTGGTTTTCAAACCATTACTGGAGCAAGAATCAGAGAATGAGCTCCCATAATTTCCATGAGTTCGTGCTGTACTGACCTCTTCCTCATCATAATCTTCCAGCTCTTCCTCATCCAAGCTCAACAATGCATCAATATCATCGGAGTCCTCCTTCAGAGTAGATGATGCTTCTCTATTGTCATTATTTCCCTCGTTCAATCCCAGATTGTCTTGGATGTAAGCTGCACAGAGGTTAAAGGCAGGACCAGTAATTTTGTGGGCAATTTCAGGATTGAACATAATCTGACTTCGATGATCAGTCTGGTCGAAGATAATGAAATTCTTCGGGCAGATGCTAGAGGTTTGAAATTCAACACCATGGAAAGGTTTAAAGAGATTTGCCTCATTAGGTAAAACTGCCCCATAAGCAGAAGCAACTGGAATGTGCATGTAATTATTACCCACTTGATTTGCAAAGGGCGGAGCTGCCTTGTTGGGGTCAAACTGCTGGCCACTCTGCATCAGAAATTCTAACTAAGGCTTAACAGACGGAGTTTCTACCAAAGTGTGAGATTCTTTGACTTGTAACTGGATGAAGGTTCGCAAAAATAATACGAGAACTGTTTGCAAATCAAGTTATTTCCATTCTGGTCACAAGAGCCACCTATTCCCAACCAAAAACAACCACAGTAACTACAACTGCCTTCTTATGTATGAATACTGCCAGAGTGAAAGTTTGTCCCAAATCCCAGAGTCCAGAGGGCTTCTGATTAAATACTACGTAACAGGTTTAAGCAGCTGACGGAAATATTCAGCCTGTGAGATCAAACAGTAGGATATCAACAAATTAGTTTTAATATCTTCATAGTGGTACAATCAAGCATGTACGTCAAGAACAATCATTTGAATGCATATCAATACATAAGTCCTGGTAAAGACAGCACTGCTAGAGGGAATAAAAGTTAAATACAAATTTTGTAAAGAATGCCAACAACTATGGAAGTCCACACGAAACCGCAATGACAATCTTCTTTCATTTTTAATGTAAGTGAATTCAACTGAACTTTTTATTGCAATCAATCAAAGCTGAAAGAAGACGAACAACGACAGGGAAATATGAATATCAGATGTACCTGACAAACTTGCATCTGGTGGAAGTAAGCAATGACCCCAACACTCATTAAAATCTTCCCGACTTCCTTAATAGCTCGATATTTCTTTACGTTTACCCCAATGTTCATTCTCACTCTTCCAACCACCCCCAAAAATCACCAAATAAAAGGATTCTTCGAAAACAGAACTTTACCTGCAACAGTTAATCCACAAAGCAGCATTGTTAGGATGAGACCAAAAGAGAAGTGCGAAACCGAAATACATCATCAATGCCACACTTGCTAAAGAGCACGAAAACATCAACTTGTTCCAAGAAACGAAAAGCACAAAGGAAAAAACTTCAGTTCATCGTACTGACGTTTTTGTTCCACGATGACAAAATTTTTATAGAAACACATACGGCAATCAATCGGTTACATTAATCCTTTAGAAGTTTCAATTTTTACACAAATTTTTAAAGCCTTATAAGCCGAATTGACGACAGATAACTAACAAAGCAAAATAAACTGTAATCTCACCAAAGTGAAGCAATTTACAGTATAACACGGAAGAACACCACCAAGCGGACGCAGTTCCTGCTGTAATTCACAAAAGAAGACGTCCACGGCATCTTGAATTTACTTCTTCAATTCCAAATCAATAGTAAATGCTCTCACTCTTCCACAGGAAAAACTAAATGGAAACAAAATCCCAGAGTTAATCAAACATTATCCGACACTTAGCACAATAAACACAGAAAGAAAACCCAATTAGTCTAACGAATCAAAATTTCAAAAAAAACAAAGAATATTATTTCATTAGTCGAACAAAGAAAAAGCTCATTATCAATTGACAACACCAAAATCTAATTAAAATAATTTCTTAATTTGAGCAGTTTCCTAGCAACATAAACAGAAGCTAATAACACAGAAACACTCACAAAACAGACAATCAGCAGAATTAAAAATTACTTCAACAATTAATCCCAATTCAAAACCCTAGATTATGAATCCAAACCAAACTATGAAATCAACAGGAACTACCTCAAAAGCAAACAAATCAACCTTCAAGCCCCTTAAAAACCAATACCCACAAAAAGATACAGCAGAAAAATGCAAAGATCAAAACTTTGAGAGCAGAACCTATGTTTTAAGAAGAAGATGGCAGATTAGAACCAGATTATCGATTGCAGAGGATCAGATTTCGGATTTGGGAAATGAGTAATTGTCTCTGAGCAGAAATTTCCCTAGATTTGCGCTGCTGAACAAGATCTACCACTACCGGTTCGAGAGAGAGAGAGAGTTTGTGCGAGGAGAGAGAGAGAGATGGGAGGGCGTGTTTGGGAGTAGTGGGTATTTAATTTTGGGGTCTTCGTTGGGATATGTGAAGGGGCCGGGACAGAGGAGTCAAACACGGAGCGTGGGAGCCGTCGGATTGGGGGCCTTGGAAATGCTTTCCGTCTATTGCGGGTGCAATGATGGCCGTCGGATGGAGCACGCGTGCAGGGGGCAAATGTGGGGCCCTCCTCTGCGAGGTTTGACGATTGCGTATCGTGGAAATGACTCCTCTCCTCTTTGCTCGTGTGAATGCCCCATTTCCCTTTGTTAATTACCCCCTTAATCACTTCTATTATGCTTTCCATAATTTGCTTTTAGTCAGCTTTTTCTCTCTACAACCGCACCCCATCCACTTTAACATACAACACTCTTCTAAAAACTAAAATAAACTCTTAAAATTTAGTTACACAAACAAGTGATATTCAACACTAATTAATCGAATCAAAATAGATATTCAGCATTGCCAATGAGGATTGGCTCAGTTAGTAAGGTCTTTGTCTTGTGAGTCGCCCCCATCAAGATTTGAGCCTTGCTGCAAAGTTTTTGTTGGTTCGCGATCTATAAATTCTTACAACTGGAAGCTGACAATTAATTGTGGGTATGCCTTGACACTAGTGATGAGAGTAACCAACTTCCCTCTACACTTTATAAAATTTCGACATATATCTAACAAAAGCAAATTGGCATAAGTGTTTATTAGGGATTTGGATCGGATCCAAATTGTGGGGATCTTAGGAATCCTCACATCTTAATCATTCATCGTGCACCGTACGGTCAGAAATTATTTGATTTTTTTTATTTAAAATAAAACACAAATAATACCTAACGAAAACTAACATCACGATATACGATGAATGATTACTAAGGATTCCTATAAAATGAATCCGGAGAGTATCATCTTCTGTTTATTCCCTTAATATAGAGAGAACCGAGAGATCGGGAGGCATTAAGACAGCAATAAAGGCCGCTAAATTCTAATGAGAAATGATAGAAATATAAAAGTTAGTACAAATGCTGATAATTTTAATTTATATACTAATTATTGATTTAATCTCCATTAAGTTATATTTTTGTTTATAATTTGAACTTGTTGTATTTATGTGTTGTTTTCTTTTCGTTTTTGAGTTGCATGTTATCTTTGACGATTTTATTAATACGTGAATATGACCCCTCAAACTCAAGGTGCATGAAAGACGAAAAGATGGTGATGGATGTGTCAATTTGTCAATTGGTGTAAAGTATAGGCTGCCAAGTGGCAATAACTTTCTAACCACGCACCAAACTTGATGAATTGACAGAAGTGACAAAAGCCCCATATTATGCATATTCTTTTAAGAAAAACCAACGAAAAAAAGTATGAAAACTTCTGATGATAAAAATAAAATAAAGGATAAAGTAAATAGTACTACAATTGACTTTTTAATATAAAAATATGGATTTTCGTTACAATGAACAGTACCAGAAGCTTTTCGTTAAAATTCTCTATTTAAAAAAAAAACTAATGAAAAAAGTTTGAAAATTTTGAGTTTTAACCAAAAGAACAAAAACATGTTATAAGTGAATAGTATCAGAAATGATTTTTTAGAGTAAACATATCATTAACGTTAAAAGTGAACAGTACCATAAGTATTTCATTAATACTCCCTCTTTTTTTATGGAATAATGTTAGGAAAATTAAATTTATAGATAAAATTTATGAACTAAATAATACACATGTCGTCAATAAGAATGAGTACGTTTATTAAGGTTTAAGTAATAACTCAATCATTAACTTTCATGTCATTCAATTCGTAAACTTTTATCTACAAATTTAGTCTCTCTAACATTATTATTTTTATATGTTGCATGGGAAATCGAGAGATTATTTCTTAATTTGTAATAAATTATGTTATTTATTTTATTTTTATAGTTACTTATTAGACAAGGAAATTAAGTATTTTTTATATATATTTTTTTTCTCGTTAAGGCTTTAAGTTATTTTCTCTAATTAAGCAAAATATAATTTAGGGTTTAGAAGATTTTTGTAATATTATTGTTGAGTATTGCTCTTTAAAGAAGCAAGGCTTTTCCGTGTGTCTGTTTCATGTGCAATTGTTGTTATTGTTGTGTGCGCTTCCAAATCCGCATCACTTTACCTACGAAAACAATGATCGGATTGGATGGATGATATTAATAATTGGATTTTGAAGTAAAAACAAAATTCAAGGGGCTTCGCACAAATCAGGTTTGCACTATGTTCAGCTCTTTTTTTGGCAACGTTGTATAACTTGATTTATAAGAGACACAAAGCGAGATATCACAAGTCATATTTGAGTTTTTGGGTAAGAATTTTTGTTTAAAAAATTAGATCTTCAAATTAAACAATCATAAACGATGACCGTCAAGTGATTACAAGTTTCAAGCAAGACATACCTATACCCTCTTTTTTTTTTAATTATTTACTCTAAAAGAGATGAGGTTGACTTAGTCTCTGTCTCACATTGGGCTAGCAATAATATGGTTCAAATTCGTCTTTGATGAAAATTGAACCTAAAACATCTCGCTTACAAATGAAAATAAATACAATAAACAGTAGTAGTAAGTGGTTACCTATACCGTTTGTTAAGTTTAACTTTTAACGATTTAGCTCTTAACTTTTACTCTTAACCTCATAACCCCTTTCTCTCTCCCTAAGAAAAAAAAACTTTCAAAGAAACAATCCTAGCCGTTGACCCCCATCTTTTGGTTTTAGGATTGGTTACAATCTTTTTTTTATGTCTTCTCTCTTTTCCTCTTTGTTCTGGTTATGGTCATTCTCTCGTTCTGTTGAGAAGAGCCTTTGTAATTGTGGTCACTCTCTTGTTTTTTAGAGAAGAGTTGTTATGGTTATGGTTGTGAACCTCAAATCCTAAAGTGGCACCTATTGTTCTAATATGAGGTGATGATTTTAGGATGTTCGAGTTTGTTGGAGGTGATTCATAGCAGGACTTCTTTACTGACAATAGCAAAAATCATCAGCAGATGGTGCGGTCTTTTTTTCGTGGTGCTGTAGTTCTTTGGCTCACAATTTACGTTTAGTCCTCGTGGCAAGGCTTTAGGGTTAGGACTAACAGTCCTCCATGGCTGAGAAATTGTATTACACATTTGATGAGTTTGCAATTGTGAAGTTGGTGCATGTTTGGCCTTTTGGATTATTCTAAGTATCCCGTTGGACATGCTTATTTTATGTATGTTCAATTGATCATGTTCTTAATGAAATTTCTTAACCTCGCAATCAAAATACTTCATATTTTGTTAAATTAATCTAAGAATTTGTTGATTGTTATGAAAATATGGTTTTCAGCTGGCTTACCTGTGCATTCACCAGCATTGAAATCTCTCATGCACAAATATTTCGCCCATGAGCGGTAGGTCTCGGGTTCGAGACTTGGGAGCAGCCTCTCCATAAATGGGGGTAAGGTTAGCCGACATTCACCTCTCCCAGACCCTGCGTAAAGCGGGAGCCTTGTGCACTGGGTACGACCTTTTAGGCTATTTTGGCGAGAGAGCATTATAATTATTAGTTTGGCCAAAACACCTTTTTAGTCCCTTCACAAAGTCGTACTTTCGTCCTTTTATTTTCAGTTCCATCCAATTTGGTATTCGTCAACTCCGTTGATTCCTTGTAGATCGGAGGTAATTTTGACAGATTTCATACAAGAAATCAACAGAAGTTGATGGATGTACTCAAACTGGAAAAAGGTTGGAGCATGGACCAAATTCATTGCAATTGAAAATACTCTTCATGAAAACTATAGGAATAGGGGAAAGTTTACAAATATAAAATGCTGCATAGAGTTATGAAAATAAAAAGGAAAAACTAGTTTTGCCGCTTAAGATCAAATGGAAGAATCTCGATCTTACCTGAGAAGAACAGAAGAAGGACAGAAAAAATAGGACATGGCAGAGCTACTCAGCCATTTTTGCTGTACTATGTCAGCTAGTCTAACTCTGTGATGGAATTCACGTAGAGGGGAGATGAGTCACTTGTAGCAGTTACAATACGATCAGCTCCACTTAGTCCAGATTGCATGAAGTTTGGCATGACAGTACTTAATTTGAGGCCACCTGCGGCACAGTTTCTTTGTTTATTTTCTTGGTCATAAAGCTTTTTTTATTGGTTACTAGATATTACAAGAACCAAAGGGTCCAATTTTTCATGAGGTTTTGCCCTTTTTTCTTTAAAACTAGGTTTTGCCCTTTTTTTCTTTAAAACTAGTGCCATCTTAGATATTGCTTAGGATTACGTTAATATGTCTGAGCAGATTTGGAGAGTCGGTGGAAAGAGATGGGAAAGCATCCGATTGTGTTCCTTTTTAAGATAGCTAATTATAAGAGATAATGTTTTGGAACTGTGGCATGTATACAGTTGGGATAGCCTGCATGCACTGCAACCAGTAGCAAGAACAGGTGGTTACGCCTCTAGTGATCACAGAGAAACAATGGGGCATGTATTGAGCAGCTTGAGATATTATTAGGGGTACTTTTGATCTAGGTCTAAAAATTTGAGTTGTTACTGTGATGATATATGTATATGTGTGAGTGTGTGTGTGTGTATATATATATATGATATTTATAAAAAGGAGACTAACGGATGAGATGTTTGTTGGCGAAATGAATTTAAAGCAATGGATTGCAAATTCTTTAATTCGAGATAATGCAGTAGTTGAAGTGGTGGATGCTGATCTACTTGGAACAAAACCGTGAGCAGGAGGGATAGCATATCATCCACTATGGGATGAGCTCTACCTTGTTCTGCAGAGTTGCCGGAGGAGAGGATTAACATGAAAGACACTGGTTGCTGTTTTCTATTGGCAAATGACTGGTTTGGTTCTTCTGGTGATGAGGATGTTTGGAAAAAATGTACTCCTCTAGTCGTATAATCACTATTTGGCCCATCAATATTATTGGTTGGTCAGGACAGTGCTTCTACCATTTGCATCCGAGTTTCAATCTCTTCTTGTAAATTAGAGTGCCTAGGACTATGACTTGTATCAAAAACAGTACATTTTGCAACATGCAGGCTTAATTAACCTCCTTAACAAATCTTGAGGGAATCTTAATCTTCAATAATCCAACTTCACTTGCTTCAGCTAGGCTTAAATCCACCGTCCGTGATTGTATATGTACTTGTACTAATCTTTTCAGCACACCAATTCACCAACCAATTAATAAAACGCAACTTCTAATTAGGGTTAGAAATCCAACTCATTACTTTGGCTTTTACATGCAAGTTGTGCGTACTGCGCACACGGTGTTTGGTCGAAACCGCGTTTGGCACGACACACTCAGAACCATAATCTGCTCAGTTTATAGAATTGGGAATTCAGACTCCCACTAGAGTCCTAATCACAAGATGCCCTATAGTCTTGTATTCGAGTGCCAGAACGAAAAGGGAATACCGTCAACCAGATTTGTCAAACTTAATTTGATATAAATGTTTCACGTGTTTACTTACTTGAAACGAAGGAAATCGTGAATTTGAGAAGTCGGCAATTTTTGGACATGTTTACTTAGGTAATAAATTACGGTTTATATTGTAGAATCCAAATACTTAATATTTCAAGTATGTTAGTAAACACATGAAGAGTCAAGAATCGAAATAATTATAACCTTCATGTGCTAGTAAATACATAATAATTCGAATGTCAATTCCAAATAAGTAAACATGCGATATATCTTGGATTTTGCTGTGATATGTATATAATGCCAAAGTGGCTATTAGTAGTGGGTAGGCAGTTAGCCTTTCCGGATTTATATACTTTCTGAGTGTATCAATTCTATTAATAATAGTAATTTGGGAATTTATTTAATATCCTTTTTTTAATATTCTTTATTTAGTTAATAAATAAATAAATATATAAAAAATAGGACATGGCAGAGCTAACTCAGCCATTTTTGCTGTACTATGTCAGCTAGTCTAACTCTGTGATGGAATTCATGTAGAGGGGAGATGAGTTACTTGTAGCAGTTACAATATGATGTGCTCCACTTTGTGCAGGTTGCATGAAGTTTGGCATGGCAGTACTAAATTTGAGGCCACCTGCGGCACTTTTTCTTTGTTTTTTTCCTTGGTCATACGGCTTTTTTTATCGGTTACTAGATATTACAAGAACCAAAGGGTCCAATTTTTCATGAGGTTTGCCCTTTTTTCTTTAAAACTAGTGCAATCTTAGATAATGCTTAGGATTATGTTAATATGTGATTACTTGTTCAAGGCTTTAAGCTATCTCATTTATAAAGAGAATCTGAGCAGATTTGGAGAGTCGGTGGAAAGAAATGGGAAAACATCCGATTGTGTTCCTTTTTAAGACAGCTAATTATAAGAGAGAATGTTTTGGAACTGTGGCATGTATACAGTTGGGATAGCCTGCATACACTGCAACCAGTAGCAAGAACAGGTGGTTACGCCTCTAGTGATCACAGAGAAACAATGGGCATGTATTGAGCAGCTTGAGATATTATTAGGGGTACTTTTGATTTAGGTCTAAAAATTTGAGTTGTTACTGTTATGATATATATGTTAGTGATGGTTTTTCAGATACTGAATTAGGAATAAATAATGTCGGGAGTTATGAAGAAATACATAGAGAACTCGAAGAAGAAAAATGGAAGTTATCCGATCAAAATTTTATAGAGAATATGACTCTGCAATTCCTTCCTTTAAACTTGCACACACTGAGCATATGAGCTCATACAAGTCAAATATAATCGTTTGAGAGAAGAGAGAGTGGTACAACTCAAGTTTCAATCTCAGTCATTCATCCTATACTACACTGAGATTAGAACACTTGTCACTCATCAAGCCCTATGACACTTAATTAACTAATTACATTTTAATCAGATAAGCTCAACCTATGAGCTGAAGCTTTACACTAATCAAACTTGTAATCCTTTCCACATCAGTTCATCAATTTACACATCAACAATATATATGATTATATTTATAAAAAGGAGGCCAACGGATGAAATGTTTGTTGGCGAAATGAATTTAAAGCAATGGATTGCAAATTCTTTAATTCGAGATAATGCAGTAGTTGAAGTTGTGGATGCTGATTTACTTGGGACAGAACCGTGAGCAGGAGGGATTGCATATCATCCACTATAGGATTAGCTCTACCTTGTTCTGAAGAGTTGCTGGAGGAAAGGATTAACACGGAAGACGCTGGTTGCTGTTTTCTATTGGCAAATGATTGGTTCGGTTCTTCTGGTGATGAGGATGTTTGGAAAAAATGCATCCGAGTTTCAATCTCTTCTTGTAAATTAGAGTGCCTAGGACTATGACTTGTATCAAAAACAGTATATTTTGCAACATGCAGGCTTAATTAACCCCCTTAACAAATCTTGAGGGAATCGTAATCTTCAATAATCCAACTTCACTTGCTACAGCTAGGCTTAAATCCACCGTCCGTGATTGTATATGTACTTGTACTAATCTTTTCAGCACACCAATTCACCAACCAATTAATAAAACGCAACTTCTAATTAGGGTTAGAACTCCAACTCATTACTTTGGCTTTTACATGCAAGTTGTGCGTACTGCACACACGGTGTTTGGTCGAAACCGCGTTTGGCATGACACACTCAGAACCATAATCTGCTCAGTTTATAGAATTGGGAATTCAGACTCCCACTAGAGTCCTAATCACACGATGCCCTATAGTCTTGTATTCGAGTGCCAGAACGAAAAGGGAATACCGTCAACCAGATTTGTCAAACTTAATTTGATATAAATGTTTCACTTGTTTACTTACTTGAAACGAAGGAAATCGTGAATTTGAGAAGTCGGTAATTTTTGAACATGTTTACTTAGGTAATAAATTACGGTTTATATTGTAGAATCCAAATACTTAATATTTCAAATATGTTAATAAACACGTGAAGAGTCAAAAATCGAAATAATTATAACCCTCATGTGCTAGTAAATACGTAATAATTCGAATGTCAATTCCAGATAAGTAAACATACGATATATATCGGATTTTGCTGTGATATGTATACTGCCAAAGTGGCTATTAGTAGTGGGTAGGCAGTTAGCCTTTCCGGATTTATATACTTTCTGAGTGTCTCAATTGTATTAATAATAGTAATTTGGGAATTTATTTAATATCCTTTTTTTTAATATTCTTTATTTAGTTAATAAATAAATAAATATATAAAAAATAGGACATGGCAGAGCTAACTCAGCCATTTTTGCTGTACTATGTCAGCTAGTCTAACTCTGTGATGGAATTCATGTAGAGGGGAGATGAGTTACTTGTAGCAGTTACAATATGATGTGCTCCACTTAGTCCAGATTGCATGAAGTTTGGCATGACAGTACTTAATTTGAGGCCACCTGCGGCATTGTTTCTTTGTTTTTTTTCTTGGTCATACAGCTTTTTTTATCGGTTACTAGATATTACAAGAACCAAAGGGTCCAATTTTTCATGAGGTTTTGCCCTTTTTTCTTTAAAACTAGTGCAATCTTAGATAATGCTTAGGATTATGTTAATATGTGATTACTTGTTCAAGGCTTTAAGCTATCTCATTTATAAAGAGAATCTGAGCAGATTTGGAGAGTCGGTGGAAAGAAATGGGAAAGCATCCGATTGTGTTCCTTTTTAAGACAGCTAATTATAAGAGAGAAAGTTTTGGAACTGTGGCACGTATACAGTTGGGATAGCCTGCATGCACTGCAACCAGTAGCAAGAACAGGTGGTTACGCCTCTAGTGATCACAGAGAAACAATGGGCATGTATTAGCAGCTTGAGATATTATTTGGGGTACTTTTGATTTAGGTCTAAAAATTTGAGTTGTTACTGTTATGATATATATGTTAGTGATGGTTTTTCAGATTCTGAATTAGGAAGAAATGTTGGATATAAGTCAACAATCTGTGATTTAAATATATATGCTAATAAACAATAAATGCAATAGGAATTAACAGAATATAAACTAGAATACGAATTATAAAAACTGACAACTTGAAGATCGAGGCTTGCGTACCGCAATGTCCTTGAAACAGAAATTTCGTCCCTACTCAGTGCTTGTAGTTCTACGGACGCCTGCTTCACCAGGATTCAACGATCTAAGTCAGAAATTCCAGCACCGGAAAATTGACTTCTGACGAATATTAATGTGATTCTCTCAGAAAGGATGTTTATGGTTGCAGGATAAGATTTATGATTTTTCTATGTTCTAAATGCCATGCAAATGGATGTATATATAATGTGATTATACCTGTTCGCAACAGGTATGAGGAAGGGATGCATCTGTTGGGAGACATCTGCTGAAAAGGGTGTTTTTGTTTCTGCGTTTTCACACTTCAGACTTCATCTGAAAAGATAAGTCTGTTGGTAAAAATAATTAATTAATTAATTTAAATTCGAAATTAAAAATAATTAATTAATTCCGAAAATATATATTAATTATATATTAATTATAATTAATTACCAATTAATTAGTACACCCCAAAGCCCAACCCCAAAGGTGAGCCCAATTTTAGTCTCCAGGCATATTACTCCAATCACTTTCTATAAAGGACAAAGCCTTATAAAGTGATAAAATCTTTTGGGAATGGCCAATGTGGGACAAAGAAATTTCTACTCAAACTACTCAAATTTCCAACAAGAAATAATGTCGGGAGTTATGAAGAAATACATAGAGAACTCGAAGAAGAAAAAATGGAAGTTTTCCGATCAAAATTTTATAGAGAATATGACTCTGCAATTCCTTCCTTTAAACTTGCACACACTAAGCATATGAGCTCATACAAGTCAAATATAATCGTTAGAGAGAAGAAAGAGAGTGGTACAACTCAAGTTTCAATTTCAGCCATTCATCCTATACTACACTGAGATTAGAACACTTGTCACTCATCAAGCCCTATGAGACTTAATTAACTAATTACATTTTAATCAGATAAGCTCAACCTATGAGCTGAAGCTTTACACTAATCAAACTCGTAATCCTCTCCACATCAATTCATCAATTTACACATCAACAATATATATGACGATATTTATAAAAAGGAGGCCAACGGATGAGATATTTGTTTGCGAAATGAATTTGAAGCAATGGATTGCAAATTCTTTAATTCGAGATAATGCAGTAGTTGAAGTTGTGGATGCTGATTTACTTGGGACAGAACCGTGAGCAGGAGGGATTGCATATCATCCACTATAGGATTAGCTCTACCTTGTTCTGCTGATTTACTTGGTTGCTGTTTTTCTATTGGCAAATGACTGGTTTGGTTCTTCTAGTGATGAGGACGTTTGGAAAAAATGTACTCCTCTAGTCGTATAATCACTATTTGGCCCATCAATATTGGTTCGTCAGGACAGTGCTTCTACCATTTGCATCCGAGTTTCAATCTCTTCTCGTGAATTAGAGTACCTAGGACTATGGCTTGTATCAAAAACAGTACATTTTGCAACATGCAGGCTTTGTTAACCTCCTTAACAAATCTTGAGGGAATCTCAATCTTCAATAATCCAACATCACTTGCTTCAGCTTGGCTTAAATCCACCGTACCCGTGACTGTATATGTACTTGTACTAATCTTTTCAGCACACCAATTCACCAACCAATTAATAAAAGTCAACTTCTAATTAGGGTTGGAAATCCAACTCATTACTTTGGCTTTTATATGCAAGTTGTGCGCAATGCGCACACGGTGTTTGGTCGAAACCGCGTTTGGCACGACACGCTCAGAACCATAATCTGTTCAGTTTATAGAATTGGGAATTCAGACTCCCACTAGAGTCCCAATCACAAGATGCCCTATAGTCTTCTATTCGAGTGCCAGAACGAAAAGGGAATACTGTCAACCAGATTTTTCAAACTTAGGGCTAGTTTGGTATTACTGAGCTTTGAAAAAAAAAATGTTTTTATTATGCTG
The DNA here is from genome assembly GCF_916048215.2 of Malus sylvestris. NCBI lineage: Eukaryota > Viridiplantae > Streptophyta > Magnoliopsida > Rosales > Rosaceae > Malus > Malus sylvestris. The sequence goes on from NC_062264.1 coordinate 41,113,594, forward strand.
TGAGAATAAGCAGCTGTGAAATAAAGCAGCAGAGTATTTGGTAAACTTTTTTAGTAAAAATGTTTTTGCCTTTTGGAAAGAAAAAAAAAAGCAGTATTATAGTGTTTGGTAAACTTTTATGTAAAACAGCTGTGACCGTGTGAAATGACCAAAAATGGTATAATACTAGATGTGCCATTAATTTAATTTTCTTAACAAATAAAGGTGAATTACTTAATATACTTTATTTTTAAAAGAAAAATATTTATAAACTTTATCTTAGATATTAATTAGTATTACGAACTACTTCAATTGAAATATTTTAGACTGAATAGCTAGGATTCATTAGTACAATATTGTTAATGTACTTGAAAGTAGTCTAATTAGATGTATTCATCAAACTTGCCGCTATTCTATTTCTTAATGCTTCTATCTTATGTGATCCTTCAACTTGATAATTTTGGTATTCTTCATCATCATCATCACTACTATCGCTCGCTTCACAAAAGTCCATAGGGTCATCAAAATGATGATCACGTTCAGAATACCTCCTTATGTAGTTATGAAGAGCCATTGTAGCAATGACAATCTTCACTTGCTTATTGAATGGGTAATTAGGCATATATATCCCTTAAAATTGCCCATCTTTTCTTCCATACCCCAAAAGTTTGTTCAACGATGCTCCTAAGAAAAGAATGCATGTGGTTGAATACCTTTTTATGACCCCTTGGTTTGGCACCCCTATGAAAATCCGGGAGATGATATCTTTCACCTTTATATGGTCCCAAATAACCTCTCATTTATGGGCACCCCACATCTACCAAGAAATATTTTCCTGACAATTGAAAATTTTGTTTTGTATTGTAATAATTATACAAAGCAAGTATGTAAAATGTTGTAATAAGTATAAAGATTACCATTTGGAGGCTTAGAAAAGTTTAACTTTGGATTCCATAGCACGGATAGAAAAACCCTTGTATCATGTGCAGTGTCTTCCCATGCGGCACAAGCAAATGTGAATTGCATGTCAAAATTACATGCAGCCATAACATTTTGAGTCGGCATTCCTTTCCTACCAATGTATGGAACTTGATCCGGAGGTGGTATTGAAGCCTCAACATGTACTCCATCTATGACACCAATACAATCCTAAAAATAATAACATAGAAGAAAACCATCAACCTACACTTATGGTTTGCAAATAAGTTAGAAGACAAGTCAAACTTTACCTTAAAATGAGGCATGTATCTGGTATCTTTCCTTATTTCTTGGAGAATGCCACGAAACTCCGAATCCATCGGTTTGATAATATATATTGCTATCTTACATACGATATCTAACATAGCACCAAAATATTTACTAACAGTCTCACCAGAATGTTGAAATCTCTCTTGCGCTAATCTATTTTTCACACCATGTCCCAACATATGCACATTTCTAATATTTCAGTTGCATTCATTCTCCTTGAATCTTTCAATTCATAATTAGCTTGCAAGTCATTGGATAATCTATAAAAGACATATGTGTTCATTCAAAACATTCTATAACATTGCACGTCATTCCCTTGTAGTACTTCCATCAACCAAATATTATTTGTTTGGGAAAAATTCAAATACAGAGTTTTGTGGACATATTTTAAATAATATGTTTCAACAGCTCTCGCTATCGCTACAATACGCCTAACATCACAAACAATATGGCATTGCTTGACACTTAGATCCAACATTTGACTCTTAGCAAAATAGTTTGAATTGCAGATGTAAACGTGAAGGTTCATGTGATTCATGGGCTACATTCTCAGATTGCTAATAAGGAGACTTTGACTGGGCTCATATTAATTACCTAAAACCAACTACAAACCAAGCTCTAAAAGCCTTGGAGCTTTATCCGTTCAAAACTGAAATATTCGAGGTAACATTTGATACAATACTGTTTGGGCCCAAAATATTGGTTTGGGCCGAGATGTATTCTCGGCCCGGAAGGCCGTATAAAAAAAGTTACTGTGGATCATGTAGTTCATGGGCTTCCTAATATAGGTCGGTTAAGTCATGCTGCGAGACGAGTAATTGAATCCTGGCGCAATAAGAAGTCTCGGCAAGATATGGATAAGAAGTGAATCCGATTTGATAAAGGACTAGGTTCAAAGTCATAGTGAAAATAAGACTGGTCGAGATGGTGTTTGATGAGAAGAAGAAATCATAATCCGAGTAGGGTTTTAACTCGGTCTAGAAAGTGCTTGGTTCTAAATAGAAGAAGCTGTGCATCGTTCAAGCCCCATCCAATTCAACACATAACTGCCCTGCGCAAATTCTCTCAACAACCTTGAGACTTTTTCCTTTTCTTTTTTCGCCAACACACATTCAGTTTGGATAAACAGCATTGTGAAGGCAACCGGTGATATCTTCAGTCGACATAGATAGCACTGTCACCGTAGAACCAGCCAGTCTCGCAACATCTTCAGTCGGCATAGATAGCACTATGTCGAGGGTGACTGGTTACCTATCCAAGTCTCGGTCCAGAAGGATTTCCGAATCCTTATTGGTCGAGGTCATCTCATTAGCCTTCTCGGTGAAGTAAGGTGTTACAGTTTATTAGGCTCGGCACATTGCACGCCGAGTTGGTTTATGATTGGATACTCTCAAGTGGGATTTAGAGTTCGGCATTCCGACGGCCGAAACACGTTTATTGTTAAGACAAATATCCGCTTTGAGTATTTGTGCCCTTAACCTTGGTGTCTATTCGGCGTGAGTTTACTCTAACGAATACCATCACTATGACCGAATCCGACAACGACGACGATTTGTGAACCTCGTAAGAATAGTAGCCTTGTCTTCCGGTTCGAGAACCTAAGAGGCCGAGACGTGTTCCTTTCTCGGTCGCAATCGCGAGACGCAGAAGTCAGCCGCGCACCCAACGCAACATCAACAAATTTTACTCCTCGGTCGAGCTCGACCGACGAGTTGGCACGCCCCGTATTCAACCGAATGACGTAGTTAGCTTATAGATTACTCGGCCTGCGCGCCACGTAGGCTTGGTAGTTTTTAGGGTCAACATTTTGGCACGCCCAGTGAGACCCAGTGCTAAACTACGAAGTTCATGCCAATTGAAACACGATCGGTTAAAAAGAAAACAGCTATGGGAAAATCAACAATCGATTTGCCAATTTAGAATATAGGACAAAGTGTATCACAAACACAGAATCCCCTTAGTGCCGTGACACCTGAGTCCACAAGCGCGACTCACCGAGAAAAGGAAATTGGTCTCGATGGTCAGCTTTGCAGTCTAGAAATCCCTAACAAGAAAACCTGCGTCCTCAATGAAGGGATAGTGGATGATTATGATGAGGATGGTGGTGAAGGCTCTGATCCACCAACAAGATCGTTTCTTCGAAGATGACTTGACGAACAGTCTAGGGCAGTTGAACAGACGTTTAGTCGAGGAATTGATAAACTGCACAATGTGATACGCAATAACAGTGAGGTACAAAACAGATTGCTTGAAATACTGGTTAGCAAGGTCTGCGACGACATGTCATTCGATCTTTCCTGGCACTTACCACCAAGGAATAATTTGTTGCCAGTAGTACAAGCCGAGCCAATTCCTACTCGGCTCAAGCCAATTGACTTAGAAAAAAAGAAAGATCGAGTAGCAGGACAGATGAACCTAACCAGAAAGTAAAAGTAACGTCCGTCGATATAACCGAGGTCCAGCGGATGATTGATTCGGCCATGAAAAAGGGGTCGAAGTTCCCTAAATCCATCCACTCATATCCAGCTTACGTGGAACGGTTTGAATATCCTAAAGGTTTCAAAATTCCAGATTTTAGTCTTTTCACTGGAGAATCGCCTTTATCCTCATTAAAACATGTGGCCCGTTTCACCGCGCAATGCGGAGATGTCAACAGTGATTTTCACAAGCTGCGACTGTTCAATTTTTCATTGGCAGGTTCAGCATTTGCCTGGTATATCAACCTTCCACCTAATTCCATCCAAAGCTGGGAGGAATTGGTTGAGAGATTTCACGAGCAGTTTTATCGGCCAGGGATGGAAATGTCAGTTTCGTCGTTGGCAAGGATGGCTCAAGCATCTGATGAGTCACCAATGGATTATCTTACCAGATTTAAATCGGCCAGGAATTGGTGCCGAGTATCTCTCCCTGAAGTTGATTTTGTTAGACTTGCTTTGAACGGACTCGATGTATAATACAAAAAGAAATTTCTAGGGGCAAACTTTCGGGATATGTATGAATTTGCCCAACATGTCGAGCAATATGACTATTTGCTCCGAGAAGAGAAGATGTCAAAACCCTTATCTCGAGGGACGATTTACAAAAATCCCACGGTCAATTACGCGTTGACCGAAGGCGAGGAATCTCAGTACTTCAGCATGGACGCGGCTGAGATAGTAATAGATAAACCATACGTGTGTAAGGCATTGACTCTAATTAATTTCAAATAAGTCAAAACCCGCTCGGCCACTGAAGAAACAGCAAAAACATCAAAAGTTTATACCTTTGATATCACAAAGGCCGAAGCAATTTTTGATCAATTGCTATCAGCAAAGATCATTAAACTTCGGCCAGGGCATAATATTCCCAAGGCCGAAGAACTTAAAAGAAGGACATATTGCAAATACCATAACTCAACAAAGCATGCAACAAACAATTGTGTCATATTTCGTGATGATATCCAGAGCTGGATTGACAAAGGCAAGCTAAAGTTTCCTGAAAAACGTATGACGGTTGATACGGATCCATTCCCTTCAGTGACAATCAGCATGGTAGACGCCCGTTTGTCCAAAAGTAAAGGAAAAGAGAAGGTCGAATTTACCCTAGTACAACACATTCGAAAGCAAAGCTCCCAGCCTCAACTCAAGATCGATCTATTTTCCAACACACAACCTACCAAGCTATCAGGACCGGCCATAGTTAAACCAATGTTGAACTACAACAACGAAGAAAATGGCGGGTCAATAGTACCACAGATCCTAAAGAAAAGCTCCCAACCTCGACTCAAGATCAACTTGTTTTCTAATACACCACCCACCGAACTCTCAGAACCTGCCATAGTCGAGTCCATGTCAGACTCCAGCGAAGATGGAAATGGCGGGCCGATAGTTCTATGTAGCAATTGTAAGGCATGCGTTGTATTAACCTAGCCCAAGGGGAAACTGTCTCCGATGCAGATGCCGACATCACAACACCAATCGGCGACTACAGCAAAACTTTAAAATGAACTTAGTGAAGGCCAGCGCCAGAAAGTTTTCGACAGGCTCGGCCCAAGGAAATAGACAGATGGACCTACATCGGTCAGACGGCACCTTGATTTCGACGCACCGTTTTACAACGAAGACTATTATTCCTGCAATTCTAGTAGTTCGAGTTTATCAGTAAATAAAAAAACCTTCAGGCCACCTGAACCACGTGACCAACGTTGGTACAACTACAATTCTCCTACTGACATGTATACCGCACTATCCAAATCTCAGAAACGTCGACGTCAGTGTATAGATTGCTTGGTTCGACGACAAGCTGCCTAGCCTGTTTCGGCCACTAAATGGCAGCCGAGAGAGACGGCAAGAAGCGGAGATGATCGGCCAACCCCAACAATCATGGCTGAATTACAAGGGCAGAAGGAAACCAATCGGGACTTCGAAACTACCATTGAAGCAACCGAGAAGCGCATCAAACTTCTTTTTCGGCCCAGGGAAATGAAAGCTCGTTTCGAGCAATTTAAGAAAGAGACTGAAAGCCAACTGCATCTGTTACCGTTGAAAGAACCTCTAATCAAAGTTCGACGGAATCTGCACCCTATATTCCTTGGCGAATCATTGGAATATATGAAAGAATTTCACAAGAAATATTCCGCTAACGACTTATATGGGTTGCCGAAGGCCTGCCAAGAAGCTATTGACCTGGCATTAACTTGCCCCGATGTTGAGCAGATCATCCAAAAAACCACTGATCCAGCAATGAAAGCCAAATTCCAGCACATTCGAGAAGCTAAGGTTCTCGGCTTCGAGGTCGACCCATACACGGATATTGACACAACCGAACTCTTTTTTTCTCTTGAAGACCTTCAACACCTTCAGTATCACTTCGAAGTTTTTTCGGTCGTTTCCTTGTTCGGCTTAACGGCCGATGAGACAGAGCGTGTGGCACGACTGAACGCTTACTTGGACACCAGGAATACCCGGATCGCCTATGAAGAATGAGCTCATAAAATACGACAGGAGCAGAGCCCGACACCAGATGCATGCAAACCCGAAGACGACAGTCAACATGATACATCGTCGGATTGTATAGCGCAAACGCCTGAATATGTTGAGACACACAACGAGCCGGCCGTGAACGCTTCGACACACGATGATATAGTCCTCACAACTCCAGAAGATGACGACCAGGATCCAATGGGCCATTTAGTCCTGGAAAATATGGAAATCAGCATGGTCCATGTTCTACCAGCCGAATTTCAGCTGACTACACGCAAACCAAGTTCCTTGGATGGCAATGTGGTCGCCGAGGAAGCAACACAAATTGATTTCGTCACTACGACGGAGAATGAGTCACCATACGACGACGATAAACTTAAAACAGCCTTGGATATCTTGTTTCCATGTTCTTCCTTGACTAATCTTCAGCATTCAAAACCGTTGTATGTCACGACCCATATTGAAGGCTACCCAATCTCTAAAATTTTCGTTAATTGCGGAGCAACGGTCAACATCATGCCTGTATCCGTCATGAAAGCATTACGACGATCCACCGACGAACTCATTCCTTCAGGAATAACCATGAATAGCTTTGTTAGTGACAAGTCTCAGACAAAAAGGGTACTCTCTCTAGAGGTAAACATTGCAGGTCGCAATCAGATGATCGTATTTTTTATTGTCGACTCCAAAATCGAATATAATGCTTTGCTCGGTAGGGATTGGATTCATCAAACGAATTGCATTCCTTCTTCTTTATATCAAGTTCTCATTTTTTGGGATGGTAAATCAGTTGTGGTCCACCCGGCCGACACTCAGCCGTTTGAAACCAACATAATTCAGGCCCGCTATTATGATGATCACGTCGGCTATATTACCTTACATGGTTTTAATGAAGATGGACGGCCGACCCGGATCTCAATCCAAAAAGCCATCGAGGTAGGCGCCGAGACTATCCACTAGGATTCGGTGAGACTCGGTTTGGCCAATTTACTCCCCATCACTGATGATTGACATCAAAAGCGAGAGGCATCGGGCTGTGGTTTCATCCACGATGGAACGCCTGCTGGCCCATTGGTATGTTAGTGCCAAGCACCCGCATTCGGGCATCAACTTAATCGAATTTTTAGCCGAAGAAGATAACGGCCCGATACTTTCGTTAGATAAAGTTCAGGCTATACCAGCCAAGCTCGACGACAGCCGACCCCAAGTAAAGGATCATCTAGAGGAAATAAATGTTGGAACGGCCGATGATCCTCGGCCGCTCTTTATTAGTGCGTTACTGCCCCATGCCAAGAAAGTTGAACTTCATCAATTGCTTCATGAGTTTAAAGATTGTTTTGCTTGAAGTTATCATGAAATGCCGTGTCTTGAACGAACCCTCGTCGAACATGAATTATGTATCAAACCTGGTTGCAAGCCTGTTCAACAACCTCCTCGGTAATTCTCGACCGAAGTACAACTCGGCATAAAAGATGAAATTGTCCGACTATTAAATACCGGGTTTATCAGAACCGCTCGATACATCGAGTCGTTGGCGAATATCGTACCCGTACTCAAGAAAAATAAGGCCCTACGCATTTGTATTGATTTTTGAAATTTGAATCTGGCAACACCCAAGGATGCATATCCCATGCCCATTTCAGATTTGCTTATCGATGTCGCGGCTAATCATGACATGCTGTCATTTATGGATAGACATGCCGGTTATAACCAGATATTTATTACTGAGGCCGATGTTCATAAAACTGCTTTTTGTTGCCCGGGGGCACTCGGAACCTACGAGTGGGTTGTCATACCATTCGATCTAAAGAACGCTAGTGCCACATACCAACGCGCAATGAACACCATTTTTCATGACCTAATCGGCACTACCATAGAAGTGTATATTGATGACGTCGTGGTCAAATCGAAAAATCGCCGAACATATATTGATGATCTTCGGCAAGCTTTCCTTCGCATGCGACGACACAACCTTAAGATGAACCCGACCAAATGAGCCTTTGGTGTGTTGGCCGGTAATTTCTTAGGTTTTCTTGTCCACCATCGCTGCATCGAGGTCGACGCAAACAAAGCTTGCATGATTATTGACGCCCCACCACCGACGACCAAAAAACAACTCCAGTCCTTGCTCAAGAAAATAAATTTTCTTCATCGATTCATAGCTAATTCCGTTGGCAAAATGATGGAATTCTCTACACTATTGAAACTCAAGGACTCAGACAAGTTTGAGTGGCGTGAAGAACATCGAGCGACTTTCACACAAATCAAGGTTACTCTCGCAACTCCACATGTCCTCGTACCGCCCCGACGTGATAAACCCCTTAAGCTTTACATTTCCACAGCCGAAGAATCCGTCGGTTGCCTCCTCGTGCAAGATACCGATAATGGGCGAGAACAAGCTATTTTCTATCTCAGCCGAAACCTCACTACTCCAGAGATCAATTATTCACCCGTTGAGAAGCTTTGCTTGGCTTTGTTCTTCGCCGCCTCCAAACTTCGACACTACATGCTCCCATCCGTTACGCAGGTCATCGCCCAAACAGATGTCATTCGATATATGCTTACTCGGCCAATAGTCAAAGGCCGAATCAGGAAATGGACACTGGCACTATCGGCCAATAGTCAAAGGCCGAATCAGGAAATGGACACTGGCACTATCGGAGTTTAATTTGCAGTACATCCCACAAAAAGCCGTCAAAGGACAAGCGCTTGCTGATTTCTTAGCCCATCACCCTTCTCCTTATAGGTTCGGGGGCAATGATGTTGAAATCAGAATGGTGGGAGCACGTGACAATTATTGGACGATGTATTTCGATGGTTCTAGCACGTCGACATCGACCGGCGTGGGGATCGTCCTCCAGTTTCCACCCAACACCGTTGGTTCTTTTCCTTTAAGTTAGATTTCGATTGTACCAACAATCAGGCTGAGTATGAAGCCCTTGTTATCGACCTTAGCGTGCTTCATGATTTGCACATTGTTCGTGTCCTCATTTTCGGCGATTCAGAGCTTGTGATCAACCAACTCAATGGCACTTTTCAGTGTATGAGTTGCACTCTGGCGCCCTATCACATGGTGGACAGTTACTTGGCTGAGTCATTTGACGGTATCACATTCAAACATATTTCCTGTGGACAGAACACCGTCGTAGACGAACTCACTCAAATAGCCTCCGGAGCACAACTCCTGGGGGGCAACAGTGGACCGATGATACCCGTTTTAGGGTAATCATATCCAGCTTTGGTTAATCAACAAGTCTCTCAGCGTGACCAAGTCATCTGTACACGGGTAATGTCCTTACCTTCGTTATTGGAACGGGAGGATCCTGTAGATGTTTGCGCGGTCAAGACGCTACCAAACGACTAGAGAATGCCAATTATGCAATACCTTGATGATCCCAGAGGTAAACACGACCGAAAGACAAGGGTCCACGCCACAAACTACGTCTCGTACCAGAATGAGTTGTATTGAAAAGGTGAGGATGGATTATTACTGTTATGCCTTGGCCCACAAGAAGCCGCCCAAGCAATCACAAAGGTACACGAAGGAATTTATGGAGCCCATCAATCAGGACGCAAGATGCGTTGGCTACTTCGCCGACATGGTTACTTTTGGCCAAGCATATTGAAAGATTGTATCGAGTATGCATGAAGATGCGTCCAGTGTCAAATTCATAGACCCATCCAAATGGCCCTGGTCGAATTACTTCATTCGGTCACCAAACCTTGGCCGTTCAAAGGATGGGCAATAGAAGTGATCGACAAAACCACACCATCTTCTGGAGCAGTGAAACATGCATGGATACTCGTGGCAATGGATTATTTCACTAAATGGGTCGAAGCAAAATCATACGCCGAATTAACATCCAAAGAGGTTTGCGATTTTGTGGGGGAAAATATTATGACCAGGTTCGGCATGCCAGAAACGATCATAACTGATAATGGCACAGTCTTCACAGCCAAAAGGTTCAAAGAGTATATGGCAAGCTTAAAAATCGCTCGAGCAGTCCATACCATACTATCCACAAGCGAATGGACAAACCAAAACAAGTAATAAGGTTTTGATCGGTATTCTCAAGAAAATGATAAAAGAACAACCTAGCATGTGGCATTTAAAATTGAATGAAGCCTTATGGGCATACCGAACTTTGCCCCGATCGGCAACGAGGACCACCCCATATGCGTTAACCTATAGACATGACGTGATGTTACCAGTCGAGCTAAGTGTAAATTCTTTACATGCGATCAAGCAGAGTAGTTTGTCCAATGCCGAATATAATCAGGCCATGTTACAAGAGTTAGAAGATTTGGAAGAAGATCGGCTTGACGCTTACAATCTTCTAGTGGCACAAAAGAAAATTGTCGAACGAGCTTATAATCAAATAGTCAAACAAAAAACGTTCGGCGAAAGAGAGTTAGTTTGGTAAACTGTGTTACCCGTGGGACTTAAAGACCCCAGGTTTGGCAAATAGTCGCCGAATTGGGAAGGACCGTTTGTCGTCCATAAAGTTCTCGGTAAGGGGGCATACCATCTTAGAGATCGAACCGGTATTATTCACAAATTACCAATTAACGGAAAGTTCTTAAAAAAATACTACCCAGTCACATGGGAGATGCAAGAGTAAAAGCTCGTTTTATTTCATTAATAAGATGGTTTACAATCAAATTATTCTAAGGCGATGAAGGAAGAAGAGTTCCAAGAAGTGCCTTCAACTCCAGCCACCTCACCTCGCCCATTATGACCTTGGCCTGCATGTTCTTCTTATCCAACTTCAGCTGCTTGACTCGCCTCGCGTTCACCGCAAATTCAGTTAGACAAGATTTCCCGCCCGACTCAAAGTCCCTCGTAAGCTCAAAAGCAAGGGCTGACCTTTGTTTTGCCAGTTCGGCCATTTGACGATCGAGGTCAGCCAAGGCTTTCCCTTTCGTCTTTAAGGCATCGATCTTCGGACGAAGGGTTTCCTGAACGACCAGTGCAGTTTTCAAGTCATCATCAGCCTGAATAGCGTTCTCGAGAATATTGAAAGATTTCTGAACTCGCTTCAAGATGGACGACGCCTGAACGACAGCCTCGGCGCTCATTTGACCATCTACTCCGAGATCGTTTAGGCATGCACCCAACAAATCAAGCCCTTTGCGCTCAAGGACTTGTGACGTCGAAAGAGATAAAACTTCTTGTAGTCGAACCAAAGCAGCTGAATCGGCAGGTGCAGTCGTAGCGGCCGAAGGACCAGCCGCTCCAGAAGTGCTCGACAAAAGATCATTAAATTCGACTTCCCATGAAGGCTGCACATAAAAATCATGTTAAGTACAAGGAAATTATGAAAGAATATAGCAAGAAAGTTTTTGTTTTAAACCTGCTGAGATGAGACTTCAGCCATATCTTCGGGTTCGTTGCTCGAACTTAAAGAACTTAATGGCCGAGCCCAGTGCCTTAGACTGCTTCTTAGTTCACGCAGCCGATGAAGGTTATCTACGTTCGATGGCCACGGAGGTGGCCAAGAAATATAGATAACACCCTTCGGCGCATAGAATGTTCGATGAAAATAATGGGTAGGCACCTGACATTTAGGATCTTCCTGGTTTAAAGATCTAAGGCAGAAAACTAACCAAAGAAAGGCGGTAGGGGTACTTACGAAGGTCGAAGTGGCTTCTTAGGGAGGAATGTTGAGGTCCTGGTCCTGCGGATGAATGGATGTTTCCGTCGTCGCTTCTGGCTCAATGGCAGGTCGTTTGCCACGATCAGCCGTAGAAGGGCCAACTTGGGCAACCGCTTCTGACATAGGGGGAGGCGGATCGCGTGGTTGAATGCGACTCGTCAGTGGAATCTCATCGCTCCCGTCGCTCTCTTCTAGAATGACTGCCGTGGGTTTTGGATTTTCAGGAAGTTTTTTCTCGGTGGAGGGGATCTCCCCTTCCAAGACAGGCGTAGCAGCTGGCTCCAAGGTTGCAGGCACCTCGACCAGTGGAGTAGCAACTGGTCCAGTAACTTGAGGAACCGGCCGTACATGGGTTGTTTCTCTGGCCAGAATTGGTCTTCTCTCTGTCGAAGCTTGGATGACAGGGGTAGAAGGGGAAACACTAGGAGTCATTACTCCCGTAGTTTGACTGGAGATAACATGAATCTCCCGTTCTCCTTTCCTCGCCAGCTTCTTGACCTGTTTTGCAGGGTGAGGAGGGTCGAAGGTCATCTCGGCCTCTAAACGAGGCCGTTTGCTCAGCAAGGCCTGTGCGGTAGTGTTAGCCCTCTTGGAGATGGTTGATTTTTTCCCGGCCGCAGCCGCAGTGGCCACTTCCACTTTTTTCAGCAACCGACCACCTGAGAAAGCAAGAGCGAGTTAGTAAAGTTCAAAGTCGAAGGAAGAAGGTAGAAATAGACTGTTACCTTGATATTGGGGGGCAGAAGCCTTATTGGGTCGATTGTCGAAGATCTTGTTCAGGACATCTTCGACCGGAGCACCAAAAAAGCTTTGGGTATACTCTTCCCACCAATCACCGAAAGTGTCAATGTTAAGAGATTCGAGAACAGTTGGTCAAAGGTGGAATTCTTGGCACCGCTCTTAAAACTCCTTATTGGCATCCTTGCACTTCTTGTCTAAATAGCCAGATAGGCGTCCTCGACTCAGCAGGGAGCGAGAGGTAAGAAGAGGCACCGGGCAACCCTGAAGATAGCCGAGTTGCCGAGCAGTGAATTAGGGGTAATATACTTCCCAACTTGCTCGGTACACGTCACACCCAAGAGGAAGGTCGCGGGTAAGCACAAACGACCTCGAGGATTGACGAAGATCAACATCAGCATCCGCACTCCATGCTGATGTGGGTAGTTTGGTCGGTAAAGGATATTCTCGACGACGGCAGATCAAGAATGTTTTGTCGGAAAGAACATCAAGGCTAAAGAAGTATCTGAACACGTCTTCAGCTTGGTGAAGCGGTACTGGTCGAGGGGCCACCTGAAGACTGAGCGCTTCAGTAGGTGAGAAACTGGCAAGCTCTGGCCGAAGGGTGATAAAATAAACCTGCAGCCGGAGCTGGAATACCCAAAGGGGACCACTCTGGTGTGGGTCGATCTTGTGAAGGGTCATCTCGGCCAAACAGCGCAGGAGATGAGCAAGAATAGCTGGACTGAGTGCCAAGGTGTGACCACTAGCTAGGGCTTCAACCACCGGCATGTTCTCGACCAAGCATTTGTTGGACTTGGTACAACAAATAAATTTGTTATACCAGTAGAAGATGAAGGTTTCGTGTTCCCCCTACCGTAGGTTCTTATCCCATCAACCGTCAAAGTGGAGATAGAGAGTGTTGTAGTTGAGAAAGTTCTTATAAAGTTTTTGAACTTCCTCCTTCGAAGGTTATTGGCCCTCTCCGCTCAGCATTTCAATGGCCCGATCATTAAACAAAACCTTCAAGTCAATGGTCGACGGGTACCTGAAGAGGGTAGCGTCAACTGGGATACCGAAAGGGGAAGTCCCTAAAATCGCGGTGATATCAAGGATAGTGGGGCCCATGGGGCCGAGGGGAAGGACCATGGTGTTGGTAGCTGAGCACCATAGGCTTGAGGTTTCCATAAGAAGCTATTTGTCCATGACGAGTTCCATGGACAAAAGACGAATGGCATCGTAAATGCCAAGAGCTTTCCATTGCTCACCGAAGATCTTTTCCATCCGAGCAACCCAGGCTGCCCAGGTCGTAGTGGTCGAGGGCCAGGAGCCCTGGGGTTTCGCCAAATCCCACCTCGACCATTCAAACCCTGACAGTAGGGGTGTTAGGCATTGATCCTTGAAGAGCTCGGTAATGGCTGGTGGCACTGCATCCTTGAAAAGTGGACCAAGGATTTGGTAGGGGGTGCTCATATCGCTCTCAAAGCGCAGAGTCTTAATTGAGCGTTGATCGATGATGGTCCCACATTTGTCGCATTCCTTAGAGAGCTTGGAAATGAAGGAGGCCATTGGAAATGGTTTCGAAGGGTTTTTTTTCTGGGAGAAAGTCAGGAGGTTTCTTTTAATCTTTGAGCAAGATAGAGTTTGGAAAATTTGAAAGCGTAAGAATGAATGATAGAAGGCCAGGTATTTATAGACTCGTGGAATGGAAGACCAAACGGGGATAGTGATCGAGAAGATCGCTAATAATGATGGAGTGATGGAGAATATTGACAGACCCAGGAGAAAGAACTGAAAAACTCGCAGACTAAGGGGTTATGATGATATCGTGACAACGTCCTTTTATGAAGAAATGACGTTTTGGTGTCCGCACGATCTCGAAGGGACCGAAAGATTCACAACTCGAGATTGTATGATGGCATGCGGCGACAAGTATATTGATTTGAAGACTTTTGGACATCCGCACGTCTTGAGGAATTCAAAAAATCTCGCGGATCAAGCGGGTAATGATGAAATGACACTTCAGGTCGGGCTGAGAAGATGACACTTGGCGAGATATCTGATGAGCTCAAGATCGTGCAATCGTGCTTCATAAATGCTCCTCGAGAAACGGAGCATCGTGTCGTTTCTTCAAGGTCAGGGCTCGGCCAGAGACTTCAAGCTGAAAAGTCCTCAGAAGCGAGGGGGCAATGTTTGGGCCCAAAATATTGGTTTGGGCCGAGATGTATTCTCGGCCTGGAAGGCCATACAAAAAAGGTTACTGTGGATCATTTAGTTCATGACTTCCTAATATAGGTCGGTCAAGTCATGTTGTGAGACGAGTAATTGAATCCTGGCGCAATAAGGAGTCTCGGCAAGATATGGATAAGAAGTGAATCCGATTTGATAAAGGACTAGGTTCAAAGTCATAGTGAAAATAGGACTGGTCGAGATCGTGTTTGATGAGAAGAAGAAATCCTAATCCGAGTAGGGTTTTAACTCGGTCTAGAAAGTGCCTGGTGCTATAAATAGAAGAGGTTGTGCATCGTTCAAGCCCCCTCCAATTCAACACACAACTGCCCTGCGCAAATTCTCTCAACAACCTTGAGACTTTTCCCTTTTCTTTTTTCGCCAACACACCTTCAGTTTGGATAAACAGCACTGTGAAGGCAACCAGTGATATCTTCAGTCGGCATAGATAGCACTGTCACCGTAGAACCAGCCAGTCTCGCAACATCTTCAGTCGGCATAGATAGCATTGCATCGAGGGTGACTGGTTACCTATCCAAGTCTCGGTCGAGAAGGATTTCCGAATCCTTATTGGTCGAGATCATCTCATTAGCCTTCTCGGTGAAGTGAAGTGTTACAGTTTATTAGGATCAGTACATTGCACGTCGAGTTGGTTTATGATTGGATACTCTCAAGTGGGATTTAGAGTTCGGCATTCCGACGGCCGAACCACGTTTATTGTTAAGACATATATTCACTTTGAGTATTTGTGCCCTTACACCTTGGTGTCTATTCGGCGTGAGTTTACTCTGACGAATACCATCATTGTGACCGAATCCAACAACAAGGACAATATGTGAACTTCGTAAGAATAGTAGCCTTGTCTTCAGGTTCGAGAACCCAAGAGGCCAAGACGTGTTCATTCCTTGGTCGCAATCGCGAGACGCAGAAGTTAGTCGCGCACCCAACACAACATCAACAAATTTTACTCCGAGGCCGAACTCGGCCGACGAGTTGGCATGCCCCGCATTCAACCGAATGACGTAGTTAGCTTATAGATTACTCGGCATGCGCGCCACGTAAGCTTGGTAGTTTTTAGGGTCAACAAATACACATGGAGTAATTCTGAAGCAGACTTCACAACATTTACTAGTTATATATAACCTTCTTCTCACAACATTTACTAATTCAGAAGCAGAGCTTTATCCTTTCGTGATCATGATTCATACAGTTACTAATGATATATAACCTTCTTCTCACAACATTTTTCTACAAAAGGAAAAGAACCGTTGATGCACTTAAGGGGAGGTTCAAGGTCACACCTTTTCAATACAGAATACCTAAACCCTAAGATAAATCAGAAGCAAAGTTCACAGATCAATTCAGAGCAGTTCACAGAGCAATTGAGATAATGATAAACAAGAAATTAATCTAAAAAATGTAATCAACAACTATAAACATGTTTCCTCCAGACCTTCTGAAGAAAAAAAAATGAATAGAGAAGTAATCAATTTTTCTTACTTCTCTCTCAATTTTTCTTGTTTCCTCCACAAACCCTAATTTTTCCCCAATTAATTTTTTCCCGACCCTCTATCCCCAACTTTTTTTTTCCCGACACCCATACACTCATCCCTTCGCTCTTCCCACCCCTCTTTTACTCACCCCTCTTTCACTCACTCTCCCATCTCCAAATTTAAAAATCCAAACAAATAAATAACGAAATTTGGGGATGGGAGAGTGAGTGAAAGAGGAAGGACACCGAGCCAGAGAGCGCGACCTGGAGAACGAGAGAGATCGTTGGGAGGAAGGATGGTTTCTTTCAGATATGGTGTAGCAAGCTGAAAGCTCCAATCTTTTCGTCAAGTTTTAGGATCTGGATAATAGCAGAAAACAATTAAATGAACCAAGGAAAAAAAGAAAGACTTGCTTAAAATATAAAGGATTTTTTTTTTTTTTTTTTTTTTGGAAGAGATGGCTTCACACCTGAAGGATTTTTTCTGAAACAAAGAGGGGAAGTGAGAGTGAGAGAGAAGTCTCGGAATTTGAAAGTCTTCGAGTGGGTTCTGGGGAAAATGGGGAAGAAAGCATGAGAAATGAGAAGGTTTAGAAAAATTCATTAACTTGTTACTGTTGTTCACCCATGTTTTGTTGAAATAAGCTGATTTTTGAAAGCTACCTTTTCCAGCTTTGGACTTTTACCTTTTTTTTCACTCATAATTTTGAAAATAAGCTGATTTTAAGTGTTTACTAAACACCTAAAATGTCCCAACTTTTTTTCAAACCCACTTTTAAAAAAAGATAAGCTAAGCCAAACTAGGGCTTAATTTGATATGAATGTTTCCCGTATTTACTTACTTGAAACGAAGGAAATCGTGAATTTAGAAAGTCGGTAAATTTTGGGCATGTTTACTCAGGTAATGAATTACGGTTTATACTGTAGAATCCATATACTTAATATTTCAAATATGTTGGTAAACACGTGAAGAGTCGAGAATCAAAATAATTATAACCCTCATGTGCTAGTAAATATGTAATCATTCGAATGTTAATTCCAGATAAGTAAACATGCGAAATATCTCAGATTTTGCGTGGTAGTGAGCTAGCCTTTCCGGATTTATATACATCCTGATAAGTAAACACGTGGGTAGGCAGCTAGCCTTTCCGGATTTATATACTTTCTGAGTGTACAAGTAGAGAAGTTGGTGGTAGGGTTTGGTCCTACTGGGTTGAGTTCAAACTTCAAAGTCAAATTGTACTCTCTTTGATGATTCAAAGAATCACAATCTTTTTTACTTCCTTCCTTTGATCATATGTAGTTTAACAAAGTTCACTTAATTAATCGTGGGGGACACTGATTAGTCGAAAAGCTTGTGTATAAAAGGCATTATCCTCACTTGAAAGCTTATCTGCTACAAAAATGGTGTCTCAGAGATTAAGTTTGGTCGTAGTCTTACTCTGTTCTGCTCTACTTACTGTTCTTTCGGCTCAGCCAAGCTTGGAGGTTGAAGTTGAGGCCTTGCATGCATTCAAGAAATCGATCCACGGCGACCCCAACGGAGCACTTGCAGACTGGACAGATGCAAACCATCACTGCAATTGGTCTGGTGTTGCCTGTGGCCCTTCCACAAATCGTGTCATTTCGATTTCCATGTATGACAAGCAGCTCAGCGGTCAGATATCACCGTTCCTCGGAAACATCTCAGGCCTCCAGGTTTTTGATTTAACTTTAAATTCATTCACTGGACATATTCCAGCTGAGCTGGGGCTTTGCTCCCAACTCTCTGAACTTATTTTGTATCAAAATGCTCTTTCGGGTCCAATTCCTCCAGAGCTAGGCAACCTTGGAAATCTTCGGGCATTAGATTTAGGTGATAACTCTTTAACTGGAAGCATCCCGGAGAGCATTTGCAACTGCAAAAACCTGTCACAGTTTGGTGCCAATTCTAATAATCTCACCGGAAAAATCCCATCAAATATAGGAAATCTTGTTAATCTTCAGCTCTTCGCGGTGTATCGCAACAACTTGGTAGGCTCAATACCTGTTTCCATTGGTAGGTTGAGAGTTTTGGAAGCTCTAGATTTAAGTCAAAACCAGTTGTCAGGTGTAATGCCCAGAGAGCTAGGGAATTTGTCAAATTTAGAAATGCTTCTCTTGCTTGAGAATTCTTTTTTCGGGAATATCCCTAGCGAACTAGGTCGTTGTAAGAAGCTTGTTAATCTTGAACTCTATGACAATCAGTTCACCGGAGGCATTCCTTCTGAACTTGGAGATTTGCTTCACTTAGAAACATTGAGATTGTACAACAATGGTCTAAATTCCACAATCCCACTTTCCATTTTTCAGTTGACGTCGTTAACCCATTTAGGACTTTCACAGAATGAGTTAACCGGAACAATACCAGCCGAGATTGAATCTTTAAGATCATTGCAAGTACTGACCCTGCATTCCAACAAGTTCACCGGCGAGATCCCTTCATCCTTGACAAGCCTGACAAATCTAACATATTTGTCAATGGGCATCAATTTCCTAACCGGGGAGCTTCCATCAAATATCGGGTTGCTTTATAATCTGAAAAACCTGACCATGAACAGCAACTTTCTTGAGGGATCCATTCCATCAAGTATCACCAATTGTACACATCTTTTAGTTATAAGCTTAGCTTATAACAGAATAACAGGGAAAATTCCACAGGGGCTGGGGCAGTTACCAAATCTTACTTTCCTTTCGTTTGGATCAAATAAGTTGTATGGAGAAATCCCAGATGACCTCTTCAATTGTACAAGCCTAAAAACTCTAGATTTGGCCATGAACAACTTTAGCGGTTTGCTGAAACCAGGAATTAGAAAACTCTCAAATCTCAGGCTTTTTAATGCCATCTCAAATTCATTTGTCGGGCCAATTCCACCAGAAATTGGCCAATTAAGCCAACTTATCCTCCTTTCACTTGCTGAGAATAGCTTTTCGGGTCCAGTTCCACCACAGTTATCTAAGCTCTCTCAGCTCCAAGGGCTTTCCCTGCACGACAATGCTTTAGAAGGAGCCATACCTGAGGAAATTTTTAAACTGAAACAGCTAACCAATCTTCAGTTGCAACACAATAAACTGACGGGTCCAATTCCAGATTCTGTGTCGAAACTTGAGTTGCTTTCATACTTAAACCTCGGGCATAATATGCTCAATGGTTCCATTCCAAAAAGCATGGCTGGCCTTAATCGGCTGACAACCCTGGATCTCTCTCACAACCGTCTCTCGGGATCCATTCCTGGATCAGTGGTCTCAAGCATGAGAAGCATGCAGATATATCTGAACTTCTCATACAATTTCTTGGATGGCACCATTCCGGATGAGCTTGGTAAGTTGGAAATGGTACAAGCCATTGACATTTCCAACAATAATCTCTCTGGAATCATTCCCAGAACGATAGAAGGCTGCAAGAACTTGTTCTCTTTTGATCTATCGGGGAACAAACTTTCTGGTTCAATTCCAGTTGAACCTTTTGCCCAGATGGACATCCTCACAAGCTTGAATCTTTCAAGGAACAACTTAGATGGTGAAATCCCGGAAAAGTTATCAAATCTGAAGCATCTTAGTTCCCTTGACCTTTCTCAAAATCATCTGAGAGGCATTATCCCTGAGAACTTTGCCAATCTTTCCAGCTTGAAGCACTTAAATGTCTCTTTCAATGGACTTCAAGGCCATGTTCCAGACAGTGGAATATTCAAAAAGATGAATGTGTCCAGCTTGATGGGGAACCCAGATCTCTGTGGTAACAAATTTCTCAAGATATGCAAAAAAAGTTCACACCGGCTGTCCAAGAAAACCAAGTTTATCCTGTTGGTGCTTGGATCTGCTTCTCTACTTCTGGTTCTAGTGCTCAGTATTCACATTCTCCACCGCTTCACCAACTCACGTAGACCAGAAAAGCTTGAGGATCCAGAATATGAGTATGCTTCAGCATTGACCCTCAAGAGGTTTGATCAAAAGGATTTAGAAACTGCCACCGGTTGCTTCAGCAAAGATAATATTATAGGTGCAAGCAATTTGAGCACTGTGTACAAGGGTGAACTAGAAGACGGGCAGATGGTAGCCATAAAGAGATTGAATCTGCACCAGTTCTCTGTCGAGTCTGATAAATGCTTCAATAGAGAAATCAAGACACTGTCCCAACTACGGCATAGGAATTTGGTGAAGGTACTCGGTTATGCATGGGAGAGCATGAAGTTAAAGGCCTTGGTCCTGACGTACATGAAGAACGGGAACCTGGACAGCATTATACATGAAGATGAGTTGAATAATTGGAAATGCACATTATCTGAGAGAACCAACATTTTAATTTCAATAGCAAGCGGATTGGATTACCTGCATTCGGGTTATGATTTTCCGATTGTTCATTGTGACTTGAAGCCTTCTAACATATTGTTGGATGATGACTGGGTGGCCCATGTGAGTGATTTCGGGACAGCTAGAATGTTGGGTGTTCATCTCCAGGACGGGAGTAGCCTTTCCTCAGCATCAGCTTTCCAAGGAACAATTGGCTACCTGGCACCAGGTGACCCTTTTTAGTCTTGCCCTAAATTCCAACTTTAAACAATGAAAGTTATAACTCATCTCCATTGCTTATATTTTATATGCTGATAGTGTTCATGCAAATATGCAGTCAATCAGTTGGAAACAACTTACACCAGACTTTTCTTTTCAATTTCAGAAACTAATATTCAAAGCAAATACATTCATCTCTCTTTCTCCTTCTTTTAGTCTTGCTCTAAATTCCAACTTTAATATGTCTGAAAATACAATGTTATCACTTTCCATGGTACTCACCAGCTTAAAACATGCCTCTGCAGAATTTGCATATATGAGGAAAATCACAACTAAGGTCGACTTATTCAGCTTTGGTATAATAGTGATGGAGCTGCTGACAAAGAAAAGGCCAACAGGACTTATGGAAGAGAATGGGCTGCCAGTGAGCTTGTCTCAACTTGTGGAGAAAGCCGTTGCAAATGGAACGAAGACGCTTCTTCAAGTTCTGGACCCTATGCTAGCTTCAAATATCTCAACGGAAGGGGAGAAAATTGCAGAAGAGCTACTTAAGATAGCCTTGCTTTGCACCAACCCGGATCCTGACAACCGACCTAACATGAATGAGGTGTTGACCACCCTTCTGAAGCTGAAAAGGGAAACATAGTACAACCACCATGGTGATTATATTTCACAGTTCAATAAATGTTGAATCAGTTTCAGCGATGGAAGATAGGAAGAATAACGTTGTCTCATCGTGCAATAGTTATTGTGCAATGAAACGTATAAACTTCTTATATGTTCCACAGACATATTCAAGTTTCACAATGTTTTGTAGAATCGAACTCTGATGTATTAAATTCCATTTAAAGTATAGCAGTCACTTGGATGCCAAAAGAACATTTCCCAATGAAAATTGGGTTGAAAGATTGAAAAACAACCGAATTTGATGAAGAAAGATTGGATCTTTCACTTAATTGTTGCATAAACCATAAAATAATGAATACATGTAAACAACAGTTAGGAAAAACGAATTACATAACTACTTTATGCTAAGAAATTCAGATTTATGCAGAAATTCTTACAGTTCAAGACAGAGAATAAGATAAAGAGTAAAGTTTTGGTGCCTTGATCAATCTGTTGGGGGAGGATCTTTGAGTAAAAAATCCCCAACAGTCGAAGGGAATTCCAAGCCTCCAAAACCATGATCAGCACCATCAGAAACAAAAGAAGCTTTTCCCAAAAGCAAATGTGCCAACCTGAAAGGTTCAATACTCCCCTCCCCACCACCATTCATAAAGCACTTAATCCAACCCTCCAACCTCTCCACTTCTTTCCCACACTTCGGCCCCTTCACCCCAACAATCTTCTCATAAAACCCGCCTTGACAACGACAAGAACCACCACCAATGCCGCTACCACCACCACAACAATCACCCCTTTCTTCCTCTCCTCCTTCACAATTAGACAAACCCAAGAGTTCAATTAACTCTCCAATATCGCCGATTGCATAATTTTCGGTGTCATTGATGGTTTCGGGTTGATGCAGGGCATTCGTTTGAGGTGGGTTTTGTTGGGTTGGTGGGAAAAGTAGGGAGCATGAGAGGAACGCCTCTGGAGGTTCACCGCTCTCTTGCAATGCGTTTAAGCTCTGATTGTTGTTGTTATTGGACTGGTCAAAGTGGAGATGTAATGGTGAGCTTAGTGATTCCTCTTCTGTTAAAAGCTTGTTGCTTTGTAACAATGGTGATGGCGAAATACTGGATTTTTTTTCTGGGTTCTCTAATTTCAGTCTCTTCTCAACCTATGGAATTAAATACCAAGAAAAGAAAAACAAATTCAAGACCAAGAAACACACTAAACTAAATCCATAAAGTAATGTAAAAAATCTGGGAAACAGAGAAATAGATGAACCTGTTTCAGGGAGGAGAAGAAATTGGAGTGCAGAGACGCTGGTGACCGTCCATCTTTCATGTTTGACTTGTGTTTCAGAGGGTTCATACTTGATAGCTTATATAGTACCGATAAAAATTTTTAAAAAATATTGCTAGGCAGACTGCAATTTGTAAATTACCTTTATATCATCTCTCAAATACAAGAGGTCCCTGTTTAGGGTTCGTTTTAATATTCTTTTAAAATGATTGAAAACGTTTTTAGATAAAATAATTTTGAGTTCCAAAAGTACTTGAAGTACTTTCTACAAGAAGTCTTTCAGAAAGCACTTTAAGTGCTTTTCCAGGATTTATTTGCATATTTACTAAAAATTGGTTCTAAAAATATTTTCATTAAGAACGCTTTCAATCATTGTAAAAACACATCCAAATGAGCTCTTATATAGTGAACCTGTCTACAAAAAAAAAATTAGGGTGTCAGGAACACGGGCAGAAATTCGAAGTGTCATAATACAATTGATTAATTTTTTTTTAAGTTTCTAATCAATTGTAAAGACACTTAATATTTCGAGCTATATTCCCGCCACACTAAAAGAATCTCTCCTTACTTAATGTAGTTTAGAAAATATAATCTCTCTGACAACACCAATAGAAAAAATGTAATCGCAACTACTTAAATGATAATGTTAAGGAGACTACATTAGTAGATAAAATTTTAAAAATTAAAGTATATAGAAGTTAATAATTGGTTTATTACTTAACGGTTGATAAACGTGTTCATTCTTATTGATGACATATCATTTAATTTACAAATTTAATCTCTCTAGTATTACTCTTATCCTTTTAATGTAGCTAAATTCGTTAGGCAGTGCCCTCTGCTCGGAATCACTTAACAATAACAGTACAGTAAGATATTTTTTCCAAGAGGATATTTTTTTTTTAGAAGAGCGTTAGCATTAGTGGATTAGATAATAAATGGTTAGGAGGATAAAATTTAGTGGGACCGAACTCATACCAGAGTGTATAAACATAATTGCAGAATGCGCGTGTTATCTTAAACTACACTAGCATATGGGCACACACAAAGTGTGTGAGAAAATTTTTTATTTTTGTTTTTGAATTAGAATGAGAAAGGAAGAAAGTGATAGAGAATGTGGGAGTGAGAAGTTTTTTTTTTTTTAATTAGAGATATGTTAGGATTACATGCAGGGGAGGCTTTGAGAAAAAAAAATAGCAAAATTTGGTTGTGTGAAATTACATTTTTGCCCCATATTTCTTATTCATGTTCTATTTCAATTAGAAGGTTAAACTGATAATTTTATAAGATCTTGATTGACAATAAGTGTTTTATTAATTAGTACAAATTAATCCAGGAGACAAGAGTAAGGAGCAAGTTACATTTTACTAGCCAACTAGTAACTTAAGCCACATTTGCTCGAATGTTGTAACTTAGATTAATTAGATTAGAATATCCTCCAAATAAACAAACGGCAGATATATTTGACAAATGTTGAAAAAAATTGAGAAATTTACTCCATTCAAATT
The DNA here is from genome assembly GCF_916048215.2 of Malus sylvestris. Classification (NCBI taxonomy): domain Eukaryota; kingdom Viridiplantae; phylum Streptophyta; class Magnoliopsida; order Rosales; family Rosaceae; genus Malus; species Malus sylvestris. The sequence goes on from NC_062264.1 coordinate 41,137,820, forward strand.
CAGCATTACATAAATAGATAATTCACATTTTTGTGCACTAGGGTTCGCCCACCAATCTACAACATGAACAAATTTCCCCACTCAAATCCACACTCAATTAAAGGGACTCACAACATGTCTTCAACACTTCTCATACTCTCACTCACTTTCCGGGTACAAAGTTTGTGGCGTAGTTCCAGGCATTGTTGGCAACTGGGTCTGCAAGGTGGTCGGCAAGATTCTCCAATGGTCCCTTTCCGGTGACGATGGCCTGGACAAAGAATCCAAACATGGAGAACATTGCCAATCTTCCATTCTTGAGCTCCTTCACCTTGAGCTCGGCAAAGGCTTCTGGGTCGTCAGCAAGGCCCAAGGGGTCGAAGCTTCCGCCGGGGTAAAGGGGGTCGGTCACCTCTCCGAGGGGTCCGCCGGCAATTCTGTATCCCTCAACCGCTCCCATCAACACAACTTGGGTAGCCCAGATGGCCAAGATGCTCTGTGCATGGACCAAGCTAGGGTTTCCCAGGTAGTCGAGACCGCCCTCGCTGAAGATCTGGGCTCCGGCCTTGAACCACACAGCCTCGCCGAACTTGACACCGTTGCGGGACAAGAGCTCGGGGAAAACGCATCCAAGAGCTCCGAGCATGGCCCATCTGGAGTGGATCACTTCGAGCTCACGGTTCTTGGCGAAGGTCTCTGGGTCGGCTGAGAGTCCAGCGGTGTCCCAGCCGTAGTCACCGGGGAACTCGCCCTTGAGGTAGCTTGGGGGCTCACCGGAGAATGGGCCCAAGTATTTGACTCTGTCAGGGCCGTACCATGGGCTGCCAGAGGAAACTTGTTTGGTAGCAGTTTTCCTCATGGACACTCTTCCGTTTCCGAAAAGCTCGGTGGCTCCCGGGGAAAGTTGCACGGCTTTGCCGGCGAAGGTTGGGGAGGAGAGAGCCATTGTGGAAGCAGCCATGGTTGAAAGAGAGAATTGAGGCTTGATTGATGGTTGGTGAAGTTAATTCGCATTTATGGTGCGTTAGCTATCAAAGCCATTTATCTTCAAGAAACTAATGAAAATGCCTTGAAAACTTTGAGTTTTAATGATAAGGACAACATAAAGGGTAAAGTGAATAGTACCAGGATTGCCTTTTAATGTAAAAATATGGTTTTTCGTTAAAATGAACAATACCAGATGTTTTTCGTTAAAGTTCCCTTTATCTTATGCTATCTAAAGCTTTAATCTCATTGGGCTGCCAAGATTTTTCTCTTGTTTTCGTTTGCCACATGTCTGTCTCTCTAATCCACCACGTCCTCAAATTCAATCCCTGGCGTATAACCAATGTGCCACTGACACTCTCTAACAATCTTGAAAAAAATCTACAAGCTGGTAGTTGGAGAAATTTTTTACTTTCCGGAACGGTACTACATTATGTGTTATATATAAAGAAAAGTTGTATTTTTCAAGTTCTTAATTTCTTATACAAATATTTAATCATTTGTATAGGAACATGTAGTTTACTAACTCACATTCCAACCATATTGAAATTTTTTTTGGTACGTTGGTGCATTCGATAAGATATAGTATGAATTATGGTAAAATTAAAATCTAAAAAAAGTAATTAATGTCGCTGGAGCGTTACAGATAGGAGTCGTGAGAATGCCTTATCAACGTCTGTCGAATATGTTAGGGTTGATTATATGGTAACCTTCAGAAAAAAGTTAATGAAAAATCGAGTGGTAGGCAGAGGGTGTGAGAGAAAAATATCTCTGCAGAAGAAGAAAAAATCTTTGTGTTAATCTTGGTCCACTTCCCAACTTATTTTAACGAACCGCATAAAATTTGGAAGCAAGCCATTATACCAAAACTAACGGTATTTTTTTCGAGAGGCTGGTAGATCGGTATTCATTTAATATTATTAATATTGTCTTAGTTTAATCACTTATTATTAGGTATGAGTTTTATCACAAATAGTTTCGATGATATTACAAATAAAAACTCACATATATTTATATATTATTTTATCTAATATGATCGATGTGGGATCTTATTCTTAAAAAATATATATATACAATTTGAAGTTGTCTCCTATTAAAGTAGGAAACATGATTTCAGAACAAAAGGGTTATCGTGAAAATTCTGCAGCTGGCTATAGAAACATATTATTTGACTAGTTTTTATTTTTTATTTACTTATTAATTTGGCTAGTTGATTGGCAGCCATTGGAAGTGGCTTCATTAATTCATGCCTAGCAATGCAGCAATATTCTGAGAGGTCCAGAATTTGGAAACACGTAGGTGTACATTTGCATGGTAGAATTAGGGTTTGGTCCTACAGAGGAAATCCTCTACCATCTCCAAGCACAGAAAGCCTATCCAATTGGAACAATTGGCAATGCCGAATTAGACAAACTAGTGGTGCCCATGCATGTCTTTAGATTTTTCAAACACTGGACAGAGATCCACTACGAATCAATTAGCCAATCTAGACTATCTGACGGTTCTATTAACTTAACTTCTTCTGTTGGCCTACCTCATCACATAAATCAAGGGCTTCGATTTCTCATCGCACAAACTAAAGACTCGAATTTCCGGTCACTAATTAAGGTCTCAAAGTCCAAACTGTATAATCCAACGACTGTTGGTACTGGTGGTAGAGGGTGCCAACCAGACAAGGAAAATCCACCATCAAAATCTCACAACCAATGAGAATTAAGATGTTGATTTTCTAGGATAAGGGCACTGATCTATATAAGCCATGAAGTCAATCACAACCACCCATCATCCTCTCTTCCCTCAACTGTTTTTTCCTTCTACTTGTATCAAAATTAGTTTTGCAATGGCTGCTTCCATGGCTCTCTCTTCCCCAACCTTCGCCGGCAAAGCCGTGCAACTTTCCCCGGGAGCCACCGAGCTTTTCGGAAACGGAAGAGTGTCCATGAGGAAAACTGCTACCAAACAAGTTTCCTCTGGCAGCCCTTGGTATGGCCCTGACAGAGTCAAGTACTTAGGCCCATTCTCCGGTGAGCCCCCAAGCTACCTCAAGGGCGAGTTCCCCGGTGACTACGGCTGGGACACCGCTGGACTCTCAGCCGACCCAGAGACCTTCGCCAAGAACCGTGAGCTCGAAGTGATCCACTCCAGATGGGCCATGCTCGGAGCTCTTGGATGCGTTTTCCCCGAGCTCTTGTCCCGCAACGGTGTCAAGTTCGGCGAGGCTGTGTGGTTCAAGGCCGGAGCCCAGATCTTCAGCGAGGGCGGTCTCGACTACTTGGGAAACCCTAGCTTGGTCCATGCACAGAGCATCTTGGCCATCTGGGCTACCCAAGTTGTGTTGATGGGAGCAGTTGAGGGATACAGAATTGCCGGCGGACCCCTCGGAGAGGTGACCGACCCCCTTTACCCCGGCGGAAGCTTCGACCCCTTGGGCCTTGCTGACGACCCAGAAGCCTTTGCCGAGCTCAAGGTGAAGGAGCTCAAGAATGGAAGGTTGGCCATGTTCTCCATGTTCGGATTCTTTGTCCAGGCCATCGTCACCGGAAAGGGACCATTGGAGAATCTTGCCGACCACCTTGCAGACCCAGTCGCCAACAATGCCTGGAACTACGCCACAAACTTTGTTCCCGGAAAGTGAGAGCTCAGGAGTTGTCTCGTACTTTTGTTTGTATTGTTGTCGGTGATGTAAATTTGGTACCAAGTAATGGACAACAATAATTTGAATTATGTGCTACAATTTGTGTCTGAAATTAAGAGATTACATGGTTCAGATCCACCTAAAATCTTTCGGGATCTGTTAATCTCGTATGTGCGGTCAGAAATTATTTTAAATATTTTTATTTAAAATTAAACATAAACAGTACTTGACAAAAACTAACCGCACAATGTACGATGAACGGACACGATTTACGGATCCTCAAGATCCTTACCAAAAGCATCCGGAGAGGATCCAGTTGGAAATCCTTCCTCCAAACTAGAATTTTTTATTTCAAAAAACCTCGATTCAATTTAGGCATAACAACAACTCAATCGATTCCTTTACTGGAACAACAATCTTTCTTGAGTACATACAAATACAGACATTTAGCATCAATACATGTTAGTTTGAGTGTTAATCCCATCCGTGTAAGTTTATCTTATGCTACTAGTTTGAAATCCAAATAAAGAAGAAGGGAAAGTGCATAAGATAGTCGACAACCAACACTTTATTCTTCATATCGAATCGAATCGTTAAGATGTGAATCCTAAACGAACATATCAGTTTGAGTGTTGAATTTGATTCAACATATTAAACTGAGTGATAGATGACCGTTGCTAAAATATGTGCCGGCAGGATCCGAATAAAATCATTCCGAGTTTACGACCAGTACCAGCTCGGTTATTTTAATTTGCTTCTACGAAGGAAAAAGATACAACAATTACGAGAACAAAATATTGAAGCATTCAAACGACAATTAGTATTGCTCCAAATGGAGATGATTTTGAACATTTATTTGTTTCATCTCTCTTCTATATTTTGCATATAGAAAATGACCTGAAAGGTATACAGTCAACGACGACAACAACAACAAAGCCTTATCCCACTAAGCGGCGTATACAGACGAGTTTGGTAATTATAGTAAGAACCTAGTCATTAGCATACAACAACAACAGCTGGTTTTATGAACAAATAAATGGCGATCGAATGTTAAAAAATGAACATTTTTACGAAGGCCGACTGTTAAAACCACCTCTGTCGCTACCAGCATTGAAGCATAACCCTTGCAGAACTTTAACATATTCGATCTCAAGCTTCTGGTGTGCTCCCTAGTCAGATTACTTCCATTAAAAATATGCATCCATATATTGAGCTTACCAGTCTTAGCTCCAACTTGTCAGAGACGAAGTCACATAGCGTCGACATGTCTGGTTTAGTGAGGTATCGCAAAGCTCAAGTGCGAGCGGCTACCCTTGCTCTGGCCACAGACTTAGAGTATAGTTCTTCGTATTGTGATGCAGAAGTATCCCAACTGAAATCTATATTCATGACCTTCTGAACAAGCTGTTGCCAACTATCAGGGTTATTCATGTAGAGGTCGAAAGCACGTTCCATAGCACCGTTTAATCCCTGTCGGCATTTCCAAGTCAGGATACAGTTAATCATGGACAGGGAAAACTATAATACTGAAGTGGAGAAAAATCATGAGAATAACGGAGACAGATGATGCAAGGATGTCCTATCAAATTCCGAGCCTCGGGCACCACCAATGCCAGATAAAAAAGAAGAATGAAAGAAAAGAAAAACAAGAATGTGTATGTGTGCGAGATTTACCTGTTCGTCAGGAGTCAAGAATGAATATCCATTCCGAAACTGAAGAGGTACGGTGTCATCATCAACATCAAAGACACTGCAGACAAAGTATATAAGGAATTAAGTTTACTCTTTAACGAATATAACATAAATCGCTAGTAGAAGATACAGGCAATGGATACCCACCTATCATTTAGACCACCAGTTTTTCTTGCAATGGGTATAGAACCGTATCTCATGGCTATCATCTGCCCAAGAAAAATAAGACATTAATCCAGCACTACGTAGTGACTAGTGGGCAGAAGTTTTGCACAGGTAAGAGAACAGACTTTACCTGTGTAAGTCCACAAGGCTCAAAGATAGACGGGATGATGAACATATCAGAAGCAGCGTAAATGGTATGGGAAAGAGAATCATCATACTTCAAAATCAACCGAATATGATCATGATTCGCAAAATGACTTGCAATACCCTCAAATTCCCTCTACAGTAGAAAACACAGCAAGAAACCTTTCAGTTAATGGTTCTACTAATAAGTATTTACAACCACTTGTTAATCAAATAAGCCCGACAAACACACCACAAAGAACCCAACACGCGATATTAAATTGGACTTGAACCCAGAATCTTAGTAATATATTCGATTAGAGAATAGGTATAATGTTTGATAATCCATTAATCTTAACAATATATTTATATGATAAGAGACTGCCCAGACATGTCCCTTCTTGAGCATATATAACAACATAAAATTCTAACAGTAACGAACATAGCCAGGATATAATATCAAAACGGAAGATAAAGCAGTGCCTGAATATGATGCACTGGGCTAGAACCGAGAAGAACAAACTGTCCTCCGAGCTCCAATGTTCGATATATCGCATGTCTGATAAGATGTACACCTTTCTGTGGCACCAATCTTGTTATGCAGCCCACCTATTCAAGGAGTGATCAAACAGTTTCAACTAAGGACTAAAGTTGCTTGACCAATCACTCATCTGGCTTACCGAAAATAGAATATGATGCCATTTTATGGAGTGCAAAAATCAAATTTAATAGAAAATCAAATTACCAATGGCCTCTTGACATCTGCCGAAGAAAGCCGCAGAATTCTTCTTAATGCTTCCTTATTTTCTGCTTTCCCCTGACGATCATTAGCACGGTACTGTACTTTGAGATATGCATCAGTGGCAGGATTCCACGCATCAGCGTCAATACCATTTAGAATTCCAACGAACTTCTTAGAATGGAAGTTTAGTGTTGAATGGAGACCATGTCCTCCCTGTGATCATAAATAAACAACTATTTTTATACAAACGGAAGTTCAAGAATATCCAATAACATGGAAGCATGAAATGATACATCAGGCAAACCATATGACTGACACAAAAATTCAACAAATTGGCTAACTACACAAGACTTTTCACCCATAGCATCTTAATCAATTTCAAGGCTGTCTACCGTAAAGTTATTTTGACTATGCCATGAAAGTTCAAAACAGAGACCATGATGTATTTTTGCATGAGTAGGGAAGAGAAATGTTGTTCTCTTTTCTCATCTGTGAAGTGGTACTTATGCCCAAAAACAGAATAAAAGTGGGATATTGAGTGTCCAACAAGAAGAACCTATTGATTAGGAGCCACATAATTTACTAGAGTCCAACACCTGATGACTTCTATATCAAAGCTCTCATAGAAAAGCACATTTTTTAAAGTTTTTCTTTCATCTTAAAGAGGCCAACATCATCTCAACACAAATCCAAAAACAAAATCATACTCAGATGTTGTTATTCCTAACATGTCTGGAATCTGGATTACTACTTATACAAGAGAGACATATTTACACAATTTATGACAGAAATTAACATTTGGTGAAAATAATTAGATTCTCCAAAATCAAATGTTAAAAGCAAACAATGTCTCTAGGCTGGGACAGGGCAAGCAATTTGAATTTGAATCTGATATCTATAGGAACTCGTAAGTATGAGCAAAAGCCATACCTCAGCAGTCCGCACCTCTTGCGCATAGGTGGGCGATACAGTTGTCACAATATTGGAGAATACAACTGCACCCTTAAAGAGGAAAAACAAAAATGAAAATGGAATCAGGAAAGGTTTTGCCGACTCCTGAAAGATGCTGGTAATAGATGAATCAACAATTGCTGTACCTTAACAGCATTGATCCTATCATGTGCTGAGTTGTCCTGCATTCTATCTGGTCGATTTAGCTGGTGGACATCAAGACCACAAGATGCCAATTCTGAAGCACGCGCAGTCCCTTGGTATTCAAAGTTGTGGCATGTAAAACATATTCTACCTGAGTTTAATCCCTTTGGAGCATATAGATCCCAGTAAAGTGGTGCCTAAGAACAGCAACAAGTCAGTCACTGAGAGAACTAAGGCGGTCAAAGACAGCATGGTAAAAAAAATGAAGGGTTTAATGGTCCATACAACAAAAGCTGTCTGCCAATCATGGCAATGAATTATGTCTGGTTTCTTGCCAGATTGAAGAAGCAACTCAAGGGCTGCACGACTGAAAAAGGAAAATCGCTTGAAATCATCACGTTCCCCATAAAATTGTCCTCTCCAGAAGAATTTATCAGGATGTAGAGGCTCAATAAAGTAAACTGGAAGACCTGCATAATCAACACTAGAGTGAGCATCCAAGACTACAGTGCGAATCCAAGACAAAAAAAGTCATGCAAACAGAAACTTTCAATGTACGAACCTTCAACAGTGCCAACCCACACTTTATTTTTGAATAGTCGACCATCAAAGTATGACTCCAGCACCACATCTAGGGCCTGCATGTTAACGTGTAATGAGACTCAACTAGAAAAACATCTTTTCTAAGATTCATTAAGTATTCAGTTTACCATTAGGTCAGGAACACGATCGTACTGCATGCAGTCATATTTGGGAAGTATAATTTCCACAAGGTGTCCCTTCTTCTGCAGTGCTTTACCAAGACCAGCCACAACATCCCCCAAACCACCAACCTGTAAAATTAACTAGTTATGTTGATGGTATGTTTATCAAACCAAATGAAAGATCATTGAGTTGTCCCTATACATTTACACAAATATTAATGCTTAACAAATTCCTGAATCTGAACTGCTGTAATAAAAGTTATTGTAGCTTGACAAGTAAGAAACCCCACTCAGTTATCTTAATAGAATAAAGCAAAGAAAGATACAGATGTATAAAGGCAAGCTAATCTCACCTTAGCAACTGGTGCCATCTCTGCTGCAATATGAACGACATGCAATCCTGGACTAAAAATCAACAAAGTCGCAGATTAAATAGAAGCTTAAATACGTAAACCCTGTATTCTTCTAATACTAGAACGTTCATACCTTGTTTGTGATGATATCAGTTTGAGAAATGTAGACACAGCCTCATTCACGTTCTTTTCCTTGCATGCCATGTATGAGTCACGAAGTCGTCGATCTCTCTTCCAGACCATTTCTCTCAACACCTTGGCATCATCCATTGATATTTTTTTCTCAAACAACCAACCATCGATCATAAGCAATAAACGACTCCAAAATTCCCACGGCATATCATCCACAGGTTCATCAACTGCCCTTCTCTTGCTTTCTTCTTTTAGAGTATTTAGTGTATCTTGAAATTCCTCCACAGATTCTTGATATAATTGAACATAGGAATGTATCTCTTCGTCAGATCTTTGAAGCCGGTCCTCCATAAGTTTTATCTTCTGCTGCATTAGCTCATTATATTGTTGCATCTTTTCTGATGATTCTTTATAGATATTAGCTGTTTCAAGAGATTCTTCTAATTTATCAACTTTCTTTCGAATCTCTTGGTTCTGCTGTAACACGGTAATAGCTTGATCTGCCTGTTTGGTTGACTTATCTAGCAGTAGCTGCAAACTCTCCACCTTCTCCCATAATCCTTTGCATTCGACTTTAAGATTGGATAGTTTGGAAACATCTTCCTGAGAAACTGACAATTTCAATTCCAACTCTTTCAAGGCAGACTCTAAAGTCGACCGTTGTTTTTCCAGCATTACCACTCGTTCATCCGTATTCTTCACATAGCTAAGCTCCTCCCTAAGTGCTTCTACGTCACTCCTGAGGGATTGATTTTCTAATCTCAATGCATTCAGATTGGTAACAAGAGCATTGATACTAGTTCTGTATGGTACAGGAGCTTCTTCATTAAACAGCTCGTCTTCATTCTCAAAAATCTCCACCTGACCTCTTTCGACACCACCACCACTATTAAGATTCAGATCATTCCGCATCTCATCTAATTGGTTTTCTAGAAGTTCCACCTTTATTTTTTCCTGGGCAGCTACTCTAATCCGTGCATCGGTCTCTGCCAATCTCATTTCCAATGCATTCATCTCTCCTTGCAATGCCTCCTTCTCGCCAAGAATCTTGTCAAGGTCTTCAAGCGCATTAACCCGCGCTTGGTTGAGAATATGGATATCTAAGGCCACAAAGATATATACACATTTCACAAATCTAATAGAAGAGGCATAAACAGTAAGGCCTGTTTGGGACTGCTTTTAAAGACTAAAAGCACTTCTGACCACATTTGAAAAAAAAAAAACTTAGAAGCACTTTTACATAAGTCAAGTGCTTTCTCAACTGCATTTCAAAAATCATTTGAATTTCTAATAGAAATTTCGAAGTTTTCTAATAAAGGTGCTAGAAGTGCTTATGCCTGGAAGTGCTTCTAACAAAAGCAGTCCCAAACGGACCCTACATGAAACCAAATGAACAGGGAAGAGAAATATCATACTTTTCTCTGCATTTCTAATCATGTCAACCAAATCCTGTGTACTATACGCCTGTAAAGCCAACGAGTAATCAAATTTATGAAAATTGAACAAATATGTATATAAGAACCCTTGAGTTTCGAAAAGCAAAGGCGATGAGTTACCGAAGGATTTGCTTCATCAGACGGAGTCAGAGCCGTCGAAATCGAATCGTCTCCATTGGCAGTGCGAGCTTCGTCATCAGATACGCTTTCAATGGGGACGACTACGCCCGCCGAAGAAGCATTTTCAGATTCGGAGTCGTCGTCGCCATTGAGCTGGAAATCTGCAGTCGTCGAAGACTGTTCGACCGAGTCTTTCTTCTTCAGTCTCTGCCTCTTATTCACGCAATAGCAACTTCACAAGTTTGAAATTGAATCAAAATCATCATCAATCACTTGATCACGCAGATTGAACTTTGAGAATTTGATCGATAAACGAGCTCAGATAGAAGAGAGAGAGAGGGACCTGAGATTGCGGTGCCGGAGCTTGCAGGATGAAGCGGGAGTGCAGTGAAATGAAAAGCGGGAGCTCGAATTTGAGCAGTGCCTGGAGGTGGAGTTGGAGCCGCTAATGGTGAGCCCCTGAGTTACGAACCAGGTCGTTAGCCTGACCGCCATTGATGATCAACTCAAGCTTTCTCTCTCCTCTTTCCGTGGAGAGAGAGAAGAAGGAGTGAATGAGTAATATTATCTCTTTCTTCTCATCGTACGACTCGCGGTGTGTCCAGGCAGAAGCAATCTCCGGTCCAAGGAAGGTATTCGAATCTTCTCCCCTCTTTATTTTGTTATTTTTTATTTCATTTTTCACGGATTCAGTTTCTAGATCATTCTCTGCGTTGGATTAGTGGGAGTTAGTCAATAATAATTAAAAATTATTAAAATACATATGTGAGTATTTCTCATTTTAAAAAGCAAATTGACGTACCAGAACCGCTCGTTAATTTATGAAATGAAAAATTAATTTGTCGTTAATTTGTTACGAGATAGCTCATATTCTAAAAAATAAAAAAAAATGAATTGGATTAGTGAGCAATATTGAGGAGGTGAGGCGTAAAATGTAGATGAAAAGTTGGGCGCATCACACTCTTATCCAAATCGAATGGTGATGGGTGTGGGTATATCATCTTCAGATCCCTTCAATTAAAATAACTTTAATTCAACGGTTAAAAATAAGGGATCTTTTTAAAAATTATAATAACTTTAACTGTTAGATCAAATTTCAAATGTCCGAATTTGTTAATTGACAGGATTTGATGTAAGGGATCCGAAAAATATCTCTTTCCGTCGGTCAAAGGTCCATATTGGGCCCTTCCACAAAATTTGGAACTTAGGTCACATGAGATCAGTTCCACTCCTAGGGACATTAATTGTCGTCATTGTCACCTAAAGGGTTTAAACTTGTGAAATTGCAACATTAATTGTTACAATTAATTATTGTCATCGTTGTTACCTTTTGGGGCTGAAAGTTACTAGTTAATTAACTTTTATTTTTTTGCATTTTTACTGATTGGGCTTTGGCTATTCCTATTTTGTTGGGCTAATTTAATGTATTTATATTGGGATGAAACTGCTTACTTTGTTTTCGACCCAAAAAATAAAAAAATATTAAGTCTTGGGTGCTCGGGATTCAGATAAATATTTATTAGTTTTGCTCGAGGCCAAAAGTCCGGAAAGATATTGAGAGAGAGATGGAATGTAGAGAGAAGCAGGCAGGGAGAGGCAGAACCCAAGTGGGAAAAAAGATGGGGTGGAGTGAAAATGTTAACGGAAAGTTGACGGAATTATTAATTATGAGCTTTATTTTTAGCAGACTTTATCACAAAGATTTTAAGTTTGAATTTTTTTTTCTATGGTATTAACTTCCGATTATCCTATGACAACGGAGACCATTAAAAGCCATTATTTTGTGACATACGATAGTTAGGAATTGGAGTTCCTTGTGGTTGAATGCAACTTAATATTTTTCTGGAGAATAGAAGTCACCTGTGAAATCGCGAATTATGGAACTTGGAAGCAGCGTTTCGTAAAGCCGAGAAATTCATGGTTTCTATATAAATAGATAAATATCTTTGCAAAAATTCATGGTGCTGTGATCAGACACCGACGCTCCTGATGAACAAAGCCACCAATTTGTTCAGGAACCCATCTGTTTCTCTGCGCCTCAGCTCCTCCTTCTCGCACTCCGCTGCCCGGTCGCCTGCTCAGCCGCCGCACGACCTCGCTGCCTGCATAGCTTCCCTTCAAGCATGCGCCCGCCGCCAGAATCTCAGAAAAGGCAAGCAAGTCCACTCATTTATGCTCGCCAATGGCTTCCTCCGTTCCCCTCTCTCCACCACCAGCCTTATCAACATGTACTCCAAGTGCAACCAGATGGACGACGCCGTTTCGACTTTCAATTATCAGTCTTTTGACCACAATGTGTTTGCTTACAATGCTGTTATTGCTGGGTTTATAGCAAACGGGTTGGGTAGAGATGGGTTCGAGTTTTATAGAAGAATGCGGTTTGCCGGTGTTGTGCCGGATAAGTTTACGTTTCCGTGTGTGATTAGGGGTTGCAGTGGGGTTCTGGAGTTGAGGAAGATTCATGGGTTGGTGGTGAAATTTGGGTCGGAGTTGGATGTGTATGTTGGCAGTGCTCTGGTGAATACGTATTTGAAATTGGGGTTGATGGAGGAGGCACAGGAAGTGTTTGACGAATTGCCTGTTAGAGATGTTGTGCTTTGGAATGCAATGGTTAATGGGTTTGCGCAGATTGGGCGGCTTGAGGAGGCTTTGGCGGTGTTTAGTATGATGGGTGAAGAAGGAGTTGTGCCGAGTAGGTTTACCGTGACTGGGATCTTGTCTATTTTCGCTGTGATGGGTGGTTTTGACAATGGGAGAGCGGTGCATGGGTTTGCGGCGAAAATGGGGTATGATTCAGGTGTTGAGGTTTTGAATGCGTTGATCGACATGTATGGGAAATGCAAGTGTGTTGGAGACGCCTTGAAGATTTTTGAGATGATGGTTGAGAAGGATATATATTCGTGGAACTCAATTATTGCAGTGCATGAGCATTGCGGTGATCACGATGGGACTCTGAGGCTTTTTGATAGAATGTTAAGGGCTGGAGTTCTTCCTGATTTGGTAACCATCACGACGGTCCTTCCAGTTTGCGCTCGTCTGGCAGCATTGATGCATGGTAGAGAAATTCATGGATATATGATTAAAAATGGGTTGGAGAAGGATGTGAATGTTGACGATGTGCAAATCACCAATGCAGTTATGGACATGTATGCAAAATGTGGGAGCATGAGAAATGCTTATATGGTTTTCAATAAGATGAGGAATAAGGATGTTGCATCCTGGAACATCATGATCATGGGTTATGGCATGCACGGATATGGCAGCAAGGCGTTGGATGTGTTCTCTGATATGTGCAAAGTACAAATGAAGCTTGATGAGGTTACATTTGTTGGGGTTTTGTCTGCGTGCAGCCATACAGGTTTAGTCAGAGAAGGGCGTGAATTCTTGAGACAAATGAAGTCGAAGTATGGCGTGGTTCCAACCATCGAGCATTATACTTGTGTGGTTGACATGCTTGGTCGAGCTGGGCATCTTGAGGAGGCATATCAACTGGTGCTAGAAATGCCTATCGAGACCAATCCTGTGCTGTGGAGGGCATTGCTAGCAGCATGTCGACTTCATGGGAACCAGGATATCGCAGAGGTCGCTGTGCATAAGGTGATTGAACTTGATCCAGGTCACTGTGGTAATTATGTGCTGATGTCCAATCTTTATGTAGCGAATGGTCAATATGATGAGGTAACAGAAGTTAGACATTCAATGAGCCAGCAGAATGTGAAGAAGATACCGGGCTGTAGCTGGATTGAGCTGAAGGATGGTGTGCATGCTTTTATTACTGGTGATAGAGCCCATCCTAAAGCTAACTTTATTTATGCCGAATTAGACTCATTGACTGCTCGTCTTGGTGAGCTCGGATATGTGCCTCATTTCTAGAACTTGATTTGTACTGAAGTCCAGCGTGGTGGTTCTCGATGGATATTTTCCCCATCTTCCCCTCAATAGGCAGAAAACAAAACAAACAGGACAATTGACATTAAGAGTTACACCGGAGAGTGAAGAATCCATTTTTACTTGCATTTTTGGCCGAAGTGATCTTGATCTGCTCTTGCTTGGGGTGCAAGGTTGATCACTGCACTCACTGAACCGCAGAAGGGAATAGCTTACTACACTTGTGAAGAGACGGAAATTGAAGAGACATAAGAGAAACCAAAACTTATTTCGATGCTCTCATTTGGGGTGCTCTGAAACGCTATGCTGTGTTAGTCAGGATTGCTGAATGCTACTCGACCGTAGATCTCAAACACGAAATGGCTTGTGACTGTTTCGGTTCTTGGCAATGTTTAATCAGTGTTTGAAGACAGCTGCAGCAATTTCAAGGACTTGACAAGCATTTCTTCAGAACATTATGCAAAACAAACAAATTTTGAGCCATGAACATTTTTAGTATTTGTAATTTGTTGTTTTACAATGCAATATATTTGTTTCTTTTTCCATTTTTCCTTTTAGAAAGAGCAAAGAATGATCCCATATCAATAAGGCGACCCACTTTGCGAGAGTCGGGAATATCTATTGTACGTAGCCTTGCTCATGCTTTGCAAATAGGTTGTTTTCGTAATTTGAACCCTTGATCTTTCGTTGCCAAAGAGTAATCTTTTCATTGCTCCAACTCGTCCCCTCTTTAAAAAGGGACTAGCAATCGACACACGCGCTCCACCTGTACAACTAAATTTATTTTTTATTTTACTATGACTATTAATGAGCCCAGATGACAACTCAAAAAAGAAAAAGATAGATTAAAAAAGGGAAGAGAAAAGGTTGGAAAATGTGGGGAATGTAGAGTGTGAGGGGGGAGAAAAGTGAGGTTTATTTATTTTTTAATTTTTAAATAAGATATGTTATATTTACATGGTTGTGCTTGTGATGTTAGTATGGAGAACAGTAAAATTTGTGTTAGATGTAATTACTAAATTGTTCACGTTTTTCATTTTTGTTTAGTTCTGGTGAGAGGGTTAGAGTGGTAAATTGTTAAAGTTTTGATTGACAAATAAATTTTATTAATATGTTGGAGTTAGAATAAAGGGAAAAAAATGGAACTTTAACGAATAAAAAGTCAATTCTTTTACTATTTAATTTATCTTTTATTTTGTTCTTATAGTTAAAATTCAAAGTTTTTAAACACTTTTTATTAGTTTTACTGAAAAATAAAAAATAAAAAAAATTCCCGGGAATAAACCGAAAATTCCCGTTTGTTTCTTCGATCACTGCATCTGAGAGTCGCTTCCATATTTTCCCTAAAGTCCTCGCCTTTGACGGAAAGCAAAAGCCTTTCGATTCCCCAAAACATGGGCTGCGCCGTCGCAATCACTCTTTTAATCGCCGCCGCAACGCTGATCATCACTCGCTTCCTCTACGTCCTGCACCGAACCGGCAAACCCAGCAGCTCGAAAGGCTCAGCTCCCCAACCCCTCAGCACCCTAATCGTATTGGGCTCCGGAGGCCACACCGCAGAGATGATCAACCTGTTGTCCGTCCTTCAAAAAGACAGATTTGCCCCCAGGTTCTACATCGCCGCCGCCACTGATAACATGAGTCTCCAGAAAGCTCGACTGCTCGAAGAGAACGCCGATGAGAGTTCGAGCTCGCAGTTCATGCAGATCTACCGGAGCAGGGAAGTGGGTCAGTCTTATTTCACCTCTGTTTTGACTGCTTTGATTGCTTTGGCTCATGGGCTCTGGCTAATGATCAGAATCCGACCCCAAGTGGTAATCTTTTCACCTTTTCGGTTATTCGCAATTCCGCATTTTTGCAGTTTGTTTCTGTTGATATGAGACGTTGGAGATCAAATTGTTGATGATCAATGCTGTTGGTGTTGCAGATTCTGTGCAATGGGCCTGGGACTTGTGTTCCACTTTGTGTAATTGCATTCTTATTCAAGGTTTGGATTGATCCTTTTGATGTTCTTTTCTCATATTTCTTTGTTGGGTCATTGCGGTTTTCTGCTGTTATGAATTTCGGGACTTTTTCGATTAGTGAGGTGATATCGGAAATGTGCAGGTTGTGGGGATTAGATGGTCGTCTGTGTTTTATGTTGAGAGTATAGCAAGAGTGCAGAGGCTCTCCCTGAGCGGCTTGCTTCTTTACAAGTTACGGATAGCGGATCAGTTCTTTGTCCAATGGCCTCAGTTACAGAAGAAGTATCCCAGAGCTCACTATGTCGGTTGTCTCATGTAGTTGATCCGATTCTGCTGCTGCTATACGTGCTCTAACGTCCAGGTTTTCTCAATGTAATGTGCACTTCTCAAGTGTTTTTAAACGTCTACAGTTACTTTAAATTTAACTATAGTTGCCAGCATTGTTAACTTCTTACTAATTGAAGAAGAAACTGATATCATTGTGCTACGAGGATTGTGTAAAAATCGTTACGATATTTATAATCTTTCTTAGGGAATACTTGAAATCAAAAGTTATGCATAACTGGCTTCAACTTGTAACCTCATGTAATTTAACAATGATTTCATTCTAGTTTATCAAAACGCAGCATTATATCTTTACCTTTTAGGCTCTGCAGTCTTCCCTTTTCTAGTTCACACTTCCACGTGATGATGTTCTGTACATATTTGGCACTCATAATGTTTCAAAATGTTGACGTTTTAAACTTTTCTGTACATACTGAAGGCATATCTCTAAATCAGCATGTCATTGATAAAGTCGGTTTGGTTATGTCCAATGTACATACCGTTTTTGACATTCAAACTTGAAGGATTAGTTTTAGTTGACAAAACTTTTGTGCAGCAAAAAGACCCCGGTAACTACTGCAGACAACAAAGAAACTGACGTTATAAGAGTCTGTATCTTGTATAATTATTTGATTTGATGAACACAAGTTATGATTAATCTTCACAGCGAAGGACAATGCCCAGAACTTTTACTGAACATGAATGGAACAAATAGGTCTAGATGAAATGTTTCCATCTTCAAATAAAGTGTGTTTGCAGTGCTTTCTTTCCTTTGTTAATGGATGTCTGGTTGTCCATCTTATTAGTCGCTCAGAAGTTGGCCTCTTTAAGTAAAGGAATCATTGAAATTTCTTCTACATGTTTAGTTTCAGATTTGGACTCTGAATCGTCAAGGTAGTGCTGATAGAGATATGACGCAAAGCCCCAGAGGGCCAACAACGTGGCAATCACCTTTATTCCATCCATGTTATCATTGAAGAAGATTACAGCTAGAACTGGAATGAAAGGTAAGCCGGAAGCACTTATGAAATTGGAGACTAAAGAAGACACCTCAAATATCAATCCTATGGCGCCAATGTTGAAAGTTTGACATGCTGTAGCTGTACAAATCAAAGTCAGGAAATAGGATAGCCTCCCCAACGCAAACTCCTCCATCTCGCTCTTTAAACCCTTCCATTCTCCAGTGACAAAAAGTCCCACTAGTGTAGCACAGGTTGCAATTAGAGATTCGTAGATTATCATTTCCAATACAGTTACAAAAGTTTTTGCTTTTAGAACCTTTTCGAAGGAGAACTGTGTGAGGGAGAACATCAAGCCGTACCCAGCTGATGCACCAACAGTGCAAATGACCCCAATCGTATACCTCTCTTTGGAGACTCCTGTGAGGTTTGCTGAGTTGGGGTGAAACACAAGCAGGGTGGAGGAGATGGTGAGAAGGACTAGAGAATTGACTATAAAAGGAGTGAACTTTTGTGAATTAAGGCAGAAAGAGAAGAAAGCATTGAAGGCCAACTGCGATGCACAAATGAGTGAAAAGGTAGAAACTGGAAGGTACAAGAGTCCCATAGAATACAACAAGCTGTCTGTTGCTAGTAATACATCAAGAGAGAGATTCATCGCTGTCAGTACTGAGGCAGATGGTTGGTGCACATTGCTATGTGCGGCGATCTTTTTGGATGATAAGATGCAGTGGTAAGGAATTAGGATAGGAAACCCTGTGAATTGCACTAGTGTTGCCATCCATATAATTTTTCCACCTTTGTCATAGTACAGTCGGCCCAAGAGTATAGCTGCTGACTGACCGGAGAGGATGAATAGCGTATAGATGGTGATACGCACCCATCGTGTAAAATCTCCGGGCTGAGAAGTTGTTACTTGGTGGGGGGTTTTCTTAAACTCAAGTGCATTATCTTCTTCAGCTTCTTTAACTGGTATGAAACACATATTTGGATTTCCATGGAATTAGCTTCATCTATGATTTAGTTCATCAATAAAATCTCATTTTT
The DNA here is from genome assembly GCF_916048215.2 of Malus sylvestris. Lineage (NCBI taxonomy): Eukaryota > Viridiplantae > Streptophyta > Magnoliopsida > Rosales > Rosaceae > Malus > Malus sylvestris. Next base: position 41,156,162 of record NC_062264.1, read on the forward strand.
TCTCTCTATAGCTTATGAATATAATCGATCTGTCAACTATTCGGTGTTTTTTCTTCGTTCCTCCATTGCAGATATGTGCTATAATTCTACAGCTAGATAGTTAAAACCGTCGAAACAATTTTCCGAATTTATGCAGAAAAACCATATAAAAAACACGAAAACCAGGAAATCGTTTGTACATATAGAAATCTGACTTACCTACGATGTGGGGTTGCATATCTTGAGCTGTTCCCATGTCAGAGGTGTAATTTTAAACTGATATACCAGAGAGAGAGAGAGAGAGAGAGCGAGAGAGGAGGAAGAAGAAGAAGAGCTCTTATGTAATATGGAAAACCTGAAATTCTTGCAGGTGATGGAGGTATCACTATCAAGACGTTACGACACCGTTTTAAACATTTTTGGAAAACATACAGGCTGCATCAATCAGTATGTAGAGCTACTGGTATGATTTAAAACATGTTTCAGGCCGTTCGAAACAAGATTCAAGCGGAAAGCAACAGCCTTTCATCAGGACAATTGGTAAGCTTGTAAGTCTATTCTTTTACATGAAACCAGAGATTGATCTACAAAACAGACCTCTCTATTCAACCCTTAAGGCTTTCGAAGCTTCATCATTTCCGGCGTTTCTATTCTCCGTCTTGGACTTACGATCGTCGATGTAGTGATGGTACGCGTACGAAACAAATCCCCAAATGCCCAAAACCATGGCTATTCCCTTGATTCCATTCATTTTTTCATGGAAGAAGATCACGGCCAGAACTGGAACGGCAGGCAAACCCAAAGCACTTATGGAGTTGGAGAAGAGGGAAGAGGCCTCCAAAATCAAGCCTACTGCTCCAACAGAAAAGACCTGCCATGTTATTGCTGTCCATGTCAAATTCATCACGTAGGATACCTTCCCTAGCTTATACCCCTCCATCTCACCCTTCAAATGCTTCCACTCTCCGCTAGCGAAAAGTCCGACCACGGTAAAACAGGTTGCAACCATATTTTGATACACTATCATGTCCATGAGCGCTCTAAACGTCTCCCTTTTTATAGCCCTTTTGAAGGCAAGCTGAGTTAGGGAGAGCGTTAATCCGTATCCGGCGGATGCCCCTACAGTGCATAGGAACCCGATTGCATACTTTACCTTCGACCCTCCACTTGGATCATCGCCTCCAGAGTCGTCTTCACCTTGGAACGCGAGGAGGGTGGAGGAGATGGTGAGGAGAACTAGAGAATTCACAATGTAAGCAGTGAACTTTTGCGCGTTGAGGAAGAATGAGAACAACGCGTTGAAGGCCAACTGAGATGCACAAATGAGGGAATAAGTAGATACAGGAAGGTAAGATAGTCCTACGGAATACAAGTAGCAGTCTAGGGCTATCAGGAAGCCAAGAGAGACATATACTGATGCGACGACTTTGGTAGACGGTGGTTTTGATGGGATAGGACTACCTTTTGGGGTTGGATTATTTCTGCTTGCTGGGATGAAATAGTAGGGAAGCATGATAGGAAAGCCACAAAGTTGTACTACTGTCGCCAGCCAATTGCTTTTGGCGCCTTTGTCGTAGTACTGTTTTCCCAAGAACGTTGCAACTGACTGGCCGGCAATGACGAGGAACGAGTAAATGGCGATTCTAATCCACCAGTTGACGCCTCTGCGCCGCGGCAGCAGTGATCGGTCGGAGGCATCTGAAGGCCCTGATGAATTTGTTTCATCTTCTCCATTTGCTTCCTTAACTATAACAACATATATTTACAAGGATCAGTATTAAGCTTAGGATAATAACAAGGTTGGGATTTTGTAGATTTCTCCCCCCCAAAACCACCCCCAACTTGTAACTATTATGACTCGCGTTAAGTTGTAATAAGAACATAATTCACTTCTCGTAATTTGATTCACTTAACATATATCAATCGAAAGTTCTAAATAGACCGGCTCATAGCATTGTCTAGGTGAATGAACAACTGGATATACGGTCAAGAATTCCGGTGCATAGTAGATAAACTTTAAATCAGTTGCTATATATACTCAGAAAAATCACATAGAATAGAAGTAGACTTACCTCCAATGCTGAGCTGAAGTTCTTGAGCTGTTCCCATGTCAAAGATGAAAAAACTCACAAACAATGGAGGAGAGAGAGAGAGAGAGAGAGAGAGAGAGAGGCCTTGTTTTCAACTCACATAAATTAAGTAAATGAAATGCATGCTGGCGGAAAAGGATCCTCTCCGGATTCTCTTTGCGGAGATCCAAGAGATCAATCAATCACGTCCGTTCATCGTACATCGTGTGGTCATAAATTATTTAAAATTAAAAATTAAAAATTGAATGTAAATACTATATAATGATTTCTGACCGCAATATGTACGATGAACGGATGTGATTTATTGATTATCCGAATCCCGACAAAGAGGATCCGGGGAGAGGATCATTTTCCCATGCTGGCTACGACTCATCTTGTAATTTGTATTATTGTTGCTTTTTTTATATATTTTTTTGTGTCCTCAGAAACTGCGAGCTACAGACAAGGATATCACATTCATGAAAAATAAAACGGACCAAATTGGATCACTCAACCTTGTCCGATACATGATTCTACCTGTTTTCAGGCGGCTGAGATCATTGAACAAACCCTTCTAATGCCGACACTTCATTTTGTGGGCCCCCTACGTATATTTGAGCACAAGAACTTCAACTCCCTTAAGTTTTCAATCTCGAAGATATGGTAGTTAGCAACTTGGCGTTTACTTACTTGAAAGGAAGAATTACTGTTAAATATATTATATATATTCTCCTTTTAAAAATCTATAAGAATAGCAATCCAGATTCTCTCCGAAATTATGGATTTAGAAATCTGGATCGTTGAGAAGTGAGAGATCCGCACCCTTAGTTTGTATGAGATAGACCGATAAAATGAACTAATAACGAACGCATGATCTGAATTGAGTGATTCAAATATAAATACGTTCGTTCCGAACGCAAAAGTACGGTGAGGATCTTAATAGCAACCTCCAAATTTGGTGTCTTGTAGAAAGTCGACTAGCAGTTGATCACGTTCTGAGCTTGAAAAATCGCTCATTAAATTCCAAAACAACAGCTTCTCGGTCAAATCCTTCTTACTGCAACAAATAAAAAATCACAAAAGAAAGCTGCCAATCTTTGCTTCCATTCCAGCAAAGCTGCAATTTTTTTTACGTTATATATTGGAGAAATTCAACCCTAATCATAATTTTATCTTAAAATTCAAACAAAATTTCATAAAATATGCGTAGTGGCTCAGTTATTCCTTAACATTTATTTATTAATTTATTTACTTTCACTCGATTGCAAATTAACTTTCGATTCAGAATAATAATAAATAAACAAACAAACAAATCTTGATATCCATTATATCATGCAGTGACAAGTCAAGATCACGCCCTAGCCACCCTTATCTTCCTTCTATTAAAATTTCAACAAAGATAGGTACAATTATTTGTAGTCATGGGTCCATGACTTACCAGTTCATCAGCTGCTAGCTAACTACCAGCACACAAGATTATGGAATCGGATCCAACCATGCTGAGCCCACTAATCAATGCGTCCGGATCATTGAAATTTGATCCAACAGCTACAATTATTATAATTTTTAGAATGATCTCTTATTTGTAACCGTCAGATCAAATTTCAATGGTCCAGATACATTGATTATTGGGGCTCAGCATGATTGGATCCGGAAGGGATCCGGTTCCCAAGATTATAATTATATCATAGACCTCACAACAGTAGTAGGTTAGTTTAAGTTTGACGAGTCTTACAACCATACAACAACGTACGACAAACATTAGATACATAAATTTTTTTTTTATTAAATAAAATTTATTTGTTTAGGTATTGAACTCTTCGATGTTAAACTTGATATATGCAAAAATAAAATCTCTTCCAACTATTTTCATTTGTGTTCTCCCCTGTTGGACTTTTGGGTCATCAAGGTAGTGCTGATAAACACATGAAACAAATCCCTAAATGGCCAAGTGGATTGGAGAGGAGATGGACCGATGGAAGTATAAAGGATGCCTCGAGAATTCGCACATTTGGCATCCGAGGCCACCTAGGCTTCCAAAACTGCGTTTTAAGTCTTGTGATAAAAATCGAACTTTTCGTTTGTCGTCCGATTAATGTCGTTTTGCTTTCATTTAATTTTGGAAACTTTAACGAAAAGCTCCTGGTACTGTTCACTTTAACGAAAAATCACATTTTTACACTAAAAAGTCAATCTTGGTACTATTTATTTTACCCTTTATTTTGTCCTTATCGTTAAAACTCAAAGTTTTCAAGCAATTTTCGTTAGTTTTCCTTTTAATTTTTTGAGGCCTCTGAGTTACCCCAGGATGTTGTAATAAGCCATTGGCTGACTACTATTGTAATCATCTTGAATCATTAATCGAACAAAATCCTTTGGAATTTCTCCCAAAAATCTGGTGGGCTCTAGAATTCGTTCTTCGAGGGCTTACGTTGGTATCCTTATTAGCTTTGTGCTGCGTCACCATTGCCTTAATCCCATCCATTTTGTCATGGAAGATAATCACAGGCAAACACGCAACATTTATGGCATTGGAGAAGAGAGACGATGCCTAAAAAATCAATCCCACCATACCAACACCAAAGAGTTGACATGTTGTAGCTGACCATATCAAGTTCATGACATAGGATACCTTCCCTAATTCGTACACCTCCATCTCATACTCAAACCCTTCCACTCTCCGCTACCGAAAAGTCCCACCAAGACGGCGCAGGTTGCAACGAGAGATTGGTACGCTACCATATCCATCACCACTCTTGGATATGATAGTGTACCAACCCGATTGCATACTTTGCTTTCGATCCTCCACTTGGATCGTCTGTAGGGTCGTCTTGGAACACGAGGAGGGCGGAGGAGGAGGTGAGGAGGAGGTTCAAGTTCGAATTTCCCTCCCCCGATGATTGAAAAAATAAAATCTTAATAATCATTTCTTCAAAGTTACGTCAAACAGATATTGCACTGCTCATGAAAAATTGAACTTTGACTTATAACAAACAACAAATCTATGTCACAGGGATCTACATTTTCTTCAGCGATTTAACAAAACTGTGGGACAAAGAAAAAGAAGATACAGAGATATACATTGTTGCTTCCTGCTTCCTCCCTCCGGCCAAACTTTCCAAAGCCAAATCTAAACATCATCCAAGCTTTCACACGGCAACGGAGAGTTTGCCATTCTCGAAACAAAAAAAGAAAGGTTCAAACGCAAGCTTTGCAGGCTATATTTGCAACCGACAATGGAGAATTTGCCATGTCCAAGCGTTCACACGGCAACGGAGAGTTTGCCATTCTCGAAACAAACAAAAAAATGTTGAAACGCAAGCTTTGTAGGCTATATTCGCAACCGACATCTTCCAATTCCCTTATTGAAGTTCTTTCTATATTTGCACATCCAACAGGAAACATCTGTATAACCCACTTTTGGGTCTTGAACGGTTGAGCCTGTAGTGGTAGAAGTCGTTAGTATATGGAATTATGAACAAATAAAGAGTGAGCGCATAGCAGAAAGGGTCTTACGGTTCAATGAGGTATCTGAACAAGAATGAACGAGACAAAATACAAACAAGTAAATATGGCTGCCCCTGCAAGAAAATTATGAAGCAGCCTTTGGTTGTCTTTGGTGGGTACAAACACTGTCTTAAGTGTATTGGTTAACTCAAAAATCCGATGAGATACCTGCAGAACCAAGTCAACAGAACAGCAGATGGAAGATGAGAATTTGTAAGTACCGTTGGCTTGCAAAGGTTTAAGGGCTAAATGAAGATTCTCTTACCAAAACATAGATGGCGGTTGTCAGCATGAAGTTGAGCAACGGGTATTCTGGAATGACAGAGAGAAGCCACTTAGGTTGTCCATTAGGTGTGTTTGTTCTGTACGAGAAAAGGAAAAGTTTCGTGTAATTCTTTATGAAAATAAGGCACTTGTAAAGACTAAGATGCATTCCATTGGTCAAAAAACGTATGGAAATAAAAAAATAGAAGTGTCACGTACCTCAACCAGATGTGGAACTGTGAAATATAGGTCTCCAAAGTAATCTTCCCAAGCCACCTAGCATTACAAAAGTGAAATTGTACACAAAATGAGTCAGCAAAACCTTTCATAAACATGAAAAACCACTTAGGACTGAACAATTATTAACCCTACAAAAGGGACTGCTGTGTTTGACTCTCAGATAAGAATACGTACTCAAAGAGAGTCAAAGAGACACCCCGCAACTGCTGAGTAAAGTTCCGCAAGCATATATATACACTGAAATCACAATAAGCAGAGGTGATGGTAAGTCGCTAGTATGAACTGAAGAGTAAACAACCGAAAATTGTGCCACCTGATAAAACTCCCAGAAAATCATTTTGTTTAAATTGAAAAAGAAAAAAAAGAGTTTTATAACACTCACGTTATTGGAATCCAGGATGTGTAGGGGTGCAACTTGTTGTATGAAACCTTGTCCAGCTTGTAAATATATTCATACCACAGATACCCAACCTAACAACAAAGAAATAATGAGCATGACATCAGATTACAAGATCAAAACATTTGTCATTTTTGTAAGCGGATAACTGCCGTGAAGGATGAAACTTACAAATATAGAACTGGAAAATATTCCAGCTTTGATTGAGACTCTCCTTCTGGTATCAGATTCTTCCAATTTCTCCATCCATTTCTCCACCTAAGAGATATTACGTTTAAAATTTCAGCAGTCGGAGTATCAAGAGAGCAAAAGCAACCAGATGTAGATATTCAAGAGATTACATTAGGATGATAATAGGCATATATCATTCCAATGATCCATATGTAGCGATCAAGTCCAGATCTAAAATGCCATTCATGCAGACGATGGAGATCTGGTTTAGCAGGATCAGTATACCCTGCACGGTAGGAAACAAAGACGATAAGTTTGAACAATGCATGAACAGTAAGAAATTCATGCACGGAAACAAATCAAGAATCACATATCAACCTTTTCTTCGTCTTCTTTATATAAAGAATCTCAAATTAGTTTAAGACCTATATGTACAAGCGGGACTTCTTCTTTTTTTTTTGCCAAAACTTGAAAGTATCTGAACAGGTCAACTATTTAAAGTTATTCAATATTCAATATTCATGCATATATATAAATAATTCACAAGAGGATGACTATCTTTTATTTGTTATAAACTATTTTTCATACAATATTGGCCAAGGGTTCTGAGTAATGAGCCTGTCCAAAAATGAAAATTGAATAGCACAAAATCAAGACTCTAGGATGAGTTTGATCAAATTTTATCAAAAAGTCTGCCTAGAATCAGAAGAACAACCATGCCAAAAAGATGAAAGTTCCTGAGTTTTCCAACTGTATTTTTTTTTTTTATTGGGTTTGAATTTCCAACAGTGAAAAACATAACATAAATAAAAAACCAGAAAGCTGAATGGGGTTACTCACCCAATAAGAATGATAAAGGAAGAAAGACTATTTCAAATACTCCGGGTATTTCCCAAATCAAGATAACCGCAAGAAAGCACCCGAGAATCTTCAAAGCCATCACTGATCTGATCTCATTGTACTTGCTAAAGATGCCAAGGGCTCCATACACCATAAGAGTATACAGAGTGTGCATTGGACAGATGTAATAGAGCATATAGTCATTGTTAAGAACAATACAGCAAAACGCCACAAAAAAATTCAGCCGCCACATCATCTGCATTGTACAATAAAGAATACAAATATTTCAGTACTCCCCAAGGACATTTGCGAGAATATACTGCCCAGAACTACATTTTACCTGAGCAAAGCGGGCGAGGCTAAAATCCTTTCTAATGTAGTAATAGGAAAAGTTTCCAAATCCAGTCATCCAAACATAAGCAGCAATAAAGACACGTATTGCATTGTAAATCTCACTTGCAGCAAAGTAATGGTACATTAGAAACAGGACCTGCCAAGAAGCAAAAAAGATGTATTATACTCATAGTACATTCATAATTAAATATTATAAAAAGTGTAGTGAGCGCACCAAGCTCTATATATAACATAGTTTAATGTTCAACTGGAAGAAAACTAAAGAGTACCATTGTAGGTTTTCGCATCAAATCTGATAAACTCTAAATGAATAAAAAGCCAATCAATCTACAGATTTATCTAGCATATAGTATCCAAATTTAGTTCAACCGATAACGAAAATATCAAAGGATGACACATGCTTGTTCCAGTTAGATGAGCATGGATAGTTCATGGTTATTATGTACAAACACCCGAACAGTAAAAATAACAGTGGCAGGTCACCATGAGTATAAGTTCAGAGTTCCCCTCCTAAAACAAAAGAGAGAAGAAATACCAAGAGCACACAATTCTTCCTTCCCAAAGGAAATATCTGAACCTTAAAAGTGATGATCTTGGTAAAGAGTACTTGCCTGCATCCACCCTTTCCATTCCTCAGTCTGATGCCGATTTAGGTAAAGTATGGATTTTCCAGAAAATGCTGATCTGTCAGTATGTTTCTTCAAAGATGTCATTGCTGAAACTATGACAAGGATAAGGTACAGGAAGATGAAAAGATCCCGATTGTATTTCTGTTCAAAGAAGAACCACATAATTAATCAATTTTACAACAAAAAAACCAGTTTATTGTTCTTATAGTACATATCAGCATGTGATGATCTGAATATAGAAGAAATAATTTTTGTGTTTATCAATGTGTGAAAATAGTAACACCGACATCTTAACTTTTTCTTTAATAGAAGCCATATAAAATATAGTATCCTTTTATATCAGGATGTGAAATAATGAGCAAGATAGGTGAACACAGGGCACTTAGGCAGAAATATCAGTGAGAACGAACAGACAACGTGGAAAAGGCTAATAGATTAGGACCTTTGATGCGATGATAGACATTTATTATCATGATAATAGCGTCTGTGCAAGTTTTCCATATAAGTAACTAGTGGTAATTTAAGAATACATTCAGGAAGCAGACAAATGTACCTTTGTAGAATCTCCCAGTATATTTGTGCGGTCACATATGTAGAAATAGAACAGAATTGCACCAAGCTCAGACCTGCAATTGACATTGAGTGCAATATAAGTATAAATAAGAAATCTGGCCCTGAGAAGATACATATTGTACTAATTAGTAATTACTTACATCACTCTAAGAGTTGCTCGGTTTTCAAGTAAAAAAGAGTCATCCATTGTCAGAAACCTAGAAGTTCATGAGAAATGGAATGTGAGAAAGACCTTGAAAATTAAAATCAACACAAAAATTCAATGAAGATACTGCATATTATGGATGGTAACCTGATCAAGTTTATTTTGATGGATAAACTATCAAACTTTGTAGATGCTGATCTTGAAAGACCTCCTTCAAGCAAAACAGCTCGTTCATCTTCCTTGATTGTAACCTTCCCCAACTCAACCAGATTAGTATCTGTATCTGAATGACTACAATAGGATAGGAAAAACTTAGTTGTTCCGCATTAGAGAATATTGGCCCGAAATATAATATCTTTGACAATCCTTGTATCTCATTTCTAATCAAAGACATATCTGGAGCACCATTACCACTCATCCAACGTACTCAAAATACTTTTAATCACTAGTTGATCATATTTATAACTAAGTTCTGTTAAACATTCAAAGTGGGCTTGTTTATTCATCATTGTCAGAATCCCTTAAAAGTCAGTGCTTTTCTGTTTTCTTCCTTTATTTTAATGAAAAAACCAAACAGACATGTTTCACTTGGACTTTGTAGTAGACTTAATTATCAAGTACCATAATATATGACCACAAAAACTCTGCATGAGGCCTGGGTGGGCTCCTTTCGATTGAAAAGTGAGTAGGTGAAAAAGAAAAGCACTCCCTGTCACACTTATCTCACGGTCAAACTATGTTAACTAGGGAAGCCAGTATTACTGTATCAGCTAACATAATGGAATATAAATGAAATATTTAACTCCATATTTCATATTTCAATAAAAGGTATGTGGAAACATGTAAGTTGATGCCAATAAAACAAAGGACTAATTCATATCGCCAGTTTGAAGGTAAGGAACTTACACTTTAGGATGAGATGAAGATTTTTTATACTCCAAGTACTCTGAATATATCCATGTGACAAAAACAGGGATGATTCCAAGCAAAAACGACACCTGGAGAATGATATAGAAAGCTTCAGTAAATCTGCTCATTCATTTAGTTCTTACATTATTGATACCAAAACAAGATCTTTCGTAGCGTTTGAGACAAATCTATTTAACACAGGCTCAAAAGTGTAGCTAGTTTGATAGCATGTCAAACATTTAGAATTGCACAAAAGTCCAAACACATTGAGGCATTGCGATCCCATGCACCAACAGAAATGCGAGTCTCTTGGTTATGATATTACTAGAAGAAAAACAAGATCCTTGATCTATTTGAGTAGAAAATAAAATATTAAGGATTGGTTGAACAGAGCCATCGTTGTACAATGTTGCATTTTCTTTGTTACCAAGATACAAGATTTACTACTCCAAATAAGGCACCCTTTGTATGAGCTACTATAACCCAACCAGCCACTACAAAAGGCAATTCCATTACGAAATCATGCAACGTTCTTCGGATCAAGAACTTAAAAAACAAAGCAATTTCTTATTGTTCCACAAAAATTAAAAACCAGTACTTCCTACACATTCACAGATCTTCATCAGAATTGAACAACTACAAATCAAACTAAGAAAATGAAAAGCCTAGGAATTCAATCAAATCATCAGAAGATCAAATTACATAAAACAAATTAACAGGCTTTGCATTCAAATTAAACTACCTGTCCAGGCGTAACTGGCCCCGCGTCCACCATTTTCAAAATCCCCAAATCGGCTCCGAACTGCAAAACCCAAATCGAAATTCAACAAAAAAAACAGTAGCAGAAATCGGAAATACGAAGCGTAGATCGACGCAGAGAAACGTACCTAGTCGAAGGAAGTTCAGAGACTCACTACTCTATCGAACATTGGGGATAAATATGAAAACCCTAGCTGAAGATCGAGCATGAAGAAGAAGAAGACGCTGTCGTTTTAGGCTGTTGCTTGAAGAATAGGGAAAATGTCGGAAGGAACGTCCCTCTCCAGTGAAGTTTGTCTTTCCCCAAGCGGTTGGTGGTGGTGGTGGTGGGTTGTTGTGGTTTAGTTGGCCTTTTGTTTTCTTAACAAAATTAAAACATAATTAAGTTGGTAATTTAATTATTAGGTGATAATTGCTATTTGTTTACTGTTTATGATTAAACCTAATTAAAGACAATTATTTCATGTTCAATAACTACTAATCTTTGACCACATCATTGACTAGATTTCCTAACAGAAATTTGAACAGAGAAATGTTAAGCAACTCGGCTCTTCGTAGACTTTTTGTCATCTCATATTTTGACACAATATTTTATAATATTAGCATGAAAATTGATTTTGACACAATATTTTATAATATTAGCATGAAAATTGATATTAAACAGTAAAATGGCTAGGAATACATAAAAAGTTTCACTTTTGAAAAAGTTCTCTTACTAAAAATAAAGAATTAGCATTTCTCGTACTACGAATACGGCAAGAAAGACAAAAAATGAACTTGAAAACAGGAGAATAAAGAATGAGCATTGGATCAAATGCTCTTTTGATTGATCTAATTTTTTTATTTTATGTGTATTTAATTATAAATTTTAGAATGTGATTCATATATATCTTTATTTTTTATGTGTCAGTAAACATAAAGAAATTAGAAATCAAAATAATTTCGTTTCCTCTCGTACCTATTTTAGATGGAAGAGGATTCTTTTCGAATTCATTTTAGGTTCTCTACATCTTAACCATTCATCGTACATAATACGATCAATTTTCGTCAGATATTATTTATGTTTAATTTTAAATTAAAAAAAGTTAAATGATTTATGACCGTACGATAAATGACTAAGATATGAGAATTCCTACAAAGTTTGTAGATCCGGATGGGATCCAATTCCATTTTATATGTAAACATATCATTACTGTCTTTGTAGTAAACGTCTAGAATAAACTTTCTTTATTTTATGAGCACAACAATGCCAATCTATACATTAGTATTGTTCAAGAAGAGAGTATTTTTGTCAGATATGTAAAACAGGCCGTCTAAATCAAGCAACCAGATCTGTGTTAATCAAACATTAAATAGTTAAGTTTAAGGTGGCATATACTGATCTCCGTTTAGGTTTTGTGCTATCAAACATTAAATAATTATTAATTAAGTGCTAATTGCATGGCGATGCTTGCTACCGGCCGAGGTCCCTCTAGGGATCATGCACCTTTAGATACCAAACAATTTTTTTTTATTTGTTAGACGAGATATAAAATTTTAAATTTGCAAGTTTATGTAGCACTTTGATTTTTATTGGTGATATGGACATTTTGATTCCTTCTTTGGAAATGCTCTTTGTTTATACTATACTTAGGGCCTCCGTATTTAGACCTCGTATAAATACTCGGAAGACTCAAATGTAATTATGTAATAAAGGAATGGGCAAATATGTAATAAGTGAGGAGCCCTTATTCTATAAAATGACTCCTCACCCTTACAATTGGGGAGAGGCTATTTTCTTAGGCCATGGGAAGAGTTCTCTCACTCTCAGAAGCTCTCTCCCTCACTCCCTTCAACATCTCAGAGAAATACAATAATCAGTGGGGACGTAGCCCAAACATTGGGATGAACCACGATACATCTTGTGTTATTTACTTTCTTACAGATTCACGGTCAGATTTACGTTGTTCCAAGACCTCTGGTTTTGTGCATCAACATTTAACGCCGTCTGTGGGAATCGACACGAAAAACTATGTCGGTTCTCTTTCATTTTTTCACCTCCACCGTAAATCCAAAAAATCTGCAAAAAAACCCAACAACCCAGAGTTTTCCCAGAAATCTAGACACCCGCAGAAACTAATCTCTCTCTCTCTGACAACTGACCCGTGAGGCCACCACTCTTCACTCTCCCACCCACTCTTGACTGTCCAACCGAGATTTCAGTCCAAACCGTCAAATCAGCCATCGCTCTCATCCAACCCTCCATTATTTAGGATATTTAATTTCAAAAAACATCGAGAGGGTGTGAAAGTGAAAAAGACCAAAAGTTCGAAAGCTGCTCTATCTTCCCCAATTTTTTCGATTCTCTTCTGTCTCTATTAATGGAGCAGAGCGAAACGATTTTCAAAGTCGCGCCCAAGAAATTAGCGAGGCAATTGGATTTCACGACGCTGTGTCGAGCATCGGCAAATGCGGCGGTGCCGAACGTACAGCTACAGCTACAGACACCGTCAATGGTGCAACAATAGCCACAAATCTCACCGGCAAAACCATAGTTGAATTTGCATTTACAGTCGCCGCAGCCGGCGGTGGTCCATTCCCCGAAGCAATTAACGCAGCCTCCGACGATTCCACAGTTTCAGAGATCGTGGTCTGTACCTGGCTGATCAAGTTGTCAAATATCTTGAATGAAGCTTTGCTTTTGTTGTCTATGACAGCAAGGGTGGCAATGTCTTTGCTGCACTGGGTTCTGATGGTGGAGATGGTGGAGAACAACTGTATTGGGGCATTGCAACCGATTGATCTGTGGTTATTTATGAGGAATTGGAGGTCATAAAAGAGGGTTATGCTAAATCATTTGCCCCTTTCCCAAAAGCTTGTTTCCGCAACAATCCAAAGTACTGAAGATCAAGAAAAGCAAAAGATACCTGCAAAGCAACATGGGTGGACAAAGAATGAGCGAGGAGATCAGGAAAAGAGAAAGCAAAGAGATCAGGAAAAGAGAAACAAAGCAGAAAAAAAGAAAAAAGCAAAGCAAAAAGTAGAAAAGAAAAAGGAAAATGAGGAAAGTGTCTGAAGAAGTTTGCGGAGATGGCATGCGCCAATTGCACACCAGTGAAGCAATCCAGCCATCATGTCACTAAGAAAAGCTACGGTGGTGGATAGATGCTCTTACTCCATCTGCAGGTTTGGCAGTCTGGACAGATGCTCTTATTTTGCCAGCCCAGATTTTCAGAACGACTAGTGAGTCTGTCTTTTAACAATAGGGAGGGAGAATGTGGGGAGGGAGCGCTGTCGACCACCCACATGCAAAAGTAAGAAAAAGAAAAAGGGAGGCTCTCCTCGAGAGCACATGGGGACAACGCAAAAGAAAAAGAAAAAGGAAGATCTTACTAAAGCCAAAGAAGATGCCCACACTTTCATCATACATGTTCCTATTTTCTGAGAAAGCTACGGGAAGACCTAGGAGGAAGATAAGGGTTCCTTACTTTATAGTGATGTAATTTATTTTTCTTATCTTTCGGAGACATCTGTATAAACCCCATCAGAGAGTAATAATAAAAAATAAAAATAAAACAAAAAAAAAAAAAAAAGGTCAAGCCCAATAGAATGGGATGGAGTGTTATGTGGAGGGCGAATGCCTATATGCCCAAAAGAGCCAAGCCCTCTATTATCACCAACCAGGTGATCAAAAATACGTCCAGTACTACAAAAAATTATTCAGCACCCCACCACTATTATCATTAACCAGGTGATCAAAAGTACGCCCAGTATTCCAAAATTATTCGGCACTTTACCGCTACTATCACCAACCAGGTGATCAAAAGTACGCCCAGTACTCCAAATTTATTCAGCAGCCTGCTACTATTACCACTAACCAGGTAATCAAAAGTACACCCAGTACTTCAAAATTATACATGAGCACTACTCATGTCAATCATACATAAACAGTCATGAGCATCACTCATATCAATCATACATAAACATTCATGAGCATCACTCATGACAACATCCATGAGCATCACTCATGTCAATCAACATAAACATTCATAAGCATCACTCATGTCAATCAGCTTCAAAAGCTTCATTTACAGAACTCTAGCTTCAAAAGTTTCATTTACAAAAGCTCTAGCTTCAAAAGCTTCATTTACAGAACTCTAGCTTCAAAAGCTTTATTTACAAAAACTCTAGCTTCAAAAGCTTCATTTACAAAATCTCTAGCTTCAAAAGCTTCATTTACAAAGCTCCAGCTTCAAAGTTTCACTTGCAAAGCTTCACCTACAAAGCTTCAGTGCAGGGTATACAAATACCGTTTCCGAACAACCGCCACTTTGGCCCACATAGATTCAATTTGAAGTCTCCAGTCAACAGACTCTATTGACCGAAGACTTGAGGGATTACATTATGTACCATATATTGGGCCTCAACTGGGCCTCATAAAAAATAATTGGGGAACTTAACCCATTATTTATGTCCTGAGGAGCAAACTCTTATTCTATAAAAGGGACTCCCTCACTTTCATTAGAGAGCACCCATTATTCATGTACTGAGGAGCGAGCCCTTATTTTATAAAAGGGACTCCCTCACCTTCATTAGAGAGCAACGCCGCCAACTGAGCAACCGCCTCGCCGCGAGCATCACTCCTAACCCATTACTTATGTATTGAGGAGCAATCCCTTATTCTGTAAAAGGGACTCCCTCACCACTATTATCACCCACTAGGTGATCAAAAGTACGACCAGTACTCCAAAATTATACATGAGCATCACTCATGTCATTCATACATAAACATTCATGAGCATCACTCATCACCATGGAAGAAAATATCGATAATATCGGCGATATATCGCCGATATTATCGGTTTTTCCCCAAACCGATATTTTAAGTGGTATCCAAGGGGTTTTTGTCAAAATATCGCGATATTTTTTAACGGTGCAATCGGAGAAGAACGCCGGAGATGGTGTGCCTATTCCCGAGCCGATTTCGTCCCAAAAACCTTGCAAAAACACGATTTTGAACTTCAATTTCACATATAAGGTTCAAATTTCACGCATGCAAGAGGTAATCAACATAGGGTTTAGTCGGATCTCACCTGAAAACTTGGGTGTGCCTGGGTGTGGGTGCGATCGGGGAAGCCGAGCTTCCTCTGCGCGTCGCCGTGCTTCCCAGAGACGGAGGAAAGGGAGGGAGAGTTCATGAGGGTGGTGGAGATGCTGCGCTGGCATCGGGGTGGACGGATTTGGGTATGCCTGGGTGTGGGTGCGATCGGGGAAGCCGAGCTTCCTCTGCGCGTCGCCGTGCTTCCTAGAGACGGAGGAGAGGGAGGGAGAGTTCAGGAGGATGGTGGAGATGCTGCGCTGGCATCGTGGTGGACGGATTTGGGTGTGCCTGGGTGTGGGTGCGATCGGGGAAATGGAGTGAGAGAACGAGAGTTCGAGAGAGAGATAGAGTTGAGAACTCTGAGAGAGTGAGGGGTCCGAGAGGGACTCGGGAAAAGAGAGAGAGATAGGGTGAGGGTTAGTGGGCTGCCACGTGGCAGCGTGACAGAGAGTGAGAATCAAGATGGAGGGTCCAGATTAGATTAGGATAAAGGACTCAATTGCACAATTTATATAATTTCAGAAAAAGAGTGAAAATATAAATTAATCTGGGGGTCTAGATTAGATTAGGATAAAGGACTCAATTTCAGGGAAAAAGTGAAAATATATAATTTCAGGGAAATAGTAGAAGTTGTATTTATTGGTTAGGCATATGGAAATGCAAAAAATTGTTTTTCTAATGATTCTAATCAATTTCAAGAAAAATAATGAATTTATAAGGGTAAGATGAGTCTATAAAAGTGATATAATGAGTCTATAAGAGTGTCGGTCAGTTAGACAATTTAGATTTTTTTAATCATTTTTGCCAATTGGCTTGTTATCGCCTTGTTTAGATTTTGCATCACCATGTTTTATATTAGGATTATTTTTTTATCAAATTGGATTATTATTCATTAATATTATGTTTTATTATCAAATTGGATTATTATTCATTAAATTGGATTATTATCAAATTGGATTATTCATTAAATTGGATTATTATCAAATTGGATTATTATTCATCACCATGTTTTATATTAGGATTATTTTTTTATGAAATTGGATTATTATTCATTAAATTGGATTATTATGAAATTAAATTGGATTATTCATTAAATTGCATAACTACTCTTCACAATACACTCACTCTACACATAGAGATGATGAAGATAGTGAAAATTTTGAACCTCATAGGAACTCTATGTGGTACTAAGTCACTTATGTATCTTACCATGCAATGTATAAAGTGTAAAATATTGTACTAATTCATTATATATAAATGATTATGGTGTGTTTAGACTTTTTTCATTAATTACTACATATTTTCTACACTCACAATGTTTGTCAGCTCACTATATAATCAACTTGATAATGTTAAATCCATCATGCAATGCATTTCTTTCCAATTTTTTGTGATAAACTAATAGATAATTGACTAAATAAACATCCTACAAAGTTTCAATAAAAATTTCCAAGTTTTTCTTACAATTTCCGTGGTTTCCATGTAATTTTTATCGATATCGATATTTTACCGATATTTCCATCGATATTTCCGTGTTTTCGGACTACCGATATTTCCGATATTACCGATATTTTCTTCCTTGCTCATGACAATCATACATAAACATTCATGATCATCATTCATGTCAACATTCATGATCATCATTCATGTCAACATTCATGAGCATCATTCATGTTAACATTCATGAGTATCACTCATGTCAACATCCATGAGCATCACTCATGTCAATCAACATAAACATTCATGAGCATCACTCATGTCAATCTAGCTTCAAAAACTTCATTTACAAAGCTCTAGTTTCGAAAGCTTCATTCATAGAGCTCTAGCTTCAAAAACTTCATTTACAGAGCTCTAGCTTCAAAAAGATTCATTTACAAAAACTCCAGCTTCGAAAGCTTCATTTACAGAGCTCTAACTTCAAAGCTTCACTTGCAAAGCTTCAGTGCAGGGTATACAAATACTGCCTTTTCGGCCCATACATGGATTCAATTTGAAGTCTCCAGCCAACAGACCCTATTGACTGAAGACTTGATGGACTACATTATGTACCATATATTAGGCCTCAACTGGGCCTCATGAAAAATACTTAGGAGACTTAGCTCATCACTTATGTATTGAGAAGCGAGCCCTTATTCTATAAAAGAGACTCCCTCACCATCATTAGAAAGCATCGCCGCCTATTGAGCAACCGCCTCGCCATGAGCATCAACTCTAGCCCATCACTTATGTATTGAGGAGCGAGCCCTTATTCTATAAAAGGGACTCCCTCACCATCATTAGAGAGCATCGCCGCCTACTGAGCAACCGCCTCGCCACGAGCGTTAACTCTAGCCCATCATTTATGTATTGAGGAGCGAGCCCTTATTCTATAAAAGGGACTCCCTCACCTCCAACGCCACAAGCCAAGTCAACCAAGGCAACATAAGCCACAAGTTGCTACTTCTGGATGAGCATCATTTCGGATTGGGCACCACCTCATATCGAGTATCAGTCCTAGACGACATCTAGTTACTTTGGCCCACACATGGACTGGATTTCAAGTCTCCAGCCAAAAGACTCTATTGATTGAAGACTTGGGGGACTACTGTTTATACCATACTTAGGGCCTCCATATTTAGACCTCGTATAAATACTCGGAGGACTCAAATGTAATTATGTAATAAAGGAATGAGCAAATATGTAGTAAGTGATGAGCCCTTATTCTATAAAAGGACTCCTTACCCTCACAATTGGGGAAAGGCCATTTTCTTAGGCCATGGGAAAAGTTCTCTCACTCTCAGAAGCTCTCTCTCAAACTCCCTTTAACATCTCAGAGAAATACAATAATCAGTGTGGCGTAGCCCAAACATTGGGGTGAATCACGATACATCTTGTGTTATTTACTTTCTTGTAGATTCACGGTCGGATTTACGTTGTTCCAAGACCTCCGGTTTTGTGCATCAACACTCTTAGGTGATTCATGCAAAAATGATATAAATTATATAGTCTATATTGGAAGAAAGTTGGCAAGGTTTCTCATTTCACTAATGTAGGACTCTTTTACCTTCATATCCTCACACGCTCCTTCACGTGTGACGAATTTTCAAGCTAGACACGTGGACAACACGAATTGGGTGACGTGGAGCACGTGTAGCCATTGGTGTGCCATGAAAAAAGTTGGAGTTCTGTTATTAAAATCAATTGGCAATATATGGAGTAGCCCAACCTCTTATAAGCCCTTACAAAGTTTTTTTTTTCCATCAATGTAAGACTCTTTTACTTTTACATCCCCACAATATTAAACAAACTATATCTTATAAAGGTATATTTATTTATTAAATCAAGAAAGGCTAAATCACGAAAATTGTCCTTGAGATTTGCATAACTCCTCATTTTGGTCCCTGAGATTGTCCACCATCCATCATTTTCGTCCTTTCATTAAAAACTCTGTTAAGTGTCCTGGAGCTCTTAGCTGAAAGTTTGGGCAATTTTCAAAGCTTCGTAACTGAATCGTTTCTTAACCACATTCGACCTATAATATATCAAAATGAAGATAGGAAAGTGTAGAATAAGATTATACCTATTTATAAGCCCAATAGTTGCCAGAGATGGTCGAAAAATAGCTTCAAAGTTGACTGGTCCGAGGGAAAACTAGAAAACTCGTCGGAAACTGGTAAACTTTAAACGTTCATAACTTCTTCAATACTCAACAAAATCAAGTGATTCAAAAACTAAAATCATACTTCTCAACGAGACGAAGAGAAAGGTACCTTTTTTTTATGGCTAAGTCGCCGTGGTTTAGCAAAAAAATGGCTCGAAAGTGGCTAACTCGAGACCAAGACAGCCACCTTCGAGCCGTTTCCGGCCAAACCACGGCTATTTAGCCACTGAAAAATGTACCATTCTCTTCGTCTCGTCGAGAAGTATGTTTTTCGTTTTTAAATCACTTGATTTCGTTGAGTATTGAAGAAGTTATGACCGTTTAAAGTTTACCTAGTTTTCGGCGAGTTTTCCCAGTTTTCCCTCGGACCAGTCAACTTTGAGAGTATTTTCTGACCATCTCCAGCAACCATTGGGCTTCCAAATAAGTATAATCTTATTCTACACTTTCCTATATTCTTTTTGATATATCATAGGTTGAATTTGGTTAAGAAACGATTGAGTTACAAAGCTTTGAAAATTACCCAAACTTCGGGCCAAAAGCTTCGAGTCACTTAATGGAGTTTTTAACGGAATGACGAAAATGATGGATGGTGGACAATCTCAAGGACTACTTCTATTGATTTGAAATCTCATGGACTAAAGTGATGTGTTATACAAATCTCAAGAACCATATTCGCAATTTAACCATCAAGAAATTAAGAAATAAATTTAATATTTTGCATGAGGTGCATCAGTGCATGTTAATTTTTTTTTTTTCGACAAAAGTGCGTTTATATATTGATTCAAACATTTTATATGATTATATGGGTTTCATGGATGCATGTAAAATCAAAGGCATGCTCGCCCAGCTTTAAATCTTTGTATTTTAACTTCCTGCAAGGTTTTCTCTAGGATTAATGTCCTCTTTTGCTGGCTGGATCGGGAAAAGACTAATCATCTTCGTTTCCGATCATGCTCAAACTAGATTGAATTCAATTATAGCCAATGCAGTTTGCAGCTACACACACAGACACATGTTTGACGCAAAAGTAGGATTTCCTAAACCAACTGAGCACGAGGTTTGTAACTTAGTTGGTTAAAAATATTCACTCATGTTTTTGAGATATAGAGTTCTATTCTCCATTTCCAATATCGCTTTTATCAATTAGTGGATGCACTAGTCTCAGACCATCACATACGAAAGGTTTACATGTGTATATGCTATTTGAACGTGTGAAATACATTAATTTCAAGTACAAGTTGAAGTTCATCGTGATGATTCAGTTTGGAAAATAGTGCTAACAATTACTTTATGGAGGAAAACACCACCACCACCACCCTAAGGCTGAAACCCAAGTGAATTTCACAACGGTTTAAAACCTTAAAGGCCCATTCCTTATGGCACGTATAGATCTATTTTCTTTCACTCTTTGTAGCAAATCAACTCGGTGAATGCATGCACATAGAAAATTGAAGTATACCCTTCGCATTCGGTCCCTTCCCTTCAATGCTTATTTATATGGAACAGGAGAGTCATCTGATCAGTCAATGACCATTCGAAGACTGACCACAAAATTTCAAAAAATAAAAATAAAATAAAATAAAATAATCTCTCTTGCAGTTCCTTACCCATCCTGACATTATATATGATCATATTTTTCTCATATTAGTAATAGGATAATGCCCGTGTTTCACTCATGAGAGCCTATTTGTCCCTCCACTTATAATTAACGTATCTTCATCACACAAATATTATAATTCAAACCGTTCATTTTCTTTATTATCATCTAATGATCATATATGGGAAAAAATCATATATGAAAATTAAATCACTCAATTTGAAGACTGTTTAACCGTTAATATGCATCAAACTAATCAATGGTATTGATAAAAGTAGTTTGGCTTTCACGGCCTTCACTTTTGTACTGTGTTTTCTTCGTTTGAATGAGAATCTTTATCGCTTTCATAAAAAATAAAAAAAAAGATAATACTTACATTGCTCCTTTGGGGAGGAGCTCATTCCCGGTCCCTTACACAAAAATATATTTTAACCGTATAAATTTTTACAATCGAAATCGTTCAATTTTTTCATCTTTATTCGAAGATCACCTTTACAAAAACAAAATAAAACATTTTAATCGGAAATCATTTAGTCATTCAAATGTAATAATATATTCATGATGAACCATCCATCTATTTGATATGTTTGGATGATTAAAAATCTCCAATTCTAATCTTCTTCTTTTTTTTTGTAGAAGTGATCTTGAAATGAATATTAATAAACTGAATAGTTTTGATCGTTGATTTTATTCAGTCAAGATACGTTATTCACAAATAGAGTATAAAAATATCATCCCAAAAAAAAAAAAAAAAAATCATTCATCTTGGCTATTCATCCTAACATGGTTTCACTCGCAAGTGCCAATATGGTTAACGCTGATCCGATTAAATTAATCATGTTTGACATGCATGATCATGTGAACCGGGAACAACGTAAATTCTACGAGAAGAAACTATTTGTTGGAATTGCGTATAAAGAAATTATTCACCAAGTTATACAGAACAAAAAGAAAACTAGTATATATTCAACTCGATAAAAATCCCACCCTGCTGCATGAAAGTAAGCCTGCAGTGCACAGCAAGGATTTTACAACACATTAATCCGTAAATAAGAAAATCCTGTTGCACCCACTCGTAGTAAGACAAGCAAGCATGAAGCATGCAATTCTCAGTTCGCATGCACTACGTCCGAACCACTGTAAATAAACTCAACATCCTACAAATCCACTTAACCTCAAATAGATAGAAGCAGTTCGAGCTAGCAAATTACCCCAAATGGAAGACCGAGGAGAAAAGAATTCCCACTTCTGGATGATGCCATCTTCAATGGACTTATTTGTACAAGGACAGTCCGAATTAATCTTACACCGAGAGATCGGAGAAAGAACCGAACTTTCTCTTTGACGATAAGTGTGTAGGATAAGTGCTCTACTGCTCAAGCTATCCGTAACTTCCGCCTCATAAATATAAGTGGAATTCAAATGATTAGAAGTGAAGGGTACGTAGTATCTACTACCTAGCTAGCTCACTAATTAAAAATGTCAAGGATGATCAATCAAGGTCATGAGACTAGCTAGTATATATAATAATTAATCATATCTACAAATTAACGAGCTAGAGACGATCGAGAGGGAGATCATTCAAGGCTCTTGTTTGAGGAACATCGAAGGAACAAAGTCCTGCAAAAGTCCATACTGATCAGCAGCTGCATGAGGCAGTTGATATTGCTGCAGAAGATGATTAGGGTTTCGTGACGATCCCTGATTAACATTGCTACTGATCATGTATTGGGGCATTTGAAACAAGAGTTCCTGAGGAAAGGTAGAGCTCGGGCCACCAGCAGCCAAGTTCGACAGGTTTAGCATAGAAGGGGGGAACAATGCTGCAGCCGCATTTCCTCTTAGGGTTGCTGGAAGTTGGTGGTTGTGCTGGCCTTCATACGTTGTAATCACAATAGATGGGTCCTCGTACGACCTCTCTACGCGTTTCTTGACCCCGCATTTTTGTGTCGTGCATCGGTAGTAGCTTCTGCAAGAGACAACCGCAGTACATATATAATTAGAGAGTCGTGCTCAAATCAAACTTAATTTGTTAGGTTTTTTTTGTCAAAAAACTTTTTTCAGTTTTACTACCAAACAAATTAAGAAATGGCGGATTAATTGATTAAAAGGGTTTTTCTTGATTTAATTTAGCTTCATTACCCAATACACAATTTGCGAGATATATTAGTATATAGGACTAATATTTGGGATCATATATAACAAATTAGCAACCTTTTTTTTTTATTTTTTTGGAAAACCAAATTAGTCAACCTTTGGTTTTAGTGATTAGTATGTCTTTTGCATGACTTTTTGGCACAGTTTGGTGGAGTAAAATTTAAAAAATAAATTAAATCCTTGAAAACTATAGCACATGAATGAAACAAACTAATCAACTTTCGAATATATTGCTTATTTTTCCTGTTTAAGGGTTTTTCTTGGTGGGTTCTTTTAAGTGCAAACAAAGAAATAGCTAGGAATTAAAACACTATATATCCATTAATTACCTTGGATATGGACTATTTTTCACAGCTTTTTGTCCATATTTTCTCCATCTGTATCCATCTTCTAGATGATCAACCTCACTCTTGGTCATGAAGGCAAATCGTGGCTCTTTTTGCTTTTTCTCTCCCTTCTTTTTTGCTGGTTTGCTCCTGTTTGGTCATCAAATATATCAAACATGATCAGATCAGGTATATGTGAATGTCATTAATTACCCAGACAGTAATTTTTTTTAATTGATACGAGCAATAGGGGAGATTCAAACTCAGGACCTCAAATGAAAGAAGAATTACTCTTAACCAACTGAGGTACAAACCTCTTTGCAACCTAAGACAGTATTAATATGTATTCAGTTCAAACTTACACTTTCTTAGAGCTATCTCCATCTTCTGATGACCCTTTTGGCTGCCTATCTTTCTTATTCTTACCACAGTCCTTATCAGCATCAGCCTCAGCTGAAGAAGAAGACACTGAAGAGTTTGGCGTCAAAGGAGTTTCACCGCCGCCGCCGCCACCGCCTCCTAGATGATCAACAGCGTTTTTATTGCCTTCAACGGATGAAAATAGTGCTTCAGATGTTGAAGATGACAAGCCAAAAGCCGTGGCAAGTGAGTTATAGTCCACAGATCCTTTCGAACACTCTGTGAAGTTCATGTATGAAGGATTGACATCAAACCCCTGCAGATTTTGATGGTCGTTGATGCTGACCATCCCACCATTGAGGTGTTCATGAGCTTCATACTGAAATAGGTCATGGTAGTAGAGGTCCTTAGGTTCATGATCAGACATGGAGGAAGAAGAAGAAGAAAAAAGACAGGTAGAAGAAAGAAGGGTTTAGACAAGGGAATTAAACTATGGAGATTGGAGGACTGCTACTCCTTGATTCAAGACTTGAAATTTCTCTCTCTGGATATGGTTTGGTTTGGAGAATACAATATATATATAATAATGGAGAGAAAGAGAGAGAGAGAGAGAGAGAGAGAGAGTGAGCCTTTAAGTTTGAATGGACTTTGCTAGCTATCACTTTTATGAAGGAGGTTGACAAAGCACCTTCCAATTGGGAGGACCAAAAAGTGACTCCTCAAATGGAAACATTGTTAGTCCTTTGCTACTCCTGTTTATTCATACGAATAAAGTTACAAATATTGAAGGCATCATATTCCTTGACAATTTTAATTGATAATACAGTACTCATTATATAATTGATACGATTAATTCTTAATTTAAAGTATCGTATAATATGATCATTATGAATTTAGAGGATGGATCATACGTTTTGGGGGTTCATTTTATATTGTATTTCAACGATTCGAACCGTTTATTTTTTAGGTCTTCCCTCAAAGATCATGTATATCTAAAATCACCAAAAATTGAAACCATATAATCATTGGATTAAGGGTTTAGGGTCTCTTTGTAGAACGGTATTCATCCTTTTTTTTTTATTACAAATGAATGTCTTAATGATTTTGGATTTGTCTAATTTTTTTTTGTATAGATGATTTATGAACGATGTTCTAAAAGGCAGATGGTTCGGATCGTTAAAATACATTACGGAATGAGGCTAAGCCCACTCCTTTCTCCCTTAGTGTAGATAATATCGATTGTTCAATACATGTCTTTGACGATACTGCTGCCGTAACATTTAAGTAAACTATACTACTTAAATAACAAAAATCACATATACTAATATGTGATTAGATTTAAATAACGTGACCTTCCAGGTATAAATTTTATTTTATTTTATTTACAATTTTGACCGTTCGATATAATGACAGAAGATGAAAATGTACAGTACAGTTAAACGGGTAGTTTTATTCTCATGAACTATTAGAAATGTAATTAGCACAAATAAAATGCAATCCAACAATCTAATTTTATTGCTCATTATAAATATCTCTAAGTAAAAATAAAAAAAGTAGGGCAAATTTATGTACAACAATAATTTTACAAAGCTCGGGAGAACAATTTGTATGATATAAATTTACTATTATAGTGACGTTTTGTGTGATATAAAAAAAAAACTACCACATATTTTTGTATTATTAACACAAGACGGAACGTCAAGTAACGACAAATTAGTCCCATGCAAGCCCTTCCGGATGATTTCCATGTGTGGTCAATTGTTCAAAGTTTCATTAGGAAGACAGTGTTTGGAATATTAGGCAATACGTGGCACAAGTGTCACCGGTATTTGACCGTAGTCCAGTCGGCAGCACTTAAAATCACGTGCTTGTCCCTGCTGACGCGTAACCCACGCCAGCCTTCTTTTTTCTATCCTCTACCTTTCTACGACTCTTGTCGGCTCTCCTCGTAGTCCTTGATCAACAATATACTTTCATATTATTTTCTGAATTTTTTTCTTTCGATTTTTGGCCTATATTTTTGTTAGTAAATGAATATACTGCCACGTGGAGTACATATTTAATAATACATTGTTATATAAAAAAATTATACACAATAGTATATCATTGAACAAAAAGATTACATAGTTATGAACTACGTTTCATATAAGTTGTCATTTCTTACATCAATGCTATTTACTTGATCATTATTTTAGCAAAATTAAAGGACATTATCTAAAATTTAAGTAATGTTTTAGAATTGAGAGCTTTTTTTTTCCCACCCACTATAATTTTTTTGCCTATATAAAGCCAGCACTTTAATATGATGAAGCTTTTAATATTATTAAGAATGTCCATTTCTTAAAACTCTTGAAATGGACAATTTAATGAAAATGGCAAAATAGTAAATGCCCCATCCCACGTTTTTCCTTTTCTCCACGTATTGAAGTAGTTTTGCTGAATTATTATTATTATTTTTTTTTTTTTTGTGATAAGATGCTAGCATATATAAATATCATTTAGGTGAGTACGTAATTGGTATGGTCATATGGTTATCGTTCATGCGTGAAGCAATAGACTAGTATACTGTATATATAAACATCGTTTAGACAAGTACGTAATTGGTATGGCCATGTGGTTATCGTGTTAGCTGGACAATACATGTGTAGTCTTCAGTACAACAGTGATAGATCTTGTCCACGTTGATGTACTCATATAGTACCAAAAACCAAGTAAAACATAACGCGTAAAAGTTTGTAGTGAAGAGAAGTTGGACCTAGAAGTTTTGAATTAATAATTATAAGATTTAGAATACATAATGCATTCTCACATTTTCTCAATAAAATTAAACTGCATATATACTAAGTACTGTACCGGTGGAAGGATTAAAATGAGGTATGTGATTCACATTAAACTATACCAACTATAAGAAAATAAACAGTGTTTACGTGATGGACAAACTTTCTCAACCATATGTATACAAAAGCAAGTTTAAGTCTAGTTTGAAAGTACTTTTAAAATACTTGAAATCGTTTTTGGTGTAAATATTTTGGAACCAATCCTTAGTAAATATGCAAGTGAATCCTGAAAAAACACTTAAAATATTTTCTGCAAGAAGCACATAAAAGCACTTCAAGTACTTTTAGAACCCAAAAATATTTTCTCTAAAAGCTTTCAATCATTTCAAAAGTACTTACAAATGAGCCTTTAAATTTTTGTATATATAATGCATTGCATGCTAAAACCAGTTATTCAAATTAATAATTCAATACATTATTGTTGACATGTATAGGTCTAGCTAGATTTACATTGAGAGATATAACATCCAAGATGTCAAACATAAAAAATTAACCCTATTAGCTAGTCTTCCTCAAAACCAAATAGTTGTCAACTTGTCAAGCACATCGTAGCAATACACAAAATAACACTTTTACTTCATTTTCGAAGGAACTTACTTTGAAATATTGAATACAGATAATAGAGGATTAAAATATTCAAACAACGTCAACAACATTCTTATCTCACTAAATGGGTCAATTATATAAATCTTAGAACGTCATTGCATTCTGTTTTGCAGAAAGTCTTCCGTTAACTTCGAGTACTTCATGTCTTTTCTTAGATAACACCAACTTGATTGAGATCTTTATCTAATTCTCTATTCTTTTACAATATGAAAATATTGAACAAACAAAATCAGATTGATTTGAGCTAATACGTACGTACACATGTGGGAAAACCTGTCATAGTTAACACCAACTTAAGTTGAGGTTATTGGCGGATACGATAGTATTAGTTAAACGGCAGCAACTCCATGCATTAATGGAGAGTTGGTAGTTGATCATTGATGGGCACAGAAGCACCCACCACGATAGAGATTAATATAGACTACTCCTTCAACTACTTAAAGCAAGGTGCAATGTTAATTACATGTTTAAACTTTAATTAGGTGTGTAACTTGAATAATTATGTATTAATTACCTTCCTATCATACAAAGAAAACACCCCATAAGTAATTTGTGATTTATCTCTCTTATAAAATCGATCAATGTGGGAAAGGAAAAACAAAACAGAGCTTCCATCACCGCCTACTTTATGAGAAGGAAGAAAGATGCAAAATTACAAACATATCTGAACTTTTATGTAGTCAACAAAATTAAGCTTTTGTAGCTAGCAAACATCATAAACCAATTGAAATTATGAGAAGAGACCAATTCAATTCAATTAACTTTGTGATATTTGGTCAAACTTGGAAAATCAAGGGCCAAAGTTATTGCTTGAGAGTGACATTGTTCTAAAAGTCCCCGCCTAACATCGCTTAGGCTCCGTTTAAGTGTTAGGCGGTTGGCCACCATAACGAATAATCTCTAGGCGTTTATAACATAAGAAAGGGCTCTTAGACATAGTTAAGCGCCAGCTTAGCCCGTATAGATCCGCCTAGGCTACGACTCTAATTTAGACATAAAACAAATACCTTCCATTTTACATTTTAATTTTCCATTAAATTGTAAGAGAGACTTGGTGGATACTTGGATAAACAATCATATATGCTTGTTCCTTATGTTTTGAATCCTTTATAATTTATATGTCATTCTATGTTGCAATTTATGTATTTCAATAGAATTATGTACCTTTTTAAGTATAAGTAGACATTTATTTATATATTATAGAATAAATTTAATTAAAATTAACAAAAAAACGCTTAGACCCCCTCTACGTTTAGCCGCTAGGCCCCTGCCTGCCACTAAGTGCTAGATCCCTGCTCACCGTCCGACTAGCCCCTTTTAGAACCTTGCATTATCTTTTTGTAAATTATAAGCATTTTATTCGATGGGTTTGTAGCTCTAGACATTTCATGCATAATGCATGCAGTTTCTTGAAAATACCTAAGTGGTTCGTTCATGTTTTGCACGATTCATGTAGGATGTGGCACCATAAACCCTTAATATGAGCTATTAATTACTCATGGTATGAATTGTGTTAGTTACTCTCTACTCAAAAAGAAGAAGAAGAAGAAGAATAAACACACATGACGTGCACAATGACTACTGGTGAGTCATGACTATCATCATGTTTATAATGAAAGAAACTATGTAAGTAAATTGGAAGATTAATGTCTAATCAGAAGGGTAATTAGCTTAGTGTATTTTGACTAGGTAAATTAATCAAAAGGCACTAGGCATATATACATGAATTAGGAGAGAGTACATAGTTTAAGCTAGTTAAATCTAATCAAAGCGTAAATCAATCCGATCGATGGGGTTGGGGCGGTTGCTTAAGATGGATGACTTTTACTGGAAAAAGTGATTTAAAGAAGAAAAGCATGAGATTGTTGACTTATTTTTAATTAGTTGCGTCCACAATAAGTGACATAAAATAGGGACCTTGGCATTGGTAATGGAAGTCGCTATCGATGTAGTAGAGGGCAGGTTTTTTGTTAGGTGTGCACACTGAGAAAAAGAATCTTTAGGATGTAGACACATTTGGGTTAACTTGCACCCAACCCTCGAATTTAAGGGCATCAAGCTGCATCTAACCTATGTTTTTGTTGTGATCAGCTGCCTAATCACTTCTCATTAGTGACAAACTATCTTATCCGTACATACACAGTATAACTTTCTGAGTCATATTTATCTACTACTTCGTAGGATATGGAGCTGTGAGCTGTGATTTACACGTATTAATAAGATAGCGTTTTCTTATAATCTAGGTCAGAATGAGCGAAAGTTAGGAGTGTGATATCCACACACTCATTTTTACTTTTTTCATACTTTTTTAGTTTTCGACCGTCGGATCGGATGAATTGAACAAGATTAACTGACATAAATTAACAAGGGGTATGTGAGAAGTAAAAAAGAGTGTGTGGATAGCACATCCCGAAAGTTATTGTCCCTATTCACTATGTTCATTTGCTATTTTGAACCATACTTATGAACTTACACACTATATATGGATGTGTGTATTTTATAAAGTTACCAACTTATATTAATAGGATAACGTTTTCTCATTCGTGAACAGACCATACAAGTACGAGTAAAAACTATTGCAGTGTGTGCCTAACTTTTCTGCTCAATAATTGATTCAGTTCACTTCAGACTGATATGACAATGCATATGTACTTAGTACTTTGTGTATGCATGTAAAATTATAAAGGGGAACCGTAGTCTGAAATATTGATAATATCGATGAAATATCAAGGATATTTCAATTTTTTTAAATCACAAATATTTCGGAACATATCTATGTACATATTGTACAAATATCGACACTATCGACGATAATATCGAAAAATATCGATGTCAATAATTTCTCTCACACTTCAGCAATATTTTGTCAAAATATCGGTGTAATATTGCTAAAATATCGAAAATATCGATGTAAAGGAAGGAACATATAATTTATCTCACACTTCAGCAATATTTTGTCAAAATATCGGTGTAATATTGCTAAAATATCGAAAATATCGATGTAAAGGAAGGAACATATCGTACAAATATCGACACTAACACAAAGGGGATTTGAACCCCTCCCATTTTACTCCTCCAACACCGTAACCACCATATATCACTTATGTTTTAGTGATAATATGCTAAAATATTTATATTCATATGATTGGCATGTTAACAATTACATGCAAAACTATTTTGGAGATTTATCATTTGATGAATACTCTTCACAATGAACTTACTCTACACATAAAGATGATGAAGATAGTGAAAATTTTGAACCTCATAAGAATTTTATGTGGTACTAAATTACTCATGTATCTTACCATGCAATGTATAAAGTGTAAAATATTGTAGTAAATCATTATATATAAATGATTATGGTGTGTTTAATCTTTTTTTTCATTAATTACTACATATTTTCTACACTAATCAACTTAAATCAGTTAAATTTATCATGTAATGCATTTCCTTCCAATTGTTTTTGATAAACTAATAGATAATTGACTAAATAAACATTCTCCAAAGTTTCAATAAAAATTTCCAATTTTTTCTTACAATTTCCGTGGTTTTTATTCAATTTTTATCGATATCGATAATATCTTGATATTTCTATCGATATTTCTATATTTTTGGACTACCGATATTTCCGATATCATCAATATTTTATACCATAGGGGGAACTCCAGTCCAAATATATTTGTATAGATGAATTGATCGCAAGCTTCACAAATTTCCAAACTATCATGTACACCAAGAAACCCTAACATTACATGTATTAATTACAATTATACATCATACCATTTTTTGGTTAATACACATCATACATGCATGCACATTTAGCTAAAAATGAGACTTTTCTATTCTACGAGAGGTGAGACAGCTGGTTGACTGACAATGCACCACTTGTCGACCAATTGCCTCACTTTCCCTTCTGATAATGTGGTTTAGATAAGGTTACATATAACAAAAGCCATTCTGCAGAAATAATGAACAGCTTCTCTTCCAGTCCATGTAACTTCTTCGTTCAACAAGTTTTACTTGGCACAACTTTTTCTCTTCTTTCTATTAGTCCTCTCTTTTCCTTTCCGGTCAGCTTCAGATTGTTTTTAATTATATATGGCTGAAGAAATGCTGACAATCCAATTCACCAGAACCTTTATCCATCTCAGGCTAATGTTTTTAAATCCTGATATCAATGATTCCAATTGACTTGAAGGCCAATAGTCAACATTAGAAATGACTATTCAACATCCACTCCACTCAGAGTATTTCCTAACACATAAATATAAATATATATGTTATATATATATATATATATATATATATATGTATGTATACATGTGTGTGTAGAAATATATGAGATGTGCCTGAAAAACCAAGATTTATGATGCCAATTGCAAATTTAATAAGCAAAAATACAGATGGGGTTTGTCTCATTGAAATCCTAGCGTAATATAAAAAATAAAAAATAAATAAAATAAAAGAACCCTATGCGATCTTTGGATCAAATGTGAAAGGAGCCCCACATCAAAAGATTCTTCAAGAGGTCAAAAATCTACTTGACCGGTTCTTCTATGAACTGCAGCTCTCCTTTTTACTTTATTTATACAATTTGAATTTTCTAATTAGCATAATGCTCCCACTATTTTTCGAACTGTTAAAGAACAGAAAACGAAACAAAAGACCTTCCCCTTTACCAAATTTTTAATGTATTATTCTTTGATACAGTCATAGGTAGTCATAAACTGCAGAGAGTTGATTACTTAAGCTGACTCAGCCTTGCCATAATATGTATTTATAAATATAATATATTTTTGCATTCTTTGTAGTTTTCTCTCCTTGTTGGGTAATCGCTGTAGATTCAAATAGAACATAATCTAAAGTTGCTTCCCAGTTAGTCAAGAATATCACTACGATATAGAATTCAAGTTTTGTTATGATGATTCTTCAAGTTAACTAGTTTATAATATAGAGAGAGAGAGAGAGAGTAAGAGACTTGGTATATATGAAGCATCTTAACACTAATTTTTAAATGCATCACATGATGTATTTAATTCACTCGTATTATAATACGTGTAGTTATTCAAGAAAGTATACTAGAGTTGTCCATACACTAGACAAACTATTCGTACATGCAATGATCTGAATATGATTTAAGGTATCTCCTGACATTGTTCAGGATGTTCTTATTCATGAATCCGTGTAATTGTGATGTCATTTATCTATATATGACTTTCTTTTTAAAAAAATATTGAGCATACATTATTCAGGATGTTTTGAGTATGAATTAAGGATCCTCATGTCATTGTTCATGATGTTTTGATCCAAAACTCAGTGTAATTGTGATCTTAATTTTTTATACATCGTTTGATTCGTTTTCCTTTATAAAAAATGTGAACACATGAATTAATAACAACATAGGACCATACGTCTAGCTAGCAGTCGCACTATAAACTTCTTGTGCTCTTCCATAGTTTTGAATTCGTGGACATAGCTCTAGCCTGTTGAACACTTTCAAAGAAAGGGACAAGTTTCATAATTTTATAGCAACTTTTTGAAGGGAAAAAGAATAAAGCAATATAGCCAGTCCTTGGTCTCCTTTCAATTCAATCACCCTAATAAGTCGCAAGAGATGATGAGTGGATGTTGCTTTGCTGATCAAGCTTTTGAAACCGACACAATCAAAGTTGGCAGCAAATTATACTCGCAGATTTTCTTCATGAGTCTAAAATGCAAAACTTTAGGGTTTATCATGAGTGCCATTCATGTTTTCCAAGAAAAAGAAGAAAAGCATGGAGCATCCGTAGGTGTGCAGTAATTCGGAAGCAAAACTTTCAATAAGAGTATGCAGTCAAAATTCAAACACACTGTATTGGCCTTTTTGAGCATAAGTTTTTGCCGCATTTAACTTTACTTTTGTTTCCAAATTCAGGGCAAACTTTTGTTCTGTGTTGGTGACAATGCATCGGCTGGTACCAAGTTATCAAGCCGGAAAAATCATGCCGTCGAGCGGCAGAATAACGGCTATTTTGAGTTATGAACGCAAAATAGTAATTTGCACACTTTGTTTTCTCTTTATTTTTAGGATGTCAGGTGACATCATCATGTGGTGACAAATGTACAATAGATTTTAATAGTTAGTTACTAGCGGTTAAGAGTTAATGAAATCGTATTTGGTATTATGGGAAACTATCATTCTCTATACAATTGTGGAAGACGGAAAGCAAGAATCTAACATTGGTATCAGTCAGTCGTTCGATTTCTCTCAATCCCTTTCCTTGGTCTCCTTTCCATTCAATCACCCTAATAAGTGAGCAAGTGATTATGAGTGGATATTGCTTTGCTGATCAAGCTTTTGAAACCGACATAACCCAAGTTGACAGCAGAATATACTTCTTGCAGATTTGGAATGAGTATTCTCTCCGGATCCTCTCTGTGAGGATCTTCTCCGGATTCTCTTTGTGAGGATCTCAGAGATTCTCAAATCACGTCCGTTCATCGTACATCGTACGGCCAGTTATTGTCAGGTATTATTTATATTCGATTTTAAGTAAAAAAATTCACAATAATGTATGACCGCACGATGTACGATAAATGGATGTGATTGGAGGATCTTCAGAATCCTCACAAAAAGGATCCAAAGAGGATCCTCATTCGCAGATTTGCCCATTCAATTCACTTTTATATATGTATATGTAAATGTGTGTGATGTGAGAGGAGAATTGTAAATCATGAGTCGAAAATGCAAAACTCTAGGGTTTCTTATGATTGCCTTACATGTTTTCCAAGAAAAAGAATAAAAGCATGGAACATACGTACGTGTGCAGAAACGTGGGCAGCAAAACTTTCAATAATAGTGTGCCGTCAACGTTCGAACACACTTGTAGGCCTTTTTCAACACAACCTTTCCACATTTAACTTCTTACTTTTGTTTCTAGAGATTTAGGGCAGACTTCGGCTGGTACCAAGTTATGAAGCCGGAAAAATCATGCTGTCGGGCGGCAGAATAACGGCTATTTTGAGTTATGTGTGCGGAATAGTACTTTTCGCTCTTGTTTTCTCTTTATGCACTCATCCAGTCATCCCATTGCTTATGTCCGTTGATACTCCTTTAATTCATTCGTTTCAAACGCAATTCATTGACACTACAACTCATGACCTGCTGATGCAGAAAAAAGCAACATTTTAACAAAATCAATCTACCAAAGTGTTCATATTTGTGGTTATC
Source organism: Malus sylvestris (assembly GCF_916048215.2). Lineage (NCBI taxonomy): Eukaryota > Viridiplantae > Streptophyta > Magnoliopsida > Rosales > Rosaceae > Malus > Malus sylvestris. Next base: position 41,190,814 of record NC_062264.1, read on the forward strand.
AACAACTTGATCTCAATGCAACAAAACAGAGAAAGAAAGCTACGAGAGTCGTAAACAAGGTGCTTCTCCATTCATTCGTACTAATTTACAGTTAAGAAGCAGCAAAACAAAGGGTCTCAACTCTAAGCAAAATGTAACATTTTGTAGATTTCTGAGCTTTTATCTATTGTATTCACTTCGGCAAGATAGGCGCTAGTCGTCTATACTGACATTCGATTTGTATAAAATCGAAACTACCCTCAAACAGCTGAGGTTCTCCCACCACTAGTATTCTTGGAATATGCCTACGAGTCTGAACTAGTTGTTGACTGTTGTATAAAAACAGGAAATACATCCGAGAGGGTTATCGTGCATCAGTGTTTAACGTATGAAAGATTGATTTGATGTTTAGGATGCATGGGCAAGACACCAACCGAAATGGCAGCGAAGTTCATGCTTCATTAGTGACTTCCGTGAGATCTCTGGCTTATCATACTTCATGTTTAAAGAGAGAAGGTATATGCTTGCGTTGCTGTATCATGATGAAAAGTAACGAAAAGGTACTTGGATATCAAGGTCGACTCATAAGATCAGCAAGGCTTATCTTTCCGCAGTTCCCAGTGTCTAGCCTATCGAATTGGGTGCAGATCTGCATAATATCTTTCTCTGATACCTTTCCCATCTCCTTGAGTTTGTATACGACATATTCCGACTTACTGCACATGTAAAGCCAATATAATTAGCCAACATAAACATGACTATTTGCGGTTTACTGTCACTCAGAATAAGCAAAGAAATAAGTCAGCGACTCCAGACAACGGAAACAAGCTGCACCAGTGACAGATACATTTTTAAGATTAGAAATTTACAAATAAACAGATACATTTTTAAGGTTAGAAATTTACAAATAAATGAAGTCAGCAGAGAAAAACTAGCACTAGTTTCTAATCAAAAGTTCCTTATGATAAGAATTCTAGGCTAACAAGATTGAAACTACTAGTCAATAAGAAAACCCAAAATTCAAACACGCTGTTGCCCAGCACTGAGGACAACTTATACAAGTTGCTCAACCTCCAGATTTCTAGAAGGAACTAAATAATCAATGCATGTTGAATCGAAAAGGTCACTACTCAACCATTCTTTTTATTCTTCTTCAAAATTGGTGTAACCTAGGCACTTGAATCAACTCTCGTGCGCACATTCTCTTCGTCACCAAGAATTTTTGGTTCCATAAGTGTTAAACTGTTTAGTACATTGACTAATTATTATTTTTGGGTAAGATAGGGGGTAGAAACCCCAAACAGTACATTCACTAATTTGTAAAGATAACTGAATCAAAACTTTTACTTTACTCGTTATTAGGGGTCGAAAATGCTAAATCAAACGTCAGTTCCCAAGGTTCCAATTTCAAATGCTATACATTAAATTCCAAAAGGAGTGAAGGCAAAAGGACTATGCAGGGTATCAGATTACCAGTTGCAACTCATAAACAGTTTGATCCAAGACAAAGTTCAGAGAGACTATCCCGCAAGGAATTAAGGAATAGAAACCATGTTCTATACACAACAACAACAAACCCTTTTCCCACGCCCAAGAAATTTGCAACAAATTTCGATAATTAGAATATGGATGGAATACTGTGCTGAACACAAGTGAAAGGCTAAGTTGTTAAGACCCGCAGAGGGGGATGAACTAACATGATAAGGAGAATGGGGAGGGGTTTGTGCACAGCCTCATTTCATAAGCGGGTACTCTATTATAACTTCTCATCCAAAAGCTAGTTATAACAGGTAGTTTCGAATGAGTATATTCATAGAACAGATAATCAAAAGACAACAATCTCAAACCGCAACACTGATCAAAATGTCAAAAAGACTCAATAATAACACGTACCTCACAAAACCATTATTGTCAATGTCAGCAGCAAGAAACTCAGAAACAGTCATATCCTGACCAAGAACCCACTTCGCCATCCTCCTATGCCGCTTATCCACCCTAGCCTCAGCCAAAAACAGAAATGCTCGAGCAACTGCAAGTGTCGACACAAGCAACCAAATAGAAGCAAAGATACGTCCTGGCAAAGACTGGAAAGCCCGGTCACCATACCCTACAGTGGTAACTGACATAACCGAAAGATAAAACGAATCCAACCATCCAAGCTTTTCCACAAAATGCATCACACCCACACCGATCCCAATACAAAGAACCACAACTCCCAATGCCAATCCCACCTTCATCCTAATCCTCATCCTCCCCTTCTTAACATCAAATATGTAGGACTCCTTTTTCTCACCCACATCCTTAAGGCTCCTCAACAAATAAGTCTCTTGCAAATCAAGCACATAACTAACCATCCCACTAAGCAAAATATCAATGAATCCAAACCCCACCAACACAAACATTATCGAAAACAACTTGGTTGCTGTAGTAGTAGGCGTAATATCTCCATACCCAATTGTGCACATTGTCACAATACAAAAGTATAACGCATCAACCACAGGGTGAGTCTCCGACGCAGCGAAATTATCACGGTTAAACCAATATATAGTCACACCCAATGCAAGATATATAACAAGAAGTACAACAGCTTGTCTTACAATCCACTGTGAACCGAATTGGGGTCTGGGAACAGAGCGCCGGTTCGCCACCTCGTTGATCACGGCCATGGCAGGAGCTGTTTTGGAGCGGTGGAGGTTGGTTTTGGTCCATGAGTAATTGGGGTCGATGAGCCATGATTGGAGGAGTGGCTGTTGGGTTTGTGGGTCCTGCGAGATTGTGGCTACGGAGTCCAACAGAGAAGACGACGAAGGGGGTCTTGAAGTTCTTGGAGAATTGATAGGCAGAGTCAATGCATCGACGAGAGGACAAGAATCCTGCGACGAAGCAGTTGCAGGGCCAAAGATTATACGGTCTTTGAATTCCGAAGGGGTTAAAGGGATAGTGAATTCATCCTCTTCTGGAAGTGGGCAGAGAATCGGTAAAGGTGACAGCTTTCTTCTAGGGCTGCCTACGTATGGGAGTAATGGCTCTTTCTCCATCTGGGTCCGCCAGAAAACCGCTTCTGGTGCCGCCGGGAAACCGGAAACCGGAAATTTTTGGTTGGTTGGGAGAAATGGTATTGTGGGGAGGTTGCAAGGAACTTGGGTCAATTTCCAATTTTTTTCACCTCTTGGGCTGCCTACGTATGGAAGCAGAGGCTCTTTCTCCCTCTGGGTCGGCCGGAAAACCGCTCTTGGCGTAGCCGGGAAACCGGAAACCGGAAACTGGAGATTTTTTTGGCTGGTCTACAAAAATGGGATGGAAAAGCAGGGATCTTTGGGTCAAATATTCAATTAGATTCGGTCGGTTTGTTGGGAGCTGGGGAAGCGAAAGCCTAAGCGAAAAAGTGCAGGGTAACTAAATGGGGTGAGAGAATCAACGTCGCAGGATTACGGCGAGCGAGAGGCAGAGTTCGACATGTGTTGCGTACTGAGATTCGGGGACCTCGGTTGACTACGATTCGACCACACACAAACATTATGGTTTTGGGGTCTATTTATTTTTGAAGGTCAAATCTTAAGTAATTCATATAGTTTTCCAACAAAATAAACTGCAATGTGAAAAAAGATTTTTACTTTTATGCTGCGTAAAATTAAATTATATATTATTAGTATTAGATGATTTAGATTTTTGATATCAAAATAAAAGTAAAATCAAATCATGTCATCCAATGCTCGTAACATGAAATAATTCTCTGTAAAAAAAAAAAGATTATATCTCTATGTTAGAGTTGAGATTCCTAATGCTCATGGCCACTTTCTTTTTACGATTTAACTTCCACCACATATATGGCATGTGACATTTTTTTAGTATAAATTATATCGACTTACACATCGTAAATAATTTGTTGTGTCATATCTGGACATAGTTAAGTCAGCTACGATAGGCTATCATCTCCTTGCTGCGCCCAATTTCGCATCTTCATTTGTCCAACTTATATTAGATTATAAATAATGAGTAATTAGTTGTGATGCATTTGTTTCCTAATTTTGTTTAAATGGTATTTGTTTTCTAGTTAACCTAACTCAACATTGTAACATGATTAGATGTGGACCATGTGGCGGAACCTCAGAATTAGTTGAGCACAAAACAAAATTGTACATAAAACAACTATAAAAAACATTAACAATTGAATTATTGGATAATTTGATGAAAGTGACACTGGTAGTGGATATTTAAAGTAAATTTTTGTGGTGGAAAGCATCAATTATTTCCTAGCTTCTTCTTGATGGTCCAACAGAAATTGAGTAAAGAGAAATACAGACTTTTTTAAAAGCGAAACTTTTTAAGGATTCTTGTCATCTCACTTTTTAATGTTAATTTTTATGCCAATATTATAAAATATTACGAAAAAAATATAAATTGTACGAGCGTCCATAGAAAATTCTACTTTTGAAATAGTCTTGTAAGCATTTCTTATGAATATAAAACTACCGCCATCACATTCATCCGTTTGACAAATTTGTAGTTATCATTCATCCGTTTGACAAATTTGTAGTTATCATTGTCATCCTGTTGTCATCAAATTTGTAACCTTCCAAGGCCTCGTACTAAACGTCTGTCTACGGTGTACGGTGAGTATTAGTTTCTGAACTTTTATATATCACAATAATCTAGAGTATTGTTAGAACCATATAAAGAATTTCTAAGGCTCAGTGAAAAATAGACATGTCTACGAATATGCAGCAGGCTACCTAAACTTAGAAAGACTTTACAAGGCTTCACTGTTCCTTGGGATAGAGCTTAGGTGAAGGGCGGAGAAAGCGCCCTTCTACCAGGCAAGCCGATTACTCAAAAGGACCGTTGAATCACATAGTGACAAATTTCGAGATTATTTTGGAGGTTCTACCACAGGATAGTTTGACAATATAAGAAATAGCCTAATTATTTATAAATATATGTAAGATACTTCATTTTTCTTTTTTAATGTAGGAACATTCTCAAAGCACCATTTCACGTGTAACGAATTTTCAAGCCTAACACATAAACAACACAAATGAAGTGACATGAAGCACGGCCGTTTTGAACTTCCCACGTAAAACAAATTGCTCTGATACCATAAAAAAGTTGAGTTTTACTGTAAAAATAATTGACAATATGAAAAATAGCACAATGTGAAATTTATTCTCAACGAGAATAAGCTCATCACAAAATACACGACCATGAGTCTTCACCGATTTGGCTCTCTTTCAGAGTACCTTTTTCTAACCAAAGAACGTCCCGCAAGGACTGCACCCCTTCAACCATTCTCAAACATGTAGCACCTCATATAGTGTGATGTTACCTCACATCGACAAGGATTCACATGCTTTACCTACTCGAAAGTATATGCATCCAAAAAATATAAATTGAACGGATATATCAGCACGCCAAGACATTACCCGAAAACGTCGAAATCACAGGCTACAAGCATGGATAGAGTTGAACACTACACAAACCAATAATCAAAGTACTTTTTTCTAATATACAACCAACCAAGAACAAAATGTCCTCAGCTGCAACATACAAAATCAATCATCATCCTCAAGGACGCTCCGACGCCTCTGAATCTGGAATAATGAGTGACAGAAAGACGTGTCAAAACCCAGTATATTTTTTCATGTAAAACTTCACCCATAAAAAGAAGAAACAGAATTCAGTATTATCGGTCACAACTTACAGTGACTTTAGTCTGCTTGTTTGTTTGGTTGTTGATCTGCTCCAACAACGAAATGAGTTTCTCCTCAGATACCTGAAAAATGAAGTAATGAGCACTTTGTTTCTGTTTAAACGAACTCTTGTTGATGCACTTCAAAATAATAAATAGCCCCACGGAGAAACTATAAAGCCGACCATGACATGAAGTATCACACCATACCTTCTCAACTATCTGGCCCATTTGAGCAGCTCTCAATATAACATCTTCAACACCCCTTGCTTTCTCAGGTTTCACCAAAGCAATTCTAGCAACTGTACAATGTATAGCAGCAAATGAATTAGACCAACAGATAAGGCTAACTCAAATTCCACCAACATATCATCTTTCGGTCCTTATTTTAAAGTTTAAACAACCTACTTCTCGTGCCAAAATACACTAGACCAAGAATAGGTTAGTCCAGGAGAGGATAAGTGCTGATATCAGAAATTTTCTAAAAAGTACAAAGTAAAATAATCATATTAACTAATGAAAATGTTAGACGTATCAACTTACTTCTTTCACGAGCTTCGCCTGACACAATCTGACTAAGCATCATCTGCCTCCGTTCTTCGGCCTCCCTGCATTAATTGCATTATGAATTAATCAAATCAATAAGAACATTTTGGAAAAGCATTGTCCAAATTGATCTGAAACCCAACCCAACCTCTTGGCATCTTCATTTGCCTTGTGCTGCTCTGGGTTTTGTTGTTGCCCTCCAGACCCTCCCTGTTGATCAATGTAAGGTAGTGAGATCGGAAAGAAATCGAAATGAAACGCAACCATAGAGTTTGGCGAAAATGTTCAAATGAACTAAAGCTGATTGCTTACCACACCATGTTGAGCCATAAGCTCCTGCATTCTTCTTTGTCTGATTGCTTCCAGTTCAGGATCAGCCTAAAAGAGAGACCCACGAATTTAAAAACAACAAATGTCAAACGACAGGCAAACAAAACACTTGAGGAAAGACTTCCCTTAATATAAATATTTTGCTAACCACAATGATATGTATACCAGAAACTATAGCTACAGCATTTAGTTCCCGCCATTCGCTATCCATTCAAACCAACTCAGCTACCTAAATGATTCTTTTCCTAAGTATACATACACATACATGTAAATACCTGGGGATTCTTAATGGGGATCCCATTTCAACTACAAAGTGCAGAACTTGAATAGCAGCATTTGGACAGAGTTTAATGAAATCTACGAACTCATAGCTTAGTGAAAATAAAACCTGTTTCTGAGTGATATATCACAAACCCTTCTTAGACCAGCAAAGAAACATGAGGATTGAGAAATCAAAACCCATTTTCCCCATCCCTCCAAAACCCCATTGCATAGTACATCTCGCATCCCAGACGCCAAATGAAAAACCAAAAGAAAAATCGTAGAACTTATGAAGCAAATCTCCCAACTTGTTCAAAAGACAGACAGTTTGGAACACCCTACGACTACGAAGACAGTCGACAAAATCTTTTGAATAGACATACAAACAACCCGCACGAATGTTCAAAGCCATGCTTATATGTATATGCTTCAATATACCTAACTCTCTTTGAGCATGTTTCACAGTTTGAGGAAGTTTTCAAATCCCATTGATTTCTATGCCTGCTCGGTGTAAAAAGCCGCCATGCCCTATAACCCTGAAAGCTACAATTCTCTTCCTCTCACAACATCATAGTGTACAGGCGGCACCAATTCCTCAGTAAACATTGAACTCCCAATATTCATTTCTTAGCCAGTTGCACACCAAAATCCCAAAGAAAATCACAATCCCGCACGAAATGAAATAATCCAAAACAGCATCAAAACTTGTGAATGATTCAACTCAAACCCTAATTTTGAGAAGGAAGATAAAATCGACAAGAACTCTATACCATTTACAGACAATTCCAAAACCCTAATCTCACTAGATTTGATATCTGAACCTAAAAATAGCAGCCGAAAAAGATGCAGAAATGAAATTTAAAAAAAAAAAAAAAAGCATCAGAGAGAGAGAGGGAATACGTTACCATTGATTCGAGTTCCGGATGAGCGATCGAGTCTCCGAAACAGGTTGCGTTTGGCAGACGCGGATTCTAAAAGCACTTTTATAACCAACCAACAGACAATACTGTTTTACTGTGCGTAGCGTAGCTTTTTTGTTTTATTTTTAAAATTTATTTATCAACTGCAATATTTTTATTTTCAAATCAGTCACACAATACATAATATCATAAACCAACAGGATCCTCTCCGGATCTTTTTGTTGTGGATCTTAAGGATTCGTAAATTATGTACGTTCATCATACATCGTGCGGTCAGTTTTATCAGATACTGTTTATATTTAATTTTTAATAAAAATATTTAAAATAAATATTGACCGTACGATGTATAATGAACGGATATGATTTACAAAGCTCAGAATCCTCACAAAGAGGATCCGGATTCTATCATAACAAATGTATCCTGCCCGTAACAAGAAAAAGAAAAACCAAGATTTGTTTTATTAGGTATCAAACACAAACTGCAAGCAAATGAAATACATTTTAAAAGTATTAACACCGTCACTTGAGTTGTAAATGCACATACACAGTATGTGTTAAACTTTTTAATTTTAAAATTGAAGGAGAGGGGCCACTTAGTACTACGGTTTAGTAGTATTCCTATTTATTTTTAAGTAAGGGGTCTTAGATTTGATTCTCGTCAAAGGTAAATTTGAACCACATTATTGCTAGCTCATTGTGAGGCTAAGTCGACCCCCCTCCCCTTAGTGTAGATAATATCGTTTGTTCACAAAAAAAAAAAAAGTAAAATTTTGTTTTATAAAATTACATTACTGCTATTAACTTTTTGTTGAGATCAAAAGTTACTTGTGTTTTTATCGTACCTGTTATTGTATTTTAAACCCTATATCATCTCTCTTGACGCGCCCTTATTTCATTTCCATAAGACCAACTCCAACTTTTGGAGTAAGTCCTAAATTTTTCCTTCTATTCCCCCTCCATTTCCCTCCAGCCTTTGATTTAAAATTGGGTTAAGTGTTAAAACCTAAAAAAAAAACTCAAATTCCCCTCAAGATTTAGCCCAAAAAACTTGGTGGAGCTTGGAAAATATGGCCCACCCACATAGGTCTGTCTGCCTTGATGTCTGATGGGTAATTGAGCCCAATGGCTCTTTTATGATCTGGTGGCCACAATCACTTGGGCCATTGGTTCATTCAACAGTTCATATTCGAACTTTTTTTTTTAGTTTTATATTTATATATTTATTGAATCCAACGGCTAAGATCGAATATAATCAAATCTAACGATAAAAAAAAATCTAACTACCCAAATTTAAATCAAACGGTTTAAATAATTAAAAAAAATTATTTAACTCAAAATTCACCCAAAAACTGTATAAATACCTATGTATTTGTTTAAACGTCTACACAAAACACACTTTTTTTTCTACAATTCTTCCAATTTTTTTTTCTACCATCTTCCAAAACCATTTCTTCCCTCAATTTCTTCCCATTTACAATTCTTCCAATCTCTATCATGTGTTTTATATTTTTTCATAGTGTTTCATGTGTCGATTTAGTGATTTTTCATTATTTATCGGAATTTAAATATTTTCAGGTCAAAATATTCATAAAATTAATTTAGGATAGTTTACATAATTTTTTTTAAAGTTAAGTTAATAAAAATTAGCCTAAATTTATTCTTTAATAATCTAAGTTAAAATTAGATCAAAAAAGTTATTTCTAGATTAAAACATAAATTTCATAAATTAAAAATTTTAGGTTTTACTTCAAAAGTTAGTGATGATCTAATAATTATAAAAATAAAATTAAAAAAAACAAAAAAAAAAACCCTTTACTGCAAAAAGTCTTACAAGACCAAAAAAGAGGGCACATGAATAGAAAAGAAAATGACAAAGTACGAAATGTACTATTTGCAACCGGACAAGGATTTTCTATCCTTTACTTCCGGTGTTCTTCTCATGCCCTTCTGTTTATATGGTCACGGTTAAGTCACGTCAATATTTTTTATTATTATTTATTTTTATCTTATTATATTTATAAAAAAAATATAAAATATTAATGTGATTTAACCGTGACCACACAAAAGAAGAGCACGAGAAGAGCATCGAAAGTGGAGGACAGACAATCCTTGTCCTTTACAAGATTCCAACAAAACAGCATCTGCATGGTCTAGGGAAGTGGAAACCTGCACACTTGTCCCGATCGAATGGTCCAGAATCCCCAGAACAAATCTCAAATCTAATACGCTGTTCATACCGAATCACACCTCACTCTGCTGAGCGCTCACTTGCTTCACTGGGAAGTCAAACAATCAGTAAGAACATCACAAATCTCAAGATTCAAAATGCTAAATCCAAAAATCTCAATCACTCTCCGTTTCCCAAAAAAAACCCAGAAATCTAGAGAGAGAGAGAGAGTGAGGGGAGAGAGAGATCAAAACCCTGGAGAAACAACAGAGAGTGAAGCAAATGGGAGTGACAATGGGTCTGAATCTGCTGCTGCTGATGGCTATGGTGGCCACCAACATACTCTCACTCTACCACCTTTCCTCCACTCTCCAAACCCCAAAACCCCCAACTCCCCAGCCAGTCCCTGACCACCTCCTCCACCAGCTCCACACCATACGCGCCACCATCAACCACCTTACGCGCCACCACGCATCTCCCTCTACCGCCACCGCCAAAACAACCAAACCCACCGTCCCCTCAGATCTCCTCCTCTACTCTCAGCTCTCCCCCATCGCCTCCTCCTGCCACGACCACCCTGACCTCCTCCACAAGTACATGACCTATACCCCCTTCTCTCTCTGCCCGCTGGACTCCGACCTCGCCGAGTCCCTCATTCTCCGCGGCTGCCACCCGCTCCCCCGCCGCCGCTGCTTTACCAGAACCCCACCAAAACCCACTTCTTCTCTCCCCCTGAATCCGTTTCCTCCTTCGCTTCCAGACTCCAGTGTCGTGTGGGCCAAGTATTCCTGCAAAAGCTTCAGCTGCCTCGGCGGCAAAAACCCAAATTTGGGCTTCGACCTGCCTCACGAATTGTCCAACTTCATGACTTACAAGTCGGAGCTCGACCTCCCGATCCCTCAGCTCTTCCAAATCGCCAAAGCAGCCAACTCGGTCCTCCGTCTCGGCATCGACATCGGCGGCGGAACTGGGACTTTCGCAGCGAGGATGAAGCTCTACAATGTCACCATTCTCACGACCACCATGAACCTTGGAATCCCCAACAATGAGGCGGTGGCGCTGAGGGGGTTGGTGCCAATTCACGCTCCGCTGCAGCAGCGGTTGCCGGTGTTCGACGGAGTGGTGGATCTGGTGCGGTGCGGGCACGCCGTGAACCGGTGGATACCCGTAACGGCATTGGAGTTTTTGCTGTTTGATGCGGATAGAGTGTTGAGGGGAGGAGGGTATTTGTGGTTGGATCATTTTTTCAGCAAAGGGGTGGATCTTGAGAAGGTTTTCGGACCGTTGATTGGGAAATTGGGGTACAGGAAGGTGAAGTGGGCTACGGCGGGTAAGAACGATTCCGGTGGGTTGAAGAATGGCGAGGTTTACTTGTCTGCTCTGCTCCAAAAACCCGTCTCGAAATGAGGCTGCAATTGGAGGTACTAATGTGCTATTTATTTCCCAGTATGTTCATTGAATCTGCAAATTGTGGTCAAATTTGATAAGTGTATTTAGTTGGATCCAGCATTTGTTGGTGGTTACTGTGTAGCTACAATGTCAGCTGAATATCAAGCATACTCAAATTAGTATATTGAGAATCGCGTTGCTATCTTAGTTGGTGTGAAGTTTTGTGCATTCTTGCGTGTTCTAAACATGATTGTTTGGTCCCCGACATGCATTGCTTTATCTGTTTAATGCGAACCAGAACTAGTCATGTTAGTTCTTTCGTTGCTATCAAATAACATGGCGTTCTAGGGATGGACTACACTTTTCGAACGCCAATTATCAAAAAAATTTCGTCAATGTGGGTTTTTTCAGTTACTGGTTTTTGGTTGTTTCTTCGCTGAACAGGACGATTTAGGAAGAAGAACTTATCTTCTGAGGGAAACTAGGGAATCAAACCAAACGGAAATAGGTTATACGTTCTGCTCTTTACCAGCACACGGTTTTAAGTTTTAAGGAAGTCTAAGAGGATGAAAAACTCAGTTCATGCAACTAGTCTTCAGTGGAGCAATAGTCGATGGTTGGAAGAATGTAAATGAATAGCAGATGTGTTTGCTAGGTTTTGCTTTAGTCTAATGAATTATCCAAGATGTCAACCCGGCAAACATTGGGTAAATTTTTCGGAGAGAATTGGTACCCGGTAAACCTTGTGAGCAGTAGTTTTTAGTCATATGTGAACCATAAACTACATTTTCTAATTGCTTGGAAGTAGTGGTGTTGGATCATCGCACCATCTGCCACGCGGTGATTCAAACTGATGAATGGTTTCAATTTTTGTTCCCTTCAAACTATAAGAACTTTTAAGTGGTATTTTTGTGTGCTTACTGTAACTTACAAACTGGCTGGGTTGCAGGCATTGCTGCCGATCTTTGCTGTTTACGAGTTACCTCTCCTGAGAAGATGGGTGTCCTTCATCGAGCAATGAAACGGTATATTTACATTCTCCGATCTGAAGCGTGTTACCGCCTTTTGCTTCTTGTTACTGATGTAAACAATCGTCGAACGTCACAAGATTTGTAACGCTATGGTAATCCGGGTGTAAATTCGAAAAGGGAACCAAGGGAGAAGCAGAAGATTAAGCATGTTCATTGGTAACCCTCAGTTAATGTCATTTTGTAGGATTACTCTTGACAAATTGTAATATTTATTCCAATTAATTCTTCACAAATGAATCTGCATGACTCGATGTATGCATGAAGTAGACAGAAGGAAGTTTTATTGATGTTCTGTTGAAGGACTTATTTTATGTTCGCTGATTGCCCCCTTCGCTCCCCGAACTTTGCAAGGCCCTGTCAATTTTCTTAGTGAACTTTAAATCTAGTCGATTACTCCCTAAACCTTTATAATTAGTCGATTTAATCTTTGAATCATAGCTTTTAATCCGTTTTACGGCATTGAAAGTACAATTTAACAACCCCAATCTCCATAGAAAATATCCAATAAATCAAATTAATTTAGGTAATACGTACCTTCTAATTCCCCAACACTCACCAAATTATTCTTTTAAAAAGTTAAAAGTACTTTTAAGTTTCTCTGTCAAACGCTATCATAAGCACTTTTGATGATCTAAAAGTGATTTTAGTTATTTTTAAGCACCTTCAAACATACCCGAGTACAACGCTAAACTATCGTTTGAACTCATCCATGGTAAAAATACATGACTTAACAATGACAATTCCGCGATAATAAATAGTATCCCCACCTAATGAAATATTAAATAAGAGAGAATGTGTATGATGTAGATGGAAAACCATAATGTGTATGTTCTGATCATCATCCACGTCTTCGTCTAGTCGGATGGAAAAATGTCACAGTCAAGATATAAAATGAGATCCACTTTGGATTCTGTGTCCAGAGTCCGTGAACCAAAATATCGGACCATTTAAGAAAGAGAGAAAGAGATCCGGGCCATTTTAGTGTCTGAATTTTTGTTAGGTGGACCAATTGGATAGGCTAATGAGAGCCGTAAGATTGAAACTAAGTAGTTCGGATCTCTCAGTCTACGAGCTTCCGACATAGAGATCCGGAGTGGATCTTAATCCGTCAAGATATGGATGCATCACACATGTAGTTGGTAAAACAGCCCAGCTATACTAACTTGCAAAATTATAAAACCAAAATTAAAAAGTTGGAATATGAAATCTCGATCACCACAGCACAAGGAAAACAGTACCTTCAAGTATCTGCCTTCAGGCACGCTTGCTAAAAGAAAAACGAAAACAGTATCAAACCAGGTAATCTCCTACTATGCATCACTTCAAACCGAAGACGATGCCAAACAAAAGCCGAAAACATGTCGTTCCATGGAAACATTTTCTCACACAGCTCTGAGGGCTCAATTGGTAGCTTTCCGCCTCAGTAGGTGTTGCATGCTGATTCCATTGATCTTAGCAGCAAGTATGAAGTCATTCTCGGTCAATCCACCTGCACAACGCGTATCACGTCAAAAATTATTTCTCATGTGCATCGAACTTTTCAAATGAACTGGCTCTTCAAGTACATCGAACGACTTTCAATGTTGTATTAAGGTGATCTCTAGTTGTAACATTATTAGCAAATGGTGCAGAATAGGGAACATTCGGAGTTCGGCTGGTCAGTTTTGGTGAGGTACAATTCCATCTAATTACACTGCAATTTTTCAAGGAAATATTTGGTTCACGAACGCCAGGAACCAAAACCAAACAAAAGTCAGAGCCAAATAGCTGGATTGAGTAAGCTTCAAGTACCCTATGTCAAACCATTTTCCTCAGGGTAAATCATGAATTACAATACTTTTATTTCCTAAAGCTTTAATGGTAGTAGGAAAACCTCATAAGCAAAACATTATATACACCGAGACTTGGGGACAGAAAAACCTCAGCCCTCCAAGGCTACCTAATGCATACTGGTTTTATTCACGAAACATGTATAAATATATCAGCACCAATTAATTAATGGAGAATCCTTACCAACCGCATGTGTCCATATCTCGACTGTTACATTGTTCCATCCAACTAGATGAAGATCTGGATGATGACCTAGAACATACACAATTACACATTATGGTTTTCCATCTACATCAGACATATTCCATCTTATTTAAATTCGAATGCATTCTTCATACATGCAGACAGCTACCGCTACTCATCAGAAAACAAAAACAATCTTAAAAATACCTTCTGCTTCTGCAAGATCAGCTACGAGCTTAAACATTTCAAGTCCTTTCATGAAGGTCTTAACTTTCCATGACCGTTTCAGTCTCAAGGCATCACCTTCACGCACCAAATTCCATCCGTCCACCTAAACCAAATATATTAGCTTTACAAGAGAAACATACACGTGTGTATATATATAAATATTGCAGGTGATACATTTAATCAGAAACCTTTGTGATTAATTCATTTGCTGCTTGTTCAGTCATGGGTCGCATATCCTTTGAGTCGCAAGACACACACTTCTTTATTGACAAATCTAATGCAGCCAGAAAACAGCATCAGATAAGAAAAATAAGACTTCCCTTACAAATAAAGCTATCAAAACTAGTATTACAAAAATTCGATATAAACAATAATAATCAATGCCAGTTATATTAAATAAGAAAATAACAGTCATGGATAAGCCCAGCAAATCGAGAGGCAGGTTCCTTCCCTTCAACGAATACGAGCTTCAATATTTTACTGGAAATCATACAAGCTAACTATGGAGGATAGACAGAAAAAACAGAGATGACACTTTAGACAGAAAAAACAAAGATGACACTTGAACAAATGTTTGCATTCCCAACCCCGAATAAGACTCGGAATAATTTGAAATTTAAAATTTTGCTCATAAAGGTCCTGAACCGATTAAGCAATAATTCAAAGTTGTAAACCAGGACAAGAGTACTCAGAATGGCCAATGCAATAAATCACAGACAAATCGGCTATAGTTGTGAGTAGATAATTTAGTTTTCGGCCACGTGGATTAAGCCTTGCACACAAGAAAAATTAGTCTTTACAAGCTATATCTCTGCTCCTGAGAGGTAAACAGATACAGCTGATGTCCAAAATTTCGTGAATCGATGCGAATGGAACAACGACACCTAAATGGCTTCGATAGAGTTATACCAAAGTAACGGGATGTTCTACTGCATCCTGGCACTCCAAGATTACTTGAAAGGAATCGTTACATAAATTGAAGTTCCGAGAGAAATTGCATTTGATTATCAAACTACAAAAACGACGAAAGGTCTAGACGCACCTTTGCCAGTGCAAAAAGTTCTAAATCCAGAAACTGATTTTCTACCGGATGACAATCCCACAACGACATTGTTCCGAACCATCTCAAACACTCGGCTACCAGAACTGTATTTTAAGTACAAAATTTGTTTTCACAGAACAATCCAACGTCAAGAATGCGTGCATGCTCAAGTTATAAATAAATCAGAGAATTCTAAATTCTAAACAAGAAAATTGAAGGTAAAGCAGCAATCTTTTAACCTACAAATCTCAACTTCTCATCAAACAACACAATAAATCACAAGATCAATGAAAAACCGAACATGGGTAAGTCGAGAAATTATAAAAAAATGAAATTGAAGATTCAAAAAACAATTTTTTTTATCATCAAACAAAAGGGCATGCAGGGAATTACCGTCCATGAGTTCCAGTGAAGCTTTGAAACACAGATGCTAATGGTACCTGTAAATTTTCCCGATAAAATTTCAGCAAAAGGGAAAGCTGAGAGAAAGAGGAGAGAGAGGAGAGAGATAGAGAGAGAGAGATAGATACCTTCTGCAACAGTCGAGTCATGAATGTTTCTGCGGACTCCGGAAGGAAAGGCGATATTTGAACGGTGGGAGCTCGTTTGTAAAAATGATTAAAATCGTTTTTGATGGGAATATTTTTTGAACTAGTTTTTAATAAAAGTATAAGTAAATTCAAAGGAAAAAATAATTTTTTCGAATTAAAAAATAAATTTTATTTGGACCCAATAAACTTATTTCTACACCCATTAAATTATTGTTAAATTTTATATTTCACTTATGCCCTAAAGAAAATACGGGTGTAGAAAAATATTATCAATCGACGAAAAATTCAGCCACAGTTGGTTGCCGAAAATTGGAAAATGGATTGACGGAGGGTGGAGAAGAATAGCAAAAATATAGTGGAGGGCGGTTGTGGTCTTCGACGACATCAAGAGAATGTGTCGCTAGAGAACCTAATAAAATCTCATCAAACCCTAATTTATCTCGTTCATCAACTCCATGGCCAAGGTTGAAGGATCCAAGGATTGTGCGTGCGTCCCGAGCTTTTGGAGGAAAGGACAGGCATAGCAAGGTTTGCACCATAAGAGGGCTTCGAGATCGACGGGTGAGGCTATCGGTACCCACTAAAATCCAATTGTATGATCTTCAAGAAAGGCTTGGTCTTAACCAGCCTATCAAGGTTGTCGATTGGTTGCTTGATGACGACCATAATCAAGTCTGGTTGTTCCAGAGTAGGTGGTTGGGTAGGTTTATGTGTTTGTGTAATTTTTTCAAGTTTGTAAATTTTGTATTTGAGAGTAAAATGATAAGTTTGTGGGACAAAATTTCTAAGTTGGATGTAGAAAGAAGATTAATAGGTTTAAATAAAATTTCCCTTTTAAAAGTACATCGAAAAGAGATGTACTTCTGCAAAGCTTTCGCGGTAGGACCAGGACGTTACTAAGAAAAAGAAGAGAGATAACATAGGCTGAAGTGAAAAATCGGATAAAATTGGTGGAACTATTATTAAATAAAATTAATTTCGGGGTTTTTTTAGAAATAACGTAAATTTGAGTGGTGGGTTGGGGAAAGTATAAATTTGAGCAAACGTGTACCGAAAACAAAAATTCGGTGCTTTCCGCTGCTTCGTCGGAGACTCCGGAGTCGCTCTCCTCCGAACAAAATGGTCAGTTTCTTTCTCACTCCTCAACTTTCTCTCTCTTGAAATTCCAATTGATTTGGAAAATGTTTTGGGCTAGGATTAGGGTTAGGGATTAGACATTGGTATCAGCTTCTTGATCTGTTTGTGAGTGGAATAGTTGGGGTCGGATCCAAGTTCCTCAGAACTGAATCTTGCAGATCCTGCAATTTTAACATAAATGAAATGCATATTTTTGAAATTAAGGTTATATATATGTATATATATATGCTAATGCATTGTTTAATTGGAGGATAATAAATTGTTCAGATTTTATGTTTGTTTGTTCTTGTTGATTTGCTGCTGTTAGATGACTCAAAATTAACAGATGAATGGCATACATTGTCCCATTTGAATTTTTAAGAAAAAAATTGGATTTGAGCTTGCAACTGAGTTACCGTGATCCTGGGAAATGATTCTACTAGTTTTATGTGTTTGTTTGATCTGGTTAATGTTGTTATAAACAATGTAGTTGACATTGTAAACGGATCACACTTAAGTTTTTAAGATGTTCAATATAAGCTTGTAAATGAGTTAACATAACCAACTATGATCCCGGGAAATCATTTGCGTAAACTTGTAGTGGAGCATATTCAGTACAATTGTGCACTTGCAATGTTAGATGTGCACGATAAGCATGGATGGGTGAGATGTCGGACCCTTTTATAATGGCGGTGCTAGAAGCAGTTGGTGCAGTGATCCCATAATGATTCATGTTTTGCAAATCGGTTATTGGTTGTTGATTGTAGGAGTCATGCCCTTCGATAAAGAACATCCTCCTCCTTGATTCTGAAGGGAAACGTGTGGCTGTCAAGTATTATTCAGAGGAGGACTGGCCAACGAATGCTGCCAAAGAATCTTTTGAGAAAGCTGTGTTTACTAAAACTCAAAAGACAAATGCACGGACAGAAGGTAATTTAAGCTTTATTTATATCTGTATAGGTAACTCCGCCTATGTCTTACATGGCCGGTCCCAAGCCCGGATAAAGGAGGAGGGGGAGGGCGTCAGGTAGTCGACAGCCGGCACTCCATGATCACGTCGAATCCTTATGAAAATGAATCCAGAACAAAATCGCGCTAAAGCTAGGGCGTCACCCGTAAGTGGCGCGCTGTGTGGCCCGAGCACAGTGATAAGTGAGCAAGGGTCGCTGTATCTCCATCGGCACCCGGATGCAGTGTTAAATGAGCAAGGGGGCCATAGAAACTTCTTTTCGAACGACTCCACTCAAAGTTGTTTGGGAGCATATGCTCCTATCAACTTTACCCGGGACACACAAAAGAAGTACTTTGATCCTATTAGACGGGGGAGGGTGAAGAAGCTAGGACAGAAGGGTAGAGTTCAAGAGAGCAAAATGCGTTTAGGAACGTGGAATATAGGAACCTTAACGGGAAAATCTATGGAAGTAGTGGAAGTTATGGTGAGGAGAAGGATAAATATTATGTGCCTACAAGAAACTAAGTGGGTTGGTAGTAAGGCAAAGGATCTAGAAAACTCAGGGTTTAAACTTTGGTATTCGGGCACAAATAGAACGAGAAACGGTGTTGGCATCATCGTGGACAAGACCTTGGTACAAGATGTTGTAGATGTCAAGAGGGTAGGAGATAGAATCATGGCAATCAAGATTGTAATAGGACAAGAACTTATCAATGTGATTAGTGCGTACGCACCTCAAGTAGGGTTGGATACGAGTTCGAAGGAGAAATTTTGGGAAGATCTTGGAGACTTGGTGCAAGGAATTGCTCAGACGGAGAAGTTATTTATAGGAGGAGATTTAAATGGACACGTGGGCAGGGAGACAGGCAACTATGGAGGTTTTCATGGTGGCCATGGTTTTGGGGAGAGAAACGAGGATGGGGAAGCTATCTTAGATTTTGCAATGGCATATGATCTCTTCTTAGCCAACACCTTCTTTAAGAAGAGAGAAGAACATGTGATCACCTACAAGAGTGGGTCGTCAAAAACACAAATAGATTTTCTTCTAATGAGGAAAGGGGATCGTATAACTTGTAAGGATTGCAAAGTTATACCAGGAGAGAGCGTGGCTAATCAACATCGCTTGTTGGTGATGGATGTACATATCAAAAGAGTAAGACAAAAGAACAAGACTTGGAAGTGCCCAAGGACTAGATGGTGGAATCTAAAAGAAGAAAAACAAGCCATTTTCAAAGAGAAGGTAATCACCCAATGTGTGTGGGATAGAGAGGGGGAAGCTAGCCAAATGTGGGATTCCATGGCTAGTTGTATCCGAAAAGTAGCAAAAGAGGTATTAGGAGAGTCCAAGGGCTTTGCCCCACACCAAAAGGAATCTTGGTGGTGGAATGAGGAGGTACAAACAAAGGTGAAGGCTAAGAAGGAATGTTGTAAAGCCTTATACAAGGAGAGGACCGATGAAAATGGTGAAAGGTATAGAAAAGCGAAGCAAGAGGCGAAGAAAGCTGTCAGAGAAGCTAAGTTAGCGGCTTACGACGATATGTATAAACGACTAGATACCAAAGAAGGAGAGTTGGATATCTATAAACTATCTAGAGCAAGGGAAAAGAAGACAAGGGACCTAAACCAAGTGAGGTGCATCAAGGATGAGGATGGAAAGGTTCTTGCTACAGAGAACGCGGTTAAAGACAGATGGAGAGGTTATTTTCATAATCTTTTCAATGAAGGACATGAAATGAGTGCTTCTTTAGGGGAGTTGAGTAACTCAGAAGAGTGTAGAAACTACTCTTTTTATCGTCGAATCCGGAAGGAAGAAGTGGTTGTAGCTTTGAAGAAGATGAAGCATAAAAAAGCAATAGGCCCAGACGATATACCAATCGAAGTGTGGAAACTTTTGGGAGAGACAGGTATAACATGGCTCACTGACCTTTTCAATAGGATTTTGAAAACGAAGAAGATGCCAAATGAGTGGCGAACGAGCACTTTGGTGCCTATCTACAAGAATAAGGGCGACGTACAAAATTGCATGAACTATAGGGGTATTAAGCTAATGAGTCATACAATGAAGCTCTGGGAGAGAGTCATTGAGCATAGATTGAGGCAAGAGACACGGGTTTCGGACAACCAATTCGGGTTCATGCCAGGGCGCTCAACCATGGAGGCAATCTATCTCTTACGAAGATTGATGGAAAGATATAGAGATGGGAAAAAGGATTTACACATGGTCTTTATAGATTTGGAAAAAGCGTATGATAGGGTCCCAAGAGACATTCTTTGGAGGATTTTAGAGAAGAAAGGAGTACGAGTAGCATATATCCAAGCTATAAAGGATATGTATGAAGGAGCAAAGACTGCCGTAAGAACTCATGAAGGACAAACCGAAAGCTTTCCCATAACTGTAGGATTACATCAAGGCTCATCCTTAAGTCCTTACCTTTTTGCGTTGGTAATGGATGAGTTAACAGGACATATTCAAGATGATATTCCTTGGTGTATGCTTTTCGCAGACGATATAGTGTTGATAGATGAAACTCAGGAAGGGGTAAATGCAAAGCTTAACCTTTGGAGAGAAGTGTTGGAATCTAAAGGTCTTCGCCTAAGCCGATCAAAGACAGAATATATGGAGTGCAAGTTCAGTGCAAATGGAGGCCAAAACGAGTTAGGGGTGAGGATCGGAGATCAAGAAATACCAAAGAGCGACCGTTTTCGTTACCTAGGATCTATCTTGCAAAAGAACGGAGAATTAGATGGAGATCTCAACCATAGAATACAAGCTGGATGGATGAAGTGGAAGAGTGCATCTGGCGTGTTGTGTGACCGCCGTATGCCACTGAAGCTCAAGGGAAAATTTTATAGGACGGCAATAAGGCCGGCGATGCTGTATGGCACAGAATGTTGGGCGGTGAAACATCAACACGTACACAAAATGGGTGTAGCGGAGATGAGGATGCTTCGTTGGATGTGTGGGCACACGAGAAATGATAAGATTAGGAATGAGGATATCCGCGGTAAAGTAGGAGTAGCCGAAATTGAAGGAAAGATGAGAGAAAATCGGTTACGGTGGTTTGGACATGTGCAAAGAAGGCCTACTGACGCTCCGATTAGAAGATGCGACTATGAGACAGAGGTTCAGGGCCGAAGGGGTAGAGGAAGACCTAGGAAAACTTTGGAAGAGACTCTAAGAAAAGACTTAGAGTACTTGGATCTAACGAAGGACATGACACAGGATCGAGCACAATGGCGTTCTAAGATTCATATAGCCGATCCCACTCAGTGACTTGGATTTTCCAAGTCTCCAACCGAGAAGTTTTCCTCACTCGGGAAATTAAGGGAACACTACCCCAACCTACATGCTCCACTCAGAAAGCTTCAACATACAAGCTTCAACAAAAGAAAATTCAAAGAACTTAGCGAAGAAGGCTTTGGTGTATTTAACACAATACGTTGAAATGAAGGAAAACTTATTTATTGATATCCCCGATAAGCTACAAATATGTACATATACATGAGTCAAAATAAACACACAAGAGGGAGCCTTCACAAAGGTTGCTTAGGAGAAGTCTCAGCAGTAAGTAGAGCCCCAGAAAGAGAAGGCACCGGAGGGGGATCATTTGGAGCCTCAGTACTAGACAGAACCCTAGAAGGAGGATGCATCAGAGGTTGATCATTTGGAGTTTCATTACGCGGTACAGCCCCAGAAGACGAAGGCAATAAATGCCTTTGGAACAAACCCACAAATCTCTGATGATCAAGTAAAACCTGACCATCAGTTTCCTTCATCTGGTCAAGCTTCCTCTTCATGTTTGTAGCATAGTCATGTGCGAGCCGGTGCAACTGTTTATTCTCATGCTTGAGCCCCCTAATCTCCTGTTTGAGACTCATCACTTCAGCCGCCAATGATTCAACTTGGCGGGTTCGAGCAAATAGGCGTTGGGCCATATTAGACACAGAACCTGCACACTGAACACTGAGAGCCAGCGAATCCTTAACAGCTAACTCATCAGACCGTTTGGAAAGTAGTCTGTTATCTTTGGGAGTGAGAAGGTTCCTGGCCACCACCGCAGCGGTCATATCATTCTTCATCACGGAATCCCCAACGGTAAGAGGACCAGTAGGGGAGACGAAGGATGGGCGCCATATGTTGTCTGGAGAAGGCGGGGCTGCCTCTTCAACAAGGTTCAAGTCAAAACGACGGTCGGAGGGGCCAGACATTTCAAAGGTGTTGAAGAGAGAAGAGGTCGGACAAATCAAGATCTTAGAAGTGCAAGAATGAAGCTTCTACTGGTGGAGATTCAAGTGTGCTTTGGAACTTAATGCCAGCCCCTATAAAAATAGGCACTCGACGGAGCTTCAGAAATCGAAGAGGCGTTTGCTTTCTCAAAAGCTGGGCTGCTTAGAGATCACGAGGGTTGATCTCAGAAATCGAAGAGGCGTTTGCTTTCTCAAAAGTTGGGCTGCTCAAAGACCACGAAGGCCGATCTCAGAAATCGAAGAGGCGCTCGCTTTCTCAAAAGCTGGGCTCCCCAGAGACCACGAGGGCCGATCTCAGAAATCGAAGAGGCACCTACTTTTCCAGCCTTGTCAGCACCTGTCACACGCACACTCAGCTTTGCGGAAATTATGGGCATTCTGTCAAAGACTTCTGGGGAAGTAGAAAACACATGAATCTTACTGTTCAATCACCCACTTCCCACACGCAACAATAGCTCATGGGTACCACAGATAACTTTGCCAAAGTTCTCTGCCAAAGTTGAGCACGTGAAGCTTGCAGCTCCCACTACATCGCTCTGACCAAGAAGGGTAAAAGAATAGCAAAGAAACAGCACTAACAAAGTTTAGACCCATAAATTTTGAAGGTCTAGCTACCATATTATTACCCACAAGGGTAAAGGAACAGTACCACTGCTGGATAATTGGAAAGTCCCTGTGTGTCAACCTCTGTGCTTCGTGGCAAGGTAGACTAGCAAACATGTCCAACCTTTACTCACATTCGAGAAAACACTCCCAATAAGATTGCTTGCTCCAAAATCGAAGAGGCACCGTCCTCCGAATCTCAAGAGCCAGACTCCCAACATGACTACTTTCTTAAAAATCGAAGAGAGGGTAAAGGAACAGTACCATTGCTGGATAATTGGAAAGTCCCTGTGTGTCAACCTCTGTGCTTCGTGGCAAGGTAGACTAACAAACATGCCCAACCTTTACTCACATTCGAGAAAACACTCCCAACAAGATTGTTTGCTCAAAAATCGAAGAGGCACCGCCCTCCGAATCTCGAGAGCCAGACTCCCAACATGATTACTTTCTCAAAAATCGAAGAGACACTGCTCCCCGAATCTCGAGAGCCAGACCCCCAGCATGATTGGTTTCTCAAAAATCGATGAGGCATCGTTCTCCGAATCAATCGAAGAGGCGCTCGCTTTCTCAAAAGCTGGGCTGCTCAGAGACCACGAGGGCCGATCTCAGAATTCGAAGAGGCACCTACTTTTCTAGCCTTGTCAGCACCTGTCACACGCACACTCAGCTTTGCGGAAATTATGGGCATTCTGTCGAAGACTTCTGGTGAAGTAGAAAGCACATGAATCTTACTGTTCAATCACCCACTTCCCACACGCAACAATAGCTCATGGGTACCACAGATAACTTTGCCAAAGTTCTCTGCCAAAGTTGAGCACGTGAAGCTTGCAGCTCAGCTCCCACTACCTTTGTGCTTCGTGGCAAGGTAGACTAGCAAACATGCCCAACCTTTACTCACATTCGAGACAACACTCCCAACAAGTTTGCTTGCTCCAAAATCGAAGAGGCACCGCCCTCCGAATCTCGAGAGCCAGACTCCCAACATGATTACTTCCTCAAAAATCGAAGAGACACTGCTCCCCGAATCTCGAGAGTCAGACCCCCAGCATGATTGCTTTCTCAAAAATCGAAGAGGCATCGTTCTCCGAATCTCGAGAGCCAGATACCACAGACCACTTTTTCAAAGTGCTCTGACAGAGTTAAAACATGTGAAACTGGCAGCTCCCACTACCGTGCTATGACCAAGCAGGGTAAAGGAATAGCATTACTACTTGTTGTTAGGGAGACTCCTATATATGTCGACCTCCATCCCCAACGGACAGGCAGACCTGCAAAAATGCTCAACCCTTCATCATATCTGAGAGGGCACTCCCAACGAAGCCTTTCGAAATATTCAGCTTTCTTTCCCCCCGATAATACCTCTGCAAACAAGCTATACTAAAGCAAGAATATCTCATATCATCAGGGTTAAAAGCAAGAGTATCCCATATCATGCTTTTTCCCTGTCTTTTCTTTTGGCCTTGTTTTTACCTGCAAGACAAGGAGAAAGAGAGCAATCAGTCAGCACTTGGAATCAAGCTTCCAGCCAGGAACTGACTGCCTGGAACCCCTTACCTGATTACTTACCTGACATTGCTCTCGAGTACTCATCTTCAACATCTTATGTTCCCAGGGAAGATTCCGCATCTGCTTGAGGAACAGATAGGGCAAGTGCGAAGGATACAAGGAAGCATGTGGAGACAAGCGTAACAGCACACGTGCCGATACATCCATTACTCTGTCAAAAGCAAAAGTATCCCATATCAGCAGGGTGGAACGTACTCTAGATTTGATGGACTTGTTTTGACCCTCAAATTCTTCAGTCGGCCTTATACTCTGGAGGAAACCAGAAAACCCTCCAGCTCAGTTCAAGAATAAGCCTGTGGAAAGTTACTTCTTCAAAAGCAAAAGTATCTCATATCATCTCTTCTCATTTTTCTTCTCTTTATCCTTCATGCTGCTTCAAGATGGGGAGAAGGTGAACAATCAGTCGGAGCTCTGATTGCTTACCTTGTCTGTCACCTCTTTCAGCAGACCCCCTAGCTCGGCGACTTGGGGGACTCCTACTACATGGTTTGTATCGCGCTTGACCAAGCCTGAAACTACAAGTAAGCTTCAAGTGAAATTGATACATTACCTTGTGCATCTCCACCAGTTAAAGATACCACCCTTGGATGGAGGAAGAGTACTTCCAGAGAAGATGCCACATCTACCTATGAGACAGATAAGGCAAGTCAAGACGACACCACACTCCGATACTTAGAAGTTTCGTGATTACGAGATCATTCTCCCACAATATTTCCTAATGTCATTTGTACTAAATCATTCACTTGTAATCACTAAAGGAGAGCTTGAACCTATGTACTTGTGTAAACCCTTCACAATTAATGAGAACTCTTCTATTCCGTGGACGTAGCCAATCTGGGTGAACCACGTACATCTTGTGTTTGCTTTCCTATCTCTATCCATTTATATACTTATCCACACTAATGACCGGAGCAATCTAGCGAAGATCACAAAAAGCGACCGTTTTCGCTACCTAGGATCTATCTTGCAAGAGAACGGAGAATTAGATGGAGATCTCAACCATAGAATACGAGCTGGATGGAAAGAGTGCATCCGGCGTGTTGTGTGACCGTCGTAGGCCACTGAAGCTCAAGGGAAAATTTTATAGGACGGCAATAAGGCCAGCGATGTTGTATGGCACAGAATGTTGGGTGGTGAAGCATCAACACGTACACAAAATGGGTGTAGCGGAGATGAGGATGCTTCATGGGATGTGTGGGCACACGAGAAAGGATAAGATTGGGAATGAGGATATCCGAGGTAAAGTAGGAGTAGCCGAAATTGTAGGAAAGATGAGAGAAAATTGGCTCCGGTGATTTGGACATGTGCAAAGAAGGCCGACTGACGCTCCGGTTCGAAGATGTGACTACGGGACAGAGGTTCAGGGCCGAAGGGGTAGAGGAAGACCTAGGAAAACTTTGGAAGAGACTCTAAGAAAAGACTTAGAGTACTTGGATCTAACGGAGGACATGACACAAAACCGAGCGCAATGGCGTTCTAGGATTCATATAGCCGACCCCACTTAGTGGGAAAAGGCTTTGTTGTTGTTGTTGTTGTTGTTGTTATATCTGTATAGGTCATATGTCATCAAATTATTCGAATCCCTATCAACCGATATCCCCTCATATGAAGCATTGTGTTGTTTTGATTCGACCTGCGTCCATATAACTTGTTGCGTCTTCCTGTACAGCTGAGATAGCAATGTTTGAGGGCACCATTGTAGTTTACAAGTTTGTTCAAGACCTTCACTTTTTTGTTACTGGGGGTGAAAATGAAAATGAGCTCATTTTAGCCACAGTTCTCCAGGGTTTTTTTGATGCAGTCGGCATTCTCCTGAGGTCTTTGTTCCCATCATAAAACTTGATAATTTTTACTCTCAAGTAGTTGTAATTTGATATTAATTTGGGCTTTCTTTTGTACAGAGGCAATGTGGACAAGAAGGAAGCACTTGAGAATTTGGATCTCATTTTACTATGCCTTGATGAAATTGTTGATGGCGGGTAAGCTAAACGAAAAGCTAGAAAGATATAAGAACCAAGATTGTTTTAGCAATGTATATTGCTACCTTTTGTTTAGATTGGTTGTACCTTATATCTTTTACCAATCATGACCCACTAGACCTCAAATCTCGCAGCCTGAGCCTAACTGTTTATTTTTTGTTCAGCATTGTTCTTGAGACTGATTCAAATGTTATAGCAAGTAAGGTTGCAAGTCATAGCATTGACGCTGGAGCTCCGTTGTCTGAGCAGGTATATCCGTTCACTAGATAGTTAAACTCGACGTGTAAAAATACTGTGTCAACAACCGGATACTCCCTGCCACCAAATTTTATGTTGTTAATGTATGCATATTTCTTTTTGCAGACAATAAGTCAAGCATTGGCGACCGCCCGCGAACATCTAGCCAGATCACTTCTTAAATGATGTGTTGAAAGAGGAGAAGCAAGGAGAGAGGACATCAGTTTTGTATGTTTCTGTTCCATTATTGGTGTGCTTGATTTCAAGTATCGAATTAGCTTAAAATGCTTCGATGTTATCAAATTCGATTACTTTTGTAGAACTTGGTTAATTTGGACATCGGAACAGTTGATGTCAGGGGTTTAGAATTCAAGCCGATTCAAGATATACGGTTACATTGTTTGGTGAATTGAACACCATATGAACTCACAAGCGATCGTGAGCTATAAACCTTGTCAATAGCGCAACTATGGATTACGTTAACCACTTTTTAAAACTACGATATACGCTTTATACATCTATTTGGTTATACATCTAGGCCTTGTTTGGTACACGGGTGTTTGGTGAGCTTTGTATGAAATAAGCATTGGACTATTTAATCCGGGCCCACTTATCTTATATCCCATACCCGGCTATATATCCCTTCTAAAACCATGGGACAATTTAGTCGGGCTCGCTCTCTCCTTCCTCTCCGAACGCATGGTTGGTCCTCCCAGGTTCCGCCCCTCCCTCATTCATCTTCCCAGGTTCCGCCCCTCCCTTTGTTTCATGGAATTTTTCTGCAATTTCTGATTTCTGGGTTTTTTCATCCGCCATTATCTAACACAACAGGCTTTAACGTCTGCAACTTTCTGCCATTTTCTAGAGCTTCAAAACTTGTGAGTAATTTGCTAGGTGAAAATCAAATTCAAGTTTTAAATTTTGGGTGCATTTAGTAGTTATTTTTCTTGTTTTGTAGAGGGATATTATTTTTATAGAATTTTTCAAGAACTAGAGCAAGCAAGCAAGCTCCAATGGCAAAACGGCTCTCTTCTCTCTCCCAGTAAAAAACACACAAAACTCACTTCCTCTTTCTTTGTGAATCCGAGATTGTTCACCAGCTTCACTTCAAAAGCCGTCTCTGAATTCGACGGCCGCCATGAGCCCAACCTCTATCCTCGAAATGAAGCCGTTTTTAGGCCTTCGAAACCCTTCTTGTCCAAATCAAACACCCCTAGAACCCCAGAAATCTGAGGAGGGAGTGATGGAGGAGGGCGTGAGGGGAGGAGACGATTGGAAATCTGGGGGGAAGATCAGCAATCTGGAGAGGGGATAGGGAAAAGTTCATCAAACAAGAAAATATTTGGCAATTTTTTTTCTCTTCCCTTTTCTTATTCGGTTTAGTACCAAACAGTATAAATAATACGATCATTAGTCCGATACTATACGAAACGCCAGATTAATTTAGTCAGTACTATCCGGTGGCTATTTATCCTATTCGACATAAATAGTCAGTACAATCCGAGCTGCCAAATGAGACCCTATTCGGTTGAGGCGTCACCAGGAACCTTTCTCTTCCTATTCTCTTCGTTTCTGTTTCTGAGAATCCGACTGTTAAGGTACAACAATTGTATCATGCTTGTTGAATCATAACATAATCTGCGTTGTGTAGGAAAGCATCGCCGGCTGTTGGGGGTAGATTGTTGCGAGACGCATTTTTACGAACCACTTCATGATTCTCTGCCTCGTGCTGAAACATCTTAACCAACTCTTGAAGCTCCAACTTTCTAACTTCAACTTGCTCTCCAGTGACCGGTTTTTTCAATCCAAGGTAAAGCAGCCCGACCGCAATCAGCACAGTTCCTATAAAGATGAGAATGGCTGAAAATACACCAAAGGCATATGGAGCGTTCTCTGCACCCGGCATTCCATCAACATTAATTCCAAATAGTCCAGTGATGACCGAGAGCACAAGGCCGCAGCCACCAAAAACAGTCAGGTTGTGCGTCACTCGAAGGCTTCGATCCTGGTTTAACATTCAGGATGATAATTTTACAGTTAAAAATCCGAACAATAAAGAGTTTTACAGTTAAAACCTAAGAATGTGTACACAGACCTGTAACCATGCACGAACGGTGCTCTGCATCACGTCCTGAATGGTGAATAAGCGGCCGCGAACTGCTTCTTGTTCCTCGATCATTTCTCTTGTACTCTTTCTTATTTGCTCTAACAAGGTTCTTGCGGCATTTCCTCTCAAATGTTGGAGAAGCTCGAATACAATCTCTTCTCGTGCATGAAGTGACCACTTCACTCTGATAACCTGCAATGGAGAGTTTGCTAACAAAATCTATTCATTTGAATGGAAGGGTAACCTCAAAGGACACTCAAACAAAATGCTTCTGCTGACTGCCTAGATGCTAAACCTAAATGTTAGCCGGACTCGATTTTTCCACTTCAACAGGGAAGGGGTATTGAAGGCCATAGGAAATACGATACCACATACATATGGTGGCTACGGGTTATATATTACGTATGCACCCAAACACCAAGTATACAGTTAGACCCGTAGAAATAATGGGAGTAAGGTAGATTCAGTAACATCTTAAGAAAATATATTCCTTTCCGATTGACTCAGTTTCTTGCTTCCATTTCGATGTGCAGGATCTGTACATTAGTATATCACTCAGTCACTCACACAGCCGCACCCCGGTGGCTCGTAGAAGCCATTTGTCTTACTAGGAGTGATATCCAAGGGCTCATAGAAGTCATTGTCTTACTAGAAGTTCAGGTTGTTCATCTTTGCTAGATCCTTTCAACAAGAATAAACACAAATATATAATCGAGCGATTTTCACCTCCACTGGAATTCGGTAGCAAGGAGATACAGCATACAGCATACCTGTGTCGATAGCTTTCTGATTTCTTGGTTGAGGATTACAGTGAAAAGATTCAGATCCTCATGGTTTCTCCTATTAAAAAAAGAAGGTAAAGTCATAAGTGAAGTCCAAACTAAATAGTAATTAACGAGGTAATATTACTTTACGAGGAATGGTTGTATGCATATGGAAGAACCTGTCCATAAATTTTAATTCAACCTCATCTGCTGCTCCAAATATGGACTTACGGAATAACCTGAAACAGCGGAGACATTGAAGGGAACCACAAATTAGAGAAAAAAAAATGACAAACATGTAACAATGCACACACAACGTTATGGAAAGCGGAAGAGAATTAGTTGTTGTACATGCATGAGCCAACACCAATAATTGATGTGTCATTTCCACAGTAGGTAGGCTGCTGTAATGTTTGCTAAATCAGAACGACAGTGTTAAACTTACCTGTCATCCCATCGAGAAAGGCGGCAAGCTAGATGTGCTATGACTTCATGCACTGTTCTCGGTGCATTATAGCCTCCAGTTGAAAGAAGTTCCTAACCATATCAAGGGATTAAACCACCAACCTTTAAGTTCAATGCACAAACAACGTAACACAGTAAGAAGATCAAAGCCACTGAAAGGATCAATCAAGGATGAACAACCTGAACTTCTGTGATACCCAACACATTTATGCTTGACACCGAGCCTTTAATATGCAAAACCGTTACAAGGAAGTTTTGTGCTTGCCACGATCGAAGTACAATGGGGACATCATCCTCATCAACAAATGGATTCCCAGCAGACTGACCCAAAAGCTCAAATAGCAACCCCCCAGCAACCCTAACTGGGACCTGGATAGAGGCATCAAAGCATGTTCAAAATCAACTCTTCTACAAAACCAGATTCCGAAAAAGTTTGAGCTGAAAGCCAGTCACTTTGTTTGTTACAATCCTGCGAATTACTGCAACAGGCTTTACAAACCAATACTACTAATTATTTTGCAATTTCAGATATAACAAGCGCAATGTACCTCGTATAGCAGGTGCTTCATCCGGTCACTGATCAGTCGACTTTCATCTCTTAAAGCTAAGCCAACTGCAGGGTGAAGCCACTGGGCATTCTTTAGCCATGCTTCAACTGTGGGGTGGCCTGCAGAGACATGGCACCACCAAATGGGCCCTGCCGGACGCTCCCAATACGGAGCTGCTAAATCTGCAACAGTGAAGTCATCTTCACCATCCATCCCAACCTGCTGAGAGGGCCAACTAGCATTTGCTTGCACGGTTAGTACAATTTCCGAAATCCTAACCCACCCAATTGGAACCCAATGACCACCCTCAAATCTTTCGATATCCTGAACTTGGCCTGATTGCTGGCTTCCATCTTCCATTTGGGATGGAGAATCAGAAAATCCGTAAGAAGGAACACGCACCCTTTCTTGCTCACCATCTGCTTGTTGTTTGGTGGGGATCCTTGGACCGGGTTTTGAACTGATTGGTTTCTTCCGGCTCCGAATAAACTCAAAAGCACAAATAAGCCCATCTTTCCAAAGATCATTCCCAGGCATTGGATCTCTACTAGGACAATTTCTATGTTTATCCGGTTTCTTCGTGTTATTGCAATGGGAAGAAGAACCGTTCTCCCCCACCCTACTCTTTCTCTGTTCCATCAGTGCACATAACAATCAGCTAATATTCTCAGAAGCCCAAGGAGAATGGACAATCACAATGTTCGGTCGCAATTCTTGATCACAGCTAAATACTGCAATGTTTGGAAAAATTATCAAAACCTGACTACAATTAACTAATGAATTATAATTTCAGTCCATGGATTGCAGTCTGCAGTTTGCAGTTTGCATTCATAATTTGGGACAGCATAACTGATAAAGATTCAAACTTTCCATCTCTGAGTATAAAAAATTTACAGACATTGCAACCTGCAAGGCTCCAAGTCCAAGCTAAACAAGAAAACAGAAGAACTTGCAAGCAAACAAATAAAATCTACCCATATAAGCAAACAGACCCAGAAAACAAATGTAAGAAATACCCAAGAAACAAAAATCAAGTGGGAGTGAGAGAGAGAAAATTGTACCTGAAAAATCAGTGCAAAAAAAAATGATTAATTTAAATGGTAAATTATGGGTTTTTGAGTGAATAAAAGATGATTTCTATCTCTGTTAATTATTATGAGGAAATGAGTTGAGAGGAGGAGCTTACCCAGGAAAGAAGGTAACAGTGTTACTCAAATCGAAAAAGGCAATGCCTTTGTTTGATTTCTGCAGGAGAAAATGTTGAAAAACTTTAGCTCTGCGAAAAAGGGAAGGACGTGGAAAGGCTACGAACGTTGGATTTCTTGCAGGTGGTGTGCATTTACACCGCCATAATTGTTGGAATACACGGCACCCACAAAACATCCGATACGAAAAATCATATTTTTATATTAAAAAATAAATCTTGGTATTATTTATTTTATTTTTAATTTTGTTTTTATTCTTAAAATTTAAAATTTTTAAACTTTTTTTATTAGTTTTTCTATAATAATATTGCTTCAGTCTAAAAAAGGGTTTTCAATTGCACTGTTTAAATAAACAGTGTTTGGGACCAAATTTTATTTTATTTACAGCCATGCCACTGAGTCTTTCTGCCACTGCTTTTGCTGCTGGGTTAGTTCGTTTTGGGCTGTATTTTTTGGGCTTACCTCAATTGTTAATGAGGCTGGCCCTTCGGTGTTCAAATGACGGAAATATTCATCTAAGGTTAGGATCACGAGGCTAGGATTAAAGGAAAACTAATGAAAATAGCTTGAAAACTTTGAGTTTTAATGATAAGGACAAAATAAAGGGTAAAATGAATAGTACCAGGATTGACTTTTTAGTGTAAAAATATGGTTTTTCGTTAAAGTGAACAGTAGCGGGTGCTTTTCGTTAAAATTCCCTAGAATTAAAGGATTGTAGGGCACTTTTGTCATCTTAATTTTGGGATTGGGATTGGGATTGATGGTGAGGGAGACAGAGAGGGACATCGGCCATGCCGCTTGCAGAGGAAGAGAGCGATAGAGAGAGATTTCGTGCGGATCGTCGATTCAGGGGTGGGAGGGTGACAATGAAAGAAACCAAGAGAGAGTTGAGAGAGAAAGAGAGATTTCATGCGGATATTCCAATTGTTCATTGATTCTTAGGTGCTACAAAGTCTTTTTAGTTATTTGTGTGAATAGTTACGAGAGAGAAAGAGAGATTTCGTGCGGATATTCCAATTGTTCATTGATTCTTAGGTGCTACAAAGTCTTTTTAGTTATTTGTGTGAAAACTATTCATGCATGTTGCGACTAATGCATTCAACGCCCGCAACAAACAAATGCCAAGTTTACAAAAAACAGGGGAAGTATCCATCAACTCAACAATGAACATCCCTATTTAGCACACAATATATCAGAACAGAACAGGTTTACCATCCTTTCAAATAAGTTCTATATGTAGATCAAACATCGATCAGAAAACAAAGCAGAAGAAGCAACAGAATCACAGGAGTCCATATAATCCATCCAAAGAATTCACCGTCTGCATTCATGAAATCACGATAACCATATAAACCATTTGCGCCCAAGAAGCTTCTCAACGACCTGAACCAAATACCCATTCACCACTCAAACATGTAAACAAATCCACAACAAACCGAAAAGCTTCTGCAATCATAAGCAACTACGCGTATAGCGCATGTGATGAAACTAACTCAAGCAGCAATGAATACGCCAAAGATACAGCTAAAACAAAATTAGAAGAAAAACAAACAACTTTTCTTTCGAGTTTGACATATTACAACATAAAGCACCATGACGCTTCTGCCATAGCAAGATAAACTCCCATGTCAGTATATTAGCATGTATATATACGTGTGTATACCAAAAACAGAAACTATGAACACGAAAATTAAGCTCTGCTACTCTCCATTTTTTCCTAAGAAAAATCTGAGGCTGCAACATGAAAACCACGAACCTAATTGGCCGCGCCATCTGCCCATAGGCCGAAGGGGGTCCTCAACTGTATCCTCATTGTATAAGGGTAGATCTTGATCGTCCGGATCTAGATTATTGTTGGGGGTGGACCATCATTGGGAGGTGGGCCAATATTGGGAGTCTTTTCTATTTATCGTTGTTTAGAAACTAATTCATGAGTTATATTTGAAAATTTGCACATTCACCCTAACATGGTTTGTGGGGAAGTGAAATTGAAACCCTTACTTTTAGTCCAAGTGTATTTTAATTTTTGTAAAGTTTAGTATATGTGATAAATAAAGTAATAATTGTTCCACCCAAGGCTTTACTTAGTAACCGGGACAGTCATGCCTAATCAGCAATGATTCTTGCGTCTAACGGTAGAGTCTTGGCATTGGACAGTGTGTAAGGTTTCGTAGCCTTTTCAACTCGAGTTAGTAAGTCCTTAAAGGTGTTCTACACCTAGTGTCCTAAAGCCTTTATGGTTTGGGAGTCATTGACTTAAAGCTCACTACATAGGTTGGTTCGAAAGCTTAAGAGAACTGGCATTGCACGATCACTACTATTACTAGAAAGAAAGAAAAAATAAATAAAATAAAAGCGAAAAAAGAAAAAAATATATATCAAGTTATTATGTGTGAAGTATTAAATAAAAAATATGAGAAGTAAGGGTTTTAGTCAAGTCCCTTTAAATTTGTTAGTTAACTTTACACCATAGGAAATTCATAAATTATTTTCTAATTGATTCTGAATGGCTTGGACTTTGTAGTGTGATTAGTTGGAACTTTTGAAAAGATGTTATGATTTTTAACGTTTTCTATGGCTTACAACTTAAAAGTGAAAATTGTCTTAGTCAAGTTTTTGTTAAGTTTCTAGTTTGTTAGTTTTTATTTTTGTTTCTAGTTTTGTTTTGCTTGAGGAGAAGCAAAAAGTTAAGTTTGGGGGTATTTGATGAGTAGATATTATACTATATATTTTAACTTCATCTTAGTAATATTTATTGGTTATTTTGTGTGAACTTTGATACTTTGTTATGTGTTTCTAACATAGGACATTCGACAACCTCTAGATCAAAAAGTATTCAAATAAATGAATTTTCGAGTTATTCTAATTGGAGAATATTTGTGAGTCTGTTAACATGATCGTGTTAAAGTTTCAGATTTTTCTACCAAGCGATTTATTTATGGCGATGAAATAAATGAGCAACGTGCAGTGCTATTAAGTGACATTTTAGGCTTATTTGGGCTTTTTGGCATCCGAGATTATGTCTTTTGGGTTCGAGATCTACTACAATTATGTTCGAGACATCTCAAGCTTTAATTCAAGTAGTTTTGGACCTGTTTTGGAGCCTTTAGAAATCCAAAAACGTGGCTGGGCAGATTTCTCAAAGTTAGAATAGAAATGTATTTCCTAGTTATCTTATTCAATTATGTTTCCTAGTTTTTAGAAGACCTTTTTTAGTAAGGATTTTAATTATGTAGTAGTATAAATAAGACTTTTTAGCCATTAGGGTTTTTTGGGAGGAGACAGAGAAGGGAAAAAGGAGAAGAAAGAACTCACTACTTTAGAAAGCTTTTGGATTCAAGTTTATTTTCAAGGTATTTTCTATCTATATTTTTAATAATATTTTATTTTATAATTGTTCGTAACTAGTTTCATTTGCTAGGGCGAGGCCACAAGCCTTAGCAAGAATATGTAGTTTCTTTTCAATTTACTTATGATATTATGCATGCAAGTTTGAATTATTAATCACTGGTTTATACTGTCAAATTGTCTTAATACTTAGCTACCATTAGGATCTTTATAAAAGTAATTTGATGCAATTTTGGTCAGAGATCGGCCCTTAAAATTGACGAAGGCTTATTATGGTTAATATGTGCAAGTTCAATTAAGATGAATACTATGTTTTAAGAGTTGTATGGTTTTTCAAAATGTTTCAAAACCTTTATAAGTCATGTATGTTTAGATTTGATCTGAAAACCACAGATTGCATGTTTGATATACGCTCTATGTTGGGGGTCCAAGTAGGCATATATTAGGAAAAAACTAACCTTCAAAATATGTATGTGTAATTCATAAGTAATTAAAAGAACTACCTAATGTTTTTAAGATGACGGCAAAACCTAGGCTTTTACAATTTAATTTTCAAAAACCGTTTCTTTTAGTTTATTTTATTTTGTCAGTTTATTTAATTATTTTTCTATTAAATTCGTTCTTATTATTTGAAATAACAAAATCACATTTTTTCAAAACTTTATTTTAAGTAATTAATTAAGATTTGGTTTGATACAAATTATTTATTCAATTGTTATGGTCGATTATACTATAATTACCTTCTACAAGTGTGTTTTTATTCCAACGTTTTGCTGGCGATAAAAATCCCTATCAAGTTTCAATGGACTCTTTGACCAAAAAAAAAAAAAAAAAAGTTTCAATGGACTGGATTGGATTAGCTAAAACTACTAGTCCGTGTTTGGTGCGAGAAGATTGGACTAGTTCCAACTCAGTGCTTCGCTAGCTCGTCTTAGGTACACCCCCGAAAGGTATGGGATTCCTAATCCCGTCTCCAAGACCTGCGTCGTTTGCACGCATGCCTCGTCTGCAAGTTCAACACCTTCGTCTTCCTCTTCCTCTCTTCAACCTCTTATGCGAACTGAGCGGCACCCATTAATCTACCAGAGGCAGCGAGATATGCGCCCGAGCATTGATTGTGAAATTAGACTGCTTCTACTTCTGCTAAGACGGTTCAATGTCGATTTGGATATTGGACAGACAGAGCCATCCTGCCAAATCACGACCTTTTGATATCAGTTTCCTCAAGTCCAGCGGCGGCACCGCAATCTATCTCGTCCCTCCGTCCGTACAGTCGAACCGACGGAGGCGGTTCAACAATCGACCCGTCCTTTTTGTTCCACAAATCTTCTGCACCTTCCTTCATGGACCGATTGGCAGGTGCTGGTTGGGGTGCATCGGGTTGTGCCCAGTTCCCGAATTCGAAAAGGAAGAGAAAAAGAAAAGAAAATAAGAAACACTTACTAACAGAAGCCTCTAGAAAAGAAAAGAACGGGAAAAAACAGGGAAAAGTAGAGGAAAAAAAAAAAAGAGAAAAGAAAATGAAAGGTGGAGAGAGGGTGGGG
Organism: Malus sylvestris; assembly: GCF_916048215.2. NCBI lineage: Eukaryota > Viridiplantae > Streptophyta > Magnoliopsida > Rosales > Rosaceae > Malus > Malus sylvestris. Next base: position 41,227,639 of record NC_062264.1, read on the forward strand.
AGAGAGAATTTAAAAATGACAAAAAATATATTTAGATCTTAAAAATAATTTAGTCCGACATTGCACTAAATGTTCCTATCTTTTTATATTACTTAGTTCATGCTAAGTCAGTCCAGCTTAATTTTTGAAGATAGTCCGATCTGAGATAATCTAGTGCAACAAACGTACTCTAAGTTTACTAAGAATCACAAAGTGACACATTGGAACCTCCAGTCTCAACATTTCACCTCCTATAAGCAAAGTAAAATAGAAGAACCAACCAACAAGCAAATAACAAATGCTAAAGTTTACCTAAAGAAACAAGAGAACAACCATGAAAAGCAAAAGCATGTGAAAAGTTAGAAGAAAAGTACGTAATGAAGAAAAAAGAAGTGCTTGCGCGACAATAAATTAAGAGAGGGAGAAGCTTAGGCCATCTTAAATGGAAGGAGGGCCAAATGGCTCATTTTAGCCCTATATAGTGTTGTAAAAAATTATATTTTAATAAATAGTGTTAGGCCATATTTTATATTATCTCCTGCAGAGGGGACCAAAGATCCATAGGCGAAACATAGCACTTTGACAAGAAATTATCTCCAACCGAGGGGGCTAAATGATCATAGGCCAAACATAATTCATTATTTTAATTAAATTAAACTACCATATTAAAATAAGGTTTTCGAACATATTTTGAGTGCCATTTGTCGCCAAATGAATAAGCCTCCGGATTTCTTATCTTTATATAATCTCAATAATTTTTTGGATAGAATTTCGAATGGCATGTGTCGCTAACGTGAATAACTTTCCATATTTCTTATCTTTATGTAATCTTAATAATTTTTCTGATAGGATTTCGAGTGCCACATGTCGAGATGTAATTGGTTGTGCAAATTTTAGATAAGATTCTTATCTACGTGGCACTTCTTATCTTCAGTTTTCAATGTTGTAGGAATGATGTAGGTATTTATAGGAAAAAAAATTTAAATTCGTCCAAAAAAAATTCAAATTCCAACACTAACCTGACGGCAGCATAACGTTAACTAGTTGTTGCTAACTAACGTCATGTTGACGCTAGGTAGGCATTGTCATTCAAATGGGCTGAGCTAGAGTGCTGGCAAAATGTCAAGCTTGACATTCTGGAGCTAGAGGGCTGGCAAAATGTCAAGTTTGACATTCTGGTGCTGATGGCTAGCTGGAAAGGGCCAACCCACTTATTTGGGCCCGATGGGGTCCACAAGCCCTTTAGCCTAGCCCTCAGTTCGAGACGGTTTTCGTGTCATTCCAAGCTATTTTTAACCCTATGACCCTTTGGCCGGATCGGTTGGAGATGATCTTAATTACTTAGCAAGGTGGCAGGGTGAAGTTCAATTTAATTTCCATTCTTTTTCCTGAGAGAATGTTTAAAGCCTGGAACTTTTAAGTTGTAGGAAGCTCCTCAATTCATTTGAGTTTGAATTCCTCTTTCGTAAAGATAACAAGTGGATTGTCCGACAATTCTGTCCCACTTCTTAAGAAACAAGCTCTATATGTAGGTTACACAGGTCTCGCTCTTTAGTCAGTGTGTTCGACAGTACACCTGATTCAACCGTTGAACATAAATTCTTCTCCCGTTTGACCAAAGAAAATATTATTAGATCAAGAACCAAGGCCACGCTCTATGGTCAGTGAGTTCTACAGTTCACCTGATTAACCCGTTGAACATAACAAATTCTTCTCCCGTTGGATAAAATATAATATTACCAGATCAAGAACTAGTTAGTAAACCCGCAAGTGTTTTCTATGCATTGTGATTTACTCTCTAATTTGTATTTTAGCCAAGAAATGCATAAATTTCATTGGGAGGAAAACCATCCTTTCTCTACTACGGGAAAAACAAACAAACAAAAAAACAACTGAACAGGAAAACAGAGGAGAGAAAAAAGAAACGAAAAGGAGCGTAGTAAAATATCCACTAATCCAAATTAGCACACTTGTTTTTACCTAAGGTAACAGGTTAAACATGGTGAGCAAGAAAACAATATCTAGAAATACAATCTCTCTCGTGGCACAGGCACAGGCACAGGCACAGGCACAAGCACAGGGACAGGGCAGCAGCCAAGCCAAGGTCTCTTCCTCTTATGACCAAATAATGATACATGAAGACGATTATTCCGACTGCAGTAAACGCCTCCGATTGGCCACTTTCAAACTCACTACAAGACCCCGAAAAAAAACTTGAGGAGAGGGAGGGAGATGACCAAGAATTAGTAGCTGTTCTGCCATAGCTGCTGTTGCGACTGCTTCGACGGTTGGCCGCCTTGTGAGCCGCCCAGGGACGCGTCCCTCGAACTTTGCTGCTGCTGGTGTTCTAGGGACATCCCGGTTTGAGAGTGATAAAAGTTGGGGTAACCGAGAGTTCCAGCATACTGCTGTGAAGGCGGGGGTTGCTGAGCTTGCCGGAACCCTGCGTGCTGTTGATTCTGCCCCTGAAAGCTGTAATAGTTGCTGGCTGGAACAGCGGACATTGCTCGGGAACCAGGTCCATGAACCCACATGCCCGAGTTATCATTTTGCTGCTGACAAAGAAAAAAGAACAAGAATGAGTTTTACTGATTGCAGAATAGTAGTTGTTTGCTTTGAGAATATACTGTTAAACGAACGAAAGGATAAGCACTTTTCATGAGTTTTTTCCCAAGATAACAAATTACCTGCTGAAGTGAGATCAAATGGCTATTGTCCTTGTACTGAGAGTTTACGACATCGTCATAGCCCATCGTTGTTCCTGTAGGTGCCGAGGGTGGATTCAAAGGAAAGTTTCCACCAGGAATGCTGGTTGAACTACTGAACCCATAGCCAGGCGGAATATTAGCAGTCTGCGGCAAACTGCTAACAGAGACGCTATTTTTATACTGTGGGAGAACTGCAGCCAGAGACTGATGATATGTGCTGTTACCAGCAAATTGTTGCTGGAAAGCTGATGGCATATATGTGTAGCTCTGAGGCAGGAAAGGATAACCGATCATGTTTGAAAAATGCCCTAGCGGAAGAGTAGGTTGAGAATAAGGGTGCACTGCAAGGTGTTGTGGAAGAGCTGGTCCAGTAGCAACATTAGCACCAGGCAGGCCCTGTGGAGTAGGCTGAGGTGCAGAAATACCACCTGCTCTCAATGCCTGTGTATCCACAATAAAACAATTGGAAGAAAATTTGAGATCTCTAATGTGTCCGGATTTGATCAGAGCAATAGAGAAATAAGTTGACCAAAAAAACCTCGAACAAGAACAATTTCGTTATCTGGACTTGTTGTACATAACAAACAATTTCAAGAAGATGATTTCCACAGCATTGGAACATACACACGAAATACAGAAAACAGAGGCAACTAACTCACATATAAGTTGCAATCATAAGATGGTAAATGCTTAAAGTAATTCCATCAGAGTCAAACCAAAGAAAATGTGCAGGCTGACAATAAATATGTAATTAGAACGGATAAGTAGTGAATCTTTTCCTTAAGAAACCAAGGATATAACTTTAGCAGAATGATGATGAGTTAGCACAAGACAACCAATTTCACAAATAATCCATGGCCTCTATAGAATAGAATGAATACAATGCAAATTTCAGCCAACTTAAACTAGTTTGACTATGTTACATTAAGTTTCTTGGATTTAAGCATGAATCTCGGTCAACAAGAATGGGTGAACATCTGCATGTAACTCTTTTTCTTTGCAAGCATAAGAAACGTACACCCACAGTGTAAGTTGTAAAAATGTTCTAGTATTTTTATGCCAGTCAAACTATCAACTAAAAGAATAATTGATAAGCTTAATACACAATAGAAAGGAAGGAACCTCTGCCATGGAGATGGTGGGACCGCTGATAGAAGAAGCCGCATTTCCATACTTTGTGGGCATAGATTGGGTCATGGGGAACGGTGAGTATGGAAAATCCTCCCTTGCAGCTTGAGCACTTGAAGCTAACAGAGTGCTGGGCAATGAATTTGTATATGCCTGCTTTAAAGAAAATATGAGAAATGAGATTCAACTAACAGTAACAAACAGGATTTGCAAAATGCAACCACGTCACTCTAAGACAAACAAACACACCAACAGAACCAAATGATCTAAAGTATGATGATACTAAAGGCTAAGCTTCATCTCATGCCCCTTTTGTCTTCCCAGTTTTAATTTTCCAATGCTTATGTAATGTATATAACAATGTGAACATACAGACAAAACACACTCGCAACACTTGGTAATTAAAAAAAACATACAACACATCCAGCACTAGCATTACATGTGATGTATATAATGATGTGAATCTAAAGACTCCAATGCAGTCGATCTAAAGGCTCTAAACATGTAAGATCTCCAGGTCCAATGATGTTGGCATCCAACCAACTGGCAATATATTGCTCAAACCAGAATCAATTATTATGTGGAGACTGCAATATTACCTCAAAACAATTAACACAACAAATAGAAAAAACATAGTTCACTGCCTTACCATCACATTCGAAAAAGGAGCCATATTCTGCATCTGCGAGCTTGTCTGTTGGTGAGAAAATGCCGCATCCAATTGTTGGGAATTCTCATATGCAAATCCAGGTGCAGAAGAGAACACATATTGATTCCCCTGATCAGGTTCATGGGTTTCTTGTTTCAAGATCTCTGCTTGTGAAACTGAAGGAGATTCATAATCTCCCGCACTGGCTACAGTTCTATGAACTAGACTTTCGTCCGAGGCATTCATGAGATGCTCATCTCCATAATACTCAGGATTTCTGCAGGAAAAAAAAAAAAAATCTTAAGATGGTGCTACACAACCAACAATAAAATCAAGGGAATTACTATCACCAGGTCATACCTTGCATCTGAGTGTGCAATTGCAGAAACATCTACGGCCCCAGATGTCTCTTCAAAGTTACTTTTTTGTGGCTCCGATGCAAATGAATCGGAGCTAGGAAGAGCAGGATCTGGGCCAGATCGGAAACTTCCAAAGCTCAAGTTCAAGACATCTGGAGTATGAAGCTGAAGGTGATTAGGAATGACCACAGGAGGTTTTTCTTCTTCAGGAGCTGCTCCACTATCATCGTTTTGTAAATTAAGTTGCTGCAAGTTTGCAGCCACTGATGACACGTCTTCTTCAGCTGGGGAAAGAAAGGGTAGACAATTTCTTAAAAAACAGCATTCAGCATTCTGGAATTTATTAAAGTTTAAATTAGCAACTTCGCTATCCAGAGAAAAAATTAGTTAGAATTTATGGAAAAGCAAAAAACTGTTCAGGTCAAAATCCACCAAATTAGAGTATTAAGCTTTTCTTCCCTGATTCAAGATACTAACTTCAAAGCACAAGTTGCAACTGAGTTTTCAGTTACAAACAACCCCTTAAAATACTCTTTGCAGATTATCATAAACCTTCGTCACAATATTTCCATATCTTTATGCAATGTTCGTATTGAAATATATAGTGGAACTTTGAGAAAAATATAGGTCAGAAAGAACAGAGGAAGAAGATATTGCAGGACAAACCCAAAAAAAAAGCCATCAGGTTACCTTCATTCTCCTCGAAAGCATGCCGCTGTGGTTGGTAGGAATTTATGTCTTCATACAAGCTATTATCAAAATTAGATGCACCTCCGGAATTATCTTCTTGTAAATGTCTACCAGATACAGAAGTAGGCTCATTCTGGCTTGGAAGTGCCTCAACAGAATCATCTTCTTCCACCTCAACCTCATCTATCTGGGATCTTATATGTTGATTAGCTCTATCGACGGGCACGTTAAATGAATCAGCATACAGCTCAGAGTTTGCGGGTGCCCCAAGAACAGAGGACATGCTAACAGATGGTGGATCAATCAAGGGCCACTCATCATGGGTCGCTGACAACTTTGGAACATGATCTTGCGGTGAATGCAAATTGTGATGCAATGATGCTGCAGGAGGCACCCCATCATGATGATTACCACTATGATTATGGGGGTTTGGCATGGTGGTAGCCTTGGCTTGCGGCCTGCCCATCTTAACAATGTCGGCCATGGATACTTGACCTGGAACCCCTCCCCATGCAGACTGATATCCTGAAGAAGGCTGTGAGAATGACGATATTCCATCATCTGTGCTCAATGTTGGCATTTTATTTTCACTCCCCACAGAATCGCTGCAACAGATTTACAAATAGATGAGCAACACATCGAGTATGCATCATCCCCATGTTTTTAACATGAATCGCAATCTATACCACCCCAAGGGCTATCGAAGTAATAAAAAAATGACCAGCTAGAGTAAAGCTGCTACAGACAAACAGACATGCATATAAACCACGTATGATTAATGTAGAGCATGTTTTCACAAAGATATGAAGATGAGAGAACTTCCTCTGCAATTTACATGTCAAGACTCGAGACATAAAAAAGGCCTAATTGTGTTCTTTACGTCTTTTACAATTGAAGTATGTCCACAAGAGCATTAATATATTAAACAGACGGTTGTTAGAAATGAAGTGACCTGTAACAGTGAAAGTTTAAGTGTGACAAGACACTCAACAGATAAAAGCTTTCTTTGAAAAATTCAAATACAAGTTTAAAAAAGCCAAAGAACATGAATAAACAGATGAGGGTTAGCAATTTTCTCAAAATTAATAATTATATTATTTAGTTGCATTATATGCTTCTAAATCAGAGAAAGAAAAGAGAGAAAGAACTGTATCAGCTTGAGGTTTTATAGTTATAACCTGTAGGATGTGGGTCGTCGACCTGTGTGATTTCCTGCCATGCCAGACGCAGAACCTGGATAAGCATGTGTCCCATTTTCCTTCTTGTATGCAGACTTACCATGCGAAAAACCAGAATCTGAGGGGGGAAAAGAAACAGATAGGTGAGACTAAGTTTATCAACGTTATGTAGAAATTTTCAAACCATGTAAACACAGTATTATCCAACTTTAATTGCATCAGTCCGCCACATACCATTAGAGCTAAAGTGGTTTGATCCGCCACGTGCAGAATAACGGTCACCACCTCTAGCACCATAACTTGAAGCGTTACTCGCCCCACGAGACCTGGAATCTGTCGGCTCCTTACTCTGAAGAAGAATATGAGTGTGTGCGCGTGTGTTACGTTAGAAAGGATAGGATAACATAAAATCTTTTCATAAACCATGAAGAGAGCAAGGATGGGAGGTAAATGACAAAACATGAACTTGAAATTATGCAAATGACACGCACGCACCTCTTTTTTCTTTTCTCGTTTGCTCTTCACTTCATGAAAAGGATCTACACAAGTTATAAGCTTTACATCATAAGCAGTTTCAACAAAAAACATATATATACATCAAATCACATTCATATAAGCACCAAGACCCCACATAATCAACCTAAGAAACCAAAAATTACAGAAAAGAGATCATATTTCAACTTTCAACTGCGATTTTACGGAGCAAGCATCACAAGCAGCATGCTTCAAGGACATAATTAATGTTTTAAACAATAAAACTCTTTAAAAAAACTCATTGATTTCATTTCTTCCAAAGTACGATTTTTCAAACAAGATGAGTGAACGACTGCGAGTGAGAAAGATGGGAACCCAGAAAATAACTAAATAAACAAAAACCCAGAAGGGGGAAACAGCCCAGCAAAGCATGACATATATATTTTTCGAAAATTGAAAGACCAAATAGTAGGGAAAGCACAAGACTTGATAAATCAAATGAACAATTTCCTTCAACCCAATAAATATTTTTCCTTTTATAATCCAGAAAATCCACTGGACTGTCACAAATACTACAGCTATGCCTCAGTCCAATACTAACTTTTTTATTTGCCCTAAAACAGAAAAAACCCGAAACTTCAAATTCAAAATAAAAAAATGGACAAATAAATTTGAAAAGAGAGAAGATTTTAGAGAGAGAAAGTGAGGAGAGAGAGAGAGAGAGAGGGATAGGGGTTGGACCTTGGGCGAGGAGGCGATTGACGGCTTCGTTAGGGTCCATGTTACAGTCTTTAAGCATAGCGTAGATCTCCTGCTCAGTGCAGTTATTCACAATCTCCTTCAAGCTCTGCACCATCTTCCGAGACCCCGCAGGTATGCCGGAAATCCCAGTATTGCCCTTGCCATTGCTGGCCACGCCTCCGCCGCCTCTCCCGCTCATTCTCTCTCTCTCTCCCCTTCTGTGAGAAAACCCTTATTAGATCTGAGACTGCCGAAACGGCGACGTATTGGATTTACAGCTGTTCGTCTCTCTCTCTCTGAGTTTCCGCCGCTGCTGCCAAACAGAACGCAAGGAGGAAGAAGATGAAGATAAAAATCCAAACTCTCTCTCTCTCTCTCTCGGCACCGAAAACCCTTCCTTTCTTCCTTTCTTTTTTCTTTCCTCTTTGAGTGTGCAGATTTTTTAATTAATTATTACTTTCGGCTTCACAAATTTAAAAACTCCACTAAAGTAATTATATGGTGTTGATCCTAGGGCATGGAAAGATATCTTGTTCGGATCTTTTCCTTTAAAACTTAATAATCAAATAATCTGAGCTTTAAAATTTTGATTCAACGATTAAAAATAAAAATGTTGGTAAAAAAATTAAAAACTTATAATAATTTTTTTTCCGTTTGATCAAATCTTAAAGGCCTGGATCACTTAATTTTTGAACTTTAGAGGAAATGATCTGGAAAAGATCTCTTTCCATTGGGCATTACTAAAACAAATTATAAATTATAAATAATTTGACTTTTTTGTTAATTGGCATCAACCTATCTTTGTCTTATACCAATAATTTAGCACTATAATGTCGAATTATCTTACACATGATATGAATCGTCACGGGTGGCTTAGTGGTTGAAAATAAATTTCAAACCCTTATTTTACATAGAACGTTTTGAGTTTGATTCCTAACGCACTTGAATCACAAGATATTCCACATAGCACGTTTTGTGTTCACTTTATAACACTCTTGAATCACACGATGGTAGCGAAAACCATCTCCAATCATTGGGTTAAAACCTAAAGTTTAAGTTTTAAACTAACTCAATCTTGCTCCAAAGTTGGGCCTAAAATAAGTTTTGGGTTAAAAACTAAAATTTGGGCAAATTTAACCCCAAATTAAGGTTTTGAACTAACTCAATCATTCTTCAATAGTTGGGACTAAAATAATTTTTTGGTTAAAACCTAAAATTTAGGCAACTTTAAATTTGTAAATACATTACATCTAAATTTTTAAAATTTAGGCAACTTTAAAGTAAAAAGGCTGAACAAATGATGTATCTATACTATGAGGTTAGAGAGTAAGTTAAGTCTTATAATAAACTAGCAATAATATGGTTCAAATTCGTCTTTGGTGATAATCAAAACCTAAGACATTTCACATTACAAGTGAAGAAGAATACCATTAGATCATAGTGACACTTAAATTTAGATTTTAAACTAACTCAATCATTATTCAATAATTGGGTCTAAAATAATTTTTTGGTTAAAACCTAAAATTTAGGCAACTTAAAAATTTTAAATACATTGCATCTAACGGCTGATATCAAATATGATCAAATCTGACGGTAAAATATTTCTTAGATGTATATTTGCACAATTATAAGTACTTTTCCATTGGCTAATTTATACTTGAAAAGTTAGGAACCACACAATCAATCAAGTACATATTAGCCAAGTTCCTTCTAAACAATATTCAAAATGCGATCTCCCCCAATTCCTTGAGTTAAAAATGTATTGAGAATACATTTACAATTTTTTATGTAATAAAGATTCACAATGATTGATGGCCACCTTAGCAATCCTTTTAAATCAAATCAATTTGACCATCCTCGCATAACACTAACACACTTGCCTCTTGTAGAGAATTTTGTCCGTATGACTTTCGTATCTTGTAGCTTATTAGTTCTAAAATGAGATTATTAATTACAAGATAACGACGGGCATATAATAATAAAGATGATGATTTAATATATTTTAATGACTATACAACTGATGATCACTTCGCACAACAGTTTTGTGGTGTTCTTATTTATTTATAAATAAAAAGTCTTATGTTCGATTATTATCAAATATAAACTTGAATCACATAAGTTTATCAATGAATTTAGGTGTGTGAAGCTCCTTGGAACTTAAGAACAGTTCTGGAGGATATCAAGTAGCTTGCTTCTTCTTTTTTGAACTTCAAGTGGACTTATACATTCAGAAAAGCTAATTTTGTGGTGGACGCATTGCTACCATTAGTCATAGTGTAGAAAATTTACATATTTAAGAGTTTTGTATCCGAACAAGACACGCCTTTTATTTCGATTGTATTGAAATCAAATGTACTCGAGGATTTTTTATTTGAACTAAGTTACTTTAGTTAAAAAAATATATATATGAGTGGGTGGACGCGTCTTTAGAGTGAGTATATGAAAGGAATAATATTATAACAAATGATTGTACTTATCCTAAGTTTTGACACGGCGTACTCGCATACACTGCACCAAACTAAGTAGAGATTTTTCAGTGTGATCGATACACGTGATGGTACACCACGTATCATTATATAAATTGTAGGATCTGTGTGCTAAAAAATTAATAACTTAAAAAATAAAATTTTTCACTACTCTTATTAAAACATGTGATATACCACTTGTATTCTCATCACAATTAAAATTTTCTGCAAACTAAGCTCGTCTCAATCCAGTCCAAACTAATATCTTCCCAACCCAGCCGTCCAGTCCAATCCAGTCCCATGTTCGACAATCCAACACTTGGCAACCGAGGGGTGGACAGTCGGACACCTACTCAACAGCTGGCCCTGGCCCACCGCTGTCCGTCCTACCCCGGGACTGGATTAAACTCCCACACGCACCCAAACAGGCCCCGTTCCCACGTGTCAAACCGTCACAAAGGTCAAAACGCCGCGTATTTAAACTCCCGCGAAATTAAATAAAAAGGTAAATTTTAATTTCTTATTGGAAGGAGGAGGAGAAGAAGATGAGGGTTCTGTTGCTCAGCAACACCACACTCTCACTCTCACCGCCGCCGTTATCGGAAACCCTAAAATCCCCGATTCGATCCAATTTCAAGCGAAATTCGATCAATTGGGCCGAGAAAGCTCTTGTTGGAGCCCTAGGTGGGGCCCTGTCGCTCTGTCTTCTGGTCTCTTCGCCTTCGCCTTCCATAGCAATTGAGCCTTCTCCTTCTTCTTCTCCGCCGTCGACGGAGTATTGCCGCGAGGAGGAAGGAGGTGAAGCGGTGGAGTTTTTGGTGCCCGAAGCAGCGGCGGCGGTGACCAATGAGGGGATTGTGGAGGAGGCTTGGGAAATTGTCAATGACAGCTTTATCAACACCGGCCGCTTGAGCTCGTTCCCTGAAACTTGGCAGGTACACACGTGTGCGTTTGCAGAACTTCGATTTTGACGCGTGCGAAAGTTGATTGTAGAGAAATGTGAAACAAAGTTAGTTGATTTCGGAATGAAAGTTAGTTAAGGACTTGATTAGGGAGTAATTGTTCTGTTTTTGCATATGTTTATATACTTGGTTGATTCAGTTCATAATATGTGCGTGTGTGCCCGTGCTCGTGCGTTTATATTTGTATATATAATGCGTGTGCATGAGATTAATGGTTGGAGATCTTTTTGGTAGAGGAAAAAGGAAGACATAAGAAGTAGTTCAATAAAGACAAGAGCTAAGGCTCATGATATGATTAAGCGAATGTTGGCCAGCTTGGGTGACCCTTATACGCGATTTCTTTCCCCCGAAGAGGTAGTTCATTATTTGCCCCCTTCGTCAGTCTCTCTGTATTTGGATTTGCTAGTATTTTTCCTTCTGATATTGTTTCTTTACATGAACATCACGCTACAAGGTTTAGTGTTACGACACATTGTGCTAAGGAAAGATGGGAAGAAAAATTAAGGGCTTTGCTTACGAATGTCATCCCTTACAACATACATGTTGTCTTCACTTGGTGTTTATTTACGAACTTTACAGCGTATCTTATTCCATGGCATATGTCGCTTTTGTCATGTTGAAATGAAAGTTCTCCAAGATGGCGAGGTATGACATGAGTGGTATTGGAATAAACCTCAGGGAAGTCCCAGATGAAAACGGAGATGTGAAAGTGAAGGTACTAGGACTTGTACTGGATGGTCCTGCACAATCTGCAGGTGTGAGACAGGTATTCCTGTACCAAACTTGCAGTTATAGATGTAATATTATGTCTGTTTCCATATCTCCCTCTCCGCTTTGGCTTTTCAACAAACTCACATAAAGTCTTGACAGTGTTTGGTGTTGGCTGCTGGTTGTATGTTTTCTTGCATTTTATTATTTGGTAGGGGGATGAAGTACTAGCTGTTAATGGATTGGATGTGAAAGGGAAGTCAGCTTTTGAAGTATCATCATTGATGCAAGGCCCTAACGAGACGTTCGTTACTATTAAGGTTGTGATATTATTTGTACTGAATACTGATGTTTTGTTTCTCAACCAAAAATAGGTTGTCATTTAAATTAAGCTTCTCAATGGGTACTGCTAATTTACTATTTTGTTGGTTTGTTTTAAAATGATTGTTGAGAATAAACATCATCATACATTTCAGGTCAAGCATGGCAATTGTGGGCCTATTCAGTCTATTGAAGTCCAAAGACAACTTGTTGCTCGAACCCCTGTCTTTTATCGGTTGGAACAAATAGAAAATGGAACCAGATCTGTTGGATACATGCGAGTAAAAGAGTTCAATGCATTGGCTAGAAAGGACTTGGTAATTGGTATGTGGTTTTAGCAAATTCAACTGAATGTTAGTTATTGCTTATTCCTAATCTAAATTAATCAGTTGCATGATGCTATAATGCGTAAAATTTCTGAGCATGAAAGTGTTTCTTTACATATTTTTGGTTTTAAACATTAGCGGTAAATGGAAAGGAAAAATGAACTACTACATGTTCCTTCTCTTTGGGGCTGTTCTATATCTAGGAGGAACCAGATAATATCCAAAGTAATAAACCTATTTTACCGGAAACAATTGAATATATAGAGATTGGGCAATGTGACCATGGAAATACCTGCTTTTATGATTCATCATCAGTTTCAATTCGTTACACCTGCTGAATCATGAATATCTTCACAACCATTTGTTATTTTTCTAAATACTTAAACTTCTCAGTTTTGTTCCCAGTTTGCTAGCTTCAATATTTTTATGCTCTACCTTATTTATAACGGCACTAGCAGCTTCTTCTTTTGCTTTATACTAGACTTATATAGTGTCGGTTAGTAGTAGGGTGGATATTGATGGAAAAATTTATTTTGCAGCTATGAAGCGGCTTCAGGACATGGGTGCCTCATACTTCATTCTGGATCTTAGAGATAATCGTGGTGGACTAGTACAGGTTTCCATTCTGGATCTTAACTTCAAGCTAGTGCTAGGTTTGATGATTACACCTTGCAGAATTTCTTTCTTCCTAACCACTGCTTTTGATGACATTGTGGATCTTTTAGCTAGTGACTAGGTTATATTACTCATATACTCCTTAACTATAACTGCTAGTTGAGAGATAACTTTTGAGTTAATGCTAGGTTTGATGACTACACCTCCGAGAATTTCACTCATCCTAACTACTGGTTTTGTTGGCTTGGCATTGTGGATCTTTTAGCTAGCTAGTAGGTTTATTAGTCATATATTCCTTAACTATAACTGCTAGTTTATCTTTGATCACATGATGTACGAATTTATTACTTCTATCCTGTTCTAGCTTCCAAAAGAGTAGAGCCGTTAAAAAGCCGGTAAATCTCTCTCCTTTTTTTGCTCAATCAGGCTCTATAAACACATGAGCCATGTGAATGTTTCGATTCATCATGACTTGCAATTAGTCTTGGTCGTATTTGTCAGACTGTACGATTGTCTAAATAAATGACAATTTCAATAATATTTGAAAATTTTGCTAGATAATCCATATGTGTGGTCATCATTTATTGTTTCAATCACAGAAATTGAATTATCATTATCAAGTCTTTATACGATGATGCCATTGTCAATAATAAAATGAAAATTTACATATTTTTGTGGAAAATCATGCATCCCTTTTCAGTAGTTGTGTTCAATCAATCATGTAACATTGATTCTTAGCACAAACTCAGTTATGTTGTATGTTCCCTGTTAGTACTTTGTTCAGATGAATTCTGCAAAATAAAGATTCTTTATTTAAACCTGTTTGCATATTTTCAGGCTGGAATAGAAATTGCCAAGCTATTTCTAAATCAAGGGGAGACGGTATGTGTTTTTCCTTTTTCCTTATTGCATATACATTTTTCCTGTTTATTTTCTCATTGGTGGTATTTGTGTTTGGCGTTAGTCCTTTATGTTGCGTTCTCTAAGTAGCTCCTGTATGCTAGGAGAATGATTGTGTTAATGTGGTGTATTTTCTTGATGATGATTATGAACAGGTGATTTATACTGACGGGAAGGATCCCGAATACCAACAAAGCATCGTTGCAGATACTACACCATTAGTTACAGCACCTGTTATTGTACGCCCTTGTACATGTCTAAGATACTTTTTATCTGTTTCCATGAATTGTATTTGTGGCAAGTGTAATTGCAAACATCTCGAGTTTATGAGTTATGACAAGGCTCTTGACTTAACTTCTAATACAGGTTTTGGTGAACAACAATACTGCTAGTGCAAGTGAAATTGTGAGCAGCTTGATGATCCCAATTACCTATGATTATTTTGGTTCATACAATTCAAGCACTTACATCGGTGGCTCTCATTGCAGGTTGCTTCCGCTTTGCATGATAATTGTAGAGGGGTTCTTGTGGGTGAGCGGACATTCGGCAAGGTAAAAATTTGTCATTGCTGTTTCAGTTTTTACTGTTGCTTCAGCATTGCCTTTGCTTGTTTATTGTATATGTCATGTAACGGAACTGCATTTAGCTAGATTCCTCAAGATTCCAGCCACTTGCTTTCTAATGGTTAGTTCTCTTTATGATTCTGATGGCGTCTCTGATGCTTTTGACAGGGTTTAATTCAATCTGTATTTGAACTTCGTGATGGCTCCGGCGTAGTTGTAACTGTTGGGAAGTATGTCACGCCAAAACACAAGGACATTAATGGCAACGGAATAGAGCCTGATTTTCGAAAATTCCCAGGTACAAAACTTAACATCATTCTTTTGCAATAAATGTGCTCAAGTCCTCAAGTAATCTGAGGATCTCTTTTATCTGCAGCATGGAGTGACGTCACTCAACGTCTTTCACAGTGCAGCATGCTTCAGCGGGGATAGATCAGTGGTTGAGACGGTTCTTTCTTACCATGAAAGCGGCAGCGGTACTCGTTGATTACATGTGCCTGCAACTGCAAGAGATGGGCAATGCGTATAGAACTCTTGAATTTTGAGTTCTGTGATGAAACATATCGCAGGAGTGCTCTGTGCTCGCATGGGGATTTTGCATTGGAGAAGAACCTGAGGGATGGCGGAATATACTAGTCTAGGAAGATATGCTCTACATTTTTTTATTTTAGTTTTATAGATAAAAGTATGTTTAAAAATAATGAACAAAATATATCTAAAACTTCATTTTAAATCCAATGGCCTACACTAGGAAACTGCATTGTCTGATAAAATCACGGGGCTATTTTCTGATTACCTTATTACCATAACCGTTCATTTGATTAGGCCAATTTAAAGTGTTGATAACAAAATACACAACTATAAGAAATCAGAATTTTTTGAATTTTTTTTTCTCATAATAATTTTGGAACACCTTTAAAAATTCGATTGGAATTGCCAAGTGCATTCTGATTTTTGTTCAAATTTTTTGGAGAACATTCGAATTGGAGAATTTTTGGATTTTGATTGGAAATTTTACTGTCAGAAAGTTGAAATCATGCCAACTTGCACCCCTATTCCATACCCAAATATTGTTGTAATTTGTGACCAAACCATTGCTTCATTTGAGAGTTTTAACGAAACAATTCCGGTATTGTTCACTTTTAACGAAAAATCACATTTTTACTTTTTCTGGTACTGGTACTATTCACTTACACCTTTATTTGTCATTTTTTATTAAAAACTAAAGTTTTTTAGAACTTTTCGTTAATTTTCCTTAATTTTTATCATCACTATTTCAAGGAATTCAAGTACGTCCTATATACCAAATATGGAGGCTTTGCATTACATTTTAGTTAAAATTGGCGATTCTGCTTTTGAGGAGATGAACCTTAAAAGAAAGCAAGAAACCCAAATATGTCCTCTCACGTCATATGTTTTTTCTCCTCATTTGTGTTGGTTCACACCAAAAGTTTTGTTCCAAATTAGGTAAGAAATGCCCAATAATATTATCAAGCAAGAAACGCTTGATAATATTCCCACTATCAATCCAAGTACTACGCAGCTTAATTTTTATCATTACTATTTCAAGGAATTCAAGTACGTCCTATATACCAAATATGGAGGCTTTGCATTACATTTTAGTTAATTTTTTAGTTAAAATTGGCGATTCTGCTTTTGAGGAGGTGAACCTTAAAAGAAAGCAAGCAAGAAACCCAAATATGTCCTCTCACGTCATATGTTTTTTCTCCTTATCTATGTTGGTTCACATCAAAAGTTTTGTTCCAAATTAGGTAAGAAATGCCCGATAAATAATAAGCATGATTAACCTTGCTCGTTGCGTACATGAGCTTAGTCAATAGCTACGGACTATAGCATATGTGCTCTCCGTATGCACTCAAGTTCAAATTCCTTTCTTCACTGTTTCAATTATTTTAAAGTAAAATATCACTGGTTGTCTTTTTGTTCTATGCACTGATTTGTCTAATTATGGATCAATCAGTATTGATGTTTTATTACACTCCCTTTATATGAGATGACCAGTCTGTTAATCTTAAAGTAACTTTTATCCGTTTAACAACAACCCTCGACTCAGCACCGTTGGATCACTAAGGCCGACTTTCGTCCCGGCCCGACGGACGAGTTCTCAAGGGAAGTTGAATGGCTCTTGAGCTCATATTAAGGCCAAGTTTCTCCTTTTGCTAAGAAAAAACAATGCCAACTTGTTCTTTAAGAAAGCAAAACAATGTCACATGAGCAATGAACAAAGAAATCGACCAGGAGGAGACAATATTCTCGATTACAGACCACCAGATGCCACTCATAAACTCCCTCATCAACAACTTTAACTTTTTGATTCATTACCATGAAAAAAACCACCTCAACTGAACAAAGTACACCAAAAACAGTTGAAAGAAGAGCACAAAACAAAAAGGTTAAAAAACAAGATTCTACAGAGAGATTCCCAATTTATTAGCCCAAACAACCACCGCCACTGAGTCTTATTCAACTAGGTGAAGTCGGGTGTATGAATCCCAAAATGCTACTGCGTTCGGTTTTGCTTCAAGTCTTTTGTTAGCTTAAAATACATCATATCTTCTTTTAAATTCTCTTTCCAAGTCTTCATAGGTCTTCCTCTACTCTTTTCTCCCTGACGTTCCGTCTCATAGTCGCATCTCCTAACCGGAATAAAACATGAGATTCGAATCCCATGAGCATTGAACATGAGATTTAAATCCCAACAGATCATTCTCTTTTGCCTTTCCCCATTTCATACACTTCTTTTTTTTGCAACCATCTCTTGCTTGCATATCCAACTTACCCAATTCCTCCTTTCTCAAGTTTTCTATATTCTCCATCCCTTTCTCTCTTTTCGTCTCTCTTCGATCCAAGAAAGATACGATTCTTCCTCTAGGTATATTATATATAAAATAAATATGCAGAGAAAGGACGTACAAGCTCCTTTTTTTGCAGTACCTCCACCATTTCTGTTCCTCTTGGGTAGTATATCTTGGCTTCTGCATCATTGTTTCCAGCCTCAAAGAAAACCTGCAATCACAAGAGTGCACAAGAAGAGAAGTAGCTAGGAGAGATGGGTGTTGGCTCGCTTCGGCATTCTGCGTTGTTTTTCTTGTTTTTTTGCTTTAGTTCAGGTAATTTGAATTGCTGTATGGGTCTCTGTTCCTGCCTGGTTATGTGTTTCTCTTCCTTCTGTGTGTTTCAACACGAGCCTTCGAACCACCAATCCGGATTTCCTCAATGATCATCAATTTTCCTTCATGTCTATAGATTTATGAAGAGATTAAGATTACTATTTCTAAAGAGCACTGGATTCGGAAACCAGCCGCTTCTAATTTCAAAACGTCTACAGTTTGTGACATTTTCGAGTCAAAACTACATGAAGTTCTATCTATTGTTAATCCACCTCCTTTCCGTATGATCCAAGCATAGGAAAAAAGATTATATTCAAGCACAAGAAGCATTTAGCATGCTCTTTTAACTCAATCTGATACCATGCTTTTCATATCTTCAGGTTCAAGTGTTCCAAAGAATCCTCTTTTGGAAGCAACCCCCCAAAGAAGAACGCAAGTGAATCAAGAAAAGCATATACTTTCTGCATCTTCGGTGTATACTACGCAGCTCGATAATATTCCCACCGTCAATCCAAGTACTCTACCAACAACTCCCACACCGTTTGTGAACCCGACATACCCACCATCACCAACCACAACAGACCCAACCACAACTCCAATCCCAATACCACCGACCCTGACCCCGACAACTCCCACCACAACTCCCACCACGACTCCATCATCAGGTGGTACTTGGTGTATTGCAAGCCAATCTGCAGCACAGAATGCCTTGCAGGTAGCTCTGGATTATGCTTGTGGCTATGGAGCTGCAGACTGTTCAGCAATTAATCAGGGTGGAAGCTGTTATAACCCAAACACTCTTCAAGGTCATGCTTCCTACGCCTTCAATGACTACTATCAGAAGCACCCATCTCCTACCAGCTGCAGTTTCGGCGGAACAGCTCAACTCAGCAACACTGACCCAAGTAAGACATTTCCAGAAGTTTGTTTCTATCAAGCTTATCACTTGTCCTACAAACTTCACTTATCACAGAAAGAACTCTCCATTTCTTTTTCCAAAACCTTCGGATCCGCCACTTAACAAATTCAATTCCTGACCTTGCTGTTCTTGTTACATGTACGCTTGAATAAATGCTGAACTCCTTGCTCTGTCAATTTGCAGGTACTGGTAGCTGTCGCTTTGCATCTTCCTCAGCATCAACCAGGTAACCTTTCATAGCCCTACCCCCAACTTCATTTATAAATACATAAAGTAAAACAGAAATCTTATTCTACTTTGCAAATTCAGCATGAACTCACCACCAACGCCAACAATGTCGCCACCAACGCCAATGATGTCAACAACACCATCAACACCGACAATGCCAACAACAACAACATCACCATACACCCCAAGCATCGCTACACCAGGTGGAGGATCAACAATTTATGGTGACTCGCCAACAGATTCCCCTAACTCAGCAACCTCAATCTCATCTTGCATGTTGCTGCTATTCATCATGACTGGGATCTTGGGGTCACTTCTCGCAGAAAATTATGTCTAAAGGGAAACTACGTTTCAGCTACTCTATCTGCAATTTGATGGCAAGCCATTCACTTGCCACTTGCCAGCATCCTACATAAATTTCAACGAGGCCCCGAGACTCAAAACAAGCTACTATGTTACCCCTAGGCCTTGTTCCTCACCGTTTAAATTACTGCCATACTTCGTCAATGTATTACCCAATCGTTGACTATTAAGCCTAAGGACAGAAAAGCATAGATATTTTTTAGGTTCTTGTACTCGTAGACATATAGGTCCCTTATCTGCAGTTTTAGTTCAATAAATTATTAGTTAAGGCCACCAGGCTTCAGCCCCTCTTTTATATATATTGATATAATGCTTACTACATGATATTAACTAACGCAATTTCCCTATGATCCCAAAGAACAACACATACATAGACATATGACAGAGTAATAGGTGTAGTAATGAATATTATTGACCTAACTAGAAAGAATGGATGTAAAGTAGTCGGTTGAAGGACTGACCTATGTCTCATCTGGCATACCCCATTAAGATACTACAGAAGAATCAATGTATTCAATATCGGGTATGTTTCCTGTTTATCAACAAACGCATAAGAAACTTACCTAACTTGTACACTACTTTCTTGGAAGACAAAGACAACAGATACCTAAGCTTAGTAAGCTCTTCTTCATTTGCTACTTATAAAATGTTAATACAAGTTATTTCAACAGTAAAATTTTGCTTAATTCATATTATTGTACTTTCAGTCTTTCATTATAGATCCCAAAAATGGCATCAGTTTACTCAAAAGTGAAGCTTTCCAAAAACCACCTCCCGCAACGCAGGGT
This sequence comes from Malus sylvestris, assembly GCF_916048215.2. NCBI lineage: Eukaryota > Viridiplantae > Streptophyta > Magnoliopsida > Rosales > Rosaceae > Malus > Malus sylvestris. The sequence continues at coordinate 41,247,834 of NC_062264.1, forward strand.
TAAGACGCTCCAAAAGAAAATTACTAGAACAAGGAATGAAGACAATTCTTGTGTGTGCATGGAAAGATCAACTTGATCACTAACTTAACAAACACGAAACAGGATGCACAATGCACAAAGATTGATTTATGTAAATGTATCTCAGTGGTCTAAAGTGAACCATTTGATGTGTCTTGGCATCAGAAAATTATGATTGAAAATGAAGAGCAACAACCTGCCTCTTAGCTGATAATATCTCTTTTATTACCATACACACGAATGATTCAAGAGTACAAAATCAGATGATAGATCACACTGACAGTAATTCCTTAAAATAAACAAACATAAATACAAATTTAGAACTTTATTATCTTGTTTGCTAAACAAATCAAACAGGAGAACGAAAGGTAACTAATGACTATTATCACACTTACTCCTTATTTACAATAAACTCAGAACAGGTACAAGCATGACACAGCAGTGAGAACGAAAGGTAACTAATGACTATTATCACACTTACTCCTTATTTACAATAAACTCAGAACAGGTACAAGCATGACACAGCAGTGATGGAAATGATGGCTATGGTAGCAATAATTGAACCTCGCTCAAATGATCTCTGCAGGCTTCCTATTCGTGAGAAGTGCTGGAAAGCCAAATATGCTGCAACAACCAGTGCAATAATAGCACCTTCTTGTCTACCCCTGCCAATGGAACACATTGAAACATAAGAAGCAAGAAAATCACTGATAATTGGCAAAAGTTCGTCTTAAACGATGCATTTGCGCACCTTATATGCAGAACTTGGTAAGGAGCCACAATCACCAGGAGTACTGCTGTCAATGGCAACTCAAGTTCCCCTGAGAAAGAACAAAATAAGACCATATATAATGTTAATTGATGTGGCAAGTGCACCACTATATTAACACACCTCAATAAGACTTGGAGAAGTGCCAATTTCAGACCAAACTTATACCTATGACCCTGACATGGTTCAGACAAAACTTAAAAGTCAGTATATTGAAAATAAGGGCATCTTCAAATACTATAAGGTACCGTTTGGTACGTGGGACGGGACGGGACGGAACGGGACGAGCCGTTCCGTCCCACGTTTGGTGCGCCTAAAAACTGTGGAACAGGTTGTCCCATGGGACGAAATTTGGCTGATTTTTTGTTCCACCTCTTCCCCCTGGAACGACCCGTTCCACATCCGTGGAACACAAATTTATAACATTTTATGACAAAATTTCTCCTCATCTTTTTCAATATTTACATCATCTGTTCCGTCCCGTCCCGTCCCATCCTGTTCTGTCCCGTCTGCGTACCAAACGGTACCTAATAGCCCCAAAGATGGGTAGATTACGAGAAATGGGTTGTTCCCCACTAGTCAATTGAATAAAACCAACAAACCATGTCATAATTAGAAACTATCATTTGAGAAAACCAGAATACTCTCCCCGTTTAGCATTGTCTAGCCCAAAACTCAAACCAGGGAATCAGAATTCAGAAGAGAACCTACCGGGAATAAAGAAGAAGAGACGGACAAGAAGGGCTAGGAATGCAGCCCAGATACCATATTCACCCCTGCAAGCCAAAGTCATGAATGTCAGCCAAGTTATACATTTAAGCTTAGACCGCAAACGTGCTCCACAGGATACCAAGAAAAAAACTTTCTAGCAATAAAAAACAAGAAATGGAAAGAAGAAAACCCCAAGTTTTTGAAATGCTTACTTAATCCATGAGATGACGGCAGCCGGCGCTTGCAGAAGAAATAAGGGAACAAGAAAGGATTTCTGAACAGCAGTCCCTTTTGCAAGCAACAGAACCCTGGAAATGTAAGAAATTTGAATACCCAATTACCCATTAAACCATTAATCCATCTCACTCAACATCTCAATACTGAAAGCAGAAAACTTTCATGGAATCTCAAAAGATCTATTAGAAAAACACCCCACCGCAACAATAAAATTAAATTTAAAAAAAAAAAAAAAAAAAAAAACCATCTTCATCAATTGTCATGCTCTAATTGATTCTTAGTTTTGAAATTTCTTTTTCCCATTACAAAATCAGCTGGATTTTTTTTCTCAAAAATATTGAGTTTGAAGGGTTTTTACTAAAATCCAATGCTGTCGAGGGAGAGAGAGAGAGAATTACGCGGTAGAAATGGTGGAGATAAACTGGAGGGTGTTGACAGAGAGAGGTGCAGCGTAAGTGTAACACATCGCACCCGATCCCCTCCTCTTACCCTTCATCACCACGAACTCCTTCTTTCCACCAATCGAAACTCTGCGCCAAACAAAAACAACAGCGTTGCACTCTCAGATCGATTGATATCTGAAGCATTGAGAGTGAAATAACGAGATTACCTGAGAGGGTTGCGGTGGAGTGAGCCCAAACGAAGACAAGAGAGCTTGGCCGGCCTCGGTTGAAAGGCGGAGAATTTGGAGGTGGTAGCGCCGCTGCTGCCGACGCTGTAGAGAGAGACAGTCGGTGGTGAAGTGGAGGAGAGTGAGAGAGTCGCCATTTTTGTAGTTTTCGAACTCTGCTTTCTGCTTTTTTTGTGCTTTCTGCTTGCTGCTTTTGGCTTCCGAGGGCACAATAAAGAGACAAACACTAGTGTAGTTCACTATTTCGCGGCAAATAATTTGGATCCACGGCGACCGTACACGTGCGGGGTTTACGGTTCTAGGTCACATCATACACAGGTAGGATGAGAGATATTTTCAAAAATAACAAGTTTGAAACAGTACTTCATATGTCAGGATACGAGAAAACAAAAATGATAGAATTTTTGTGTACTTTCCCTTATTTTATGATACGTAAAATTTATGTTGAATACTTGCCACTTGAAAAAATTTCTTTAGCTGGATGTGAAATTACAATTTTTTGGCTTGAATCGAAATCAAATGAATGAAAAATGTTTTTATTCTTCGTTAAGCTAATTTTGTTGCAGATACTTTTAGTACGTGTAATGTTTAGGTGTGTTCTTATCATATGGTCGTCTTCCTTGCTTTTAACTTTGAGGTTGAGATTAGGTTTTTGTGGTTTGTTTAATCTGATTAAGTGATGAAACAGTTTGTATTATAGATTCATTTGATTTACTTCAATATGATAATTTTAATTGATGTGATTGTGTTAACATGTTTAGGCATCAATATGTATCGAAAAAATTAACAATTTTGGTAACAATTGGGATTCTTATGACATTTTGGCTAAAAAAATTAATTCTCATAATTGTTAACGCATGGTCTTTTTCCACTCCTAAAGGCTCAAAGGAAGACCATGGAGCACTACGAATGATCGCTCGACGGTTTGGTTTGTTTGCAAGCAACGAAACCGAGCGCTTCCTCATAAAGTACTTTCCAACTACCCGGAACGAGTTGGTGTACTGACAACTTTATAACAAAAAGTATCAGAGACAAGCCTACTCAGACATCAACTCCAGGTCACGTGATGACTATTAGAAAGAACATAAGCCCATAAAGGGACTAAAGACTGACATATTAAGTGCTCAAGTGTGGATTCTCACCAATTCCAGGTCCAGCAAGGCACTCGGTACGCGTTGCCCAAGAAAACATACAAGTGGACCTAAATAGATGTCACTTAGTTGCCACGTGTCAATTAAAGAACATAATGGCAGCTAGTAGGTCAGGCCTACATATTTGGCGCATTAAATACAAAGATGGTGGAAGACTCGAGTCTAAAGATTTGGGGCTCAGTGAGGGCCTATTTAAGGAGGATGGGTACTCCCTATAACGGGTCGGACTAATTGAGAGAAAAAGTGGATGAAGCCCAGTTTTAAGGGGTGAACCACTTAAATAATGTTGTTCAGTTCTTATCATTCTGATATCGAGGCCAAAAAGGACCAACTACACGACTATACTAGTCTTTGTTAGCCTCACCAAATTTAAGCTTTAACAATAATAAGTTGTGCACTTGTGTGATACATATAAATAACTAAATGATTTCTAATTTAATTTAATTTAATTTAATTTTTTACCAGAGATAATCTTGAGATCGTGATCTATTACAGTTTCAATTATAACACGAAAACAACGAGGATTCACTAATTTCAACTCGGTGGAAAGTGAGACGCATCTAAATATTGTGCAATATGATTCCTTTGGTGGATTTTATGTTTTTTCTCTTCATGGTTGTCTTGAACCTTTTCCTCTTAACATGGTATAAACTGATAAATTTAAAGGAAAATTAATGAAAAATACTTGAAAATTTTGAGTTTTAACGATAAGGATAAAATAAAGGTTAAAGTAAATAGTATCAGGATTAACTTTTTAGTGTAAAAATATGATTTTTTGTTAAAATAAACAGTACCGGAAGCTTTTCGTTAAAATTTCCTAAATTTAATCTCACATTTCATTGAAAAATAACTATGAGAAAATTTACATACAAATCAAGCCAAAAATGGTGGATAGTCGTGTGCATATTATAACATAGGATAGGACAAAACAAATAATTTTTTTCTCAGAAATGGCCTCCTCAGACTCCTCCTCCTCTCCAACCCTACCCATCCCCACTCTCCCTAGTGTCTCCAATTTTCTGACGATCAAGTTTGATCGTACAAATCACACACTTTGGCAAGCATAAATGTTGCCCCTTCTTCGCAACAGGAAGCTTGTTCCCATCGTCGATGGCACCAGTCAATGCCCTCCCGCATTTCTTAAGCACAGTGATGGCAATATTACTTGATACCGTCAAACCGGCCTTTGAGGCCTGGATTCAGCAGGATGGCAAATTTTTTTTTCTCAGCAATGGCCTCCTCAGACTCCTCCTCCTCTCCAACCCTACCCATCCCCCCTCTCCCTAATGTCTCCAATTTTCTGACGATCAGCCTTGTTCCCATCGTCGATGGCACCAGCCAGTGCCCTGCCGCATTTTTTAAGAACAGTGACGTCAATATTACTGACACCGTCAATCCAGCCTTGAGGCCTGGATTCAGTAGGATGCCTTTGAGGCATGGCGTCCTGCTGAATCCAGGCCTCAAAGGCCAGATTGACGGTGTCAAGTAATATTGCCATCACTGTCCTTAAGAAATGCGGGAGGGCATTGACTGGTGCCATCGACGATGGGAACAAGGTTCCTGCTGCGAAGCAAGGGGAGCATTTGTGCTTGCCAAAGTGGGTAATTTGTACGATCAAGCTTGATCGTCAGAAAATTGGAGACATTAGGGAGAGTGGGGATGGGTAGGGTTGGAGAGGAGGAGGAGTCTGAGGAGGCCATTGCTGAAGAAAAAAAATTGTTTGTTTTGTCGTGAGACTGATTTGCTCATGGATACCATATAACAGAAATATTCAAGCATAAGAGTTTGAAAGCTAAAGAGTTGCTGATGCTCAACTCGGTTAATTCTGAGTGAGTTTAGGTCATTGTATTTATAGACGGGTATTACATAAATTAAGGAAACTTACTCGAATTAGAATTTTACAAAACTGAAAAAAATACAAGAAAATACAATGAATTATCAGTTGGACATGAATCCCAACTCTTCCAGCTAACACAGACCGTCCATTCTTAGTCGCAGCAACCTGAGCGGGAAACCTCCTTGGTGAAACCATTTGTAACTTATATGTCTTATCAATAACAGAATTAACCTTTTTGATATCCCAAAGCACTTCTAGAAAAGTTACAGACCGTCAAAAGCGGTGGTGACTGTTATTCTGTTAAAAAACTTGTTCATGACAGCTTTCTTGCTAAACCTAGCTAACACAGACCGCCCATTCCAACTATTACTGTTGCACGTACATGTAAATACCATATATAGACTAGCTCTTAGTTTGGTGCTACGACATTCTTTTTGGGTTTGGAAGAGGTTTCAAGTTCGAATCTCATCTTCTTGGTCTTCTAGTAGAGCAGTGGCGAAAATTCATACCAAGAAAAAATGAATAATGTGATTCCTCATCCTGTAACAATATGCACGGTATTTCCGCCTCGTGTTAATTCAATAGGCATATGGAATGCATCACAAACTAGTCGGGTGAGTGTTAATGCATCGCTCCTGCATTTCTCGTTTCCGTTGCAGAACTACACCCTCCCAGTTCTGGAATTTGAAATGACTCTCATCTACATCGTCACCCAACTCACCCATTTGTTTCTCAATATGTTTGGCCTCCCAGTGCTTGCCGCTCAACTTGTGGTACGTACGTTCTACATTTATCATGTGCCTTTAGTTCCCATGCATTCAAGTTTTTTTATTTTATTTTTATTTTTTGGTTTCATCTCTATGGTCGGTCTAGGTTAAATAATCATAGATATATCGATCTCACATAATGCAGTACATTATAGTTGATAGTCGTCCATGGGAATGTCCGAATTGTCTTACGCGGTCACTTATTTAGGCTTTAATTATTAGAAATAAAATAATAGTAACAAACAGGTGGATTCAGGAACGGAATTTTGTTTTGTGTGAGATATGAGACAGCTAGCCGATCGCCCTACTGTCACAAATCCCACAAAAACAAACTCCCTCTCCCGCTACCAGAAAATAGGGCTGCCCTACAAAATCTTTCACGACAAACCACATTTTGTCGACAAAATTTTCAGTTGTAGGACAAAACTAGTCAACATTTAGGGTTTATTCAAAATCTTTACAAGAAGGAACAAAGTCATAGGGCAAGGTTATATTCGTCGGACAAGTTTTTGGTGCCAAGTTTAATATATAGCGATTGACAAAACTAAAATGGTCACACCAAATTTATTTGAGTTTATTTACCTAGAAACCGTGGGTTTTTTTTTTCTTCATTAATTAACTCATGAGTGAATTATGAGTGGTGCTACACTTACAACTTATTTGTACCTTTATTTGTACTATATCTCTAATAGAGGTAGAGCTCGCGAACGTATGTGAGTTTTATCTCTATTAAAGAGATGGTACAACTAGGTAGTAAGAATAACAGTTTTGGTAATTATATTTACAATAGCGGTGACAATATTTGAACAATTAACGGACACATATTTTCTCTATTTTGGTTGAACCATACAGGCTGGAATACTCCTTGGTGATGCAGGACTTGACAGAGTGATCCAACATTTTCGTCCTGAACAAGAGAATCCCATATTTCCTTTTACTAATCAGGAAGTACTCAACGTAATATCACTGTTTGGATTCACACTCTTCAGCTTCTTGATCGGAGTCAAAATAGACTTGGGATTAGTATCAAAAATCGGAAAAAAGGCTATCTACAACGGCGTGTTAACCTTGGTGGTGCCTCTAATAGCCGGCTTCTTAACGCTGCTCTTCCTCACCTGGGAGTGGTCCTTAAACGCGGACGAAGTCGTGCAGCTTATTTTCGTAACAGCAATGCATATTCAGGCTCCGTCTACCGTCATTGCTTGCCTCCTCACCGAGCTCAAGATCCTAAATACCGAACTTGGCCGGCTCGCATTATCTTCGGCACTCGTCTGTGATTTCTTTAGCATTGCCCTAACTACTGTTGCGACGTTGGTGAAAGTCTTACAGAACGATGCATGGAGGGGCATGAGGGACATTGGGGTGATGATAATCTATACTTTATCTGTTTTCTGTGTTTTCCGTCCAATAATGTTTTGGATTGTGAAAAGAACCCCTGAAGGCAGCCCTGTTAAGGATTCATACATTTTCTTCATCCTGCTGGCATTTTTGGGATCTGGATTGTTTTCCCACTGGTGTGAGCTCCCGATCGTGATCGGGCCTTTGATCTTAGGGTTCGCAGTGCCAGATGGGCCCCCACTAGGAGCTACTTTGGTCAAAAAGCTTGACTTTATGGTCAATAGGGTTTTCATGCCAGTTTTTGTGACCACGTCCTTGATGAGGGTTACTGTATCCTTAGAAATGCCTCCGGCTCATAGAAGGGTGGTATTAGGCACCGCCATTGTTACTTTTGTGATTTTCTTGAGCAAATTTGCAGCCTCTATGGTGACTCCTTTGTGTTGCAAGATGCCTTTGAGGCATGCAGTGGCACTGGCTCTCATAATGACCAGCAAAGGCGTTGTCGAGATAGCTGCATACACCATCGCAAAAGACACTTGGGTACGTAAATTTTTACATCAACTCTATCATATTAAGTGACATGTGAATATGGGGTTAGGAATCAAGATATAAACTATAAATAATACTTGTTTAGTCTGAATAGATTTATTAGACTATGTGTAATTGTTGTCGCAAACTGATTTTTCTATATTACTGACCACATCTTTAATAATAGTAAAATTCAAATGCGCATTCATATTTTGACCTCAATATTACAACAAAATGCTACAAAAATATTAATTATAACAAACTCTTGTCAGAATTTGATTAGGTTCATTATACCATGTTGTATTGTTATGGCACACTATAATTTTTTTATTGCTAACAATCTCTCTAATAGAAGTAGAACCCGACCTCTAACACATTCATGTTCTCCATGGTTTTCTTTTGTTATGCGCAGGTTATAGTTTCTGGGGTCTTTAACCATATGATGTTCACAGTTTTATTGAGTGCAATTGTCGTGCCACCTCTTGTGAAGTACTTGTACGATCCTAAGAAAAAATATGCAGGCTACCACAGAAAAGCCCTTCTCAATTCCAAACCCAATTCGGAGCTCCGAATTCTCGCATGCATCAACAGAGCTGATAACACCCCCGCCATCATCAACCTTATCGATGCCTCGTGCCCGACTCGAGAAAGCCCCATCGGCCTCTACGTTCTTCACCTCATCGAGCTAGTTGCTCGAACCACCTCCGTCTTAATCTCACACAACTTACAAACAAGAGCCCTCTCCAATTATTCGTACTCCGAGAACATCATCCGTTCGTTCGTTCAGTTTATGAAAGAGAATGAAGAAGCAGTCTTCGTGCATGTATTTACGGCTATATCTCCACCCCTATACATGTACGACGACGTATGCACCCTCGCGCTGGACAAAAACACATCGCTCATAATCCTGCCGTTCCATCGAAAGTGGTCGGTTACTAACGGGTCTATAGAGTCGGAAAACCAAGCCGCAAGGAAGCTCAATTGTCGGGTGCTTGAAACCGCGCCGTGTTCGGTTGGCATTCTTGTGAACCGCGGTCACGTAAAATGCACCAACTCCTCAGTATCACCTGCAGAAACGTATCGAGTTGCATTGGTTTTCATCGGAGGGAGTGACGACTGGGAGGCACTTATGTTCGCAAAACGCATGGTTAGGGACGCGTGCATTAGCCTGACGGTGATTCGGCTAGTGGACGCGTCCGAGGACAAAGAAAGTTTCACCAAATGGGAGGTGGTGCAGGACAATGAGATGTTGAAGGAAGTAAGGCATAATGGTACAGGGTACGTGAGTTATGTAGAAGAACACGTGGCCGACAGCACTCAAACGACAAGGAAAATACGGTCGTTGATGGACGAGGATGAATACGACCTGTACATAGTCGGGAGAAGATACAATGTGAGAAGCCCTCAGACATTGGGTCTTGAGCAATGGAGTGAGTTCCCTGAACTTGGGGTCATTGGCGACATGCTTGCCTCGGCGGATTATTGCTGCAAATTCAGTGTGTTGGTGATTCAGCATCAGCAACAAGGGACTAGCTCGTAGGTGTTGGCTACTTAGGGAATTAGGAGACTTTTTTTGGTGTATCAAGAACACCATCACATGAGGATTCCACTAAAATTATAACACGTTATTTAATTTTTTTATCAATATTTGTAGAAGGAATTATTGATTATGTCGTTCACACCATATTATAACATGTGTAGTGTGCGATGACAAGTGTTTTCTTGCTACTTAGCGAGTCAAAAACGAAAAAAATGTTTCGAAAACCACAATTTTGTAGCACTTCTTGTAAAAATTCTCTGGAAGAAAAATGACGAGGTCGTAGAATAAGTTGTATGAAAAGGAAAATGCTAGGGACGAGCTCTTCTCAGCCAGCGGAGGCTGGCCCTTGTATATTGAGCCACGGTTTTGCGTTGCAAATAAGCTTCAAACATGAATTTGTCAAATTTCGATGTATGTTAGAAGGATGTTGGTAGCCAGTTGAACAGCATACTGAACATTCCACAATTCGTAGCTTCGCCGTTGCTTGTTCATGGCCGTGGAAGCATGTGTTCTCAGATTTATCGAACCATAATGTTACGATAAAAGAAAACAACCAGCAGCAGCTATACTTGTATTTATATTCAAGATAATCATAGCCATTGGCAAGTATGAAACAAGCAAATGAAGGGGGAAGCAACGAACGAAAAAGAATGCGATTATCTAAACAGGAATTACACAACCACCCGTTGCAAACGTCACTTGAAGTAAAATTCTATGCTTTTATAATACAAGTCTCTACAGACTTATCAAGAAGTAACTAGCAACAGAACTCGACAACTGACTTACATTACCAGAAAATGTGTTAGTGTTCTCCGCGTGACCTGCAGACAACGCATGCAAAGTTGTAAAAGCGCAAAGAGACTAAATTTGCAGAAGATCAAGAACAGCAGTGTTAGTCAAGCTAATTTAAAAACCCAACTAATCTCTCTGATATTCGAACCCTTTTTGTCTCCACAATCTGCACAGCCCTCTCAACAGGATAGCAGAAAACTATGCAGGAGGCCGATCCTGTCAATACTTCATGCATTATCTTTGTATGCACAAAAAACAAGCATCCTCACGACGGTTTTCCATTTAAGAGGTCAGTCAGTTCAGCATCTAATGAAGAGTATGACCTAAATCAGTTCATAATGCTGGATTTCATGCCCCATATCCTCGTGGGGTAGAAACATGCCTATACTTAACCTGAACTTCCTATGCCACCATGCAGTACATATAGTTCACTTAAATATATTTACGAGAGTAATCTTGAATCATAGTATATAATTCACTTAAACATACAATCTGTGATGTATTATTCAAAGGTTTGAATTCCTAATCAGAAAACAAAATTGACAATACCTAATTTGATGTGATGCATAGTCAAATCACTTCCCCTCACATTTCCTTTTCAAGCTATTTTGATTTAATTGAGAAATGGAGCTCCGGTTATTTAAACTCTTCAGGAAAAGAAAATGAAACTAAAAACTAATTTCTAGAACATAGTAAACCAGAAAAAGTCAGTCCATCAAAGCGTACGAACAAATCTTCTGGGAACATGATGCCCTGTAGACATAGGATGCACAAGTAGTTTGTCCTCCTCTTTGTGTTCCTCCCTGTTTCTTGTTTCTTATCCAGAAGGGCCAAACCTTCACAGAACTACAGAAAAGTTCTCAACTCCATTTTAGCATAATACGAGAAATCATTTCATCAGAAGCATGACTTAATTTTAAGTTCAGAAAGTATTCAATGCCGTTAATTATTGTAGCACTTCCATTTTTTTTCCTCAGTATAAATTTTTATGAACTGTTTATTTACTACAGAATCACAGATATGCAGTATCACAGGCTCACCTTTGAGTTTTTACACAATATATTAATTACTTTTCTACGAAACATAATCTTATAATTAAATGAAAGTATAACAAAATATTAAGAGTTAAAAATGACCAGATCAAGCCCAAAGTTCCAGCTTTCAAGTGCTAGCATACTTGCATTGTTAATGTTATTTATTTAAGACAATGTATCAAAAGCTTTGTGATATATGCGACAAAAGTCAGTAAGAAGTCACGTTTTCAAGAATTATAGCGTTCATGCATACTGTAGAAAGCAACTTAAAATTGTTTGATAAGAGCAAAACAGGCATTCCATACAGTTACCTTGGAACAAAAACTAACAAACTATTCTGCAGTGTTGTCAGCTGAAAGGAAGAAAACAAGGAAACAGGATCGAAGAGCTGACAGCCAATAAGGAAAAGAAGATTTAATTGCATAACTAAATCTCACGAGATCAAGTGAAAAGAAAGTGGAGCATCCCAATTAAAGACCAAGATTGTATAGATAAATTTTCCCATGTGTACACCCTGATAAGCAAAACTTAAAACTATACAATAAGGATAAATAAGACTTTCTCTACAATTACCTTTGAACAAAAATCAGACAACCCATTCCACAGTGTTGTCAGCTGAAACACAGAAAATAAGGGAACAAGAACCAGCACGCTAACAAAAGGTAAAGTAAGAGCTTATTCTATAGCTATTTATCTCATGAGCTTAAAAGAAAAAGAACGATGAGCATCTAGATTAGAGGCCAATATTTGCTAAAAAGGATGAGAGGGGGCAATGAGCTTCTATATTCAAGCAAGTGAGAAGGCAAGTGACTCTTATTCCTTGTAACCGAATTTTTTGGCAATTATAGGACGAACATCATCAGCATTAACCAGGGTCTCTAAGAAGGGAAGTAACGAAATCAAAGCACTATCAGACGGATCATCAAACCAACTCTTTATTGGAATTCCATTATTAACTTGCAAGCGGAAGACCTGAAATAGTCAAAAGAGAATAAAGGTAAAACAATCAGTTTCTTCAGTAATAACAAGGTTCATTCTTTTCACTTTTTCTCTCTGCCTTTATGATTATTTTGCAGGTACAAGTATAGTAGGCTAATTATCACTTTCTTCCTTTCTTCATCTCTCTCCTCTTTTTTGCCTACTCACATATTTTGGTACGACTAGGGTTTTTTTTTTTTTTTCACCAGGAATAAGACCAGTTTTTATTTAGTACCCACTGCAACTGCCAGCTTCAAAAACATAAAGAGTACTTTTCGAATCATAAATTTTTATTTAGGCAAAAGAAGAAACTAATAATATAGAATCTGAAATAAAGTGTGAGTTCTCAAGCAATAGAACAACCCATAATGCAAAAAATAAGGCAGATAAAAAAATAAGTAAATTCCAAGCAATTAACACAAAAGCCCAAGGGCTATACCTGTGGAGTATTATCAATTATGGCAACTTTCGCAAGATCAACACCCAAAACTGTCAAATCTTTAGTGTAACTGCCATCCAAGAAAATGCATGATTCACGATAAACTCGGCGAGATATAAACTTTGCACATGGATCCAATATATCAAGAAGCTGCGCTGCATATATGCTTTGGCTGGCAGTAAAAATAACAACTTCAAACATTTCTGCAACTCTCTCCAAGAAAGTTTGCAGGTGAGGCCTCCGCTTCACATATACCGTGTGCTCTTTCATGTTGAAAAAGACAGTAAATGTGAAGTCTGCGTCATCTCGATGTTCCAATGTAGAATGAACCAGTGTTTCTGCACGCATAGCAACATTACATTTCAGCAACCTATCATCAACGTACATTTCTCAAATGAACTCTAAAAATCACACTGAGATTAAACTGAAAAATATCTAAGTAGAAGACTGGATCTGCGGAAACCCTACTTGATCTATCCCTGCTAAGGGCATAATTGGTATGGTGGTCCGCATTTGTACCTTATCATTTATATCGTATTTGGAAATAGTATTTCTGACTGATTAAATATTTCCCAAAAGATCAGACAAAAGTCAACCAAATAGAGAAACGAAAAAGGAAAAATAACATTCTTTGAGCCTTGGTGTACTTTATTCTATGCCTAAATTATAAATACACAAGCACTCACATATATACATATGAATGTATTAATGTGGCCAGGGACAGGCAAGCACACACTCACATACGTACATGTGAACATGTTCACGTGTAAGGTATAAACTGAAAGAATAAGAGATTTGCTTTCTAGACAGAGGCCAGATTGTATATGTGGCACACATATACCAACCAATCACAGGTCCTATATAAGCACTATTAACTGCATTTACAACTTGTCAACACATTTGAGACAAAATTAACTGAAAACCTTTTCTTTTTTTTTAACACTGTTCACCGAACTGGGTCACAGTTTGTCATTATGAGCAAAAGACTGAACTATAAACATATATATATAACATTTTATATATAGCATTATGTATGATACTAAGAGATAAGGTTTTCTTGCACACCTATGTATAAAGAGAGTGAATGTGCCAAAACTTCAACTAAACAATGGATAGAATCCTAAAATGTTGCACTGAGACCGGAAATGGGTAACACAAAATTTTCCACAACTTCATTAGTAATTTTCAACATTTTGGCTTTCAATTTTGACTTGTAGGCATTTTGTTAGTATACCATCTTCATGTAGAGTTCAGGACGAGGTTCTCTACCAGGAGCGTAGATCAATGAACTTTGATGAACTTGTTAAGGGAACTAAATGATTTCAATATAAATTCATTAGGAAAATTAAATAATATTTGTCATTTAAGTCTTAAGATAACATTTAACAAGTAAAATTTCCAAAAGTAGCAATTAAAATGAACCAACTGGTCTAAAAATATGTCCGATGTAACATTAAATGATCTAAAATATATGTCTGATGTAACATTAAATGATGACAAGATAGCACATAACCATATGAAAACACATGCGTATAGCAATTCTTACCATCCAAATCAAGTACAAGAGTTACAGACTTTCTTTTTGAAGCTTCCTCGGGCAATATGTTGGGTTGATAATTTGATACCACCTCTGATAATTCTGGTAAGTTTTTTATGAACAACTGTGGATCAAAGGACTCTGCCTGATTTGAGTCAGAAGGGTTAACAACCGTTTCCAGGTTGCAGGGGCTCATCTGACCAATTCCCAAATACATTTCAGCACAATTTGTATCTATCATGGCTTCTTCACATGATTTGTCATCATTAGTATTAAAATTACTGCTTCTGATTGTGTCTTCTAGGAAAGGCAACATCATGTATTGCTCAGACACATCAAAAAACATATTTGGTTCAGCTGATTTGTAGTCTTGGAAGCAATTCATTTCACTTATATCATCATGAAATGCATTCTCGTCGAAGGGTAAGCTTGATATTATCATGTCAGAAATGTAGAAATCTGATACATCACAAGTTCGATTATCACATGAACGTCCGTTATCATCACTGTCACCAGCTCCTAACACTGAAAAGGCAGGACAAGATTAGCATATTAGATATTATCTCTCATCTGAACATGTAACATTACATTACATTAAATGACAAGGAAGATTAGATTATTTAAATGAAAACGTTTACCAGTTTACCACCCGAAAGTGGTTGAATTTTATTGGTCAAATAACCTAATATACTGAATAAAGTTTGAGGATAGCTTTACACTTGGTTCCACTTGGTTCCAGGCTAACACATACCTATCCTATTTGTTCCTTTTTTAATTGTAAAAAAGAACTGGGAAGGGGTTGTTTTATTCAACGTTGGCTGGGGTTTGAATGGCAAAACCACAAATACCCAGTAGATTCTCTATACGTTCAATCAACTGAGTTTGAGACATACCTGCATCAATGTCAGCATGTGGTTCACTATTTTGTTCGCCGTTCACTTCACTCGACTCCAAAGCAGGAGAGAAAATTGTCTTTATGTCTGATGGGCAGGCCTGACAGGAGTCCTGGAATTAATAAACAACCGTTGGTGTACAAGCTTATAAGGAATTTTAAGGCCCACAAGGTGCAATTCTAGAAAACCTTGAGCAAGAACACAAAGATGAGAATAATGAATTTTCATTTACAGGTTACTCAAACTTCATGAAATTAAAGGCAATGCACTGTGAAATGACAAACTCAAAAAAAGGTACCCACAACACCGTAACTTCAGAATAAATACTTGCCATTCTTTTAGTGGGAGAATCACATGACTGCTTCTGAATTTGACCAGTTTGTTCACCCAGAAGTTCCTGATGTTCAATTGCCTCATCACTTCCAATTTCTATAGTAGAAACTTGTGTGCTTGAAGAAACTATGAGAATAATAAGAAGCTCTAATATTAATAATTAAACAAACAAATTTAGATGCAGATAGTTGTGCATGGACTGAATCAATGTCCTTCATTGAGACCTCCATTGCTAAAAAGTTTGGAATTACAAAACTAGAAAGCCAGAGAGCTCAAATTCATGGAAAATTAACACAAACTTTGAAATTCTGCATTTTTTTCCAGACTTTGCTAAGGAGGGCAACCTAGTATCATAGTTTACCATATTCCTAATACCCACAGAAACTTGCGTGAAATGTTGAAATCTGGATAGGCAGTATGAGATAGCTTGATCACATCAATACAAAGATACATAATGAAGTCTTTACTATAATACTATATGATAGGACAAACTTCAACTTCTTTATGTTTGGTTTCTTACCCTCCTGACAATTATTACAAGTGTCAAAATCTTCTGAATGTTCTGATTTCCTAGCATGAGAATTCTTGGAAATCACACTTGACCTTTGACATACACGAAGACCATTTTTTTCTCGTAAACATCCCATGCTTGATTGAGCCTTCATCTTGAAAGATGGCATTTGATCTGTACTTGTGATGTGCACCACAATCTTAACTCTCTGTCAGAAAAAAAAAAAAATCAAGATAAGAATAAAGTAAATGATACCAATCTAAAAGAAACCGTAACAAAGGGAACCAAGCAGTAGAGAAATTAAGCAACATACAGTTTGTAGTGGGGTCCACGTATCTCTGTCTGGGGTATCTAATCAAAGATTCATAGTATTGATGATTAGCAATCTAAGCTCCAAGCTTTTTGAAGTTTTCCAAAAATTGTGTCGAACTGTCGCTAATGTATCTGTTTGGGGAGGAAAAAAATTAAGGCTCGTCAGCACGCAAATAAAGTAACTTGCACACAGATAAACTACACACGGTAATCAACAAGTAGAAAAGCAAGATTTCACCTAGTAAATTGGGAAATGAGTTAATTAGTTACCAAAGTTATCTTCCCCACAACAATCAGTAACAATGTAAAAGAATATCGTAATCAACTGCTGATTCTCTTGCATCAGATGCTGAGGTCATCCATTAAAAAGTAAAATATTCAATAAATCCATCTAAAACTGAACTTCCAAAAGAAGATGCTACAGTTTTGCAAATACAACCACATATATAGTTTGTTTCTCCTGTGTGACGACAACAACGTAAGACACCCTTTAACATCAGGGATCACATTGATGGATACCATCCACTCAACATGATTAAACAGCTGCACAATATTCACTACATCCCGCATGTTTAAATTCCCTTCTTCCCATCCGAAAAAAGAGAGAATCTTCCCTCCTTCCCAAATATAAATGAGCTGCGATGATACTTTTCATCTCAACTTCAAGAAATGAAACCTAACTAAGTCAAACACTGGGCTATCCTTAAAACAAGTAAACTAACCCAACAAACAAGGCTCATTAACAAGGCTATTTAAATTCCCTTACTAACCAGAAAGCTTTCATGCCGCCACGACACTGCCACAGCCTCCTCAGCACCCCACTGCTCAAATCACCATCTAAAAGTCAAAATTATTGTGTTTACAGATTTATGCATTCTACGAAATGATCCAAACATGATATATCCGAATCAAGGAACAGAAAAATCCATCCAAAATGGCCTTTGACCTCAAAATTTACAATACCATGTCGTTGAAATCTAAGTAAACTCAAACGCCGATTCCAAAATCTACTAAAAATGCATAATTTCTTCTTCAAAAACCATATTTCTAGAAAAAATTTATGAATTAAAAACAGAAAAATAACCACAAATACACACGCACACTAAAGATAACATACTGATTACCTAAACAGGCACAAAATCGAAAACCCCAATGCGAAAGCTCCGAAATTTCCAAGTAAAAGCTCGAGATTTGAAGTCAACCAAACCAAACCAAGTGACTCATTACGAAAAGCTTCTAAATTCCAAAACCCCATTGACCAAAACAACTACTCTCAAATCGTGTAAGCATTTCCTCAAAGAAAAAACAATCAAAACCCGCAAACGAACTTAAAACCCTAAACACGAAGCTCCAATGGCAGTTGTATATAGTTAAATCAACCAAATTCAAGCACTGAAAAAGCAATTGAATTCGAGCAACAGGAACCGTAATTAGCTAAATTAATTAGTAATTATTTAATAATAATTATACTGAATAGTGGAAATAAAAAGGTGAAAAATTGAAGAGGAAAATTGGGAGAAAAAAACATACCTGTAGAGAAAGCTGACCCCCTCTCCCTCTCTCTTCCTCTCTCTTCCTCTGTAAGACTCTGTTCTCTCTCTTAACGGTCAGACAGAGGTAGTATGTCGGCTTCGGTCGGATCATACGGACGGCTCTGATGGGATCTTCGCCAAATGATATACGCCAATGGGGGTTTGCCACGTAATCTGTGGAGCCAGCTTACAGTGACTTGTTGACACGTGCACTTTCCCGGACACAGAGGGAGGTGTGTTTGTTGCCATGCAAAGACCATTTTGGTCACCCTCTTTTTAGCGCGTGAACGACTTCGTCAAAGCAAAGAAAATAAAAATTATGATAAATTACATGGTAGTTTCTCAGATTTGAGATTTATTAAAACTCCATACGACATTTTTAAAATATTTCACTTTCATATCTCACGTACTATTTTATTTCAAAATAATACATCTGTTACATTTTTCATCCATTGATCTGTTAAACACTAATGTGACTGCCACATTTGTGTCACGTGACTAAAAAAAAAATTTAATTTTTTTTAACCGGAATCTTCTAAATAAATATATAAAAATAAAATAAAAAACAAAACAAAACAAAAGCTGAAACGCACCTCCTCGCAACCCCCACTTTGTCTTCCCTCCCTCCCTCCCCCACCCAACCTGCAACCCAGAAGAAGAAGAACAAGGGGAAAAAACAATAAAAAATAAAAACCCATCTTCATCTTCCCCGACCCCCCTCCCATCTTCCCCAAACCCACCGTACCCATCCTCCACGTTCTTCTCTGCACCCACCCGCGCACCTACCCTCTGCACCCACCTTCGCACCCACCATTTCCCCTCCTTTATACACCCCATTCTTTAAATCCACACCCATTGGGGAAGACAAGATCTAGGTTGCAGGGAAAGGGATATGGATTTTTTTTTTCTTTTCTAAGTTGTAGGTAGTGGGTGCGGAGGAGGAGATGGGGGATGGGTGCATGGTGGGTTTGGGGAATACGGGAGGGAGAAGAAAAGGGTGGGTTGTAGGGAAGGGGGGTCGAGGAAGATGAAGATGGGTATTTTTTTTTTCTGGGTTGCAGGTTGGGCTCAGGTGGGAGGGGAGATGGGAAGATGGGTGCGGAGGAGGATGTGGAGGATGGGTATTTTTTTGTTGAAGATTAAGGTTTTTCTAAAAAAAAATTTTGCCACGTGACACACATTTGGCAGCCACGTGGCACAAATGTGGCAACCACGTCAACACTTAACGGATCAATGAAAAGATGTTGTATGGGGTTATAATAAACCTCAAACATGAGGGGCTACTATGTAATTTACCCTAAAAATTAATTCTCTCTCCATAAATTTCTTTTTATTTTTTTATTCCTATTGATCATATAATATTTATCTTTCCCTAATTTTCGCTCAGTAACACTTCACTTGTAAGTGAAGATCGTAAAATATTCATTACAGCTATAAATTTTTACGTAAATTTATATCAATGACAGCTGGCAGTTAAGTTTCACGCATAAGTTATTTTGGGCCGAAGTTGTGAGTATGCCCTAATGTTGATGGTGAGAGTAACCAATCTACCCCTAAACTTTTTTTTAATTAGGAGAATAAATGTATGCCAACTCTTATTTATGCCTACTTTTTTTGGGTTGGAAATTACGTTGCCAAAAATTTATTATATAACTCGGAGATAGTCACGTGGTAAAATTATTTTCTTGCGTTATAAATGATTGATCTTGATCATTAACATCATTTCAAATCAATTATATTTAAATCCTCTTAGTCTCCATGTTAACAAGTTAGCTTCTTAGTTCGGTGTTACTTTTCTAATCAATATTGGAAGAGTTTATAAGTTTGAATCTCATCTCTTGTAAAATTACGTGAGAAGCTTCTTGTCCTTTCTAATTTAAATTATGTCAACCAAACAAATGATTTTGAGGTAAACAAATATGAAAAATGCTCGAGAGGCCATCATTTTAACCACATTTTGTAATCACATGATGTGACAATAGAATAAAATGTCAAGATTTAAAGAATTTAAAAAAGAAGATAAGCAGTTAACAAACATATCATGTCATTTACAAAACACAATTTTAAAAAATAATCTTTCAAGCATTACTAAAAAATATTTAGGGTTTTGGTGTCTAAAGGACAATCTTGGGTGTGAACTCCTAATTTCTAATGAGCCCAAAATCTTAGGGCTTGTTTATTAGGCTTACTTATTAAAAGCCCATGACTCCTTTTCCTGTCATGTCCCAACCCGCGAATAAATTCTATTCACGATTTAGGGTGTGAGTCATATTTTAACTATAGAAATAAATTCTACGACCAAGACATGGTGGAAAAATTAAAATAAAATTATTAAAATTTATTGAATACGCAACAGAATAACTATAGTGCACAAATTAATTCACAACAAAAAGTACCAACAAAATAATAATTAAATGGTAACAATTCTTTTGAATGCATGAAATATATGCAAATGAGATAGATGAATGTAGTCAGTCCCTTCTAATCCCGCTAACACATACCTAAGGCACCCAAGCCTACACGTCTCATACCATACTTATATCACTTGGCTCCGAATACCTTAGAATATGAGTTAACTCTCGTTCATCCCTTAACCCAATTTTTGTAATTAAACTCTCAGTTTCCACTTTATTAAATAGGCACTTCCCCCGACGCCCAATTGTATATTCAAGCCATTCCCCCGACGCCTGACATATACAAGATTTCATTATTTTATAATCAACCAATTTGTATACTCAAGCCTTGCACCCTACGCATGACATATACAAGGTTCATTATTTTATATTCAAGGCAAACTTTAGCTCTTGAATATCCTCACAACTCAAACACTTTACAAAACTCGTCACAACTGAACTCTTTTTTTTGCTTTGCAATGCATATGTATATGTCATGTGCACATAGATATCAATACTCACATTTTATCTAACAATCTTGCGAGCTTCAACATAAATCAATTTGATTAGTAACAAGAGTAATATAATCATAATATTAATAACAAAATAATAATTTATAATCCATCATATAAAGTGTTGCTCGTTGACCAGTGAAATATAAGTCTCAAATGTCACAAGGCATGAAACCATATGACTCAATTTCCACCTCCAACCTCATCTTTCCAAATTCACTCATTTTTCTCTAATTTTAGTACATACACCATCAGACTCCTTTTATGTTTTCTTTGTGTTGATCAAACCACTCTATTCTTCCATCTCACTCATCTTTTATTTTTATTTCAACCCACCACTAATCTTCTCATACAAATTTTCCCAGAATTTCTCCCAAAGAACTATCTTTGCCATCTTTCTTTTGAATTGGTACTCCCACTTGCTCTCTTCCTTACTCTCTCTCTCTCTCTCTCTCTCTCTCTCTCTCTCTCTCTCCATCTCTCTTCACTCACCTGTTGCTTCCCATTCCCACTATTTTCCTTTCTTTCATTTCCTCTCACAACTCTCCATTTTCACTCATCACAAAACACCTTATCTCATCATCTCAATCTATCAAATAATCATAACCAAGGGCGGTGATAGTTGGCAGGGATGGATGAGGCACATGGAATGACTCTCATGAGAGCCTAGCCACAACGTCACCCATTGTCTCATTCATCGTGGTTGTCATTGATGAGTGTGACTGGCCAAGCGTAGCAGTTGTTGCGTGAGAGGTGAGGTTGAGTTGATGATAAATATATGAGGACTTGGGTTGGCAATGGCCAGCTTGACGTGATGATGACCAAAAGAATCCATTTTTGGTTCCTTGGCTTTTTAATGTTGTTTTCTTCCGTTCATTTGTAGTCACCTTAATTCGACTTGCACAACTAACTATTTTTTATTGATTGGTGATGTGTTTTCATAGCTCTTACTAGGAGAGTAAAGAAGAAGAGAGTAAGTGACATGCCCCGATCCCAATATTCCCCAAACACCAAGATAGGTATGTGTTCACCGACACCCGAAGGTGACGCAAGCCATTTAGAATGCTTGAGAACAAGAATAAATAAGACTTATAGATTTAATACGATTAATATACGAATGAGGAACGTGTTCAGAGCATACAACTAATTTAGAATACTAAAATAAATAATATAAAATTGAATGAATAAAGGAATGGGTCCTACACCGAGAGGACTCGAAGATGCCGATGCGGAAGTGCCTTGACGCTGACATTGTACGCCTCGATTCTAAGTCCTTAGAGGGCGCAAAACAAACATGAGTGGACCACATTGATATATATATAATATTGAAATAGTAATCAACATATTAACCCTCAAAGTTTAATGAAAACATCAATAGCATAATATGTAGTAGGTTTTTCCGAAAACCCTAGCATGCCATAAAACCTTCTTGAAACATATATCATATAGTGTGCTAACTAGTGGTATCATATATCAGTATCATACGGCTGAAGCCACCAACTTACACCCGGCCGAAGCCAATATAAGTATCTTTTGACCGAAGCCACCAACCTACACCCGGCGGAAGCCAATATAAGTATCTCCCGGCCGAAGCCACCAACCTACACCCGGTCGAAGTCAATATAAGAATATCATCGCCTGTAGGCAGAACAGTAACCAGTAGATACGCACAAAACATTGAACATAATCTTTCCAAACATAGGTACATATATCTCAAAAACATCTTCATAGTATAAAATCATCCATCATTTATACTATAAAGAAGTTTGTAAAAACATGTTCTAAATAGTATATTGTCATCCATTATATACCCTACAAGAACATGGGTTCGATATAAAGTATGGTATTCCAAAATATTATAAGTAAAGCATAATATCTCATAAAACATAATCAATAAATCATACTTTTCATGTATGCAGTTCTACTATTAAAACATGCATTTTAGAATGGGTCCACTCACAGATACTTCGTCGTCGAAAAGCCACGCAAACTAGCGAAGATAGAATCGCCACAATATATGCACCTAAGCACATAAAGGGTCCAATTAATAAAACTATATTATAACAATTGAATTTGGAAAAACGAACGTCAAAAACGGGTCCAAGATGTCAAAATTAGCCTAGAAGGGGTCCCGGACGAAAACCTAAAAAAGTCAACAAAAGTCAACGTTGATCATTGACCGGTCAAAGTCAAAGTCAACGCTGACAGTTGGCCAGGTAAACGGTCAGACCGGGTTGGGTCAAGGTCAACCGTCCGGGTTAGGTCAAACAAGTTGGTCAAATCGGTTTGAGGGCTTAGGGTTGGACTAGGTTTTGGGCCTGGGCTTAGCCACGAGCCTGGGTTCTATGGCCCAAAGGCCTAGATCCAAGTGTGAGGGTATCGGGTGTGCTTGGTTGTGTGGGTACAATCGGGAAAGGGAGAGCGTCTGAGAGAGATAGAGAGTGAAAGAGTGAGAGATTCGAGAGAGCTTAAGGGAAGGAGAAAGAGGTAGAGAGTTTATGGGTTGCCACGTGGCAACTTGAGGGGGAAAGAAAATCTAGATGGAAGGTCCGAATTAGATTAGGAGAGGGGACCAAATTGAAAACTTCAAATACTTTTAGGGGGAAACGTAAAATTACAAACTAAATTTGGGGCTTTACAGTAAGATCTTGTAATAACAGAGTCACGCACCGGATTTAAGTGGTTCGCCAATTCGGCTACGTCCACTAGAGTTACATATGCATTTATGTTTTCACTATGTAAGAAAGATTTACAAATTACAATGAAAATTGCCTAAAGACTTAAATATATAAGAAAAGGTATACAAGAAGGACGATTTTGCTATCTCTTCTTTCTTCCCTATTTTCTCTATGTCCTTCGTTGGTTCTTTACTCATTCCTTTATAAAGATTGCATGACATCTTCATCTCCAAAATATCTCCCAAGTGTGTCAATAGAAAGAAACCAAGTGTTGTGCTAATCATTACCATAAAATGTGTTCCAATAACAAGGCAACAAATGTTGTTCTAATGATTAAGAATGATAAATGTTCAAGTGGCAAAGCAACAAGTGTCTAGTTAGTTATGAACAAATGAATATCATGCAAGATGTTCCTTGCATCAAAGGCCATGTCCAAACTCTAAGGAATATGAATCCCACCCATTCTCACCTCATTGGAAGATTTGGAACAAAATTGAATAGAGAATATTGTAGCCAAATGATTAAGATTCCTCTTAGCCTTGTCAATCAACACTTTAAAACCACAAAATATTGCCAACTCATGTACTTAGACACATATATAAGCCAAAGACTTCCCACCTCCACATTTAAAGTGGTGAATATCATCCTAATAATTAAGATTCCTATAGATTGATGAGTAAGCACTTCTAATACCTCAAAGAGTTGCCACCTACATGCAAATAGACTAACATACACATGCTATAGACTCCACCTCTTCACCCTAATGATTAGCTTCTATTAAATTACCAACTTTGTCACAGCCCGTCCCGAAATTAATTTATCAATGATGTAAAATGACAACTTTATCCTTGGACGGGAAAATGGTAGTGTGTATGTGTGACATATTGAGACTTAGAGGTTGTTGTGTGGTTTTGGATTGGTGACCATGTGGATTACACACACACCACACTCATTCCTCTCTTCATTCCCGCGCTCTCTCTCTCTTACACTCGAACTCTCTCTCTCTTTCTTCTTGTACGGACAAACAACAAGGACATCTCAAACCTCACAGATCGAGGAAGAAAATGGTACCGTTGTGTTCGTGAGGACCCTACGAGTTCAAATGTACCAATTTCAGGTAAGGAAACCTTCGATTTCACGTGGAAACCCTAGCTCCGATTTTGGTCACTATTCATTTGGACGTAAATATGTTGGTTTCAGGGAATTTCAAGCTCATAGAGAGCTTTAGGAGGTCCTAAGGAGGCTCGGGGTGGTTCGTTGGATAAATTTGGATGTCGGGATAGTTTCAAAGTTGACCGGATTATCGAGCTTCCTCAGGTAAATTCTAATGGATTTCAAGGCTTAAAAATGGTATAACGTGATTCTACATGTTGTTAGCTTTCCAATGGTTCAAATTTCATGAAAAATGGTGCAAAAATAAAGAAGTTAGGACGATTTAAGTATTTTTCTAGAAACCGGCGAAGTCACCGGCGACTCGCCGGATAAGACAGAGAATAATCCGTCATTTTTTACGGAATATGCTGACGCCGTCAATTAGTTTGGACGGTTACCGTTGGGTTTTAATTGAATATTCCAGGAAATATTCCTAACGGCAGTTTGGGAATCCGTCAGGATTCCTTGTGTGACGGCGCGTGGGGGCGCTTGAAGCTTCCAAAATTTTTTCTGAAAATTTGGGGATGATCATAAGGTTGTGTAGGTCACTGTGGTATATTCATATACCCATTTTGAGCTATGTATGATAAGTTATTAACTAGTTTTACCTATGTGCTTTAAAATAATGTTTTTATAGTTAATTCGCATATAAGTGAGACTTATCCCGAGGACGAGCGTATCCACGGGCGACTCGGGGGTTACGACCCATCGACATACCAGTGAGTGGGCTTTTGGTTTTCAGAATATATTTATATACTTGATATTTTCCCAGAAATATGTGTTTAAATAATAATATGACATAATTGTCATGCATATAAGTTTAAAATTCATACATGATTGATATGTAAGGCTTTATATATATATATGTGTGTGTGTGTGGTGTTGTGGATGCTCAGGTAAGCTCAGGTAATTTGTGTTTGGTTATGTTAATCATCTATGATGCGATATGTGATTGAATAATGTTGAGCTCGTAAAACTGCACTTAGGATGATTATGATTTAGCCATAGATATGGCACATGCCTATTTATTATGTCACCTCCCGCACCATATGCTCATATTGGATCTAATTTAGGTGCACAGTCTTGTCGTACAGACCTTATTTATGGTTTCCACTCGTAGGTGACTAGCGATTTATCGCGCCAGCTATTATGTGAGAGTAGTATTGAGCATGATTGTATTACACCCATTAGTGTCGTATAGACTTTTTTGTTTGGTTTCGACTCTTGTGCAGTATATTGCCGTATAGGTCATAGTAGTGACTCCGGGTAGAGTGACTTTTGAGCTATGAATCCAGCTGTACAGACTACCATAAGGGTTCCGGCTCACATGTTATATTTCTATGAAATTATTCTTACCTGAATTGCTTACTCTATTATATCTTGGCATGACATACATTTGAATATGATTATGTGAAGTATAAATTGAATTGATATGATTTCATATATATTTATGTATATGCTTATATCTTGATTCTGGGAAAAATTATACATGTTTTACAGCGAGGGGTTAGATATGTTGATAAATGAAATGGTTTTGTAAAACATTTGTTTTTGCCCACTCAGGTTTTAAGTAAGCTTGATGTTGATGGCTTTGAGGGCGTCGGCAGTTCTGACCTATCTAAATAATAGTAGGACATTCTTGGTATTGTATAACTAGTACTTGTCCTACTGGACTGCACCTAGACTTATTATACTATGATAGGGAGTGTTTACTTTTGTAACTAACTCCTATCACTTCCTGTTTAGTAGTGCACTCTAGTAATTTGGTTTTTAATTATTCGTATATTTCTTATCATTATTACTTCCGCATTGTGCACATGGCTATATCACTCTCACGTGACGGCCAGCATGCCTTGATCTCGATCGGGGTGTGTCAAACTTTCTCCTCATTCTTTGGAGAAAAATCAAGCTAACTCTATTAGAAAATTCCCACCTCTCGGAGCTTAACTCTCCAACCCTTTTACACTTCACTAATTAAAGATCAAAAAGGCTAGCAAGGGTAACTTAGTTGCTATTGGCATGAAAAGGGTAAGTAGAAACCCTAACATTTCAAATTAATACATATATACATATAAGATACACAGTTACTGGACAAAGTTACAAAATTATGATGAGGATGCCAAAAAAATAGAACCCTCTCTGGTTGGAGACATTTGAGTATGAAAGTACTGGTTAGGCACAAAAATATATTTTTGTGGTGAAAGAATCCCTACTAACTTACATGTCAAAAATACAAGTTCTTGTACTTATAATATGTAAAAGGAAATTAAAAAAAATCATTACATTTGAAATAGATATAAGTACGTACACACACATTTATATAACCTTTTTTTTAAATACGGGGTATTACATTCCCCCACTCTCGTGTATATGTTTCATAATTATCTTGAAGCTCGTATGGAAGTCTTTTTAAATTTGCTAAAAATGTTTTCGGAGAAAATGTTTCTGAAACCAATCCTTATTAAAAATAAAATAAAATTTTGGAAAAGCACTTCAAGTGTTTTATACAAGAAACACATAACTTGTGCTTCTTGCAAAAAACATTTCTGTGCTTTTGAAACTCAAAAATATTTTCTCTAGAACCACTTTTAGTCATTTTAAAAATACTTCTAAATGATTCTTTAATTTGTTTGATCTAAAATAAGAGAATATTAGAAGAGAGAATAATGTGCGGAAATCACTTTTCGAAATTAAGCCTTTACCAAAAAAAATTTCCCCAAAAATTGCCAAACAAATGAAAAAAGAAAGAAAGAAAGTTCAAAGTTAGCAAACCTTAGAGGTACACATCATCATCCTTAGCTAGCTATTTGGTCTCAATGATAATGAGACACATTCATTGCTAATGAATAAAACTAACCAAAACAAATTGGAAGGGAGATGCCATTTTATGTGGACCAAAACAATCACAGGACCACCTTATTTTTTCTATTTGTAGGTCTCGAGAGGAGATCAGCCGGTGGCGAAAGCACAACAATCTACTATTTTGATAATTTAAAAAAAAAAAAAAACTGAGGCATTTCAATATTTTCTTGATCACCATTGCATGATTCATAAACACTCACTTGCTATCGTTCTCACTTGTTGTCGATGATGAAGGTGACTGTAGTTTCACGGAGTGGCCGAGAAGTTGTCAAGGGCAGAGAGCTGTTGGACAGGATGACAGAGGGCAATGGGAAGATGGAAAGGAGTATTGAAGGTGAAGGGCATTTTGAAAACAAAATTTTGATTCCAGATGAAGTCTTCTTCCCGGAATCCAAATATCACCTTCGTCTACGTAATTCAATTCCGACACTATCAGGAATCGAAATACTGATTTTACATAAGACCTATAAAACTGTACATTCTGCTTAAGTTGGTAAACAGAGGAATAACCAGGAATGACGAATGACTTTCATTCCGTCATATCCTTTCCCCACATGTAAACACGCTATAAGAAGTAACTCAGAACCGGCTGTACGGAAAAAGGTCCCGCTTATTTTGATCGTCAGTCTCACGTGTTCGTACATATGGAGCTAGATTTTTGGTTGTGAAGCATATGGGGCCTGGCCCACATGTTGATTATTTGTTCCCAAACCACTTATCAGAAGACAATGTAAACCGTGTTTAGTTCGTAATTCCCAAGAAATAAGGCTTAATTAGCAAGTGCTAAGTAAACTTAAATTAATCTGAAATTATGAGTACGATAAAGTGGTTTGAAGTGACTTTGTTGCGGGTATTGGCTGTCTATGCATCCAGGTGGTCCACACAAATTACATTATTTGTGGTCAATACTAAATAAAAAATTATAAGTTTGGTTCATCACTTTATGTCACCTTCCTTTTTTTTTTTTCTGGATATGATATTTAGACACCTCATTTTACTTTTTATACATATTTTAATTCTCGATCGTCGGATCAAATAAATTGAAGAAAATCAATTGATAGAAATTAACAAAGAATGTGTAACAAGTAAAATGAGATGTATGAATAACACATCCATTTTTTTTGCTTTCTATTTTTTACGAAGACTAGTGGTCAGACATTTCTCACAAAAGAGCATGTTTTTATTGTATTTGAGTATCATCCGACTTTATATAGGTAAAATTGTTAATTCGAAGTCCTACTCTTTTGTTAGTCAAATTGTCCTCCTCTCTCATGTTACTAGCCAGCTTATTATCTATGCGGAGGAAAAGAAACTTGCAAGGGATATCATAATGAAGATATTTTACACTAATTTTGTTTTGGCGTGTGTTTTAATTTTTCACACACATTGCAACAATTTACCTAGAATACGATCTGTGTGTCATTCCACCATTAGTCGCGGATTTAGGATTTGAATCTTGAGAGGTTCTAGTGTCAAATACAAGTTTTTCAAATAAGAACAAACATATCCAGATATACATAGCATGTATTACATTGAACATTTAGTAGGCACAAAAAAAATTTGTACCGAACGTTTGGAGG
Source organism: Malus sylvestris (assembly GCF_916048215.2). Classification (NCBI taxonomy): domain Eukaryota; kingdom Viridiplantae; phylum Streptophyta; class Magnoliopsida; order Rosales; family Rosaceae; genus Malus; species Malus sylvestris. The sequence continues at coordinate 41,276,899 of NC_062264.1, forward strand.
ATCCTTAAAAGACATTCGTATATATATTTTTCAAATTTTGTGTGGTCCTAAGATCCCCTTGGTTCCTACTTCCATCCGCCTCTGCCTACCACCTTCTATTCACTCTTCTTAAATCCTTCTTTTCATCTCCATACTTCATCTATTTGTAGCATAAACGTTAAAAATAAAATAATTCTCAAACAGTTTTTGTTATATGTTATTGCAGATCCAACAACGAGTACCATTTCATATCCTAAGAAGGGGCACTTCTTGAACATTTTTCGTTGAATAATGTTAGGTAGACTAAACTTATTGACTAAATTTACAAACTAAATGATGTGTCACCAATAAAAAATAAGTACGTTAATCAACACTTAAATATAAACCGATTATCAACTTAAAGTCATTTAATTTATAAAATTTAATATACAAATTTAATCCCCCTATTATTATCCTTTCTTGTTTAGTGGAGAACGACTTTAGACGGTTACCGGTACTCGAAGAAAACTGAATTTTCCAACTCCCACACTTTTTATAGTTTTTATTCTCTCTCTTCTTTTTAGTTTTTTATATATTTATACGTATGTGTTAAAGCCCTTGATATTGAGGTGACGCGTCGTGCAATTTGCATGGCGGAAAATACAGGAACGCAAACTGGAGAGAGAGAGAGAGAGAGAGGGGAGGACGACAGAGAAGTGGACTGTTGAGCCAAATAACATATGATTAGGAACGGATGATCAGACACGCTTAAGCGTATGGAGGAGATAAATTGTAAACCGCGAAAACGATGACAGGGACGTGAGGAAGGTCCAAGCAGTAGCATGACCAACCAACATCAACTACCGAAGCACCAAGTACAGAACTAGCCATACCACTCATACTATCCTGCTTTTCCATTTCCAACCCCCACATGAATAAGCACTTCCCACTGAAAGCACTTCTCCTCTTTCTCCTTCTCCTTCTCCTTCCCAAAAGCACTCCAAATGGAGCTTGAAAAAAGCAGTGACAGAACACGCGCCGCCGCATTCTCCTCCTCCTCCGCCACAAGCAACATGAAACCCACCCCCGCTGCTGCCAGACCCGACAAGTCAATCGCTCACTACAGGGAGGACGCCAACCTCTTGGCCGAGTACGAGCAGTCTGCCGTCTCCGGTAAGTCCTTCAACTACACAAGGTCAGTGCTTTTTCCTCCGGATTCTGTCCCCGAGGAGCAAATCAGTGCCTACTTATCGAGAATCCAAAGGGGTTCTCTCGTCCAATCCTTTGGCTGCATGCTTGCAATTGAAGAACCTACTTTTCGAATTATCGGTTTTAGTGAGAACTGCCATGAATTGCTCGGTTTGGATAAATTGGATAGTGTTTTCGAGTCTAATGAGTTAATGGGTTTGATTGGGGTGGATTGTAGAACTCTGTTTACTCCTCCTTCCGCGGCTTCATTGACGAAAGCTGCTGCTTCGAGGGAGATTTCGCTGTTAAACCCGATTTGGGTGTATTCTAGGAGTACCCAGAAGCCATTTTATGCTATTTTGCATAGAATTGATGTGGGGATTGTGGTTGATTTGGAGCCTGCTAAGTCTGGTGATCCTGCATTGTCACTTGCAGGGGCCGTACAGTCACAGAAGCTCGCGGTTCGCGCAATTTCTAGGCTTCAGTCTCTCCCTGGAGGGGACCTTGGTGTGTTGTGTGACACAGTTGTAGAAGATGTTCGGAAGCTTACTGGATATGACAGAGTTATGGTTTATAAGTTCCATGACGATGATCACGGTGAGGTTGTGTCTGAAATTAGAAGGTCGGATTTGGAGTCTTATTTGGGTTTGCATTACCCTGCCACGGATATCCCTCAAGCTGCCCGTTTCTTGTTCAAGCAGAATCGCGTGCGTATGATCTGCGATTGCTATGCGAATCCAGTTAAAGTCATTCAAAGTGAAGAACTGAAGCAACCTCTGTGCTTGGTCAATTCAACTCTCCGGTCTCCACACGGCTGCCACAGACAGTACATGGCGAACATGGGCTCGATTGCCTCGTTGGTGATGGCGGTTATTATCAATGGTAATGATTCAACGAAGCTTTGGGGGTTGGTGGTGTGCCACCATACTTCCCCCCGCCATGTCCCTTTTCCTCTTCGCTACGCTTGCGAGTTTCTTATGCAGGCATTTGGGCTGCAAATCTACATGGAGCTTCAATTGGCATCGCAGTTGGCTGAGAAAAAGATTCTCAGAACACAAACCTTGCTTTGTGACATGCTCCTCCGTGATTCCCCATCCGGTATTGTGACCCAATCTCCGAGTATAATGAATCTCGTCAAGTGTGATGGGGCTGCATTGTACTATGGTGGGACATGCTGGTTGATGGGTGTAACTCCAACTGAATCACAGGTTAAAGATATAGCAGAGTGGCTGCTAAACAATCATGGGGATTCCACCGGTCTGAGTACCGATAGTTTGGCGGAAGCTGGTTACCCCGGTGCACCTTTACTGGGCAATGCAGTTTGTGGTATGGCTACCGCAAGGGTCAGTTCAAAAGATTTCTTGTTTTGGTTCAGGTCCCACACGGCAGAGGAAGTTAAATGGGGAGGAGCTAAGCATCATCCAGGGGACAAGGATGACGGTGAAAGGATGCACCCGAGATCATCGTTTAAAGCTTTTCTTGAGATAGTAAAAACTAGAAGTTTGCCTTGGGAGATCTCTGAGATTAATGCCATCCACTCTTTGCAGCTCATCATGAGAGACTCGTTTCAGGATATCGAGGAAACTGGTTCGAAGGCAGTGCAACAGAGTGACGCTGAGATGCAGTTGCAGGGGATGGATGAACTCAGTTCCGTGGCGTGTGAAATGGTTAAGTTGATTGAGACAGCTTCTGTTCCAATTTTCGGGGTTGATTCGGATGGTCTCATCAATGGATGGAACGCAAAAATAGCTGAGTTGACAGGATTACAAGATAGCGAAGCGATGGGGAAGTCCCTAGTTAATGAGATTGTTTACGAGGACTCGCGTGAAGCTGTTGAAAATCTTTTACGCAGAGCCTTACAAGGTAAATCTTTGATTGCAGTTATAAATTACTATCTGTGAGGATTTGAATGCCAATCAAATGGAATTTACTTTCGAAATTTTCGTGCTTAGTTTGTGTCCTCTCTTACGCCTCTCAATAATTTTCCCAAACAATATGACCGTTGTTAACTTCTATACTATCCAGGTGAGGAGGACAAGAACGTTGAGTTAAAACTGAGAAATTTCGGGCTTTCGCAGCATAACTCGGTTGTCTATATTGTCGCCAGCACTTGCACAAGTAGGAGTCCTGCAAAGAATGTTGTCGGTGTATGCTTTGTGGGGCAGGATATTACTTGTGAAAAGGTTGTTATGGAAAAATTCATCCGCCTGCAAGGGGATTACAAGGCAATCATACAAAGTCTTAACCCGTTGATTCCACCGATATTTGCATCTGACGAGAATGCCTGCTGCTCCGAATGGAATTCAGCCATGGAAAAGCTTACTGGTTGGACAAGAGATAACGTTATTGGTAAAACGCTTCCTGGGGAAATCTTTGGAGGTCTTTGTCGACTGAGAGGTCAAGATATACTGACTAAATTCATGATTATGTTGTACCAAGGAATCAGTGGTAAAGAGATTGAGAAGTTTCCGTTCGGGTTTTTTGATAGAAAGGGGAAGTTCGTTGAGGCGCTCTTAACAGCTAACAAGAGGACTGATGCAGGTGGGAATATAATTGGTTGCTTCTGTTTCCTGCAAATTTTTTTGCCTGACTTGCAGTCGGCCTTGGAAGGACGCATACAAGAGGATGGAGAATGCTCTTTGAAACTTAAGGAATTAACATACATGCGACAAGAGATGAAAAACGCGTTAAATGGTATTCAGTTCACCCACAGACTCCTTGAAAGTACAACTATTTCAGAATATCAGAAGCAATTCCTCGACACTAGCAATGCGTGCGAAAGACAAATCATGACAATCATCGAGGATATAGATGTGAAGAGCATAGCCGAAGGGTGAGTATTCGTAGTTGGTTCATGATATGCGTAAGTTAACTGTTGTAACTTTATTTCTACAGTTTCGTTTCTATTTTAGTGTACTGATGAGCCTGTGTGACAACGCCTCACATCTTCTCCGCGTTAATGCAGTAGCGTGAAGCTGAACATGGAAGAATTTGTGTTGGGAAGCGTTGTGGACGCCATTATTAGCCAATCAATGCTCTTGCTGAGGGAAAAGAATCTGCAGCTCTTTCATGAGATTCCGGAAGAAATTAAGTCACTGTCCTTACATGGCGATCAAATCCGGCTTCAGTTGGTTCTGTCAGATTTCTTGCTCAATGTGGTGAATCACACACCTTCCTCGAATGGCTGGGTCGAAATTAAAATTTCACCTGGTTTAAAGTTGATACAGGACGGCAACAATTACATCCGCCTCCAGTTCAGGTAACGGTCTATGTTTTACTACGCACATATACTAAATTTGGCATCAGTTCAACCTGTCCTCGACAAAGTTTATAGCCGGAGCCTTAAACCCTGAACCCTATTTTTCATCTTCTCGTGCGTGTAGAATGACACACCCCGGCCAAGGCCTTCCAACGACGCTTGTACAGGATATGTTCGAGGGAGGAAACAGATGGACGACACAGGAAGGTCTCGGACTAAATCTGTCACGAAAAATTCTGAACAGAATGAATGGTCAGGTGCAGTATGTTAGAGAGCACGATAAATGCTACTTCCTCGTTAACATTGAACTTAAACACAAGAAAGAAAGGCAGAGGGTATTTGTGTCTCATGAGAGCACAACGACTTGAATTTGATGAGAGCATCTGTGTTGATTGAGTCTCCATCTGTTTGGCATTGTATTTTACCAATCTTGTTTAGAACAAATAACTAAATAAATATCATAAGGATTCAACATAAGATAGGAGTGTCGGCTGTCAACTACCTGACGCCCTCCCCCTCCTCCTTTATCCGGGCTTGGGACCGGCAATGTAAGACAAACTTACACAGGCGGAGTTAAAATAAATAAATAAAATAGCATGTATCAATTGTGTATTTTGTGTGAATGCAAATCTTTAGATGATCATATATTGATTGGAGTTGGAGATTCGAACTTGGGTATAAGAAGTCGGGCACAATGCTCTGATCGCAAAAATTGATCCTATTCCGTCTTGAAAAATGATTTGCAGACACCTCTGATTATCTTTGTCCACGGATTCATCTCCGATTTGTTCAATCTGAAGGTTAAAAATATGCAAGGATGCGCATACGAAACAAAGGGTGCGTGAAAATCACTTCCCGTTTCAATATTCAACTACACATTTGATAACCTTTCGATAATTAATTTGGAGCTGAGAAATCACAATCTCAAATAAACATTTGAATTTTCCATTTCAAGAACTGCAACAAAATAATAACGCCAAAAAGCAGCAGGTTTTTCCCCCACTATACAATTTTGTACCCCATGTCAAATAACCACCCCCCCCCCCCCCCCTCAAAACACATGTACTCAGATACCTATATGCACATCATATTTGCAGGCTACCTTATCCACACCCCGAAGTCGAACAACAAAAATGAGCCCAAAAATCAGAAACCTGCACAACCGGCGGCAACTGCTGTCAGCAGGGAGGATTGGATTCGTCGACATGCACTATCGTTCTCTCATGTGACCGTTAACTGCAGATAAACAAAACGCTGCCGGATGTTTCCAGTCAAACACTCTAGAAGATACTACTAAAAGGAGCTACAAAAGAAACTCTGCATCCCGTACTTCTCCGACTTGTACATATATATACTTGATAGTGTATGATTGTTGGAAGCCACGGCCACCACCAAATTCAGCCCTGGCATCTGCTTTGATACACTGTTAACTCTTATCTGGCTTCTCGTCAAAGCCACGCTTTGGGCTTCCTGATGAATCAGAGTCCGACTCCTTTTCCTGACCAACCTGGATGTCCAAATTGTTGGAAGGAAGATGCTCTTGGATGATCTAGATAGAACAAATGCTTATCAAATATGTCTTCAAATGTATGGAATATCAAAACAATTAAACTAGTTTTATGAAGCAAAGAATCAAAGAAAATGCTAGCACATTAATCACTACAAGTTTCATGAAGCCATTGTTTTCCTGTAGTGTTTACTGTGTTACCTGATCACCAGCCTCAGAACCCTCTGAGTGAAAGAGAATCGGACGACAACGTTTGTCTTCATTCATTAGGCTTGAATTTTGAAAGTGCGCTACAAGAGCCACCTTCCCCTGGATTCGAGCATAAGCCAAGGAGGCAACTTTCTCACTATTGAACTTCTCCCACTTCTTTCCATTAAACGCCTGTAGAAAAATGGAAGTGTACATTAATAACACATCCTGTTACCATGCCGATACCATTTCAGTTTCTCAAGGAGAAGGCTCAAATTGACAGTATGCATATCGTTCAATGAATACAATGATGTAGAAATAACCCAAAGAATTGAATATAAAATCCAAAGTGGTGAAAGAACAAAAAGAAAAACGAAAAAGCACCTCATAAAATGGGATGATGTGTGAAGGAGACAGCATATTGATAAATGCATAGCCCACATTGCATTTGTTCTGCACATAAAGAGTAAATATCAATCAAGGGAGAATTGTAGAATAAAATAAATGAAAATATATTATCGCATACAAAGTATCAAAACATACTCTTAAGGAAACCAAAAATTACCTTAAAATCAATTGGCAGATAGAGAAAATCAAAAGTACCCCTGTGATTTTCATCTATTGCAGCAAGTAACATTTTCGAGGTGTACCTAATGACAACAAGAATACGAAAATCATGATAATGGCCGTCAAATATGATAAATACATGAAATATTGTAGACGTCAGTCTTACTTGTTTGGAATATTTTTAATCATTAATGTTGTTCGAGTATCTTCCCCGGAGACAATCTTATCCAAATCAAGCTGAAACTGCTTCTTGCTATCAATCTGGGTCCCATTATTCTCCATTCGTCTGCTCCTCCCACGCTCAATCAAACCATCTATGCTTGTAGGTGGCAGTCCTGCGTACGGGCCATTCCCTAAAAATACAGGGCTAAGCTTCGGTGAGCCCACCATTTTAAAGCTTGACAAACTACTTTCAGACATGTTTCCCAGTATGGATATGCCACTATTTCTTGAAGCACGAGCACCCATGTTAATCATAAAATTTCCACGACTGGGGCCCAAACTCATGCCTCCATAGGCAGCGGGACCCAAAACAGATGTTTCTGGTGACTCTGGAAAGTAATTAAAGCGGCTGTCTAAATGAACACCAGATGGGGCAGATCCAACATGATGATGATGATGATGATGATGATGATGATGGGAAGAGCTGAGCAAAGAGCCATTATGACCCGAGAATGGAAAGGCATGCCCCTTCCCATTGGATGTAAGTTGATGTCCCACTGATTGGTGATGCCAAGCTGAAGAGTTGGTGTTTTCTGAGTAAGGAGTCGGACTCCCCCAAAGGAATTGCGGGCCTGATAATGTTTCCACATGAGATCCACTTGAGGTTGAAGGACTGAACGAGGGCATGGATCCTTGGAAATGGGTTGAGTTCTCTGGAAATGAGTGGGATTGTTGAAATGCAGATCCGTGGGATGAGTTTGTATTGGAAAATATATGATCAGCATGACTCCCCCTTCCATGGTTATTGCCAATGGGTGCAACCTTCACAGTGTTTGATGTCTGGGGATGCAGAATTGACGCTAATCCAGACAAATGGTTGCTGTTTGTTGGACTAATTGTCCCAAAACCAGGAGATTTACTAATACTCCGTACAGGACTATGTTCCATTGGGTTGTGAAACTGAGCCCAGTTACCTATAAAGAATTTTGCATTGACCTCATTTTGTAAGAAAAATGCAATAACAGAAAATATTTATTTGTTGAAGCCCTTATATGTTCACGAGTGATAAAATTTATCTCCAATGAGAAGTTACCTGGTGGAGAGATGGTTATCGGGGAACCCACTGGATGTCGAAAACTCTGAGATTCATCTTGTTCAGGGTCTTGATTCAGTTGCAGCATCAAGCTAAAAGGTAGAGGATACAATCAATTAAAGACACCAACAGTTGGTTCAAACTTCAAACACAAATAAACAAACCAAAATCCAAGAAACCAAATAGAAACAATATCACAATAAATAATCACAAAGCAAGAAATCAAAACATTTATATTGTCAACTCACTTTCGACGAGCTCCACCAGGTCGACTGGGTTCAAGCTTTATGCGTTTACCAGCTATGTCACTCCTATTTAACGACTTAAGGGCTGCTTCTGCAGCTCTAACATCATAATACTCAATAAATTTATGATGCCTCTTGTGTGGTGTTTCCCTTATCTGCTTTGTACAATGAACACCAGAAACAAAAGTTAACCGCCTCATACTTTCAAAAGTAAATAAACACAAAACAAGAAATAGAGGGGGTGAAGCAAGATACAATCATCACCTCTTTGACCTCGCCATAAGCCCCAAATATTTGACGGAGGTCTTCATTTGAAACTGATGGATCCAAATTGAAAACTACCAAAGTTCCTTGATTAATATCCTTCTCTGATGGATTATCCTGGTGTTACATGAGAAAGAATGCAAATATTGTAATTTATATTTTCACATATACAAATGAATGTCAAAGAACAACTAATTTAGTACTGGAAAGTTGTTTTGACCTTTGGAATTGAGAAGTGAATATCAAGTTTCCTACGTCGCAGAGGCTTGTTTTGTAATGTGCGCATAGCAGTTCGAGCAGCACGAATATCATAATAAGATATCATCACAAAGCCCCTATGTTTACATGCAGTGTACAGCGTTCTAATATCACCGTATTGCTACAAAATAGATAAATGAAAACACAAATTAAGAGCTGGATCTTCCAAACTGTATGGTGTCAGATGATGCATCAGATTTTATTATTTAAACAACTGTTCTGGGATTCAAATACACAATGCCGGATGAGTAAGAGGCAAAACTTGTACAAATGTATGATAGGTAAAACCTGTACATCAATATGAAAAATAAAATCTGGTGGCTATGGTCATCTAGCAGAATAACTAAAATGGAACCATATCATTTGAAATGAAAAGAAAAAAAGATCAGGTGATAGGTACTATTTTCCTTTTATGCACAGAAGAACATGCCAGATAACGTCAATACTTAAGATCATCCAAAAACAAATTAATACATTGCTCCTATTCGCAGTTTAAAATCAGGAAGTGCATCTTATGCTCAGAGAGTGAAAGATTTATGCTAAAATCAATTGGGTGAGTAATATAATCCATTACAATTTCTCGGGAGGTGATTAGAAAACCGAACAAAGGATATGGGTATTACTGGTATGAACATGAACACAAGGAGTTTTGCCTTGATTAAACTACCTCAAAAAGTGTTCTCAGTTCTGAATCCTCGACATTACTATTGATATTTCGCACAAACAATGTTCTGGAAGGATGCTCTCCATATGGATGCTCTCCAGCAACAGCTCCCACACCATTTGGAAGGGCAAATTGAGCCATCCCATTCCCAGTAGAACTGTCAGCTAAACTTACTTTTGACATGCTTATTCTCAGGCTCTCCTGTGCATCAGTTTCCAATTCCATGCCGCCTCCACTACCAAATAGATCATAATCTTCCAAGTCTTCCAGTGAACCAGGCAACCCACTGAGGTCAAGATCATCCGCTATGCCAGCTAATAGCTCCTCCTCATCGCCAGGAAGCAAGCTTCCAATTGCATGAGTTTCAATTTCTTCAAGCAGATCATTACCCTCCAAAGTTTGGTGGAGTTTATTTAAGCCAGACGAAAGATCATCAATAGATTGAAAGTCATGTTCAGTACCATTCACGTTCACTGCACATATGCAAAAAGACATGAGGCTTTCCCTTCTAAACCTGGATGTTAAAAATCTCTATACAATAGCTCACGCATACACTTCGGATGTGGAAGAACAGGTAGTGAGCTTGAAAAGAGGGTAGCATCACTTGAGGCATTGTAGGCACCAGATCCAGATAAAATACCCCATCCTCCTCTACCCACTTCTTTAGGAATGCCCACCATTGGAACCTCAGTTGAGCCTACAAGACAAATTAACAGATATGTCAATCAGATCACAAATAGCACATAATCACTACATACACGATATACGATTGAAGAATATTACCAGAAGATGAAAAGTTCAAAGACTGATTCATTGCATCCCTTTCCTGTTTACCGTGAACAATACATAAGAGTTAAACTTCTGTGATGGTAACAAAGTAAGAGTAAGAGGAAAAAAAAATATATATATATATATATATCATTGATGGGAGTACACTGATGCTATTGACCAATGAGAAAAACCAGTGCATGCACATTGAAATTATTGCGAGTAAAGGAACTCAAACCTTACTTGTGCTCTAGCAATGAGTTTCAAGAAAACACAATACCGTTCTGTTTAAATCTTAAAAAAATCAAACCCCAAACTCTTCATCATGTTCACAGTAATACCATTGAGTTAAATATACAGCTTATCGGAAGTCAATCATAATTTTCAAATCTTTCTCACAATTTAAGCAAAACAGAAAAATTCTGAAGGCCACACAAAGGTGCACAGAAACAAATATCACATTCCTAAAAAAATCCAGGAGCCCTTTCCTTTTAAACCAAACTGTAGTTTACCAATTTAAAAGCCCCTTATCCAAGTGTTGAGAATTGGCACCAGAAAAAAAAAAACAACTTCCATCTAGAGCACTCAGATTGCCCGATTCAAGAAATCAAAGACGTCTCGGCATAGAAATACATCAAATTCCAGTTAGGAAAGGAATTAACAGCATATTGTTCGGAGGGTAGGTGTCCATTTCTCTATAGGTAGGGCAATTTACGGCCAGAGATAAATGCTCGTCTTGAATTCACAAATATAAACAGCAATTTATATGGAATCAAAGACCCATACTTTTATAGATTATACTAAAAGTTTCAAACAGCCTTTAAATATTCTATAAAAAAAATAACATAAAATCTCAGAAATGCATCTCAGTCCAAGCTCTCAAGTTCTCAGAGTGGGGAATTACTGATTAGAAAATTCTTTGCTCCTTTTTGTGTATGAACTAATTAGCACAGTAGCCATCTAAATACCCAAAAAAAGCTCATTGATTTATACAATTTGGTCAAATTTTATACAATTTCCAGCAAACCCCAATACTCAATATTTTAAAAGGAACCCAATAAATGATTGAAGCAATATTATACACAACTTTTGCAAGTCCAAAAAAACCCATTTGATCAAACTTACCAAATACTGAAAAAATAAAAATAAAAACAAAATTACAACCAAAATATGGATTAAAAATTACCTCAACAGCTAACAGAGGCAAAGCCAAACCCTAGAGCTTCGAAGTGAAGAGACGATCACAGAGACGGGAGCAGTCTTTCTTCCTTCCCCACTCCTGCAGCCACTCTCTCTCTCTAAAAACCAATTGGAAATTATTTAGAGAGAGAGAGGAGAGAGCGATGATGATTGGACGATAAAAGTATTAAAAAACCTAAAAGGGCAGAGAATGATTGAGAGAGGGAGGGATGGCTTTGGGTCTGGGTTTGGATTTTGGTTTGTGAGGAAAGGGGGTGGGGTGGTTTCAACTTTCAAGTGCTATTTAAATTGAATTTTTGGTAATCCAACAACAACAAGTTAGTCTTTTTTGGATAAGTTAATTAATTTTTTTTTGTTTAAATTATTAAAAATAAAAGCAGAAAAAACAAAAAAGGGAAAGTTTTATCGTTTGGTTTAAGGAAGTTTTAACGTAATACTATGGTACTGTTCATTTTTAATGTTAAGAACATTTTTACTTTAAAAAGTCACTCATGGTAATATTTATTTACAACATTTGTTTGTCTTTTTTATTAAAATTCAAAGTTTTTAAGCTCTTTTCGTTTTTTTTAATCAATGAAAAGAGTTTAAAAACTTTTATCCTTTCGGTTCCAATGTTTATCCACATTGTTATGGCATGATTGGCATGATAATCAGCCATCATATACTCCGAGAAACTTTTTGGTGTTTCTGGAACACGGATGATACTTCACATGTAATGTATCAACGCATGTACAATGACATGTGGCGCATCAGTACCAGTATCACCACGTGTTTCGGTTATACTGAAAAATTTCTCTTATACTCCACCATATCTTTAGGTTTTTAAATTAACAATTTAATAATAAAAAGAGTTTGTAGCTCAGGTGGTTAATAATTTTTAAGTTGATGGTTAGTGGTCTAATAGTATTCGTCTCTAATAGCAAGTGGAAAGTGTTAGGTTCGTATATCGTGAATGAATTCAATACAAAATTAATATGGTTAGCCCATATATATAGTTATGTATCCCTTACGGACTCGGAGAGTCAAGGTCGTATTTATACCATTTGCAACTAAGTTCAAGTCTTTACTTCCTAATTAAAAACAATATATTTCTTTAAAAAAAAATGATTCCGACAATATACTCATCGGGTTAGGTTTTCAACTCACTTAGTATTTTTTTAGTAATAATATTTTAATTTAATATAAACTATAAAGAGGAGAATAAAATTCTAACTTAAGTGTAAAGATGAAGCACACGACTCTAATCGACTTAAGTAAATTTAATCAATTTGACATGTGCGTACAAGTAAGTTGTTTTTTCTTCCCTTTAATTATTGAAAGGAAGAGTGGGAAATGGGCCACACACTCGATAAAAATGTAAGAGTTTTCAACTTTGGAGTAATGTATGAAATTCCACTTGTTATCCATTTAACTAATAGATTTATGGGCCTTTTGCTTTTGCATAACATATTCGTCCTCAAACCTAACTTTCCCATTAAATAATATAATATATTCAAACTTGGTCTAATCACATGACTTGTCAGACATGATTTGTCCAATGGAACCGGATTCCTTCCGAACTCAAATAAACTAAATCTAAAGATCAAAGAATTTGGACCGTTGAAATTTGATCAAACGGCTATAATTATTACAACTTTAAAGGATCCCCTATTTATAAATGTTGGACCAAATTTCAAAGGTCCGGATCCTTTGCTTAGGAGGCTCAGTTTATTTGGGTTCAGAGGGGATCCGATTCCTTGTCCAATTTAGTTTCTCATCGTGATTCTTGGAAATATATCTTCTCTAGATATCTTCCACCAATGCCCACTAATCAATTAATCTATGCCTTTAAAATTTGATCAAACGACTACAAACAGGGGCCCCCTTTAAAAGTTATAATCATTTTAGCCGTTTAATCAAATTTCAAGTGCCTAGATTAATTGATTGGTGGGCTTTGGTAGGAGAGATCCAAAAATGATCTATTTCCTTGATTCTTGAACTAAATTTCGATTATTGCGTGACCTAAGGTATAATGGAGACAAAAATCGTAAGAAACATTGTTTTACGAGGAAATTGTTGCAATAATCCTTTAATTTTAATTGAATTTGAGCAATGATCTCTTGACTAAAATATGTGACTATTGGTCCCCTAACTCATCAAACAGTGTAGCTATGGTCATTTTTGTCAACTTCGTAAGAACTTCCGTCAAAATATATTTCTTCAAAGCACAAATATGGAAAACCAAAATGAGAAAATTGTAGGAATGTCCCCTCAACTTTAACCCAATTGTAGCAATAGTCCTTCCATCATGACTCATTTTGACAGAGTTGACAAAAAGAACTATAGCTGCACGTTTTAATGAGTTAAGAGACCAATAGTCAAATTTTTAGATGAGGGACCAACACTTCAATTGGGTTAAAATTGCAAGACTATTACTAAAATTTTCTCTTATTATTGTGAGTCAGTGTTTAAAATATCAATATATGTGGAAATATTGATGTGCAAATTTATGGATATGCCGATATCGAAATTAGTTGCCTTCAATGGAAATTATGGAAATTTGCAATGGGGTGGATATATAAAATCACTCAAATTTAGTCAAAACTAGAGAAAAACCTCAACAAAAATTAAAAAGTTCGAAATTTACAATGAGTTACAGTAAAATTTATGTAGTGAATCAATATATATTGTCGATATTCATTGGTGAAGTTTGCATTTAACCCCCTCTTCATATCGATCTTTGATGTTTTGGATATTTCGACGAAAATATCGGCAATTTTGTATACATTTTAAACACTGTTGAGATGCAAAATTTGTTGATGATGTTTATGAGGTGGTTGGGCAGAGTAGTCGATGGTCGTCTCTTATTGCGGAAGCTCTCAGTTGATAGGACTGTTTTTCTCTTATTGCTAAAAACATTTGTTTAATTATTTTAATTTTACAAATTAAGAGAAAAATAACATGTTTCCTTCTAGGGATGGTGCAGCTTAATTTTTATAAAAAGCACAAGTTGTTTTGACAAAACAATAAGTTGAGCAAATTATGGCAGCTTGAGTTTTGAGAACACACGTTTGATAATTTTAAAAGAAAACTTTCCCTTAAAGGATATGCATTTAGAAAAAGTTGACTTTAAATTTTCTCATGGTGTCTCTTGACTCAAACCCTAGCCAAAGATAGTGCACTTACTTGTAATCCAAACATAAATTAATTAGGGATTGATAGGGCTCCATTCATTCTCCTAATCATTTTCCCTTTTTCTTGGACATTTCCCAAATCTCAAATTAGTACAACAAACAACCTATGGTGTGTTTAGCGATCCCAAAATGGGTTTTATTAGATATCTTACAACTAGAAGCCCTCTTTTTTCCAATCCAATTTCTCCACCATCGCGAACCCCAGTTAGAGTCAAGCATGATACACTTTTTAGTTATTGGGAGAACCCAAGTACTCTCTTTTGGATCCAGAAAACAACTCTCACAAGTTGCAAATTTAAAAACGTCTTTGTTCGAATATGCGGTGATACAAAGCACATGAATTTACTCGATGTATAAATGTTCAACTTAAGCCTTGTCTAGAAAAATGTTCCTTATTACACAAGTTTTGGTCACTACAATACTTGAAATACATGTAAATTATTCATCACAAGCATCCACCCTCGCCACCAATGTTACCAAGTTGTCGGTTTTGTCATCATGACCTATACTATTTATATTTATCTTTCTTGTCTTAAAAAATGGCATAAAAGCGTCTTGTCTAGTTTGGAGCTATGAAGCTTACCTTATTATAAAAGGTAGTTTACTTGCTTATTTGTTAGAGAAATGTAGCATGCTTACTAAGTGTATGCACTAAGAGGAAAGAGCTTTATCGGTTGGTGCCTGCTACTTTTCCTCTTAGTGCAAACACTTAGTAATAATATATGACTTAGTAATACGTAATTTAACACTTGAAAACTAAAAATTATATTAATCATGGGGAGAGTAGATGATAATCTCATTTTCATTTCTCCTCTCCTTTCATGTACCAACATGATCCTCTTCTGGTCATTTTGGTGAGGATCTTGAGAATCTGTGAATCGTGTTCGTTCATCGTACATTGTGCGTTCAATTTTTGTCAAGTACTGTTTATGTTTATTTTTAAATAAAAATATTTAAAATAATTTTTGACCGCACGATATACGATGAACGAACACGATTCACGGATCCCTATGATCCTCACAAAGAGGATCCGACGAGGATTCAGACTCTTTCATGTATTCTTCAATTCATAATTTTTCCATTATAAAAAAATAAACATACTAAATTTTTTTACAATACACATGGCAACATCTGTGTGCCATAAATAGGAAAAAAATTTCAATATGCCAAAGAACACGAGCTGGTACACAAAGTGTCATAATACAATTGGTTTGAATTATTAGTTTTTTTTTTAGTTTTCAACCAATTATATTATTACACTTGATAAACTAAGCAATGTTCCCGACACGCTAAAAAATATATTAGTGAAAAAAATATTTTAAAATACTTCGGTAGGTTCCCTCAAAGAAAACAAAGCACATTATTCCTAGGTCGCTTTAGCAATTGTCTTGTCTCATCCATTTCTTTAATGTCACTTGCCAAAAATAAAGATTGAAAACATAGGAAAACTAATTAAAAGAGCTTGAAAACTTTGAGTATTAAAGATAAAGACAAAATAAAACATAAAATGAATAGTATCAGAATTGACCTTTTAGTGTAAAAATTTGATTTTTCGTTAAAATAAACATTACCGGAAGTTTTTCTTTAAAGTTCTTAAAAAACTATCGTCATCGCTTTTGTCTATCTCAACTCTCCACTTCTCAAGTGGTGCCATGGGAACATGGGGAGTATTTGATTTGAATTTGATTGATGTCAACAAATAAAAAATTTGAGCAATCTAATGATTATAATCTAAAATATTATGCAACTTGCAAAGCAAGTGTGTAATGCGTGTGGCCCCTTGAGGGAGTGGGTCTCTTTCAAGCTTCAAACTTTAGAATTTGGATCATTTCCGAATCTCACAGTTTGGAACCTAAATATTAGATAATTAGGACAATTCAAGGGAAAAAAAAGAAAAAAATTTAGCATTTGATTTGTATGAAGTGAGCAAGCAAAATGAATTAATAGAAAGTATCAAATTCAATTTAAACGGTTCGAATTCTCTATTACTTTAATATCGAACAATAAAATCAGGAGAGAATCGTTGTCCCAAACTTTCAAGTGATGGAAGTTTTCTCAACTTGTTCTCCACATGGACGTGGAAAGTTGGGTTGGCGCGCACGTAAGCTTGTATGTGGGTGGGGTAAGATTTTGTCGCCTAGTGCATCATCGTACGGCCACACTAGCCTGAGCCTGATGCACGAGTTCACACGTTTTCATGTAGGAACACACGTACTTCTTGCCTGGAGGAGGGATATTCTACCTTTATGTACTAGGAAGCATAGGGAAAAGGATTATTGTCGGATCATTTTTTTAGGGATTCAATAATTGTGTTCGTTTATTGTATATCGTACGGTCAATTCTCGTTAGGTACTATTTATATTTTAAATTTAAATTTTAAATGATTTCTAACAGCATGATGTACGATGAACGAATATAATTGTGGGATCCCTAAGAAAAGGATCCGGTGAGAATCATTTTCCGAAGCATAGCACATGGGACTTTAAAGGAAAATACTCCATTCTCCATAAACACACACCAACCGACCATGGGCTTTCACACACTCTTTATTTCATATTGTCCGTTAATTTTGCTTAATTTATTAATTTTAATGACAAAAAATAAAAGTTGCGTGTTAAGTTTCTAATTACGATTTAAAAAGAAAAGTGAATACAAGGCGAAATTGAAAAAAAAAAAAGTTATCAAACAGACATAAGATATTAAATTGTCATTATGGAGGTGCAAAGTTTAATTGTTGATATTCTCATATGTATAAATATAGCAATGATACAATTATCATCTATTTGACAATCTCTCTAATAGAGGTAGGATTTACTGACACATGTGAATCCTGTTTTAATTATAAAGACTAGCATTTGTCTACACACTTTGTGTGTATAAACATGTTTTTTTAGAAAATGAGAAGGATAGAGGGAGAGAGAGAGAGAGAACATGAGGGAGCGGGAGGTTTTTGTTTTTAGGTTTTTTTTTTTAATATTGGAGGTATTTTAACATCACATTTATGTGAGGTTTCACTAAAAAACAGTAAAATTTGAACATGTGAAATTACATTATTACCCATCATTTTTTGTGTGTGATAGAAGACTAATTTATCTTTTTACTCTCTTTTAGTTGACAAAAAAGGTTTCATTAATTAGTAGAGATAATACAGATGATATATAAATAGATGATAAGAATATCACTTTTTTATAAACACAAAAAAGTTTAAAAATAAGCAACGCCCTTTACAAGTACGAGGATCTTATAAAAAGAAGGAAAATTCATTTGGTTTTTCTTTGTGAGACATTTCTTGATTGACTGACAAAACAAATCACGGCCCATTGGGCCTTGAACAACTGAGTGTGACTGTAGCCTTGCAAGCCCGTTCACTTTATTTTTCAAAAATGTTAAACAATTAATTAATTAATTAAAAAAAATCCAAGGACGTCATTAACACAAATTAAAAGATGGTTATATAGCTAAAATGGTCTATGAGATTTGCATAACTCATTACTTTGTTCCTAACATTTCAAATTGATAAAAGTGGTCCCTGAAATTGTCCATCATCTATCGTTTTGGTCATTCCGTTAAAAACTCAGTTAAGTGTTCGGAGCTCTTGGCCAGAAGTTTGGACAATTTTCAAAGCTTTGTAACTCAATCGTTTATTAACCAAATTCGACTCATAATATATCAAAATAAAGATAGGAAAGTGTAAAATAAGATTATACCTATTTGGAAGCCCAATGGCTGCCGGAGATAGCTAGAAAATAGCCTTAAAGTTGACTGGTCCGATGGAAAACTGAAAACTCGCCGGAAACTGGGTAAACTTTAAACGTTCATAACTTCTTCAATACTCAATGAAATCAAGTGATTTAAAAACGAAAATCATACTTCTCAACAAGACGAAGATAATGGTACATTTTTCAATGGATAAATCACCGTGTTTTGGCTGGAAAACAGCTCGAAAGTGGCTGTATTGGTCTCAAGTTAGCCATTTTCGAGCCGTTTTCCGGACAAACCACAGCGATTTAGACGTCTACAAAGATACCATTCTCTTCTTTTTGTCGAGAAGTATGATTTTTGTTTTTGAATCACTTGATTTCGTTGAGTATTGAAGAAGTTACGAATGTTTAAAGTTTACCTAGTTTCCGGAGAGTTTTCCAGTTTTCCCACGGACCAATCAACTTTGAGGCTATTTTCTGGCCATCTCCGGCATTCATTGGGCTTCCAAATGGTATAATATTATTCTACACTTTATTGTCTTCATTTTGATATATTATGGGTCGAAGTTGGTTAAGAAACGATTGAGTTACGAAGCTTTGAAAATTGTCCAAACGTCTGGCCAAAAGCTCCGGGACACTTAACGGAGTTTTTAACGGAATGATCAAAATGATGGATGATGGACAATCTCAGAGAATACTTTTATCGATTTGAAATGTTAGGGACCAAAGTAATGGGTTATGCAAATCTCAATGACTATTTTGATTATTTAGCCTTAAAAATTAAATGTAAAAATCAAGCCCGTTATCCTCGTGTAACAGAGCTTTGCGGCGGGTGAGAGCGCCAAAAATGCAGAGAGCTTCTTCCATTCTCTGCTCTTCAAATCCACTTCCGGCTCTTCCCCCGACCTCTCACAGACTCGTCGCTCCGTTCCAAACTCGACCTACTCGTCCCGACTCAGTGCCCTCGCCCCTCCGGTTGCCCCTGACTCGTCTGCGCAATTACCGCCTTGCCCTCCCTCCTCTCCACAGCACTGGTAACCTGCTCTTCGCTTATCAATTGGAGTATTTTCTTTTGGGTTTTTTGTTTTGGAGTGTTTGATTGATGGGTTTTGTTTATCTCAGTATTTTGTTTACTGGGTCTAATTAATTTTGGGTTTTAGTGGCTCAGAAGCTCAAAAAATGAGTAAGTTTTTTAGTAAGTTTTCAGTAGAAATTCATATATTAAGGTGAAGCACCAGTAATTATGAGTTAAAAACTTGTTTAGTAACTTAATTATGATTAAAGTCTTTGCTTTCCTCTGTTATTAGCAACTATGTAATTGTAAAATCTGTTTAGATGTATTGCATAATGTGATGAATCGATGGGATGTTTATGATAATTCCATTTGGTGGATTTGGTGTTTCGAACCAGATAGAAAAACCATCGTGGAATTCATCCGAATTGAATACATATGTGGGATGCCTTTGATGATTTTGATGTACTTTCTTATGTTCAATTGTATGCTAAATTTATTTATTGTTGTGTTTTGTCACTTAAGTCTCTGAAGAGATTGTTGAGACTGCGACGGCGGAGTTAGGATTCACTCAAGTTGGGTACATATCGAATGTCCACGGGCTACAAGGGGAGATTCGTGTGAAACCCAGTACTGAATTTCCTGAATTGCGGTTTTCCAAGGTAACTATGTATTCGAGTGGATTTGGAATGTGATTGTTTGAGGGTTTTATTCGTCGAATATTATAATCTAATTGTGGATAAATTGATTTTATTTAATTAGCCTGGAAAAAGATGGTTGAGACAGCAAGTATCGGGCAGAGAAATAATTCAAGAAGTTGAGCTGGTGGAGGGAAGAGGACACCCTGGTCAGAAGAGTTGGATACTGAGATTGGGAGGAATTGAAACGGTGGATGAGGTGAGCTTATTGAGGGCTGGCTTTTGTTTTTGGTTGTGCATGCAATAATTCCCGTGTTTCACTTTTTCAAATTTCATTTTGTGTTAGTTCTGTTTACGCGTAAAAGATATGGTGATAGACTAATTTGGGTCTGGTGTCATCTTTGTTCTATTCACACATAAAAGATATGGTGTATACTATCTCTGAGAATTACGTTTAAGCTTTCCTTGGTAAAATCTATTGTAAGGGAGAACATTGATTACGCTTTTGTGTTCACAATCATTAACTTTTAATGTCTCTATGTGGGGTTATATTTTTCAGGCCAGACAGCTAATTGGTTCAGCTTTACTTGTGAGGGAAGAAGATAGGCCGCAGTTGGAGGAAGGCGAAATTTATACTCGTGATCTTGTTGGGATGAAAGTTATTCTTAAGGTTCGTGTTGATAATGTCCTTTATTTTCAAAAGACATAGCTTTGTGCATGAAAATGTGTGTGTTCCTGACATCTACTAAATATAGATTGGTGTGATAATATCATTTTATACTAAATTCATTCTTTTGAAGAGACAATTTGGTTATCTAGTATTTTTCACAGATTTATGTTTCACTATAATATTTTTCTGGAAAAATGTTTTGTCTGACTTTATCTCTAGCTTTTGTTCATCAGTTTTCTTTCTCTTACTTGGCGCAGAAATTTGTCCTTTCCTTTTCTCATCATGGATTCATGGTCGGAACTCAATGTAGGGTTTTTATTGCTGTAACTATGTTCCTTGTTTTCAGGAAACTGGTGAACCTGTGGGAAGTGTTGTTAATGTTTTCAACAGCGGAGCAAGTGATCTTTTACAGGTCATGCTCGATACATCTCTAAATATTGTTGATTCAACTGGAAAACCAAAGCCAGCAGGAACAAGATTATCTGGTCACCTTGTGTGGATACCATTTGTCGAAGAAATTGTTCCAAATGTTGATATGAACAGGAAAGAAATGCAGATTACACCTCCAAAGGGACTCTTGGAACTAAATTTACGCTTTGATGAGAGGTCCAAGAAGGAAAGGCGCCAACTTGTGAGGCACACTCTCTTTTTTACACATCATATCTGTTATTTCTTATTAACTGAGCCACCTTTTCCAAAATCACAAAATACAGAAATATGGTGTTTCTTGGCATTATAGTCCATGTCATCAAGCTTTTTGTTCAATTCTCTTTGAAAGAATAACTAAGTCAAAGTCCCACCAGTTGGAACTTTGGTTACAGTTGATGTGTTGGAGGCTAATTGGATTATACTTTTGTAGATTGATAGTGTTATAATGTCCTATCATGGCCTGATAACAGACTTACAGTAGGAAATTCCTGGCTTGCTATGGTTTAAAATGTGGATTACCGATAACATGATCTCATGGAAATCGTAAACCCCATATCATCCATGGGATTTTGTACTTAGATATGTGAATTTATGAGTTTCATGGGATTAAATGATTATATTTCTTGTTACTGCAAGCTATGAGGAGATTAGGCCGTACCCAGTGCACAAGGCTCCCGCTTTACGCAGGGTCTGGGAGATTAGGCAAGTGAACAAAATGCAAAAGAACATTCACCTTGTTGTTGTCTGCACAAAAACTTTTGAAAAGCTTACTAGTGTAGGTTACTGTAGTGAATTTAGATGTAGATTAATATCCCGTCGATTTCTTTAAGTTTAAATTATCATGCTATTGTACTCGATGGCTTTTGTGCCATTAGTTAAAATCTTATCATATGATTCAGGAATGGAAAGAGAGAAAAAAGTTGCAAAAGCGCCTCATAGCAGCAAAAAAGAAACTGTGTGATATGGAGCAAAAACATGTGTTCGATGGGTTAAGATTTGGAGAGAAAGCACAAAGAAGCTTACTTGCTGATCAGATTGTTGCTGTAAATTCAAAATTGCTTCAACAGGCTCTAGAAAATGTTCAGATACCATCCAAAAGGTAATATGATTTGTTCACATGTTGGTTTTTTGTTTCTCTGCTTCAAGCATTTTGACATAAAATGGAATGGATTTCAGTCTCAATCATTAAAATCTAATATGAAAAAAAAGTTATGTTGTTTATGAAACTGTGTGCACTGACTGAATAAGATGTCTGCTCTACTGCCAGATGTACTTGTCATTGATTGTTGAACTTTTGTCTGACTTCTTGGTTCAGATGGAATGTAACTGAGATGATCAATGCCCTTAAAACCAGAGAAACAACTAGCACTCTGGAAATTTCAGAGAAATGTCTCGTGTCTTCTGCAAGCAAAGATAAGCTGGGTACACATCTTCATTTGCAAGAGAAAGGACTAGATCTCATATCGAAAGGAAAAGTTGCCATTGCTTTGGTTGTAAATGACAATGGAGATCAGCAAGGACCACAACTGGCCTCTAACCCTGATCTCGAAAATTCTGATGGCACTGAGACAATAATGTCGTCCTCTCTTCAGACATTACTTTGTGACGATCAAAGATTTGTAAAGGTGATGCTGATTCTTTTCTTTTATTCCCTTGAGAGGGTTTTTCTGATCATCTTTATGCATAATCTATACTTTTCCATTTGTTCCCGTAAGTTGTAAAGCTTGGAACAAATTTGTGATCACTTGAGTTCTGGATGGAGTTCTTCTGTTATGTGCATATTAAGAATTTGTTGTTTCAGTTTCCACTTCATTTTAAAGTTTAAACTATATTCTTAATGTAGTCAAATTTTCTCAAGTAGATTTGAGTGGGGAAAAACAATGTCAAACATTTGTCATTTATAAATGTTTCTTTTAGTTGTGAAGATACACTATGGAGTGTGTGCATATTTGAATTTTCAGTTGTCTCGAATGTATTCAATCTCCCATTTCATTATAGAAATGTCACTTGGTACTTAATTGTTCTCCAATAAGATGCATGTTTCAGTACAATTGATGCTTTATGAAAATAATTATAAAAATGGGGAGAATTGTCTCTTCCCCCTTTTTCTTTCCGCGGTGGCAGGGGACTGCCTTGTTTGGATAATGTTTTCACAGTATGGTCTACTGGGATATGTGTTATTGCAGATGGAAGATCGTGTGTCAGTACCTTTGGTTCTGGTTTGCTCGGCCCAGACAGTTCAATCTTTAAGGATGCATTTCTCAGAAAATGATTACTTTGGCTTCGTCCCTGAAAAGGTTTGTAGTTACAGCATCAAGTGAAGAATCTCTTGATAATTTTGACATAGCATATGGCATGGCATGGTACTATAGAAGCACTAAACACATTAATAGTCACACCTTATAATGGTTACAACGTGGCACTCCATTGAAACGGTAATTCACACTGCAGAGGATCAATGGTCGTATAAATTGAACATAAAAATTTCCTTGAATAATCAACTCTTCAATTTATATTAACTTTATTTATACTGATAGTACAGAATATGGTGCTCTAGTTGAAAAGTTTGTCCATTCCAATTGGACCAACATTTTCAATTTAAAATGCATAACCTAATTGTGATGTTCATGTCTCTAATGATATGAGCCTCAGACCCCTGTTTGTGCGTACGTATGTAAGCTAGAAATAAACTAACCATCCTATTTAGAATACTGTGTTGTACACATACGTCTTACTTCTTTTTCATATAGGAGGGTTTCTTTGTCTTAAAAAGAAATCACGAGTAATTGGAGTTTGTTTTGTTTTGTTTTGTTTTTTTTTTTTTTTTGTATATGCTTCCTTGTGCTCCCTTTGAACCTTTCACAGGTCTGGTTCTTAGAGGAAGAGAAACTTCCAGTTGTCAGCAATTCAGTGGAAGAAGAAAAGAAGCATAAGATTTTGATGAAATCCCCTTGGGAAATACTTCAATTGCCGGTTGGATCTGGTGGAGTTTTCAGTTTGCTTTCATCAAACAATATTCCAGAGAATCTCAGTGAAATGGGTGTGGAGTATATTGAGGTTAGATAAATTCATTATAGTCCATTTCGTAGTTTGGGTATTCTCAGAGCGCACTTAAGAATAAGATAGAAAAATCTTTAAGAACTCACATGTATGATTTTATTTGTTTTAGTTCAGACATGTTACATACGATAAACATGTAAAGTTTTCCAACGGGTCTTTCCTTGGTGGACTGATGCTTCATTTTCTTTTTAGTCTTATGAAAGCATTTTTTAACGGTGCCATGGCCTTTGCATTAGCTTTCCCCAATGCTAATGCATTTGTCAACCAGCTCAGCATATGCCAATCTGTCTAGCAGATTACAGTGTTAGTGTTTCACATGCTGCAGTCATAAGTACCTATGCCACGCATAGACTTCGTATGAATACTGTGCCTGCTTGCATCGTTGATCATTTCATCCCTTGAGCACATTTTCTCCTCCTTGATTCATTATTTCTGCTCCCTCTTTCAGGTTTGCAGCACCAATCCTGGACACGTAGGTGCGAACTCGCTACTTCTTGGTTTTGTTAATTCGTGGAAATCTGACTTCGGGATCCAAATTTTCAAAGGCAGAAAGGAGGACTACGAGAAAAGTTTTGACTTTATATTCTCAACAAACTTGATGACGATGTTGACGAAACAAATTGATAAACTCCAGTTCTATGCAACTCCGAAGCAAAATTCGCATGTTGAGATGGCGGGAAAAGAATCGGTGGACGTTACCCCCAGCTCTCCCAACTCTTATGAGTTCGGTTGTTCAATTTACAGCGCTTTAAAGGCCTGTCCTTCCAACAAGCTTTGTATAATGGAGGTTACAGAGTAAACCTTGTCATTTTGGGTAGCCAAAAGATATGAACAGATGTGTATACCAGTCTTTTCAGTATATATGGATAAATATATGTTATTTTTGGACTACTGTACCAAAAAAATAGTCATTCATAAAACCCTAGCAACCCCAATGGCACATACACAGCGGCTAGCTTGCTTTGCAAGTTACCAAAAAATCCTAGGGAAGCTCTCTGTGAAACCCTAAGAGAGAGAAGGTGTGTTTAGGTTAATGGTGGGAAGTTTACAGGTCGAGTTTCGATAGAATTTCATCTATTTTGCCACCAAATACTAACATGAATTTACCCTCAACAGTGAATCACGTACTGGTCCTGGCTAGTTTTTGATAGCAAAGTGGATGAAGTTTCATCAAATCTGACGGTGAGGTGAGATTTTAAATGGCTGATTTCAAATAGCTAAGAAGTCAATTTACTAAAAAAATAATTTGAGGGGTCAATTTCAATTAGCTATTACTCAAACAAGCATGAAACGTTTGCTTGCGTAAATAATAATTTATAGGATGGGTAATGTTTGGGCCCTACAGAGCAATAGGCTAGACCCAGTTTTCAAGCCCAGATCTCTTAACCGGGGTTACGTTAAACCCATTAGCCAAACAGACCAAATTTTAGTCCATCCCCGAAATCACAAAACCCTAGCAAGTAGCAACCCCAACCTCTCCCACTCTTCACTTATAAAAACAACGGCCCCAGCTACAATCCGCAGCGCGGCGGCTCAGCAAAAACCATATACACTGTAAGCCTCACTCTCTTCCGCGCCCAGATCTCTTAACCGGGGGTTACGTTTGCTTTTGCTCCTCCACCCTCTTCGGTCTTCCCTTTCACACTGTCCAGCTCTAAGATCTGCCCTCGGATGGTGAGGTCAGTGTGGTACAGTTGAGGACCTGGGTGCTCAACTGTCCTGACTGTCTTCATTTTCTGAGGACGGATAGCTATTTCGCCGCGTCTTACTTGCATCTTTGCAATGTGGTGAATTACTGATCGACTATCTGATCTTTTTTAGCAATAAAAATTTGGGTTTTTACCATTTGATTGGTTAATTTGTGGGCAATCTACGGAATTTGCTTCAGTCTTGTTCACAAGTTTACTGGTTTGTTCGAAAAGGTTTTAATTTCAAGCGATATGCAACAAGAAGTGATGATTTGCACCCATCTATTCTGCAATTTGAATGATGAATACTTACATGCACTACCATCTGATCCTCGTTGCATTTCCATTTTCATTTACCACTTTTAGTAATTTGTTTTGTTTTCTTAAGATTATTAACTCTTTTTTTTCTGTTTGGAAGTATTCCAAAAAATATTATAAAATAACAAAATAACAAATAAAAAACCAAAAAGCCAAAAAGCAACATAGAAATTTAGAGCAGACATTCTCAGCTAGAGGGGAAGGTTGGAGATTATATTCACATGAAGTCAGGAAGTGGTCAACAAAATGATAAGAAAACAAAACACATGCAGGCCTTTCGGTTGCAGCGGCAAGACTGAGTCCAATTTCGTACGGTGATTACATGCTACGAACAACTATATATTGAAACACCATGACACATCATGAAAATAATAAAGAAGATTATACAAATTTGGAAGAGAAAAGCAATACCTTGAGAAATGGAGGAAGATTTGTTCTTCTTCTGTTTGAGACTGGTCCTCTTCTATCTATAAATGTGAAAATAAATCTGAGGGGGTTAGAGTGAGATTCTTGATGCACCTTGAAATCCATCAAAATTCCTCTATCATTAAAATCCTAACAAATCTTTAGTATTTTGACTACCCCTAGACTTGTACTGATTTTTTTTAAATCATATTTAACTACCCATGGATTTTGTTGTATTCTTTAAAATCATACCAAATCTTAATTTGACTACACTATGATTTCAAAATCCTTTAAAATCATCTTATAAAATTCTGACTGACTACATTTAGATTTTGGGGTGTAGTCAAACTAGGATTTTAAAGTATTTTAAAAGTGATAGATTTGATAAGATTTAAGAGGATTAAAGACTCTTACAAAATTCATATGGATTTTAAAGAATTTGAATGGATTGTGGTGGATTGTGGGGGGAAGGATTTGAAATCCTAGGGGATGAGGTTGAATTCTTTTTAGTTTTGGTTATACATACTTTTTGCTTTTAAATCCCACAAAATCCACAACTTATTGAAAATTTTCAAAATCTTAATTTTTTAATACATTTATATTTGGATGGATTCTAAAATCCTTTAAAATATTTTAATTGACTACACCTAGATTTTAATGGATTTGAAAATCTTTTAATTGACTACACCTAGATTAGATTTGAATGGATTCTAAAATTCTTTAAAATCTTTTAATTGACTACACTAGGATTTTAAAGTCTTTTAAAATAATCTCAAATGATAGATTTGATAAGATTTAAGAGGATTAAAGACTCCTACAAAATTCATATGGATTTTAAAGAATTTGAAATCCTAGGGGGTGAGATTTGATTTTTTTTAGTTTTGGTTATATATACTTTTTGCTTTCCAATCCGACAAAATCCATAACTTATTGAAATTCTCCGAAATATGGAAATATATAAATCTGGTCTTATTGGGTTTTCATTATCTTCAAGATCTAGCATCAGAAACCTGTGATTTTCCTGGAAAATCGGTCTGGGATTTCTCGTTTCCTGAGAAAAAATCTGCGCAACCTTGGTAATCCGGGGTGTCTGAGCCAAAGCTTCAATCTTCACCGTCCACCTGGCGATCAAACTTGGTTCTCATCATTTGGGTTTTGCTATAAATCCTCCCTCCAGTGTTTGATTTCTTCAAATTCACACGCCCACTCACTCTGGTTTGTTTCTCGGTCCTCCAATTTCTTTGTTTTTACAAAAATGGCCAACTTTCTGGGGATTTTCACAGTGAAGAACTTGCTTGGGCTGTCACTGGCTCTTAATCTGAGCTTGGTTCTGAAGGCGATTTACGAGAGCGGGAAGGATGAGGCCTACATGGGTTCTTTGTGGAGGAGCAGAAAGGGCCGTCAATGGCGGACATAGCCAACAACCTCCCATCTCCGTCGCGAGTGGCCGTCCTCCTCCAGTCCCTCAACGTCAGCTGCATCAAACTTTACGACGCAGATGGCGATCTTGCCGGTTCTGGGCTGACCCGCCAGAAGAACGGCCCGACCCGTGATTTTTCCTTCCTTGATCATCTGGAGAATGATGCCAGCGGCTTTTCGGGTGGAAGTCTGGCCCACCATGCCCTCGGAGACGTCACGGCTTCAATGGAGACATCACCATGTATCCAGTAGAAGGGCTGGTTACAATCAGTCCCAAGTTGCTTTTCAGATAGACCCATATCATGGAGCTAAGGTTCAATGTGGTGGTGGACAGAGAAAGCTGATGAAAGAACATAAGAATTTTTTTTTATCTGATGAATTAATGTGTCGACCACCAACTCAAAAAGAAAGGGACACCATCATCAAAAAATAGGCAAAAGCAATCATCCACTAGCAGTGGCACGGGCACCACCAACGGGTCCTTCACGAACTCCAACCATGCACTCACTCATGCTGTAAACGTGCAGTGGAAAAGATAAAAAAGAGAAAGCAAAAGGAAAAGCAGAAAAGGAAAAGAGAAAAAAAGAAAAGCAAAAGATCTTCCTATTATTATGATTCCTTATGTCTGCCAGATAAAGAAACAGAGAGAGTGCAACAGAAAAACACTGCAAAAGTAAGGAATAAACACCCCACCAGAATGATGTAATTTATTATCTTTCGGAGACATATGTATAAACCCCATCAGTGGGTAATATGTATAAACCCATCAGAGGGTAAAAAAAAAAAAAAAAAAAAAAAAAAAAGGAAAAGCCCAAAACAAATGGGCTGACATGTTGTGGAAGGCGAAGACCCACAAGCTTGAAATAGCACCAACCAGGTGACTAAAAGTACGCCTACTACTCCAAATTATACATGAGCATTACTCATGTCATTCATACATAAACATTCATGAGCATCACTCATGATAATCATACATAAACATTCATGATCATCATTCATGTCAACATTCATGAGCATCACTCATGTTAACATTTCATGAACATCACTCATGACAACATCCATGAGCATCACTCATGTCAATCAACATAAACATTCATGAGCATCACTCATGTCAATCAGCTTCAAAAGCTTCATTTACAGAGCTCTAGCTTCAACAGCTTCATTTACAAAAGCTCCAGTTTCGAAAGCTTCATTTACAGAGCTATAGCTTCAAAGCTTCACTTGCAAAGCTTCACTTACAAAGCTTCAGTGCAGGGTATACAAATACCACATCCGAACAACCGCCACTTCGGCCCATACATGGATTCAATTTGAAGTCTCCAGCCAACATACTCTATTGACCGAAGACTTGGGGGACTACATTATGTACCATATATTGGGCCTCAACTGGGCCTCATAAAAAATACTTGGGGGACTTAACCCATTACTTATGTATTGAGGAGCGAGCCCTTATTCTATAAAAGGGACTTCCTCACTTTCATTAGAGAGCACCCATCATTTATGTACTGAGGAGCGAACCCTTATTTTATAAAAGGGACTCCCTCACCTTCAAACGCCGCAAGCCGAGCCAACCATGGCAACATAAGCCACGAGCCGAGCAGCCTCTCAGCGTGTGCTACTTCTAGTTGAGCGTCATTTCAGATTGAGCACGGCCTTATATCGAACATCAGTTCAAGAACAGCATCTAATTACTTCGGCCCACACATGGACTGAATTTCAAGTCTCCAGCCAAAAGACTCTCTTGACTGAAGACTTAGGGGACTACTGTTTATACCATATTTAGGGCCTCGTATTTAGATCTCGTACAAATACTCGGGGGACTTAAATGTAATTATGTGATAAAGGAAGGGGCAAATATGTAATAAGTGAGGAGTCCTTATTCTATAAAAGGACCCCTCACCCTCACAATTGAGGGGAGGCCTCACTCTCACTCTCGGAGGCCAATTCCTAAGCCTCTCACCCCCTCTCAAAGCTCTTCACTCACAGAGTTCCTTCTCTCACAAATACTCTCAGATAAATACATATTCAGTGTGGACGTAGCCCAAACCTTGGGGTGAACCACGATACATCTTGTGTCATTTACATTTCATTGCAGATCCACGGTCGGATTTACGTTGTTCCAAGACCATCCGGTTTTGTGCATCAACACACTACTAAATTGACTCTCTCATCCATATCGTATTAAGACATTGATTTTTTTTTTAGAAAATATAGAATATAATTTTATTTTTTATTTCGGATAGGATTTTTAAATAATATCGTCGCATCACATGTCATTATTCGAAAGTGTAAATTTTGTGGATAGATTGGGATAATATTTTTAACTAATCTTGTAGCGCCACGTGTCACTATCTATTTAAAATCCTTGAAAATAGATTTCGATAAGATTTTTAACCAACCACGCCATGTCACGTGCCATTATTTACAACCTCATTATTTCTTTATTCTCCATATAAACCCTACATCATTCGACAAGAAAAATATAAACCCTACATCCCTTCCAGCACACGGCGTGCACCCTATTGGAACCAGCTGAGCGAGATTTCTCAACAAGTAGGTCTGTTTTTTCCCTCTCTTTCCTTGATTTTATCTTTTCTTTGGTCATCTAAGCAACCGTTTATCTAGGAATTTTATGCTTTTTTTTTTTTTAGGGTTTGTGCTTGTTTTTGGAGGAATTTTTTTATTTGTGTTGGATTATTTTGACGGTAAGTTGGCGTAAAATTGAGCACGGTGACGTTGTTAGATTAATACAACTAACCCAATATAGTGGGATAAAACTTTATTATTGTTTGGTGTTCTATGAGTTGGATAGGGCCAAATGCTTCTCATTTGGCCAAGAAGGCCTCTACCAACGATCACAAAGATCAATGTTGGATTTAGATTTTCATATTCGTTTAATATACCTCAACCCTTTTACCACATCCTTATAAAACAAAAATATTTAATATTAGCAACCAGTAGTTGATTCCATTGTGTATAATAAGATTGGAACACATATAAAAGCATCACTCATCCTAAAATATTTTATAAAAGCATCACTCATCATAAAATATTTTCTAAAGGATCACTGAGCTCTATGTCTTATGATTCTAAAGGTTACAATCCATCTACATCTTCAAATAATAATCCATCTTATTGGGGAAGACGAGCAGTGTTTCCAATCTTTTTTGAGCATATATATTAACTTTGAGCATGTATTTTTTTTGTTTGGAAGAATCCTCAAACGAATCGGCACTTCTCTACCAAAATGAAAACGAAAAAAATCAGTCATTCTTATTTAGAGACAAACCAAATTGACAGTCAAATAATGGGTCATTCATATTTATCACGTGACAGCTTGCATACTTTGTGTTATTTATTAATTTCTCTTAAAATACATTATCCATTTTGTATTAGTTCCGGGAGAGAACGAAAACGGGACTAACATATCGTTGACCTTAATTTGAAATAACAAGACAGTTAATCAGTAAGTTTACCACAAACATAACACGCGGTTAAATTAAAGCATAAGTACACAAAGTTTTAATAAAAACAAAATGAAATAAAGCTGTGTTCAGCCATTTTTTCCTAACTGCATGTTAATATGTTTATGGTAAATTTACTGATTAATTGTTTAATCGTTTCAAATTAACGTCACCGGTGGGTTAGTCCCATTTTCGTTCTCTCTCGGAATTGAAATAGAGATTGATAATGTATTTCAATGAAAATGAATGAATAACACAAATGAGGCGAGCTATAAAGTGATGGATATGAATGACGAATATGAATGATGCATTCAGTTCATATTATTCGACTGTTGCTCTAATTGATGAAGGGTCTAGATATATGCTTAAAGTTGATGCAATGTGCACAATGCACACTTAAAAACTTCTTTTTTTATTATCTTCACCAACAAGATCGAACATAATTGGGCAGAGAATAATAACTTAAATCCTAGAACTAGAAAGCTCTGTGATGATTTACAAATGATTTTATGGTAAATTAGGCTTTAATATATTTTGTTCCAATTGTTTTTATGTAATGATTTTGTTTTATAGGATGTGATGAGAGGCTTGAGATATCTAATAAACCCAACCTCAATCTTGAGAATGAAACCTAAAATTCGGCTTCAATATTTGTGGTTGCGGTTCTTCTACTACTGTGATTGTCATGTTGCATTGTTATCAGCAGAGGAGAAGTCACGATTTCGCTATTTTGTTTTTTAGAAATTGGAAGAACGGAAACCTAAACTTGAGAGCAAGTCGGAGGGAGGTTGGATGCGAATTGCCATTTGCCAGACTATGTAAACTGTAACCAAAGCTTTGTTAGGGCTAGGTATGTGAATGTTTTGACACATACGTACAATCCAAATCCACTAGCGGTCCAATACAAAAATCACAAAATATCGTTTTTGGTTTATTCTCGCAACTTGGTTAAGCATAAACTTCGACTAAAAAAAAACACATAAACATTATATAAGTCAGTTCGGTTTATTTTTAAGAACTTAATATTTTTAAAATATCATTAGTTCTGATTTTTTTTCGATTTTATTAAGTGCAGAAAATTGCCGATTCGTTTGGGGAAATAGAAAAAAAGTTGGAATCATTCCTTCCTTCCAAACAAAAAACAATCAGTACTTCTCAAGACTTACTTGATGAAGACATCAAATCTACGTTCAAAGTTAATACTATTTACAAACTTGAAGATGACGTTTTCCTTATCATCACTCATAAGGTGTATTAAAATTTGAAGACGTGGCTGAAGGATAAGAAGAATAACCTTTAAAATCCTAAGACGAGAGAGCTCAGTGATTATTTAAAAAATAAATAAAATATGGCGAGTGATGCTTTCATATATATGTTTCAATCTTTTAAAATCATGAAACCGACTACTGACTGATGATATGTAATGATTTTGTTTTATAGAGATGTGAGAAGGTTGCGTTATTTTAAAGGGTGTGATATCCACACACCTCTTTTTACTTCTCTCACATTTTTTTTGTTTTCAGCTGTCGGATCGGATGAATTAAAAAATATCAATGAATATAAATTAATAAGGGGTATGTGGAAAGTAAAAACATGATGTATGAATAGCACATCACTATTTTAAACGCACCCTAAAACAAAAGCATGGATATCTAAATCCAACCTCTATTTTGTTGCGTCGGCATAGGCTGTCTTGGTTGGATTAGCAGCGTGGAGACTTTCCGAAGCCGAATATTGATGCATTTTGTGATATCTTCTCTAAATCTAATTTGCAATCTCTACTTATGCATTTTTTGGATAAATCTAGTTGGGGAACGTCACCAACGCAGATGGAATCTCGTCAAAGACTGAATTATTCGACAAATAAACCATTTCTAGCTTTATCATTAAGAACAGTTTGACTTTTGATTTCATTTTGCTCATAGAATTTAAAAGTCGTCACTTTACTTTTTAAAACTCAAAATTCACTTCATGTTATCTTGTTTCTGTTGTTTGCACGCAAAAATAGTCAAATATGTTGATGTGGATTAAAACATACATTTTTAGAATTAGTTTTAGTTTTAGTTTTTTTTTTTTTTTTTTTTACGTTTCCTGGAACTCGATTTTGGGATGGTTCCGTTTAAAAGTTTACTAGACAAGTTTGAGGTTGACAAGATTTGAGGAGGAATTCCACCATAAATAAGACTAACTTCTAAATGCATTTGTACAAGATGGGTAGAAAGATTGCCAATCATTTCCAGCTAATTCAAGTTCTTGAAGGTTAGTCATTAACTAAACAAGTTAAAAACGCGGGAAGAGTAATTTTTTGTGTTGATGCACAAAACCGGAGGTCTTGGAACAACGTAAATCCGACCGTGAATCTGCAAGTAAATGTAAATAACACAAAATGTATCGTGGTTCACCCCAAGGTTTGGGCTACGTCCACACTGATTGTATTGTATTTCTCTGTTGAAGAGGGAGAGAGAGCTTAGGGGATGTGAGGAGCTTTGAGAGGGGGTGAGAGGCTTCAGAAATGGCCTCTGATGGTGAGAATGAGCCTCCCCTCAATTGTGAGGGTGAGGGGTCCTTTTATAGAATAAGGACTCCTCACTTATTACATATTTGCCCCTTCCTTTATCACATAATTACATTTAAGTCCCCCGAGTATTTGTACGAGATCTAAATACGAGGCCCTAAATATGGTATAAACAGTAGTCCCCTAAGTCTTCAGTCAAGAGAGTCTTTTGGCTGGAGACTTGAAATTCAGTCCATGTGTGGGCCGAAGTAATTAGATGCTGTTCTTGAACTGATGTTCGATATAAGGCCGTGCTCAATCTGAAATGACGCTCAACTAGAAGTAGCACACGCTGAGAGGCTGCTCGGCTCGTGGCTTATGTTGCCATGGTTGGCTCGGCTTGCGGCATTTGAAGGTGAGGGAGTCCCTTTTATAAAATAAGGGTTCGCTCCTCAGTACATAAATGATGGGTGCTCTCTAATGAAAGTGAGGAAGTCCCTTTTATAGAATAAGGGCTCGCTCCTCAATACATAAGTAATGGGTTAAGTCCCCCAAGTATTTTTTATGAGGCCCAGTTGAGGCCCAATATATGGTACATAATGTAGTCCCCCAAGTCTTCGGTCAATAGAGTATGTTGGCTGGAGACTTCAAATTGAATCCATGTATGGGCCGAAGTGGCGGTTGTTCGGATGTGGTATTTGTATACCCTGCACTGAAGCTTTGTAAGTGAAGCTTTGCAAGTGAAGCTTTGAAGCTATAGCTCTGTAAATGAAGCTTTCGAAACTGGAGCTTTTGTAAATGAAGCTGTTGAAGCTAGAGCTCTGTAAATGAAGCTTTTGAAGCTGATTGACATGAGTGATGCTCATGAATGTTTATGTTGATTGACATGAGTGATGCTCATGGATGTTGTCATGAGTGATGTTCATGAAATGTTAACATGAGTGATGCTCATGAATGTTGACATGAATGATGATCATGAATGTTTATGTATGATTATCATGAGTGATGCTCATGAATGTTTATGTATGAATGACATGAGTAATGCTCATGTATAATTTGGAGTAGTAGGCGTACTTTTAGTCACCTGGTTGGTGCTATTTCAAGCTTGTGGGTCTTCGCCTTCCACAACATGTCAGCCCATTTGTTTTGGGCTTTTCCTTTTTTTTTTTTTTTTTTTTTTTTTTACCCTCTGATGGGTTTATACATATTACCCACTGATGGGGTTTATACATATGTCTCCGAAAGATAATAAATTACATCATTCTGGTGGGGTGTTTATTCCTTACTTTTGCTTTCTCCGTGTGTTTTCCTTTGCTTTCTCTTTTCACTTTCTTTTTCTTTTTCTGCGTAGGCGCAGTGTATTTTGATCTAAATCTGCCAATAGCCTTGCTTTTGTCAGTGCTTTTGCTTTTCTTCTTTGTGAGCACATGACCCCTCCATGACTGCACCACTTTTTTCTTTTTCTTTTGCATTGTCTCCCATGTGCTCTCGAGGAGGGCCTCCATTTTCTTTTTCTTTTTCTTTTGCACCTCTGTCTCTTTCCACCTCCATTTCTGCTTAGCCCTATCTCTTCAACCCGCCAATCGATCCAACATCCTGCTCCAAATCCGAGAATGGTTACTGCCTGCCCGGGCCCTCGTTGCCGTCTCCTGCGTACTTTCTGTGCTCGGCTGAAGAGGGAAGTCCCCACTCAAGGGCTTCACACCTAGCGTCGAGAGGGAGATTGCAAACGAGCAAATCGAAAGGGGCGAGAGAACTACGGTCTCTGTGAGACCTACTGTCACAGTGTCGATCACGCGGCTCGTCGTCGTATCGCTTGCGTCCGAAGACGGAGTCCGACTGCGCCGACGAGGGCTGTAGCTTCTGCTTCGCTTTTTGTACCTGGCCATTATCACGTGTACGTCGAAGCTTCGACCATGTCTGCAAGATTGAGTGCTTCGTGTTCAGTTTCTATGTTGAGGCAGTCCAGAAGGTGGTCTGGAGAGAACTTGTTTGAGGCGGAGAGCATGACGAGGAAAGCCAGAAGCCACCGCTTATGTGCCGTGACCCGCCCGACCGAGAACTTGTCAGGCTTGAGTACACGTCCTCATTTGGCTGTACACCTGCACCTTCGAGGGCTTGGATCTGCGGGTTTGGAGATGAGAGCAAAAGAAGAAGGTGTCGTCTTTGGGCCCCACCAGTCTCGCGATTTGCATCAGTAGGTCTGTCGTTGACGCGGTGGTTGGGGTTGGTGAGGATGACGGTGGAGAGCCAGGATCTGAAATTCCAGAAATTGGAAATTGCAATCGGATTCGGAGGCATGCAGATGGACGGATAGGCAAATTGATGGCAAAGAAAGCTCAATCGTTGAATATAATTTGGTTGAATGAATGGTAGGTAAATTGATAGCCCAGTCTTCGTCGACCAGGGAGAGTTAGAGAGAACAGAGGATGGAGAAAGGTTTGATCCCCTGGGTTTCCTGAAAACCCAAAACCCAAAAAGCAACGCCCTTTTTCTTCCCTGTGGGCTTGTGAGGAGTGTTTAAGATTTTGATTTTTTTTGTCTTTGGGTTTTTGTGATTTTGCAGATTCAAGGTGGAGATGAAAAAAAATGAAAGAACCGACATAGTTTTTCGTGTCGCTTCCCACAGACGGCGCCAAATGTTGATGCACAAAACCGGATGGTCTTGGAACAACGTAAATCCGACCGTGGATCTGCAAGTAAATGTAAATAACACAAAATGTATCGTGGTTCACCCCAAGGTTTGGGCTATGTCCACACTGATTGTATTGTATTTCTCTGTTGAAGAGGGAGAGAGAGCTTAGGGGATGTGAGGAGCTTTGAGAGGGGGTGAGAGGCTTCAGAAATGGCCTCTGATGGTGAGAATGAGCCTCCCCTCAATTGTGAGGGTGAGGGGTCCTTTTATAGAATAAGGACTCCTCACTTATTACATATTTGCCCCTTCCTTTATCACATAATTACATTTAAGTCCCCCGAGTATTTGTACGAGATCTAAATACGAGGCCCTAAATATGGTATAAACACACTTAGATTTGGATAGATTCTAAAATCTTTTAATTGACTACACCTAGATTTGAATGGATTCTAAAATCCTTTAAAATCTTTTAATTGACTACACTAAGATTTTAAAGTCTTTTAAAATCCTCTCAAATCCAAATTTAACTACACCCCGCTAAAGTATATTAAAATCCTACCAAATCCTAATTTGACTACACAACCTAAGTCTGCCCGTGACGCAAATATTTAACGTTAATGACATCCTGTGATTATTAAGTTAAAAATCACCATCTTTCGACTGAGATTGCAGTTTGAACAGTTAGTTCATACATTGTGATTGCTCCGTTTGTCGGTTTGTGTGTAATATGGGGGGTCGTGTGTGTGAACATGCATTGGTGTGGTATCGTTTTAGGAGTCGTTTGCCTATGGTTTCTGATGTCCAGTTTTATTATCTGTGGCTGGACATTTCATTTAACAAGACGTACATTAAAGTTTACAGGTCTTTGCGACACATTTAGCTTTGATTCTCAACAGCTTTCTGTTACTTGAACCCTGCAAGCATTCACTTTTTCATTTCCTTCTTGTAAATTGCTCCGAATGATCATTTTCATAAATTTTTGGTTTCACAGCCCAGCTGGAGAAGACCAAAGGGTATTGATTCTCGTGTTAGGAGAAAGTTCAAGGGACGTGTTCTCATGCCCAATATTGGTTATGGGTCAGACAAGAAGACTCGCCATTACCTTCCCAATCATTTCAAGAAGTTCGTTGTGCGCAATGTCAAAGAGCTTCAACTGCTGATGATGCACAACAGGTAAACCAAGGACCTTTGTTTTGCCTCTGAATTCCGATTTAGTTTTCGCACCACATTTCTAACTTGCATTGTCTTTCTCAATTAGGACAATGTTTCCACAAGGAAGAGGAAAGAAATTGTTGAGAGAGCTTAAGCTAGAAATGAAACTAATCATCCTATTTAGAATACTGTGCTGTACATGCGTCTTACTTCTTCATATTGGAGGGTTTCTTTGTCTTAAAAAGAATCTCGAGTAACTGGAGTTTGATTTTGTAATTTTGTATATGCTTCCTTATGCTTAGGGGTGGGCAATGGTTATGCGGGCGGGTAACCGCGGTTAATTTACTCATAACCGTTTATGCTCATTCCCGCATAACCGTTTACCCGTTGGGTAATTGCCTAAACGGTTATACCCATACCTATAACCGTTTATAAACGGTTAACCATACTCATAACCGCATACCCATTTAACCGTAACCGTTTAATACCCGTTTACCCATTTATCATTTTTAACCCGTTTATCTTCTTTGTTTTTACCATTACCTTTTTTTACCCGTCTACATGTTTTTTAACAACTTGAAAATTAAAAAAAATTGTCATAATTTTTTTTTGACAATTAAACACCGTTATAGGTACATTCATCATATATTTCCATATTTTAATTTTTTAAGTCCTTATACTATTCCAATAATTGAAATAATAGTTTACGGACGATATTTTTAATTGTTACCAATAAAGGTAAATATAATATTTTCTAAGTATTATTGGGTTACAAAAATTGTTTATAAGACATTTATGTCAAAGCATTTCTGTCAATTTCACGGTTACCCGCAATGAATTTAAATTAATTTGGCCAATTCCTTGATGATGAGAATCATCATTCCTGTAGTAGTGTTATTGAGAGAATGACCGATGAATTCCTTGTTAATTTATTGGGTACTAAATATTATTGGATCGAGAACATATATAAAATGGGTAAACGGTTACCGTTTATAACCGTGGTTAATACCCATAATCGTCCATTTAAATTTCGCGGGTAAACGGTTATAGCCATAACCGTTTATTTATCTAAACGGTTACCCATAACCGTAATCGTTTAATTTAAATAGGCCCATAACCAATGGGTATTTGCTCATCCCTTATGCTCCCTTTGAACCCTTTACAGGTCTGGTTCTTAGAGGAAGAGAAACTTCCAGTTGTCAGCAATTTCAGTGGAAGAAGAGAAGAAGCATAAGATTTTGATGAAATCACACTGGGAAATACTTCAATTGCCTGTTGGATCTGGCGGAGTTTTCAGTTTGCTTTCATCAAACAATGTTCCAGAGAATCTCAGTGAAATGGGCGTGGAGTATATTGAGGTTAGCGAAATTCGTTATAGTTCATTACGTAGTTTTAAAAAAAATGTTTAAGAACCAACATGTATGATTTTATTTGCTCCAGTTCAGACATGTATTACATACGATAAACATGTAAAGCACCTAATTTACGTATAACCTGCCTATGCTGGAGTTGACAGTATCTGAAGTACTCTATATTCATATCTGTGAAGTTTTCCAACGGGTCTTTCCTTGGTGGACTGATGCTTCATTTTCTTTTTTGTCATTTCAAAGCATTTTTTAACGGTGCCATGGCCTTTGCATTAGCTTTCCCCAATGCTAATGCATTTGTCAACCGGCTCAGCATATGCCAAACTGTCTAGCAGATTACAGTATTAGTGTTTCACATGCTGCAGTTATAAGAGTTGAATATCAGAGTGCGGAACGAACAAGGTTAACAAAATAATAATATTATTAAACAAATAAGAATGCTCAAACGGCTACAAAACCCTAAGAGGCTACATTGTGATTAACTTTTTTCTCAAATGAATAACAAGCATGTTATTTATAATAAACTAACCCTAATCCTAAAAGGTAAGAAATCAAAATCCTAATGCTAACGGGTTAAGTCCAGAAAACCAAATATTCAAATAAATTAAAATCTTAATATTTTCCAACAATTTCCAACAATAAGTACCTATGCCACGCATAGGCTTCGTATTAATACTGTGCCTGCTTGCATCGTTGATCATTTCATCCCGTGAGCACATTTTCTCCTATTTGATTCATTGCTTCTGCTCCCTCTTTCAGGTTTGCAGCACCAATCCTGGACACTTAGGTGCGAACTCACTATTTCTTGGTTTTGGTAACTTGTGGAAATCTGACGTCGGGATCCAAATCTTCAAAGGCAGAAAGGACTACGAGGAAAGTTTTGACTTTATATTCTCAACAAACTTGATGACGAAGTTGACGAAACAAATTGATAAACTCCAGTTCTATGCAACTCCGAAGCAAAATTCGCATGTTGAGATGGCGGGAAAAGAGTGGGTGGACGTGACCCCCAGCTCTCCTAACTCTTATGAGTTCGGTTGTTCGATTTACAGCGCTTTAAAGGCCTTTCCTTCCAACAAGCTTTGTATAATGGAGGTTACAGAGTAAACCCGCAACAAAGTGACTCTAAATTTTGTAATTTTGTGTACCCAAAATCTATGAAAACAGATGTGTATACGAGTCATTTGCTGTATATATGCATAAATATATGTTATTGTTGGACGTTGGACAACAACAACAAAGCGTTTTGCCACTAAGTTGGATCGGCTATATGAATCCTAGAATGTCATTGCGCTCTTTAGTGCAATTTCGTTCATAATTCATTATCATAAGGATTCGACGTAAGATAGAAGTGTCGGCTGTCGATTACCTGATGCCCTCCCCCTCCTCTTTTATCTGGACTTGGGACCAGCAATATAAGAGAAACTTACACATGCATAGTTTTATTTTTGGACAACTGTATTAAAAAAATATTCATAAAACCCTAGCAACCCCAATGGCACATACACAGCGGCTAGCATCCACCGCAAGTTACCAAAAAACCCTAGGGAGCTCTCTGCGAAACCCTAAGAGAGAGAAGGTGTGTTTAGGTTAATGGTGGGAAGTTTGCAGGTCGAGTTCAACGTCCTTTAGCTGCTGGGTTCGTGGATGACTTAACTTTCTAGGGGTAAACTACCTTAGTTGAAATTGACTCTCCCAACTAATTTTTTGGTAAATTAACCTCCTAAACTATTTGAAATCAACCATTTAACCTTTCACCGTCAGTTTCAATAGAATTTCATCTATTTTGCCACCAAATACTAACACGAATTTACCCTCAAGAGGGAATCACATGATGGTCCCGTACCAATTTTTGACAGCAAAGTGGATGAAGTTTCATCAAATCTGATGATGAGGTGAGAGTTTAAATGGCTGATTTTAAATAGTTAAGAAGTTAATTTACTAAAAAAAATAGTTAAGGGGATCAATTTCAATTAGCTATTACTCAAACAAGCATGAAACATTTGCTTGAGTAAATAATAATTTATAGGATGGGTAATGTTTGGGCCCTACAGAGCAATAGGCTAGACCCAGTTTTAAAGCCCAGATCTCTTAACCGGGGTTACGTTAAGCCCATTAGCCAAACAAACCAAATTTTAGTCCACCCCCGAAATCACAAAACCCTAGCAATCCCAATCTCTCCCACTCTTCGCTTATAAAACCAACGTCCCCAGCTACAATCCGCAGCTCGCCGGCTCAGCAAAAACCCTATACACTGTAAGCCTCTCTCTCTCCTCTCTCTCTCTCTCTCTCTCTCTCCCCCGCCGCTTTCTCCTAGGAGTTCAGATCTGTTCTATGTATCTAAATCGATTATATTAGGGTTCCGCTAATACAATTCCAATCTATTGTATGGATGTTTGGATTTGCAGGAGGTAAGTGAATATGGCGGTGCCGTTGCTGAAGAAGTCGATCGTGAAGAAGCGGGTCAAGCACTTCAAGAGGCCCCAGAGCGACCGCAAGGCCTCCGTCAAGGTATAATACCAAAATCCTTCATCTGCCATTTTTTTCTGATTTTTTTTTTTTTGAATTTTCGTTTTGTTTTAGTGTCGATTTATCTGGAGAAAATGATGATACTGTTGTCGCCCCAGTCTTACTTGCATTTTACAATGGATGCAAGATGGTGATAGACATACTTATATCTGATTCCATTCCCATATATTGAACTAGGTAATTAGTTTGTTTGTATAGATTTATATAACCGTTTGATTGGGTGTTTTTTTTGTTAAATTTCGTTGAAAACGTATGGAACAATTGTTTTTCGTGTTGTCGAAGCGGTACAAGATACCAGTTCGTTATTTGAACTTGGTTTTTGATGGATATGAGGATAGCTATTTCGCCGCGTCTTACTTGCATCTTAAGATGCAATGTGGTGAATTAGTGATTGACTATCTGATCTTTTTTAGCAATAAAAATTTGGGTTTTTACCTTTTGATTGGTCAATTTGTGGGCTATCTACGGAATTTGCTTCAGTCTTGTTCACAAGTTTACTGGTTTGTTCGAAGGGGTTTTAATTTTAAGCGATATGCAACAAGAATTTGTTCGAAAGGGTTTTAATATGAAGCGAAATGCAACAAGAAGTGATGATTTGTACCCATCTATTCTGCAATTTGAATGATGAATACTTACATGCACTACCATCTGATCTTCGTTGCATTTCCATTTTCATTTACCACTTTTAGTAATTTGTTTTGTTTTCTTAAGAGTATTAACTCTTCTTTTTTTTTTTCTGTTTGGAAGTAAGTCTGCAATCCGTGATGCAAATATTTAACGCTAATGACATCCTGTGATTA
The DNA here is from genome assembly GCF_916048215.2 of Malus sylvestris. Classification (NCBI taxonomy): domain Eukaryota; kingdom Viridiplantae; phylum Streptophyta; class Magnoliopsida; order Rosales; family Rosaceae; genus Malus; species Malus sylvestris. The sequence continues at coordinate 41,319,175 of NC_062264.1, forward strand.
TTTAGTTAAAATCACCATCTTTCGACTGAGATTGCAGTTTGAACAGTTAGTTTATACATTGGGATTGCTCCGGTTGCTATGTGGTTGTGTGTGAATATGCATTGGTGTTGTATCTTTTAGGAGTCGTTTGCCTATGGTATCTGATGTCCAGATTTATTATCTGTGGCTGGACATTTCGTTAAACAAGGCGTACATAGAAGTTTACAGGTCTTTGCGACACAGTTAGCTTTGATTCTCAACAGCTTTCTGTTACTTTAACCCTGCAAACATTCATTTTCCTACTTTGTTTATTTATCGGACCTTATCATGTCCTTGTTTTGAATGGCTCGGACTAAACATGTTAATAAACTTTTGGTTTGACAGCCCAGCTGGAGAAGACCAAAGGGTATTGATTCTCGTGTTAGAAGAAAGTTCAAGGGATGTGTTCTCATGCCCAACATTGGTTATGGGTCAGACAAGAAGACTCGCCATTATCTTCCCAATCATTTCAAGAAGTTCGTTGTGCACAACGTCAAAGAGCTTGAACTGCTGATGATGCACAACAGGTAAACCGAGGACCTTTGTTTTGTCTCTGTAAGTTCCGATTTAGTTTTCACATAACATTTCTAACTTGCATTGTCTTTCTCAATCAGGACCTACTGCGCTGAGATTGCACACAATGTTTCCACAAGGAAGAGGAAAGAAATTGTTGAGAGAGCCGCGCAGCTTGATGTTGTTGTCACGAACAAGCTGGCCAGGTTGCGCAGCCAGGAAGATGAATGAGCTCGTCTCTAACCTACATTTTGTAGTGAGCATTATTTTTTGGCACAATGATGAGTTGTAATCTTGATACTTTAAACACCGAGCGTCGGATTTTTATCTGTTACAATGTGAGCTATTGAACATGGGGTTTTATTTTTGATCGTGATTCTGTTATGTTAGAACCATGTTCATTTCAAATCCTGTACCTTCGTATTTCATTTTGTTACCAGGGTTGCCGTACGAATTACAAATAAAGTTGCCATGGACGATCCCAAATAGATTTACAAATTCATCTCCAAGAGACGTAGATCTGCAAATTCGTCTTCAACGCCGGGCGATTCACTCATCTTCCACTCCACTTCTCTCTCTTTCGCTTCCATTTCCTCTTTCATTACTTGCAAATCAAGCAACCCAACCCTGCTCCTCTCTATCATCGAATCCAGCATTTCAATTTCCGCAAGCAGTTGAGAAACCCCCTTCCCGCTTTTATAGTCATCTCCTCTCTCGGGCATTACATCGAACACCTTCACTTCAATACGAGCTTCCAGTTCTTCCGACTTGTTGAAGTCTGGCATCCGCGTAATTTTCTTCGTCTTCTTCGGGAACCAAATTGAAGTCTTTGGTTTCGATTTCAGAAGCTGCCTCAGTGCGGTGGTTCTCCGCCGCATGATGATCGGCGCTGTCGATGGTAGGGCGGCTCGCCATTGATGATCTCCGCTACGAGAACTCGATTTGGTAGTAGTGCGGTCAGATTCAGGCAGAGTCCATTATATAAAGAACTCTCAAAACGGTGCCGTTGGCATCTCAAAGCAAATTTCAATTTTGCTATTTATTTCTCCTTTTTTTTTCTTTGGCCCCTCCGATTGTACCATTTCTTTATTTCTCCATTGAATAAAGTTAAAAGGAACAAAAACACCCTCAATTTTTGTCAAATCATTTTGGCCTATTGTTTATTAAATTAATTGTATTTTTGTCATTTTGGTCATTATCCAAGATTTTTCATGAAACGACCCAAATGATTGATGATGAACAAACTCATGGACCAAAAATGAGAAATTATATAAATTCCAGAGACCATTTTAGCTAAAAAAACTTCTTTTTCAGCCTTAGTATCATGCAAAAGGCAAATCTTTGATCGAAAATGTAACCAACTTCCTTCGATCTTCCTTCTAACCAACCCAGTTTCTGATAAATTTGCTCACTAAGTAACCCAACTGTAACCAGGTTGTTTTACAGTTCTCGACTGTTTCATCTTCTCTCGAATTCTCGAGACGTCGCTCCATCTATTTGCAGAAGCATATAAATTTGACAGTAAAACATAAGCAGCGCTGCAATGCGGGTCAAGATCTTCAATGCGTTTTGCAGCTCTTTCAGCCACGTCGAAATTGCAATGCATCGTGCAAGCGCCAAGTAAAGTTAGCCATACCGTCTTGTTCGCTTGCACGGGCATGTTCTTAATCAGCTCCTCTGCTTCTTCCAACTCACCGCATCGAGCTAAGACATCCACCATACATGCGTAGTGCTCAAGTTTCACCTCGACAGACTTCCGCTGCGAGAAGTATTCGAAAAAGCGTCTTGCTTTCTGTAACATCCCCGAATGGCTGCACGCAGAAAGGAGCCCCGTGAATGTGATTTCATCTGGCTCTACTCCAGCACGTATCATTTGGTTAAAGAGTGTCAAAGCCCACATGCCACAACCGTGTTGCGCACATCCGACTATGGTTGAGTTCCATGACACAATGTTCTTATCACCGATTCTCTTAAATATAGCAACTCCATCATTTATGCTTCCACATTTTGTATACAAGACGATGAGTGAATTACCGACAAAGACATCAGTTTCAAAACCTAGCTTAACCGCTGATGTTTGAATCTCCTTGCCCCGATCAAGATCTGCTAATCCGCAACACGAATTCAAAGCACTAGTGAAAGAAGACTGATTAGGAAGGACGCCCGATTTCAGCATGTTCCTGAAAACCCTCAACGCATCTTCGTGTTGACAGTTCAAACCACATCCTGTCAAAAGAGCCGTCCATACTACAACATTCTTATGCAAGCTCTCGTTGAAAACGCTGTACGAATTCTCCATTTGCTTGCAGTTTGCATAGAGTGTAATAAATGAAGCAGCTACAAACTCATCGAAGCAGTACCCTAACTTGACAATCTGACCATGAATCTGAACACCTAAATCTAAACGCAACAAATTTGCAGAAGCTGTCACCACACACACAAGTGTTGTCAAAGTGGGCTGCACACCAGAACCCATCATCTCTCGAAAAAATTGCAAAGCTTCATCCGTCCTCCCAATTCTGTCAAGCCCCCCAATCATCGAAGTCCATGAAATCACATTCTTACAATGCATCACTCCAAACAACTTCTCAGCATCTTCCACTCTTCCATTACTGAAGTATCCATGAATCATCGAATTCCAAACCGCCACATCCCTCACAGGCATCTCGCGAAACAACCGCTCTGCCATCTCAACATCACCAAACTGCAAGAATCCATTCATAATCGTCGTCCACGAAACAACACTCTTTCCAGGCATTCCATCAAAAAGCTCCTTAGCCTTGCTCAAATCCCCACAATCCAAACACCCTTTGATCATCGAATTCCAAGAGACTGCATCCTTCTCAGGCATTTCGTAGAACAGTTTGAGGGCATTGTCGAGCCTGCGCATTCGCGCATACCCCGTGATCATCACGGTGTACAAATCAACGCTGGGAAAAGGGATTTCATTGAAAACTCGGCGAGCTTGGTCTAGATTTTGGTTCTTTAGGTGATCAGAAAGCAGTGATTTGTAAGATGGGGCGGTCAATTTGGTGTAATTCATCAAACCCACCAAGCATTCGGAGAGTTTCGGAAAACTTTTGTGTAAATTGGAGCGTGAAAGGGAGAGTGAAAGTGGAAACTGTGAGGCTCCGAGGCTTTGAAAAATGGCGGGAAATCTTTGCATGACCGTTAATCGGTAACGGTGCAGAAAACGAACGTGCTGCGGAAGACAGACTGGTTGGGTGGTTTACACTAAAAGGCTAAAACGCACCGTCTTGTACGCGTCCAAAGTTTCTTGCCCTTCACATATGACTTCAGCAAACTATTTTAATCCCAATGCACTTTGAATAAATTAGAAGAGTATTAAACGTAAAAATAAATACGAGCGTGTAGAAGGAGAAAAATAGTGCAAAATCATTTTATTATAAGTTTTTTCTGTTAATAAGTAAAATAAATTTGAATTTTATCGAACTCTTATTGCACTAGACAATAACAATTGATCGGTGCAATATTTTTTTCTCTAGTTTGATTCTTGAAGTTCTCACTAACTTAACCGTAGTCAGGGAGGTTTCATTCTTATTGTTCTTGTGGATTAGGACATCTGTCTGGCATAGTGTGTTTGCTTCTTTGCACCCGAGTTTGAATTCTCTTTGTAGTTTAGAGCAGTTTAAACCATCGTTTGCATTAAAAAAAATAAATGAGTCAGGAAGGTAACGCTACGTAAACAAAAAATAATAATATATGTGTCCAACTTGATAAGAATACCACTTTCTTTTAATCTCTTAGGAAGAATTGAATGGCACAAAGCCTAGAAAAAGAATGTACCCCAAAAAGAAGACTTAAAAATGTGAGCCAAGTAAGAATGTGGACATTTTTTGCTTGGTTTGCCTTGATCATCAAGCATCTACCTCCTTTACAGCCCCACACATTTAGGGACCAACACCCTCAGCAAGAAAAGAACCAAAACCTTCTTCCAAGTTCCATTCCATTCCATATATATAATAAGATCACCTCTTTCTGCTTTAACACATGCAACAACAAGTACAAATCCTTTCTGCATTCCAACAGCTTTTGATCCTACAGAAATGGCCAGCCAGCAGTTAAAACCCGTTGCCGGTCTGCTTTTGGTTCTCAATTTATGCATGTATGTCATCGTTTTGGGCATTGGAAGCTGGGCCATCAACAGAGCAATCGACCACGGTTTCATTATTGGTAAACGCTCTTAACTGCTTGAGCTACAACCCCTTGTCTCGGTGTCTCTCTTTCTTGTTTTACACTTTTTGTAGTATATGATTTCTTCTATGTATGCTAATGCTGAGTGAGACTTCTGTAGGTCCTGATATTCATCTCCCGGCACATTTTTCCCCCATATACTTCCCCATGGGAAATGCCGCGACCGGGTTCTTTGTGACATTCGCTCTGCTCGCTGGAGTTGTTGGCGCAGCTTCAGCTATTTCCGGTATCAATCATCTTCGATCTTGGACCTCTGAGAGCTTGCCGTCTGCAGCCACAGCTGCTACCATTGCCTGGACCCTCACCGTACTTGCCATGGGGTACTTATAAGTCATTGCCATCCATAATAACAGATGCATAGTTGCATACAATTGTTTGAACTACTTTTTCTCTGTATTAACTGGCTGTTAACCTAATTCGTGTAGCTTCGGTTGCAAGGAGATCCAGCTTCGGATCAGAAATTCCCGCTTGGTAAGATGAAAATTTTATGTTTTGACAAAAATGGTTATCGAACGAATCCTAAAATACTCATTCAATTTCTTTGCAGAGAACAATGGAGGCCTTCTTGATCATCCTTACCGCGACGCAGCTTCTGTATTTAGCAGTCATTCATGCCGTCGCATCGAGGAGATGATCTTTTAGAGTAGAACAACTTTTGTGTTTGTGTGTAGCGTCTGAATTCTTGTGTGTTAATTTATTTTTTTTCACTTTTCACTTTGAATAAACCTAGCCATGGTTATGGTATCAATAGTGTGATATAATTGGATTGGATTGAATACATAATGTTTTCAACACTCATCTTATGAATTACGCTCTCAACGCTGGAATTTTTATAGCATGACGTCCAACGCCTTCATCTGGTGTTACTATCCATCCATCACGACTGGTAAATAGAAGATTTTCAACTCCAATCAATAAGATATGTAAAACGGCTATGAATGCAAACAAGTACAAGAGCGCAACATGCCAAATAAGCAACAAAATTGATGGAGAGAAAAACCATCAATCAAACACTTTCACTTTTTGAGCAATATGCTAATATATAAATTACGGGAAGCGGGATTCAAACTTGGCTACAACAATCAAGTGAAGACTGATTGAGAAGAAGTTGCAAATTTATGTCACACCACTGGCCTACCAATGCAAAAAAGGAAGTAAAAACAACAGAGAGAACTAGTCTGCAAAATTAACAAGAAAGAAAGGTTGTAAAAGCAGGAGATATAAAGCTGCCTACTATTCCCAACACCATCACCACCACAAATCTTAAATTGGTTTTTATCTGATCGGGTTCTTGCCCGGTGTTCTTTAGGAGACAAAAATACAAGTTCAAATATCGAAATATCATAAAATTCTCTGAACGTTCTTGATTCTTCACTTCCATAAGCTTCATGAGTCCACTGAAACCCGTCATGCTCGTTTTTTGGTTACAAAACCGCTTCATCCGTTGTTTCTGCATCACAAGAAACCTTGAAAAAGTCAACCAAGATGCAGTTTAAAAGGTAGCACAAAATCGAACGGTAACATCAGTCAATTCCATAGAAAATTGTTATGCAGGAAGGCCATGCTTATATCTCAATGCTGACATATAGTTGAGCAATAATCTATAGCTCAGCACCTAAAACTCAGCAACGTTCTCAGAATATGAGACAATTTAAGCAGGTTCGGATCAAATCGGAAAATACCTGACTCTTGAAAAGATCACATTCAGATAGCACGCTTCATAGATAAGGTAAAACAGAAATGCCTAATAAATTCTCCTTTAGGTGAGCCAGCAGCTATCTAACCACTCCTAAACGACAAAATATGAGACCCTGTTCTTTTAATCTCAAGTACAATCTCTATCAACCTTTACAATCGGCATAAGGGACTGTGGACATCAAGATATGAGTTCTTGAACATTTGGAATTCCGGCTTCCATCTAATTTCTTCTCCACGAGGACAGCTGAAAGTCTGAAAGTACTGCTTTAGGTCTCCTTTGGGAAAAAGCCTCAACAATTTCTTCTCCATTCTTATCTTTAGAAAAAAAAATACTTAAATCCAGGCACTATGTATTGTTATAACTTTACTCTTCTTCTCACTGCTTTACTACTCAACACTTGTATAGCGTGACAATCCTACTCGATTGATAACTAAATTTCCTTTTAACTCCGTAGGATAACACATTATGCAAAACATTAAACGTAATTCTCCATCCACTATTTACATTCCATAGGCAACATGATAAACATTATAAAACCCTTCATATGAGAAAATCGTAACCGAGGCCTTTCGTGGCAATATAGTGACTAGGGTGGATATCTCGTATACGAAAGCTAGCAGTTCGCCCTACCTCCTCCAGGGACACTTCCAGTTTTTTGTTACTATTTTTAACTAGAACTGCTATCCATATTCTATAAAAGCATAAATCAGACACCTAGAGACCTCAGTCAGTAAAGATCAAGAATTCAAAATTTCGTAATTAGAAATCACCACTTAAACAATTATGGCATCGCTGTTACATCATAAACACTTCTGACTACCTCACTGACCCAGTCTGCTCATTTGCATTGACAAATATATAGAGACAAAAGGCAAGACATGTTATTTGAACTCGATAGAAAAATCCCAACCTGAACTCATCTACCGGAGCCTGTTATCACATCCAGAATTCCACAGCAGCTAAGCCAAGATGCTTTTTGCGCCATGGGTGGGGCCGGAGCTACTAGAGGCTGCATAATTCCAGGCAAAGAAATTGCATTTAGTTATGGAAAAAAAAAAAAAAAGAAGAAGATATAACATCAAACTTTCAATGAAGAAAAAACTGTGGCCAATACCTGCTTTTCAGAATATTCTGGAACCTCAGTATCTTTGATGGGTTCAGCATCATTACTAACTTGGGCCAGAGAAGTACCTAATGATGGCAATGCTTTACTCTCATTTTCTTTAGACGCAGATTCCACCACACTCGAAGATGCCTTGGCAGTATCATTCAGTAATGGCAATGATTTATCCTTAGTTTTCTTTGATACAGGATCCCCAATAGGCAGTGATGTCTCTGTACCATTCTCTAACCCCGCATTTACTACATCATTGGAGATCGCTGCACTTTCATCTAGCGTACTTTCTGTGACAGAAACCTCATGCTTAACAGAATCAACAGAAGGGGCACTCTCTGTAGTAGCTGAACTTGTAGTCTTCCCGGCTGGTACATCTTCATTATGAATTTTTTCCTCCGGAACTGATGCATAGGTATCCTCCTTTCGCCTTCTATTGACAACCCGAGACTCTTCATCTGAACTACTACTGCTAGAGCTTCTATCGTCTCCGTTAGATGATCCCTTTCCAGACTTAGCATCCTCAATAACCACATCTTTGCTCCCAGAATCGTCTTTCAGTTCCCTCTCAATTCCAACTTTATGAACAGCCCCCTCATCCCTAGGCACTCCGTTATCTTGGGAGTTCACATCATTACTTCCTAACATGGTTCAATTCAATCACAAGACTTTCAATCAAAATCATGCAAAGCTTAAGACTTCAATAAACACCCATTAAGCCAATTCAAAACCTAAAAGTGTCAAAGACTCAAAATTCAAAACTGTCATTAGTGGGGCATTAGAGTACGAAATGAGAGATTCACTAACTAGCATGCAACCACAATTTGTACACCCAGAATAAAGCTAAACACATCACATCCGCAAATACCCCCAACCCATATGGGGGAAAATGAAACAAAATCAAAGCTTCTTGATTCTTCCCAACCAACCCAAACCAAAAACAAGAAACTGGTAAAAACCCAATTACCCAAATCGATAAAATAACAAGAAAATTTAACTGAAAAGGGTTCGGAAACAATCGAGTGAGAGATGGGTAAGTGCGGGATTGATGAACGGACAAAGAAAGCACCTTGAGGAGGAGGAGGATTGGATATGCCGTTGTGGGTTTCCTGCTCCTTCTTTTTCTTGGCAGCTTTTCGCTTCTTGGCACCTGATGGCATGATTACAGGCTCTCTCTCTCCTCCTTGTGGGGATTGTACAGCAGGAATGGGGTCTCTCTCTCTCCTCTCGGACGGCGAGACAGATCTTCGTATTATTCAATCGAATTCAAAACCCCCGATAGTCTTCTCCTTCTGTCTCTCTCTAAAAGGTAATTATGTGGGACTCTGTTTTGGTGGCGAGGATCTATAACTGGATATTTTTTAAAATATAATAAAAATTAAAACTTGAAATTGGTAAGAAATAAGGAGAAGAGGATTGGGATTTCCCAAGAAAATTTTCAGGCAATGATCCTCTCTCCCTCCATATATAGATTTGTGTGAAGATTCTATGTGTTTTGGTTGTGCTAGTTTATATAAAAATTGGAGACTTATGTCCGAGTCATCCGGCAACAGTGGCGGAGTCAGTAATTTATAATTATAACTATGAAATCATAAAATAGAAGCTTCCAAAAATTGATCATACTTTTTTATATAAAATTGCCTATATATATATATATATTGCAAAAAATTAATTCCATAACAATAAGCCCATGTTGAGAAAAAAATACTAATATGATATGATTGAGAGTTCCGTGATACAACCAAGTGCGATGAAGGGTATCTGACCTAACTTAAACACCGGATAAGTTTTGATAAGAGATATGACTGGGTGAGGAAGGCATTTGCGTGTTTGATAAGTCTTCATCATGTTTGATAAGTCTTCAGCTTGTTTGAGAATTAGCATGTTATAACTTTTTTTAAAAAAAAAACATAACACAAACAACGCAATTTTTGTTTGTTTCAATTTAAAGATATTGATTAAAGTTCTCCTTGTTTCATTTGTCTTAGTTAGTATAGGGCTCAAACGACATTTCAAATAGGGAATTTTATATTTATTGTGGTCAGCAGTAGCCAATGCCCCCATATTGGCTTTGTTATTGGCCGAGAGAAGCTTACTTACAATTTGAATGTCATTGTGCCAATATTTAAAAAAATAACGAATTAGCATGAGAAAAAATTAAATTTTACCATAAACATAATTGATTTGAGATAATGTTACAAATAGCGTTTGGAGGTAAGTCCTAGATTATATATCATGGGTTATAATTTAGTGCCAAGTGTCATTTTATTAGTGGGTTCTTGATGTCGATATGTGAATGTTTGAATTTGGAACGTTCACGAGGAGTGGGAAAAAAAAGTTGGGGATGGGCCCTAGAGATTAGGGAGTGGGTCTTTTTTTGGGGAATGTGGCTTAAAATAATTGGGTGCAGGTGTGCGGTATGCAATTTTTGCGTGTCTTTTTGTTTTTCATTTTGGTTCCAAGCGCTAAGACTAAGATATAGTTATGTTAGACTTTGCACGACCAGCTAAAGATAAGGATTTGGCCTTCCAAGAGGCAAGTTTACTTTGCACCTTTTCAACAATTTCCCTGTAAGTACTCTTGGTAATTCTGGAATGGCGCATGGTCGTGTAACTCGTAATTGTAGTGTTTGTATCATATATGTTATCTTATTTGCCTAACAAATAATCTGATAATAATTCAATTTATTAAAAGGTTGTATTATTTTATGTCGGATTAATGGGTCGAAATTTCTATACTTAATGTATAAATCTGGAAAACGATATATTATTTGTACTTAACGGATGACTCGATATTGCCTCGAATAGTTAACGGATTCTTAAAGAATGATTCGATAACGATCCGAATTATTAACGAATTGATCTGAAATATGTTATTTTCGTATTATTTTGTATCGAGTTAACAAGTCTTGCAAAAAAAATCAGTCAAAAATCATGTATCATGTTTTAATTTTGTGTTATGGGACTAATGATTTTTTCTTGGGGTTTTTGGGTTATGTTTTTTTGGTTGAGTGGACATAATAATATGAATCCGGGGTGCATGTGATTCTCTGTGAATCTGTGACTACCATTATTATTTTATGGTTGGAAGTAATGTTTGGCTTTATTATGATGTGATTTGAAAATTTTGATATTGTGCTACATCTTTCAGCAGCAAAGCCGAATTTTTCACAGAAAAAAAGTGAATATATATATATATATATTTTTTTTTTGGTAATTCGAGAAAAATTTATCTAAATTAATTTTAAACTATGAAAATGGGATTTGAATAAAAAGGACGAGCACACTGATCTAACAACTTAATTAAGTCAAAAGGTATGCACCCACCTTCTTATGCAACGATCTAATATCATATGTTGTCAACAAGACATGCACATATAAAGAAATTAAAACCATTGACTTTTACAAGAAAAATGAAAGTAAGTGAAAGAGTAGGTTGTGAAGTTTCATATTCTAAGTTCGTTGAACATATGCAAGAACATAATCGTTGTAATTGTCGTATTATCATGTAATGTTATTCTATTATTTTGTTGTAAATGTATAATATAATATTGATTTGTTAAGTTTTGAATAATCAATAACAATTCTCTTTAAAAATATCAATCATTTTAGATAATTGTATTATACGTGCAACTTAATAACACCTCGTACGTTCTAATCTTTAACATGTATATATAAACGAAATAACTAGATATTATTGCGATAATGTTTTATCTCACTTTGTCGAGAAATGTTGCAAACTCCAATACCCCACTCACAAATAAAAGAGAAAAATATCAAAGAAAAAGAAGAAGAAGGAAAACGAGTGATGCTTGAGAAAGTGTCTACTTAAACAATAATTTGTAAATTACATAATGTGTCGGTTAATTATTGGATTTTCTCTTTAAACCACTAAAGAAGGAAACCAACCATTAATCATCACATCACGTGATCTACAAAATATAATATAAAGAGATGACATCCCTAATATGTTCTCAATTAATGGTCGGATTTTTTCTTTAAATTATTAAAAAAAATTCAATCATAAACTGCTGCATCCCGTTGTTTACAAAAAATAATCTAAAAATCTATGTGGATAACTCTCGTAAAGTGAGGAGGCATACTACTGCGTCTTCTCACCCACATCACACTCAAAAGTGATTCAACATCCTTGACTTGTCTGATATGATTATTTATTTTATAATATAATATTTTAAACAGGTGTTTAAAGTTTAATGTGGACAACGATAATATTAATAATACCCAATTTGACAACATAACATTCAAGATTAATGATTAAGACGTTGGACGATGCCACTTAAACCTTTCATTATGAATACTGATTAAGTCGGGATCTGTCGGCAGACCCAATTCTAATAAACATGCTTGTATTGATAAGGGTTTCGTAAGCAAATTTGGATTAAACTAGTTAGTTCCGACATCGTATTTTTTGAACTCATATTTTGAATCTTTCTGTATAGCAGATTAAAGGAAAAAAAATTTGAAATGTTATACAAATTTTTACATTTTTTTCAATTTGTCATTTTATCTTAACTGCATTAAGTTTTCCAAATTAGTAACTTGTCTTCAAGGTTATTTCAGACATTTCAACATCTCATTCCCCTTCAAATAAGTTGCCTTTGACAACCCTTCAAATAAGTTGCCTTTGACAAAAAAAAAATCTAAGGTTCCTGAAAAAATATAAGAAAGGGTTGACCTAGTGTACGATGATCTGAGGGTTTTTCGTTTGAAAAAGGAGAACGACCTGCATTCACTTCTCTGTGTTTTGGAGTGAACATGGCTAAAAAATATAGTCATTGAGGACCCTTCAATCTATGGTAGTGTTGGATGATAAACTTTATATTGAAATATCCTAAATAATCCTAAACACAAATCATGTGACTTATTTTATATGCAAAACATAACGGAGTTAGAGTGAGATGACAAATTAATGATTTCGGAAAATTAGTACGACAAATCGCTTCAAAATTTTAGTTCATAGGACAAATTGAAAAAAATGTATAACTTCATATGACATTTTAAAAACAATTTCCTAGTTTAAAATATAATTTTTCTGTAAGTAGTCAATTTCCTTATTAAATAAGACATTTCTCTTCAACTATCTGCGTTTCAAGTTCAACTTATCTCTTCTCATTCTTTAATATAAACCAACAAACATAAAAGTTTCATTGACCATGCTCAAAGAATTAGATGGACATTGAACCAGGATCATCTCCTGAGCAATTCCCTAGGGATCCTAGGGATCCTGCAATTATGTCCGTTCATCGTATATCGTGTGGTTAGAAATAATTTAAAATTTAAATTTTAAAATTCAAATATGTATAGTACCTAACGAAAACTGACCGCAAGATATAAAATGAACGGACAAGATTGGAGATCCCTAGGATTCCTAGGAAATTGGTCAAGAGAGGATCCTGGTTCATGGACATTATAGAGACCAAAGATCCAATGTAAGTCCACTGTTTAGGCCCATGATCAAGATCTTCCAATCAACTCCATCCGACGGTCAAGAGCCTAAGAAAATCATACACCTCACCACCACAGAAACATTTCCCAGAAAACAGAGCAGCACTTTTCACTTTCTTTATGTACTTCTCCGAACCCAACCCAGTCTCTGAAAAATTCTACTTCGATTTCAGAGTTGCAGATCCATAAACCTTCATATCCAAAATCTCACTCACTTCACCAACAATCCGTCGTCGTTTTGAGCTGGATCTCAGTTCTCTACTCTTCAAGGAAACAGAGCCTGAAGAGGAAGAGGGAGAAGAAGAAGAAGAAGAAGATGGATGCTATAAGGAAGCAAGCCAGTAAGCTCCGAGAGCAGGTCGCCAAGCAGCAGCAGGTGATTTACGAACAACCCATTTCTTTGTTTTTTGATTTTCTCGTTCTCGTTCTCGTTCTTTTTTATTTTTTGAAGTAAAGTTTTAAGCTTGCTGGTTCACTGTTTGGTTACTGAGAAAATGCGGCGGTGGATTTCCTGCTTTGTGCTTGTGTTGATTTTCTAAATAATGAATTGGGTTGTAAATTTGAAGTGATTTCAGTGAACCCAGTTCGTTATTCGATCGAAAATTTTACTGTTGTTGATTTCTTGAGAGAAGAATGGAGCTAGTTAATTGAATTAAGCAAATTCTGTTCATTTCGATTTGAATCCTCAATCCGGATCACCTAAATCTGAAAATTTGTTCCTTTTCTGTAATCTGTATAGAACCAGTGAGCAAATATAGTTTGAATTCGCTGTATTTGTTTGTATCGAATTTCTTGGCGAAGGGGAAGATTGAATTCATTGTTTTTCAAATGAACCCGAATTCGGTAATTATCTGTACACTTTGTTGACAAAATTCAGTAGTGGTCGATGATTTTTGATAGCACACTTTATGCAATATATAGCAAACACCACCCTTGGACAAGTGTAGAAAATAGCACACTTTATGCGTTCGATGATAGTAGAGACAGGTGTAGAAAATACCACCCTCGGATTGCTAACTTAAATTATATAAGTTCATATAGCACTCCATTATGGTTCTTCTGCGACTCCGTTCTTTTGATTTATCAACTTTTTTTAGCTTGTTAGAAATATTCATCCATTGATTAGTTGCTATTGTTTCTGTCCCACCAATTTGATGTTGTAATTTTGTTTTCAAATTTTCAGGCTGTGATAAAACAGTTCAGTGGGACTGGTTATGAAAGCTCAGATGTAATGGTAATAGATGAGGTTGAGATGCAGAGACATCAGCAGCTAGAGAAACTGTACAGGTCCACTCGTGCAGGAAAGGTATATTTTAAATGTGACCAACAGCCATTTTGAAATTATACATTAACTTAAAACGATATATTCTTTCTGTCTTCGTTAAAAAAAAGCAAAGCACTCCTGTCGTGCTTTTCTAAGATGTTTAATATCTTTAAGGTTGGTGCCAGAAACTGATTTTCGCTGTATTTATTCTCAGGATTTTCAGAAAGAAGTTGTTAAAGCAGCAGAAGCATTCACAGCCATAGGGTATAAGCATATTGAAGCAGGTAGAAATTTGTTATTCGTTATCGGTGACATTGGATTTCTATGGGGAAATGTGTATTGGAGTGAATAACCTTAGCCTATGAAATTAGTTTCATAACTTCACTTAGTAAATGGAACCCATATGCCTTTGTAGTTGCACTTATTACTTGTAAACTTTTCGTGGTAGCCAGGAACCAAGTTGTCTGAGGACTGTAGCAGATATGGTGCGGAAAACACCAGTGACAAGATTTTAGCTAAGGGTGCATCTATATATGGTGATGCTCGTAAGCATGTAGAAAAGGAACAAGAAGACTTGAATAAGCTGTTATCTTCACAGGTTGACTTCTGAATATAGTTTTATATATGTTGTGCTTATGACATCATCATTGGGTTGTTTCTATCATTTGTTGTAATTCGTAAACAGTTCTTAAAGAATTAGTTACATTGTTGGATACATGATTCATCCATACACAGGCATGCTTGCACATACAACATTTTTATATAACTTTTTGGATGACAAAAGTCTTCTGTATTTTTGACGATTATTTCTCAACCATGGTTGCATTTTAGTCATCACTGGAGTATTGTAGCCATTTTGTGCTGTGATGCAGGACATGAATTCTTTCATGGATATTTTTTGAAGTATACATGTTTGTGGATTAGAATTATATTTTAGAATGGTATTGATTGAAGTATATTACACTTACCATTGAAGCTTTTGAGTAGCTTGCAACTTTAGATGGATGTTTTATACAATTAAATTTGTATACGTCGACTTCATTTTTTAAGATTGTAATTATAATAATATTATTATGAGTGAATTAAGATGGAGCGTGTAACTTATCCTTCACTGTTTTATTAGATTTTAGATCCGTTAAGAGCAATGATAGTTGGTGCTCCTTTGGAAGATGCTCGTCATCTAGCTCAACGTTATAGTCGAATGAGACAGGAAGCAGAGACACAGGTAAAATACGTTCCTATCTTATCATGCTTGATTTATTTGCCTTTTGCCAGCATATTAGTGACCTTAAGAAAACAACAGGCGGTTGAAGTTTCCAGAAGACAAGCACGAGTAAGAGAACTTCCAAATCCT
Organism: Malus sylvestris; assembly: GCF_916048215.2. Lineage (NCBI taxonomy): Eukaryota > Viridiplantae > Streptophyta > Magnoliopsida > Rosales > Rosaceae > Malus > Malus sylvestris. Next base: position 41,334,817 of record NC_062264.1, read on the forward strand.
GAAAATGTTGCAAAGCTGCAGGCAGCGGAAGCCAAGATGAAAGAATTAAAAGCAAACATGGCAGTTCTGGGTATTGAAGCTTCAGCTGCATTGGCTGCTGTGGAAGCACAGCAGCAAAGACTAACTTTCCAGAGGCTTGTTGCACTGGTAAGAACGCACATGATTTCAGATGATTAGTTTTTATGTTGAAATTTATAGTGATTCTACAGCTATATGCGTATGCACTGTTAAGGTTGAAGGAGAGAAGAATTATCATCTGAGAGTAGCTGCCATACTTGGTGAGGTTGAAGCTGAGGTCAGTTCCACTCAGGATTGTCTTTTAAAGAAAAGCATTTCCGATTTGATTATATATACTTATGTTATGGATTGGATTTTGTGGCAGTTGGTCTCAGAGAAACAACGGAAAGAGTCTGCTCCTCCTGTGATTCCACAAGAGAACGGCTCAGAGAAAACAATGTACTTCTTGGCTGAAGTATGCTACTTTTCTTATCCGGGATGCTGTATTTCTGATTGCTTAATCAAACTTAAAGTATTAAAAGAAACTTTATTTACCCTTTTATACAAAGATTAACACGGGAATACACAATAGGCTGCATATTGCAGGGGTCATATAATTGTAGAGAAAGTTAACAATTTAGGTTGGATAGAAAGAAGGGAGAGAGGAATTAACAGATAAGATAGTAAAAGATGAGATAAGTGTTCTTGGTTTTCTATTCTTAAAACTGTAGGCCTTAAATATCCAGTTTTGTGCCTGTTTTAGCCATTCTTGAACTGGCTCTATGACATATCATACTTCAAGTGCGTCAAAGATTCTGAACTTGTATGTTTTTACTCTTTCAGGCAACACATTCTTTCAGTGCTGCATCAGAGAAGGAACTAAGCTTGTCAGTAGGTGACTACGTTGTTGTGCGAAAGGTAATCTCCTCGACACCAGTCTTTAAAATGTTCATCAGCACACTGAAATATTGGTTGACATTTCGCTGCTCTGGATTAAACTCGCCAAATCTTAAGTTTTTCTTTGTTTGAATTAACGTGCCTAATGTTCTCTTGTTTGCTGTTCTGGAAAACTTTGTTATTCAGGTGAGTCCATCAGGATGGTCAGAAGGAGAGTGCAAAGGTAAAGGAGGATGGTTTCCGACAGCCTATGTGGAGAAACGCCAGCGGATTCCATCCAGCGATCTTGATGGTGAAGTTTACTGAGCCCTCCTCAACCATTCATCCCGGTAGTTTCCTTTGTAGGACTCTCGTCATGTACACAATAACAAAAGATTGTCTAGACATGATGTTTGGTTTTCTCATGTGCTCGTTTGGTGTCGTCCCATGATGTACTCAGGACGTGCGTGTGCATATTGTTTCGTACAAATTTTCCAGACAGAATGCTACATAAATATGTAATTTAATTGATTCCCCTTCATCAAAATTGCTCATCGTTTCAAAAAGGAGAGAATTGGTGCTTGTCAGTCCTAAACTCAAAACTCAAAACTAAAATGTGTGCCTCAGGTCTGTGATACCGAAAATTTACTCGAATTCTGCTTGTCCAACTTCTTTATGTGTTCGAGCTGGAATGAAGTGCCACCAAAGAAGCGTAAGCCCCGTCAGCGATATTCTTGAGGAAATCATGGCTTCCCTTCTCCGCAATCACGCCATTCTTCACCACCGCGATCGTGTCTGCTCCTTTGATCGTGCTAAGGCGGTGCGCGACTACAACGGTTGTTCTGTTCACCATAACCCTGTCCAATGCGTCTTGCACTTTGCGTTCGGACTCTGCATCCAGTGCGCTCGTAGCTTCATCAAGTAGAAGGATTTTCGGGTCCTTGAGTATAGCCCTCGCAATGGTGATTCTTTGCTTCTGACCTCCTGATAGCTGAACCCCTCGTTCGCCTACTGAGGTGTCGTAGCCTTGAGGCAATGAAGATATGACATTGTGCACGTTAGCTGCCGTGGTTGCTGCTATGATCTCTTCCTCGGTAACATCTCCTGGCTTGCCGTATGCAATGTTGGCACGAATGGACTCGTTGAAGAGAACTGGTTCTTGACCAACCAACCCTATCTGCTGCCTCAGCCAGTTTAGCTTGAACTTTTGGATTTCTACTCCGTCTAGCAGTACGCGACCTGAATCAGGATCATAGAATCTCTCTATGAGGGCTATTAGCGTCGACTTCCCGCTGCCACTCTCTCCAACCAAAGCAACAGTCTGCAGATGGAATTTTAAGCTAAGTATGCAATATATAACTCAAGGGAAGAGATTTCCGCACACCCTGTTTACTTTTTTGCCTTGATTCTCCTTTGATTTATTCGATTCAAATTCCAAAACAGCGGTGTTGCAGAAACCAGTTCTCGTAACTCAAATGCAAATAAATAAAACAGACACTCTCAAAACAAACTGGTGGTGGTAATTACCCTTCCGGAGGGCATCTTCAAACAAAGGTCTCTGGATATCTGCACATCTGGGCGCGTAGGATACTTAAAGCTGACACGCTCAAGCTCGATTTCTCCAATTAAATGTGATGGTGTCATGCCTTCATCGCTGCTCGAGTCAATCTTAGGCTTGCTGTCGAGAATTTGAAATATCGAAGCTGCTGAGTCCTTGGCTTTGTTGAAGTCAGGAGCCATGCTAGTAGATTGTGAGACCCCCATTGCAGACATTGTTACAGCGAAGAAAACCTGTGAAAAAAAATGAATTGTTAAGAGTTAGAGCAGAACAGCAAAAGCACTTTGTCGATGAAGTTAAGGAGCAAATTAAGAACAAGAACAGTGAAAATCTCACCATGAATACTTGTTCAAATGTAGCTTGACCATGTTTCACAAGAATAGCTCCAATATAGAAAACCAACGCATTTGTGCAGAACATTATGAAGAACGAAAAGCCAAAACCGAAACCACTTACTACTCCTAACCGTACTCCTTGTTTCAAGGGACCCTCACACTTCTTCTCGTATGCCTCCATCACCTTCTTCTCAGAACAAAATGATGCAACTGTTCGGATGCTACCAATCGCATCGTTTGCCACTTGACTGGCTTCTTCATACATAAGCTGCAGATATTCAAAACGTTACAAGCACATTCAGCAAATTTTTTGTTCGAAAAAATATAAAAATCTCGGGCAAGACTCTCACCTTGGCATCTGCACTAAACCCTTTAAGAAATTTTGCCTGAAGTGTTCCTTGCAGAATCATCACCGGCGAAATGGCTAAAACTATCAGCGCCAGTTTCCAGTTAGCTGTGAAGCCTATAATGAACCCTGCCATGATTGTTGCTATATTCTGCACAATCAACGCTAAGGCGTCACCAACAAGACTCTTAATAACCGAAGCATCTGTAGATAACCTTGCACCAATGGTGCCGCTGAAAGAACACAAGATTTCAGTTAGAACTTAAAATAAGAGTTCAAAGCTCGCCAAAATTACCATTTCAATTAACATACCTTGAATTTTCAGGGTCATCAAACCAACTGACTTGCTGGTGCACAACCTTCTGGAATGACAAGGCACGAATTCTCTCTACCAATTTACCACCGGCGACTCCAAAAAAAAAATTCTGCACAGGAATCACCAACAGACCTGTGCAAGCTAAACCTACATAAACTAATGCCCATTTTCTGCAATCCTGCCTAAGCTCATTGGGTGGTTCGTAGAAAATTCTTATGGCTTTCGTGAGTAGTAAGCCAAAGATGGGGAAAATTACTCCATGCCCTGTTGCAGCAATGGATCCTAGCAGCAAAACTGGAAGCTCAGGTTTGTAAAGGGCTGCCAGCCTTCGGATTGAAACAGTTTTGCGCTCTTTGGGATCAACCTTAGGTCTGTCATGATCGCCCTCGTGTTCTACTTCACTCTCTTGTATATCAATTGGACCTGGAATGCCAAAGCCAATAGTGAATGAGTGCCGGCTACCTGGTGAGCCTCTGCTTATAGACCTCCTCATTGATAATATCTGGTTCCCACAGCTGAGCATAGTCCTATCTATATCTAAGCTGGTATCCACTCTATTTGGATCAGAGGTTTGTGTTTTGTTGTCCACTTTCGATCCTTCTTGCAAGCGGATTAGTTGGCTGTAAGCCCCTTCTGGATCTTTGGTCAACTCATCATGAGTCCCTATAACCAATCCAATGGAAACGTTAGCTTGAGGATCTCAAGTGTGTCAAAAATTGAGAATGATAGCATAGGCACGCGTGTTGTCCTTACCTTTTTCCACAATTTTGCCTCTGTGCACCACTGCTATGCAGTCAGCATTCCTAATAGTTTTCAACCGATGCGCAACAACTATGGTTGTGCAATTTGACATCAAGTTCACCAATGCATCTTGAACAATCTTTTCGGACTCAGCATCCAGCGCGCTTGTTGCTTCATCAAGAAGAAGAATTCTCGGGTTCTTTAGAATGGCTCTTGCAATTGCAATTCTCTGCTTTTGTCCACCGGATAGAGATGTCCCGTGCTCACCTACCATTGTGTCGATTCCCTGTAAAGAAACGCAGGATTTCATATTACAGATACCAATCTCCGAAAAAAAAATGTCAAAGCAGAATTTTTTAAGAACATGAAAACTTTAAAAAGTCGGTTTACCTGGGGTAGCTTATCAATGAATTTTGCAGCATTTGCAAGCTCAGTTGCTCTTCTAATCTCCTCATCAGTTGCATCATCCTTCCCATATGATATGTTCTCCCTTATAGTGGTGGTAAAGAGGTTTGGTTCCTCCTGACTAACCAGCCCGATCTTCTCCCTTATCGCTTTAAGCTGAAACTTCTTTAAGTCCACGCCATCTATAAGTACTTCACCGGCTTCTGGATCATAAAACCTTTCTACTAGCCCAATCACTGTCGACTTCCCGCTTCCACTCTCCCCGACCAAAGCGGTGGTTGTGCCACTTGGAACATATAATGAGAACCCACCAAAGATCGGTACGGCTGGTCTGGCAGGGTACCTGAAATACACGTCTTTGAGTTCGACATCACCTTTGACATATTCCAATAGAATTCCACTTGTGTCATAGGGATCGATAGTTGGATTTCGGCTGATGGTCTCAAACATTTTATATGCAGCAGCTTTCCCTGATGCAAATGCATTCAAAGACGGTGATGCCTGACCAAGTGACCTAATCCAACAAACCACAATCAAAATGTTTCAGAAAGTGAAAATGTCATCATCTTAATTCACAAAAAACATTATGAAAACTAGTTAAGCATGCACATTGAACATGGTTTTATACAATGCACAATATATCATGCCATTACCGAATCAGAAAACCAGTATATATACTTACTGTCCACCAATCATGAGTGCAAATATAACATTTATGACTTGGCCTCCATTGTATCCTCGCTTGATGATCAATTGGGCTCCATACCATACCGCAAGCGCGTATGAGCTGAAGATGACAAGCATTAATATTCCAAGTCCAAGCCCTGTGACTAGCCTTTGATGAACCATAGTATTGTAGGCAACTTTTAGCTTCTGGTTGTACTTTTCAATTGCTTGCTTCTCCCCAGTGAAAGATGCAACCTGAAACACATTTTTTTTGTTTTTCAAAAATCAATTGATTAAGATATCATGCAATTAGTTATGAACTCTGAAGAGTTAAATTAAGGAGGTTTAGCATCAAGGCCTTACTGTTCTAATGGAACCAACTGTTTGTTCTACTATATTGCCAGCTTCTGCATAAGCAGACTGTCCGCAAGACGACATTTTCGACATGATAATAGCCATGATTGCACCAGCAATGACAATAGCAGGAATGGTTGCTAGCAATACAACGGTGAGGCGCCACCCTTTGACAAAAGCAATCACAAAACCACCAAGAAAAGTTGAACAAAGTTGGATAAACTTCCCCACCTGCCACAAATTAACAAACCCCTCATTATATGTACATACATACATATGTGTGAAGTTGAAGACCAAATGAAACCATAAGACTTCTTCACAAACAAACCATTCAAAACTCCCTTCCATTGTCATAAGTACTTAAAAGTACCGTCTTGGAAAGAAAAATAAACCCGTGGACTCAACTATTATTACGCCATCGCACTACAGATGACGGGTTTTCCTCTAAAGTTTGTTTTTTTTAAAAATGTTTTCACTAACATTGTAAGGTGTCGACGGGAATGATAGGAGCATATTTATGCACCTTAGTTAGCTAGTTCTTATGCATCTTTGTTATGTTTTCTTCGTTAGAGTAGTCTTTTAAGCTACTTTCATGTGTTTTCAGGTTTAAAGGACATATTACATGAAATGATGCAAGTTGGAGCTTTTGGAGCAAAATATGAGCTTGGATTGAAAAGGACATGCTTGGAACACAAGGTTGGGATGGAATTGAAGAGTTGAAGATTTGAGGTTTCCTACTTGAAGTAGGAAAGCTAAGCCTAAAAGTTTCCATTTTGGGTTGATCTTTCCTAAATTGGAATTGGCAACCAAAGTTTCTAAAGTTGGAAGTTTCTATTCTTGGAGGTTTCCATTTTCGTGAATTTCTATTCTCGGCTTTGGGCTTTTGGATGACCCATCCTTACTTCTTGGACCTATGTCGCACCTAAACCCTAACCCTAGCCACTTAATCAGCCGCACCTAGGCCTTGTTCACATGCAAAAATCTGATTATTTACCCTAAGCCCATGCCGCACCTTTCCATCCTAGAAGCCCTATTTTACAAACCTTAACCCTAGCCCATTGTCTAACCTGATTTCTTTAGGGTTTAGGTGCCTATATATATGTGTTTTACATCCTTTGGCCGAACATCCACCCTCTACACAATTCAGAAATTCGTCCAACCTTATTTCCCCACCTTGCCGCAGCCATCATCACCCTTAGAACCCCTAGCCGCCACTCCTCCATACAAACCAGCCACTCCCCACTCCTTGCCGCAACCAGTCCACACCTCTAGCCACCATTATACACCTCCATACACCATCCATACCCCTTGCCGCACCACCATATCATCCTAACTCCATTCCTACACCAAAATCACATCCAAAATCACCCTAAACCCTCTCTGCCGCAGCAAGGAGAAGAAGAAAGAGGAGCTTGAAGTCAGAAATTCAAAGTGGAATTCTTGGGCGTTTTAGGTGTAATCTTTCTTATGTCTTCGATGTTTCAATTCAATAAACTTTGTGTTGTGAGTATGAGGAACTAAACCCCCTTAGTTGGGGGGTAATTCGAAACCATGTATATGCTTGCAATATGATTTGATTACATTCAGTTGTGGATTCAATTCGTTCATCTATTTGATTGATGACTTATTTGTGTATGTTGATTGAGAGTGCACGCTTAGTTTTCATGCATGAATATGATGCTAGATTATGAGGGAGTTTCACCTAATAGTTACAATCTTATAATCACAAGTAGTGAAGGTCGCTTGAAAACGATCACGTTGAATGAATTCTTAGCATAAGTTTCATGCAATTCATAGTAACGAATGCTTCGTCAATGCTTATGTTTTTCATAGAACTTAATGATTCTTGCTTGTTTCTCTATTATGCAATTCATGTAGGGAACTTGTAGGGAATGTTTTGGGTTGTCGTATGCAATCATCCAACTTAATAACTTGTGGAAAAACTAAGGATTAATTAGTGCAATTCACGGTTAATTTGGGGCGTTGAATATTTATAATTTATTGGAAGAACAACTGAAAATCGTTTTGTTTGCAAGTGTGACATGTGTGGAGAAGAACCTCCTAACTAGCCTTTTATCCATCCTTTTCATCCAAAAACGTTTTACAATCTGCTTAGTTTTAAGTTTCTGTTTTGTTTTCAATTTTCGTCCAAAACAAATCCCCCTTTATTTTGAAGTCTTAGATTAGTTAGAAAGTGTTTTGATTTGTGTTTCTAAGTGTTTTGATTCAAGTTTTCACCCAAATTCGTCCAAGTTCTTGTTAGGTTCTCAAAACTGCCCAGAAAGTGGTTTTTAGGCAGTTTTGAGTCATTAGGTTGCTGTTTTGAGTTTTAGGTTTGTTTAAGTGTTTTAACCTTTAGTTTTGCATTCTTTGAGTCTAGTTTAGTGTTTTAAACTTTGTTTTTGAGTTTTTAAGTCAGTTTCCAAGTGTTTAGCAATCCCTCCTAATCCCCGGTTTAGAACGATCCCTACTTACATCTTTGCTACAATTTGACAAAAAGAGGGTTTAATTTGTGTGCTTATCTATTTCGCATCAAATTTTTGGCGTCGTTGCCGGGGATTAGCAATTTTGCTAATCCCTTGGATTGTTTTTGTTTCTTTTATTTCACTTTGTTTCTGACTTTGTTTAAGTTTCTGACCTAATTTTGTTTCTTGTTTCTTAGGTACTAATGTATGACTAGAAGCTCTCAACCGATTCGTGCAAACATCTTGGATTTTGACGACGATTTTGAGAGGAAGTTAAGAAGAGCTAGAAACCAGCAAGAACACCATCCACCCAATTCCGAATCTGACCTTGAAGAAAACGTACAACAAGAGGAGGAGGAAGCCACGTCAGGGATATTTGAAGAAGTCCAAGGCATGGCCATGGACAATCGTACACTCAAGGAGCTTTCCGCCTCGGGTTTGGATAATGCCGCACCCTTGTGCATCCAATACCCCGTGGCTGCCCAAGGTAAGACAGACGAGTTTGAATTAAAGTCAAGTTTGCTTCATCATATTCCTAAATACCATGGCTTGTCCATGGAAGATCCTAACAAACATTTGAAAGAATTTGAAGTAGTTTGCTCTAGTACGACTCCCGTCAATGTTGACGGAAATATCTTGAAGATGAAGGCTTTTCCATTCTCTTTGATGGATAAAGCCAAGGATTGGTTATACGAGTTAGCTCCCGGCACTGTCACTTCTTGGGAGAGTATGAAGAGAGCGTTCTTGGAGAAGTTCTTTCCAACTTCTCGCATCACCCTCCTACGCAAAAAGATAAGCGGAATTCAGCAAGAAGAAGGTGAGTCTTTTCCTACATATTATGAACGATTTAAATCACTTGTTGCTTCTTGTCCACAGCATCAGATGAAGGAGGAATTGCTCTTGCAATATTTCTACGAGGGCCTCCTACCTCTAGAACGTCAAATGCTTGATGCTTCGGCGGGGGGAGCATTGGTGGATAAAACACCCATGGCTGCCAAGGTCTTGATTGCTAATAGAGCGTTGAACGCTCAACAGTACGAGGGTGTAGGCCAAAGAGGACCCTCACGGCACCAAGTACATGAGGTAAGTGCGACTTCCGATCTTCATTCACAATTGGCTAATCTTACTTTTATTGTTTCACAGATGGCCGAGGGAATGAAGATGCAAGGACATGTGGTATGTGGCGTATGTTCTATCCAAGGACATGTCTCCGAAAAATGTCCTCAACTCATCGAGAATGGCGGATGGGAGAGTGCGAATGCCATTGGGTTTCAAAGCCAAAATCAGTCAAGACACGATCCATACTCCAACACGTATAATCCGGGGTGGCGAGACCACCCAAATTTCAAGTGGAGGGATCCCCAACAACCTCAAAACCAAGGAGGCTTTAGGCAACAACCCCCGGGGTTCTTTCCCAAAACCTACGGCCCACCCCAAAATCAAGCCCAATCCGGCCCAAGTGCCTCAGGTACGTCTCTTGACAATGATGCACTTCTTAAGATACTAACTAAGTTATCTAATGGGCAGGAAGATCAAGCTAAGGCTATGCAAAACCAAGATAAAAGGGTGGATCAACTTGAGAAACAAATTGGGTAGATTGCCGAGTTTGTAGGTAAGTTTCGAGATCCCGGACAACTTCCTAGTGTCACCATTCCAAATCCGAAGGGAGGTTTCGAAAGTGCAAAAGCAATCACCCTAAGAAGTGGTAAGGAAGTTGGGGCAGGTCCTACATCAAAAACAGGTCATAACGAGGATGAAATTTTGCAAATGGAAGAGGAGGAATCAAGGTTGCCCACGGCAAAGGTGGTTCCACCTTTGCCGCAAGCTCCTAGCATCCCAAATCTGCCCAATTCGTCCCACAAAGGTAAGAATGTGTCCAATTCAGTTCATACTAATGTTTTCCCTTCAAATGTGCCTTTTCCTAGTAGGTTCATGCAAACGAAGAAAGAAGAGGCAGAAAAGGATATCCTTGAAACCTTTCGGAAAGTTCAAGTTAACATACCTTTGTTAGATGCAATCAAACAAGTTCCAAGGTATGCTAAGTTCTTGAAAGAGTTGTGTACTACTAGGAAGAGGATGTCGACTAAGGAAGTGGTAAAGGTAGGTGAGAATGTGTCCGCCATCTTGCAACGCAAACTACCTCCCAAATGCAAAGATCCAGGTAGCTTTAGCATTCCTTGTGTCATTGGGAACACTAGATTTGAATCTGCCATGCTTGATTTAGGTGCTTCTATAAATGTTATGCCATATTCCATTTATGCATCTATGAACTTAGGAGCGTTGAAAAATGATGGGGTAATAATACAATTGGCCGATAGATCTAACGCCTATCCAAAGGGAGTTTTGGAAGATGTTCTTGTGCAGGTTAATCATTTAGTTTTCCCGGCGGATTTCTATGTCCTTGAAATGGATGAATCGGACCATGCTCATTCGCTGCCCATTCTACTTGGAAGGCCATTCATGAAGACGGCCCGGACGAAGATTGACGTGTATAGTGGAACTTTGTCCATGGAATTCGATGGGGAAGTTGTTAATTTTAATCTTTCTGATTCCATTAAATACCCTAGTGAGGACCATTCATGCTTTTCTATTGATATAATTGACTCTTTAGCGCAGGGATATCTCAACGATTTGAATGACGATGCGCTTGAGAAAATCATTACACGAGGCATGGAACTCAAAACCAAGGGGGCAGATTCTAGTGTAACCCACGGCATACATGGACTAGGCCATGCCGTGCACCCTAGTGAAGAACTAATTGAAGTTGTGGCTGCCCTTGAGTCCTCACCTAAGCTTGATGGTAAGTATACTACCCGTGAGTCCATTCCCATTTCGACTAACAAATTGCTTCCATCCATAATTCAGGCACCTATCCTTGAACTCAAGCCTTTGCCAAGCCATTTGAAGTACATTTTTTTGGGAGAAAATGAAACACTACCTGCCATCATTTCCTCCTCCCTCACGGCACAAGAGGAGGAGAAATTGCTTCGAGTTTTGAAGGAGTTCAAATCTGCCCTAGGTTGGACATTGGCCGACATCAAAGGTATAAGCCCTACAACTTGTATGCATCACATATTTCTTGAGGAGGGGGCCAAACCAACTAGAGAGGCTCAACGCCGTCTTAACCCTCCAATGATGGAAGTAGTGAAGAAGGAGATCATAAAGCTTCTAGATTGTGGGGTTATCTATCCAATCTCGGATAGTAAGTGGGTTTCGCCCGTTCAATGCGTGCCAAAGAAATCCGGAGTGACGGTGGTAGCTAATGCCGAGAATGAGCTTGTCCCTCAACGTATTCAAACCGGTTGGAGGGTGTGCATTGACTATAGGAAGCTAAACACCACCACGAGGAAGGACCATTTCCCATTGCCGTTCATTGACCAAATGCTTGAGAGGTTAGCGGGTTATGCTTTTTATTGTTTTCTTGATGGTTATTCTGGTTATAATCAAATTGTCATTTCACCCGAGGACCAAGAAAAAACCACTTTTACATGCCCGTTAGGTACCTTTGCATATCGTCGCATGCCTTTTGGTTTATGTAATGCACCTGCTACATTTCAAAGATGCATGATGAGCATATTTTCTGATCACGTAGAAAAGATAATTGAAGTGTTTATGGATGATTTTAGCGTATTTGGTGATTCGTTTGATAGCTGCTTGCATAATCTAAGTTTGATCTTAAAACGTTGCGTTGAAACTAACCTTGTTCTTAATTGGGAAAAGTGTCATTTTATGGTTAAACAAGGCATCATTTTAGGTCATATAATCTCTGAAAAGGGTATTGAGGTTGATAAGTCGAAAATAGATCTTGTACGTCACTTACCCTCTCCGACTTCGGTTAGAGAGGTTCGTTCGTTTCTTGGCCATGCAGGATTTTATCGTAGGTTTATCAAAGATTTCTCGAAGATAGCACAACCTCTTTGCCGACTCCTACAGAAGGAAGTGGCGTTTGAATTCACCAAGGAGTGCACGGCATCATTCAACCAACTCAAGGAGTTGTTGACCACGGCACCCATCATTGTTCCACCGGATTGGAGTCTACCTTTCGAGCTCATGTGTGATGCGTCCGACTATGCTTTAGGAGCTGTTTTAGGACAAAGAAAGGACAAGAGGCCGCATGTCATTTACTACGCCTCCCGGACGTTGAACGATGCACAATTGAACTACTCCACTGCGGAAAAAGAACTCCTTGCCGTTGTCTTTGCTTTAGATAAATTTCGATCATATCTAATTGGAACTAAAGTAATTGTTTTCACTGATCATGCAGCTCCGAAGTACTTGCTCACCAAAAAGGAGGCCAAGCCACGGCTTATTCGATGGATATTGCTACTTCAAGAGTTCGACATAGAGATTCGGGACAAGAAGGGAAGTGAAAACGTGGTGGCTGACCACCTAAGCCGAATGGTGCATAATGAGGAGTCTTTGCCGATTTTGGAGACATTCCTCGATGAACAATTGCTGTCCATTAAGGTTAGTGCACCTTGGTATGCCGATATTGTTAATTTTTTGGTGTCAAAACGTATTCCAAGTGAGTTCACTAGGCACCAACGTGATAAACTTAGGCATGATGCACAGTTTTATGTGTGGGATGATCCGTACTTATGGAAATTTTACCCCGATCAGATTATACGTCGTTGTGTGCACGATTCTGAATGTCATTCAATTTTGAGTTTTTGTCACACATATGCATGTGGATGGCACTTTGGAACACAACGCACAGCGCTTAAGGTGTTACAATGTGGATTTTATTGGCCTAGTATTTTCAAAGATGCTAAAACTTTTTGCTTAACATGTGATAAATGCCAACGAATGGGTGGTATTAGTGCTAGGGACCAAATGCCGCAGGTTTCTATCCTAAATGTTGAAATTTTTGATGTTTGGGGTATTGATTTTATGGGTCCTTTTCCTTCTTCGTATGGTTTTACATATATTTTGCTTACGGTTGATTATGTGTCGAAGTGGGTGGAAGCAAAGGCCACCCGAACTAATGATTCTAAAGTGGTTGCAGATTTTATTAGAACTAACATTTTTGCGAGGTTCGGAATGCCACGAGTGATCATTAGTGACGGAGGGTCACACTTTTGCAATCGGACCATTGAAGCGTTATTGAGGAAATACAGTGTCACCCATAAGGTTTCTACACCTTACCATCCTCAAACGAATGGCCAAGCCGAGGTTTCCAACCGAGAGATCAAGCAAATACTTGAGAAGACCGTTGGGCCAACACGGAAGGATTGGAGCTTACGGTTAGATGATGCACTTTGGGCGTATCGTACGGCGTACAAAACCCCCATTGGGATGTCCCCCTTCCGACTTGTCTATGGCAAGGCGTGCCATCTTCCTGTTGAATTGGAGCACAAAGCACTTTGGGCCATCAAGAAGTTTAACATGAACCTCGAGGAAGCAGGAAGTCAAAGGAGATTGCAATTGAATGAGCTTGATGAGATACGGCACGAGGCGTACGATAATGCAAGCATTTACAAACAAAAGACCAAAGCTTTCCATGACAACATGATCCGTGGGAAATCATTCTCAATTGGGCAGAAAGTGCTATTGTTCAATTCCCGTTTACGTTTGTTTCCCGGTAAGTTACGTTCTAAGTGGATTGGACCGTTTGTTATTACTAACATATCTTCTTATGGTGCCATCCAGATTCAAAGTCTCAAAACAGGTCATGAATTCCAAGTGAACGGACACCGTTTGAAGCCATATTATGAGAACTTTGTTGAACAAACCGTGGATGATATTTCTTTGGGTGCCGTGGGCACAAATGGAGAATGAATGGGCTTTTCGTCCGGCTGTACGACGGTAAAGAAAGCGCTACTTGGGAGGCAACCCATGCAATTCAACAAAGGAAGACCAAGGACTTACTCCAATTCCAGATTTGCGTTCCTAAACTCTTCACTTTGTTATTTATTTCGAATCTGCCTATTTAGTTGTTTTAGTTGCTGTTTGTGTGTTTCTTTTTGTTTAGTGTGATTTTATGCTTGAAACATTGAGGACAATGTTTGATTTAAGTGTGGGGGGGGGGGGGGGTAACTAAGTGTTTTAGATGCAAATTCGTGGGATTTTATCACCCTTAACTTGGATACTTGTTCCTTGCTGTTTTTAAGTGTTTTTAAGCAGTTTTGATGTGTTTTAGTGTGTTTTGATGCAAAAATCCGAAAATCACATAAAAATTTGAAAAATTTGTTTTAAAAAATCCAAAAAGAGTTGTTTTTGTGTGTTTGTTGTGTCTTAGGGTACCTTCCAACACAATGACGAGGATTTGGTTTTTAATTGCATGACTGTTAAAGAGAGTGATTAACATGGATGAAAGTTTGATTTACTCTTTGTTTATGCTTGGTTGTGGTTATAACTTATGAATTCACATGCAATCATAAAAGAAAAAAAAATCAGTTTTTGTAACATGCTTGAAGGAAGGAACTCAAACTAACGCTACAACCTCGTGAGACTTGAGCCTAAACGTTTATTTGGAGAGTTAAAATCTGTGCATTCTTTGTTTTCTAAGTCGTTGCATGATCTCATTATTCCTTGCTTGGTTACTATTTAGAAGGCGTTTCATCATTTAGTTCCAAATGCTAGAACTCATGCCCATTTCATTCAAAGCATGTTATTGATTTGCATAACACATATTCAAGATGAAGTTGTGTAGTGACCACCACCTTAGCCAAAAAGCCATGAATCCCCTATGTCATTATGTTTTGTAGGTTTTAACCCCATTGAGCCTTGTTTAGCCTTTTCTTTGTTAACCCACATTAACCTCACCTAGCCTAGTTTAGGACCATCCATACCCTTGTTCTTAAAGCCTAGTAATGCATGATTCGAATTGAATTCCTTTTGATTTATGTTGGCAGAAAACAAGTGTGGGGGAAGTATTTCTTTTGGTGATTTTGTGTGCCATAGGCACGTGTGGAAAGAAAAGAAAAGAAAAGAAAAAAAAAAAATTCGTGGAAAAAGAAAAAATGAAGAAAAAGTGTGAAAAGTATGAAAAAAAAGAGTGAAAAGATGTGAAAAAGAGTTTCAAAGTATTGTTTGTTGAAGTAAGGGTCCAAAACAATGAATTCGGCCCTAAAGAGTTGTCTAAATCTTTCCCTTGTGTTTTAAAGTTAATTTCTGCAATCTAAGTGAATTCTAAGTCTCAATTTCATTACTTTGCTTACTATCGCTTGAAGAACGTTTGTTGTCCTTATCCTTTCCTTGTTAACCAACACCCCAAGCCCCATTACAACCCTTAACTTCTATCTTGAGTGTTATGTGTTTCAATTTGTGGAGTTTGAATTTGGTATGAGCATATGGTGTCACTGGTTCTCGCATCTAAGTAATAGCATTCCATTCATGAGATCATATCTAAACATGCTTCTTAAACTCTAGAAATTGCGTTCTTTGGGAAACATATATATGAGCGTTCGTTTTCATATCTACATCAATCTTCTCACATATGACTAGTATAGGGAGTGTAGTTAGAAAATCTGAGTGAAAATAGAGTGTGTATCTTGTAAGGAATTGAGGGAATTCTCTAAGGCATGTTACTACATTCAAAGCATTGTTTTAATTGATTACTTGTCAACTAGTAAGTAGTGGCTTTAATTAAGTATGTGCTTGTGTAAAGATGACTCAAATCTGTGGGGATTACAATCTTTAACATGTCATGTGCATTGGAAATCCCTGAGGCAAACGTTGGAAGGTTTAGGTTTTGTTTTGGTTAGTTGGTTTCGTTTTGTTTCCTTTCTTTTGTTTGTTTTGCTCGAGGACTAGCAAAAACTAAGTGTGGGGGAATTTGATAGGAGCATATTTATGCGCCTTAGTTAGCTAGTTCTTATGCATCTTTGTTATGTTTTCTTCGTTAGAGTAGTCTTTTAAGCTACTTTCATGTGTTTTCAGGTTTAAAGGACATATTACATGAAATGATGCAAGTTGGAGCTTTTGGAGCAAAATATGAGCTTTGATTGAAAAGGACATGCTTGGAACACAAGGTTGGGATGGAATTGAAGAGTTGAAGATTTGAGGTTTCCTACTTGAAGTAGGAAAGCTAAGCCTAAAAGTTTCCATTTTGGGTTGATCTTTCCTAAATTGGAATTGGCAACCAAAGTTTCTAAAGTTGGAAGTTTCTATTCTTGGAGGTTTCCATTTTCGTGAATTTCTATTCTCGGCTTTGGGCTTTTGGATGACCCATCCTTACTTCTTGGACCTATGTCGCACCTAAACCCTAACCCTAGCCACTTAATCAGCCGCACCTAGGCCTTGTTCACATGCAAAAATCTGATTATTTACCCTAAGCCCATGCCGCACCTTTCCATCCTAGAAGCCCTATTTTACAAACCTTAACCCTAGCCCATTGTCTAACCTGATTTCTTTAGGGTTTAGGTGCCTATATATATGTGTTTTACATCCTTTGGCCGAACATCCACCCTCTACACAATTCAGAAATTCGTCCAACCTTATTTCCCCACCTTGCCGCAGCCATCATCACCCTTAGAACCCCTAGCCGCCACTCCTCCATACAAACCAGCCACTCCCCACTCCTTGCCGCAACCAGTCCACACCTCTAGCCACCATTATACACCTCCATACACCATCCATACCCCTTGCCGCACCACCATATCATCCTAACTCCATTCCTACACCAAAATCACATCCAAAATCACCCTAAACCCTTTCTGCCGCAGCAAGGAGAAGAAGAAAGAGGAGCTTGGAGTTAGAAATTCAAAGTGGAATTCTTGGGCGTTTTAGGTGTAATCTTTCTTATGTCTTCGATGTTTCAATTCAATAAACTTTGTGTTGTGAGTATAAGGAACTAAACCCCCTTAGTTGGGGGGTAATTCGAAACCATGTATATGCTTGCAATATGATTTGATTACATTCAGTTGTGGATTCAATTCGTTCATCTATTTGATTGATGACTTATTTGTGTATGTTGATTGAGAGTGCACGCTTAGTTTTCATGCATGAATATGATGCTAGATTATGAGGGAGTTTCACCTAATAGTTACAATCTTATAATCACAAGTAGTGAAGGTCGCTTGAAAACGATCGCGTTGAATGAATTCTTAGCATAAGTTTCATGCAATTCATAGTAACGAATGCTTCGTCAATGCTTATGTTTTTCATAGAACTTAATGATTCTTGCTTGTTTCTCTATTATGCAATTCATGTAGGGAACTTGTAGGGAATGTTTTGGGTTGTCGTATGCAATCATCCAACTTAATAACTTGTGGAAAAACTAAGGATTAATTAGTGCAATTCACGGTTAATTTGGGGCGTTGAATATTTATAATTTATTGGAAGAACAACTGAAAATCGTTTTGTTTGCAAGTGTGACATGTGTGGAGAAGAACCTCCTAACTAGCCTTTTATCCATCCTTTTCACCCAAAAACGTTTTACAATCTGCTTAGTTTTAAGTTTCTGTTTTGTTTTCAATTTTCGTCCAAAACAAATCCCCCTTTATTTTGAAGTCTTAGATTAGTTAGAAAGTGTTTTGATTTGTGTTTCTAAGTGTTTTGATTCAAGTTTTCACCCAAATTCGTCCAAGTTCTTGTTAGGTTCTCAAAACTGCCCAAAAAGTGGTTTAGGCAGTTTTGAGTCATTAGGTTGCTGTTTTGAGTTTTAGGTTTGTTTAAGTGTTTTAACCTTTAGTTTTGCATTCTTTGAGTCTAGTTTAGTGTTTTAAACTTTGTTTTTGAGTTTTTAAGTCAGTTTCCAAGTGTTTAGCAATCCCTCCTAATCCCCGGTTTAGAACGATCCCTACTTACATCTTTGCTACAATTTGACAAAAAGAGGGTTTAATTTGTGTGCTTATCTATTTCGCATCAGGGAAACAAACTAACACTTTTCAGTATTAATTAGAAGTTAAGCCAAAAACAAGGTAGCTTAATTAGTAAGTTAATTACCTTTTCCCCCATGGCTGATTGAATAAGAATGGTGTCCCCAGACATCCTGCCAATGATCTCTCCAGTGCTAGTTTCAGTGTCAAAGAAGGCAATGTCCTGCCTTAGGATTGCCTTCATGTACTTGCCTCTTATTCTAGCGGCCTGCCTTTCTCCTGTCACCATCCAACATGCCACCTCTACAAATTCACAGAAACCCAATTAACAAAGTAAATAAATTTATGAGATAATGAAACCCAATTAACAAAGTAATTAAATTTATGAAATAATTAACAGAAATAAGAAGAAAAATAGAAGAAAATAATTTAGGATCATTGAGGCTTACGTAGAAGTGCTGCAGCTCCAGTGCCAATGGCCAAGGACAAAAATTGTAGAGACACCTGCAAAAAATGGTTCAGAAAAAAATGACTCGGAATGAAGTACATGCATGCGAAGTAACCCAGAAAAAGCGTTTTTTGGTTGAAAAACATATTTTTTGTTTTACGGTTAAAAAAAAAAGAAAAAAAAAAGAAAAAATGAAGATGGATAAAAGAATAGGGTTCTTCTGAAACTCTTCCAAGAAACGCAAGGAAAGCTGTAGACTCTTTGAATTCTAAAGGTTTTCGGTGTTTCTTAAAACCAGTTAGAGAAATAAATGTATAAGTTTCCAAGATTTCTTGATTAAATAGAGTCCATATAATTAACATGTTCGTTAAATGATCACATTACCATAACCAATCAAAGAACCCAGAAAACTCAGAAACCATGATCAAACAAAAAAGCCCAGAAAATTCAGAAACCAAAAATCTGTTGTATTCGGAAGAAAAGAAGAAATGAAAGCCAGAAAACCAAGAATCTTGACGTGCTTGTAAATTTGTAATCAAGAACATGAATACATGTAAGTATATGTATTTGTACCTTAGAGACCATGGGAACGATATGACCAGGATCGGTGGAACCAAAGGTGTTGATAAGATTGCCAAACACAAGAGTCATGACCGGCGGCGACAGTCCATTCCCCACGGCACATATCGTTCCAACGATCATCAACGCCACGTCCAAACGGTCTGCAAACGAGAAGAGCTTAAAGAAGGCGACTTCCTCCTTTTCTTGAACTGCTTTCGTACCCATTATTATTATTAACTTCTGCGTTTCCATCTCCTCCTCCTTTTCCTCCTTCCATGGCTGTTGCTCGCATTCGAAGAAGACGCTCTCTCTCACTCTCACTCTCACTCTCCTCTCTTTCTAGGGCTTTCTCTCTCTCTCTCTCTCTCTCTCTCTCTCTCTCTCTCTCTCTCTAGGGCTCTCTCTCTCCAGAGCAGATGATCGATCTCTTTTGTTGTTGTTTGATGAGTTGAATGGTGCAGGAAAACAAGTGAGATATCAACTCTTTTGGTATGGTGTGAGATGGAAATGGAAGAGGAGTTTGTGTACAACTTCGACAAGTAGTGGTTGGTTAGAGAAGTATTCGGCGTTTGGCTGCAACATATATTTCATCAGAGTCCTACTAATCAGCTATTACGTTGAGTTATCGCAAGTCCTACTTACTAATCAGCTACTACGTTGAGTTATCGCAAGTCCTACTTACTAATCAGCTACTACGTTGAGTTATCGCATCCTCACTGTATGGCTACTTGGTGAGAAAGAAAAGGCCGGAGAGTGGCGAGAAAGAAAAGGCCGGAGAGTGGTGAGAAAGAAAAGGCCGGAAGAAAGGGACGGAATGCATGCATGGAAAAGCAACAGAAAAGTATCTGCCTTTGATAAATGTTACCAGATAATGAGAAATCTGCGTTATTAATTTGAGAAAACTTCATTTTAATCCCTAAATAATATTGCTTTTTCAATAATACCGTATGTAAGATTAAAAACTAAAAATAGTCCTCCATGTCAGATTATAGTATTCCATGTCACATTTAATCATTTTTAATAAATTTATTGCATTTTTAGTTTCCCTATTTACCCTTAGTACTCTCTTAAAACCAATTAGAGAAACAAATATATAATTAATTTTTCAAGAATGCTTAATTAACTAGATCCATAATTAACATGTTTGTTATAACATAAATCTCCATGTGTTATTCCAATCAAAGAACCCAAAAAACTCAGAAACCATGATCAAACAAAAAAAGCCATAAAACTTACAAACCAAAAATCTCGTTGTATTCGGAAGAAAGAAGAAAAAAGGGGCTTTTAGATGCCAAATTGACAATGAATCCAGAGATAAATGAAAAAAAAATACAGATTGAGAAAATAGAATGTGAAATCACAACTTAATTGACCATACCAAATTAATCGGACATACACTATATAGTACCTAACCGACCATACCGAATGGATAAGACCTAATTGATAGTATCTAAATAATTAAGGTGCATTCATATAGGTACTATGATTTAGGTGCATTCATATAGGTACCATGATTTAGGTGCATTCATATAAGTACCATGGTTTAGGTGCATTCATATGAGTACCATGGTTTAGGTGCATTTGACTTAGTACTATGATTTATGTGCATTCGACTAGGTTATATGATTTAAGCACATTAGGACATGGTTTAAGTGCATTCGATTATGTAAAATATATGATTAGACTATTTATATTTCCTCTATGCTTTGAATGGTGATAATGAATAATTTGAATCAGATATTTGTTAATTCTTGTAACGTATCACTAATATTTTTTTGAATTATGTTTATCATTTTAGAAAGTCAGACAATAATCAATGTCAAAAAATATGGAGCTAATTAAAATCAAATATTTAATAGGGGCATTATAGGAACAAAAAAAACACAATAAATATTTCAAAACAAGAAAATATAAATTTTAATATTTATGGTGACATGGAAATTTAGTCAAAGGACTATAATGAATATATAATCTAACATAAGGTTTTAATTGAATTTCAATCTTTATCAAGGATTAAAATGGAGAAACCCCTTAATAATGTGGATTCTTAACAACGCAGATTGTCCTTATAAAACTAGATAAATCTAAAATAATTAAGACATTCATTTATAGTGAATAAAATAAACGAATATGGTTCTTAAAAAATATTCTAATTTATTTCAACTGTCATACGACTTCCGGTTTGGTGATTGTTGGCAGAGTTGATATAGAAATACATTATCGAATGGTCTCCACAAAAACGTACGTAAAAACAAAAAATAAACATTTCGTTAGGACATAAACAATTACATCCTTTGATAATAAAGAAAGCAACACGAATGATTCTTCTTTAATCGAAACACTAAAGCCTGAATCCCTTAGAAATATTATAGCAACTTGAGTCACATGCTTCTTCCAGTTAGCAACACCTAGTGTGATGATGAAGAAAGCAACACGATTGTGTATTCTTCAATCGAAACATCAACCCTGAATTAAAAATAGCATAGCAACTAGAGCTACAAATTTACAGTTAGCAACGGTTAGTGTGATGTAACTCAAATACAATCTCAATACTATGTTTGCTACATATTGAATAAATAAGAAACGAATTTGAACAATATTGCTGCTAACATATTGTGACAAAATCAATTTAAAAAGATAAATTAAGACTAAATAAGAGCAATTCAATTAATAAGCCTTACTCAATAGAGAAAGCAAAGCCAAACCGGCAAAACCCAAAACTCTTTTATCTTATTCAGTTAAAAGATTAATAACTTAAAAATTAAAATTTTCCATCACTTACATACATAGAAACACGTAATGTACCATCCATATTTATGTAACAACTAAAAATTTCTCATCTTTTCTCTCAAAACCCACAAAACGCCACCTTTTTATTTCAAAGAAGCCACATTTCCCCCTTTCCCTTTACTTCTTCTACAGAGGAGAGTCTAGGGTTTAACAAACATGTCTTCTGCTTCTCAGTTCCAAGCCCACCATGGCCATGGCCTTCCCCATTTTTCAGTGCAGTCCCCTGAGACCTGCCATATTCAAGAAAGGTACCTTCTTTATCTTCCTCATTTAATTAATTAACTAATTTGTTGAGCTGTAAGTTTGCTACAGATAAACTCATAACCCCTGTTTTGTGTTAGGCTTTTGAAGGTGTTTTGGTAATCAGCAAATGCTTGTTCGTTTTATTTGTGATTGTGAGTAATGGGTTGTGATTATTTTGTCGATTTGTAAGTTTAGTGATCAGATTTCTTTCAGCATACATTGTGGGGTTCTTTGATTCAGAGAGAGAGAGAGTGTGTGTATGAGAGTTTTTCGATTTGTTTGTTTGATACAAGCAATATTGAGGGAGGGGAAATTGAACTTAGGACCTCGGGTGAAGGGGTAAACGCCTTATCGCTTGAGCTACAAGCCCCTTGTTAGTCCTTACACTGTTAGGTTTGTTTGACAATGCTGATTTTCATCCAAATTTTGGATCTTTTAAGGAATTTAAGAGAAAAAGATCATGTTCATGTGGGTTTCTTTTAACTAGTCCAGTTTGTTTTGTATTCCTAGTACATTACCGCGATGGTGATGTATACATTTTCTACAAGGTTTCTTGTATTTGTCCTATTGAATGCTAGACATACCTTGCCTAATCACGACTTCAACTTCCTTTACGGATTTATGCTGAAGAATTCGATACAGTTATAACAGCTGGTGGGAAATTTGACTATTAAGATGAATTACTTCAGAGGATCGGATATCATAACTCTCACATGCGGCTTAGATGGGGAGGATATCCTTAGGACCAGGAGAGAGGGGAGAGGCATTGTGATTTGTTGTACAATGAATGTGCAAAACATGTGCAAAAGCCAGTAGATGTCAATGCGGTTTTGTTTTATTTTAATATTTGATTTCAGAATATGAAAATCTCTAATGAGCTTTCACGTACATTTTTAGTCTTTTAAGAATTGAGACCTCTAGGCTCTAGGCATATATCTCTATAAAAGCATATGCATTTGTACCTTATTGTTAGAGTGGGCAGTGACTTATGGGTATGGAGCACATGCATATGGACCTTGTTGCAGCAAACATATGTCATGATCGAGGGGAAAGTTTTACAAGAAAAGAGGAAAAGATGATGACGTAATAGTTTAGAAAATATTTTCCACCTTTAATACCAGTTTAGGTTGAAACTTTCTGTAAAATTTAAGTTTAGGAATTTTCTTTGCTGAAGCCAAGGAGTTTCCGTCTTGCTTTGTATTTCCAAGTGGTTATTTAAGCTCAGTACATCGGGATTAATGTTTTGAACTAGTTCGGTTATCTTTTGTAGTTTATTCCTTGGCCAAAGCAACTAGGGTCAGATTTAGTTGAACTGTACTCAATGGTCAAGCCTAGCGCTTGGTGTGCATTGCATTCTCACAATGGTTTCATGCCCAAGAACTTGATATTTCCGACAAAATTTTAGGTAATAGGCTTGAAGAGAGAGAATCATAAGTTTTTCAGGGTCATATTGCTTTCTCAGAACCTCCTTGTTTTTAACACATTGCTTAAACCTCCTAATTTCAAGTAACTTATGATGAAGCATAATTTATCCAGTGATTCAGATACGAGAATTTGGAAAATTACAGAAACAGTTCACTTTTAGGTTCTTCAAATGGAGTAATTATTGGTTTTGTTCAGATCAGCAATGCTTATTTATAACTGCTAATTTGTATCTAGTTTTCGTTTACTAACACTTGTTCTGTTTGATCAATTTAGGTTCAGGGACAGTAATGGCTGCTCGAAGGAACATGATCCCCTCAAACATTGTACATGAAAGATTTTCTCGTTAAAGGTACTGTTGTTGGGTTTATGTATTTGTAATACATAAAGGTTTGACATAGGGAATGAAGCCGATTGGTCCGTGTAGCATAGTTAGAAATCTAATATTCACAAATTGTTGTAAAGTGCGATCACATTGACATATTTTGGATAATATATTTGGTGCTGCAACTTCTGGCTATAGGCTTATCATAATAATTTGGTATCTAACTCGCAATTTGCAAGTGGAGGGAAATATCACGGAAGTCTATTTTTAACTTGATCTCCCTGCATGATATGACAAGGCTCTCTTTAGAAGTTTACATAGTTTCTTGGTTTTTGTTATGGCAAGTAGTGACGATTAGACTCCCCTTAGACCTGGCTGCCCCTGCCTTCTTCTTGGTTATGAATCCTGATGACATCTATGCATGATCTAGTGGGAGTGAAAAAGATCCCCTGAAGAAATCTGCAACACCTATTCTCTTGAACAATGTGGGTCTCTCTGGGTAATGAGGCTCGGTGCAGGTCCCGTATCTCTGTCCAGTTTCGGGCTGTAAAATGTGGCTATGGACAGCCTCTCGTTCTCCCGATTAACCGTTGCATGATGTTCGATGCTGCGGTAAATTCAATCTGTCACAATCTGTCAAATGTGAGAGACATCTAGCTAATGTCAATCTAAATTATGCATTCAAATTAACAGCCTAATAACGTAACATATGATATTATTTGACAATAAAAGCATTGTTCAGGGGTTTTAGAGGAGCCCAAATCTCATCCTTGTTTTAATCTGAAGGCCTTCGATTTCATTGACCACGAGGACAACGTCCGAGCAAGGGTTGAGGCCAATGGCGAGCCTAATGGTAAATTGAGGAAAAAAAAGCATTTCATTAAAAAAAAAAGAGTAGATCTTGAGGTGTTCACGGGAAGGAAAAGACTTAATAGGAAGCGAAGTTGAAGTCAATTTATTCAATCGAAAAGATGAACCTAGGGTCTAATATTGGAGATGTTTTTGTCCTACTTAAAAGTGTGATACCATCTTTTGAATCATATTTTATAAACCATATGATGTGTAAGTTGATGGTTGGAAACCTTCTTTTTAGACCATATTTTTTGAGTCATTAAAGATGAAATCCAAGTATTAACAGACATACCATGTGGTCGACAACACACCTATGCAATATCACTTCACACTACTAGACAATATTAGGTTGTCAATAACATATCAAGATGATTTTCGTATAACTTGCACAAAAACTATGCTACAATACTATAGTGCTATTTGAGAACATTGTGTTGAGAATGTATTTCAAATTAATGTGAGAATGGGTTTGCAATAGCTTATAAATAAATTGAGGTTCTACTATAAATCCAATTAGCAAACGTTTTTCATGGTATCAGTGTTGGTTGTCCAACGTGTGAAGCCAACGGCCATACGTACTCCAGTGTTGTCCACGCATTTGACCTGAAAATTCGTCACTCATGAGAAGCATATTAAGAATTTATTCCACATTGATGGGAGAATAAACCTTGCATGAGTTTATAAGTAAGCCGGTTACTCTCCTATATTATCAATTAGTTTTATAATGAAATCTCAACTTTGTTTCACATTATTGCGATATTATTCTAACTTTGAGAGTACACGGTCGTTTGTTTTTAATATTATTTTATACAAATACAATGTACCTGGATTTTAGACAAGATCCAAAGTTAGATTTCTTTGGTGCCCCCAATTGTGTTACTTCTTGAACAAAAATAAACAAACAAACAAGTTGTATTATTTCAGAAAATGACTCACTAATTCTGTTGATGCACAAAATCAGTGAGGATTTTGGTACAACAGAAAGTGTTAAGATTGTGACATTCGCTAGATTACTCCGGTCACTAGTGTGGATAAATATGTAAATGGATAGAGACAGGGAAGCAAACACAAGATATACGTGGTTCACCCAGATTGGCTGCGTCCACGGAGTAGAGGAGTTCTCATTAATTGTGAAGGGTTTACACAAGTACATAGGTTCAAGCTCTCCTTTAGTGAGTCTAGTGAATGATTTAGTACAAATGACATTAGGAAATATTATGAGAGAATGATCTCTATTTATAGAAGAGAGTTTCTAGTTTCATTCTGACATTGACATGTGTCGTGTTGTGATTGGCTTCTGATCTTGACATATGTCGCGCTATGATTGGCTTCTGATGTCGACACGTGTCGCGCTGTGATTGGCCTCCTGGTTGGAGGGAAACTCTTCTGGGTCATCGATGGTATAACGTTGACCAGTGCTCAGTAGTTTTGGGATTGGTCAAGTATGGTACAAACAGTGCTCCCCTAAGTTCCCGAGTGAGGGAAGCTCCTCGGTTGGGGACTTGCAAGATCCAAGCCATTGAGTAATCACGAAACTTCTAAGTACCGAAGTGTGGTATCATTTTCACTTGCCTTATCTGTCTCATATGTAGATGTGGCATCTTCTTTGGAAGTACTTTTCCTTCTTCCAGGGGTGGTATCTTTAACCGATGAAGATGTACAAGGTAATGTATCAATTTCACTTGAAGCTTACTTGTAGTTTCGGGCTTGGTTAAGTGCGATACAAACCCTATAGTAGGAGTCTCCCAAATCACCGAGCTAGGAGATTTTCCGAATGAGGTAACAGACAAGGTAAGCAATCAGACTTCCAAGCAAGCAACCTGGATTAGAGGTTCGACTTCGGCTTTCGGTTGATTGTTCTCCTTCTCCTTGTGTCGTAAACAGCAACAAGGATAAGAAGAAGCAAATGGAGAAGAAATGATATAAGATACTTTTGCTTTTGAAGAAGTAACTTTCCACAGGCTTATTCTTGAACTGGGCTGAAGGGTTTTCTGGTTTCCTCTAGAGTATAAGGCCGACTCAAGAATTTGAGGGTCAAAACAACTCCATCAAATCTAGAGTACGTTCGACCCTGATGATATGTGATACTTTTGCTGTTGAGAAAGTAGTGGATGTATCAGCACATGTTCTGTTACGCTTGCCTCCACATGCTTCCTTGTATCATTCTCACTTGCCCTATTTATTCCTCAGGCATGTGTGGTATCTTCTCTGGAAGCATAAGATGTTGAAGATGAGTACTTGAGAGCAATGCTAGGTAAGTAATCAGGTAAGGGGTTCCAGGCAGTCAGTTCCTGACTGGAAGCTTGATTTCAAGTGCTGACTGGTTGCTTTATTTCTCCTTGTCTTGCAGGTAAGAACAAGGGCAAAGGAAAAGACAGGGAAAAAGCATGATATGGGATACTCTTGCTTTTAACCCTGATGATATGAGATACTCTTGCTCTGGTCTGGCTTGTTTGCAGAGGTATTATCGGGGGGAAAAGAAGCTGAGTATTTCGAGAGACTCTGCTGAGAGTGCCTTCTCGGATGTGAAGAAAAGTTGAGCATTTTTTTATTTGCAGGTCTGCCTGGCTGTGGAGGATGGAGGTCGACATATATATGTGTCTCCCTAACAACAAGTAGTAGTGTTATTCCTTTACCCTTCTTGGTCATAGCAATGTAGTGGGAGATGCAAACTTCACGTGTTTTAACTTTGTCAGAGCATTTTGAAAAAGTGGTATGTGGTATCTGGAAAGCTGATGTTGCATGTGAAGATTGCAGACAAGCTTTATCCAAGGAAATCTGGCTCTCGAAGTTCAAAGAGCGGTGCCTCTTCGGTTTTCAAGCAAGCAATCATGTCGAGGATCTAGCTCTCGAGATTCAGATAACGCTGCCTTTTCAATTTTTGAGAAAGCAATCCTGTTTGGAGTCTGACTCTTGATATTCGGATAGCAGTGTCTCTTTGATTTTTGAGAAAGTAATCCTATTGGAAGTCTGGCTCTTGAGATTCGGAGGGTCGTGCCTCTTCAATTTTTGAGCACGTAATCCTGTTAGGAGTTTGGCTCTCGGGATTCAGAGAGTGGTGCCTCTTCGATTTTTGAGCAAGCAATCTTGTTAGGAGTGTTTTCTCGAATGTGAGTAAAGGTTGGGCATTTTTGCCAGTCTGCCTTGCCACGAAGCACGGAGGTTGACACACATTGGGACTTTCTAGTTATCAAACAGTGGTGTTGTTCCTTTACCCTTGTGGGTAATAGTAGGGTAGCTGGACTTTCAAAATTTATGTGTCTAAACTTTGTCAGATATCTTTGGCAAAGTTATCTGTGGTACCCGATGAGCTGATGTTGCGTGTGGAAAGTGGTGCCTCTTTGGAATCCGAAGAGTGGTGCCTCTTCGATTTTTGAACCAACGGCCCTGTTGCCCTTTCTTTTATAAGAGCACCAATTGTGTGCAAGAAATACATTCAGAGAGTTATTGCTTGTAGGAATTTTCCCCTTACTTCAGAGATTTATTGCACCTCATTTCTCCTTCATCATTTCTGAGAATGTCTGGCCCATCCGACCGTCGTTTTGACTTGAACTTTGGTGAAGAGGCAGCCATGCCTTCTCAAGACAACATATAGCACCCATCATTCTTATCCTCTACTGGTCCTCTTACCGTTGGGGACTCTGTGATGAAGAATGATATGACCGCTGCAGTGGTGGCCAGGAACCTTCTCACTCCCAAAGATAACAGACTATTTTCCAAACAATCTGATGAGTTGGCTATTAAGGATTATCTGGCTCTCAGTGTTCAGTGTGCAGGTTCTGTGTCTAATATGGCCCAACGCCTATTTGCTCGAACCCGTCAAGTTGAATCATTGGTGGCTGAAGTGATAAGTCTCAAACATGAGATCAGAGGGCTCAAGCATGAGAATAAACGGTTGCACAGGCTCGCACATGACTATGCTACAAACATGAAGAGGAAGCTCAACCAGATGCATGAATCTGATGGTCAGATTTTACTTGATCATCAAAGGTTTGTGGGTTTGTTCCAAAGGCATTTATTGCCTTCGTCTTCTGGGGTTGTACCGCGTAATGAAGCTCCAAATGATCAACCTTCGATGCCTCCTTCTTCTAGGGTTCTGCCTAGTATTGAGGCTCCGAATAATCACACTTTGGTGCCTCATCTTTCTGGGGCTCTGCCGACTACTGAGACTACTCCTGAGCAACCTTTGTGAATGCTCCATTTTGTTTGTTTATTTTGATTCATGTATATGTACATAGTTGTAACTTATCGGAGATATCAATAAACAAGTTTTGCTTCATTTCAACGTATTGTGTTAAATACACCAAGGCTTTCTTCACTAAGTTCTTTGAATTTTTCCTTTTGTTGAAACTTGTATGTTGAAGTTTTGTGAGTGAAGCATGTAGGTTAAGGTAATGCTCCCTTAATTTCCTGAGTGAGGAAAACTTCTCGGTTGGAGACTTGAAAAAATCCAAGTCACTGAGTGGTCGTAAGACTTCCGAGTATCAAGATGCAGTAGCATATGGTAGGAGTCCCCCAAGTCTCCGATCGAGGGAGTTGACTAATGAGGTGTCTTGCTAGTAGCCAAGTTTCCAAAGTAACAAAACTTCACCATTTTCCTTTCTAAGTGGTAGCCCAAAACTCCTCCTTCATATATATTTGTTATAAAAGTTGTTAGGCCTAAAAAGAGGAGGCCTTGGCATTTTATTTTTAATTTTTTTCAATTTTCGAAATTTCGAATTTCCGAAAAATAAATAAATATATACATAAATATATATATATATATATATATATATATATATATATTAAGCTTTATAGGTGAAGCTTTGAGGTTGAAGCTTTGTTGGGTACCATGAATTGATTTTGCTTCACACTATCTTGATCAAGATAGTGTGAAGTTTTTGTAGGTGAATCTTTTGTGTTGAAGCTTTGTAGGTGAAGCTTTTGTAGGTGAAGTTTTTGTAGGTGAAGCTTTTGTGGTGGGTGAAGCCTTCGTTGGTGAAGCTTTTATGAATGAAACGTTTTTGGTGGGGGAAGCTTTTGTGGGGGAAGATTTTGTAGTGAGGGAAGCTTTTGTGGGTGAAACTTTTGTGGTGTAGGAAGCTTTTGTGGGTGAAACTTTTGTTGGTGAAGCTTTTATGGGTGAAGCTTTTGTGGTGGGTGAAGTTTTTGTGGGTGAAGCTTTTGTGGTGGGTGAAGCTTTTGTATGTGAAGTTATTGTGGGTGAAGTTTTTGTGTTGAAGTTCCTTCATCACCTTTCATCACCTGGTTGGTGGCACGAGGATGAGTTCTTTCTTCACCTAGTTGGTGGCATGAATGGCAAGTTGCCAAATGATATTAGAGTACGGGTTGTACATTTCATCACCTGGTTGGTGGCATGAAGAAGAGTACGGGTTGTACATTTCATCACCTGGTTGGTGGTATGAAAGAGAGTACGGGTTGTGCATTTCATCACCTGGTTGGTGGCATGAAGATGAGTTCCTTTTTCACCTAGATGGTGGCATGAGTGGTAAGTTGCCAAATGATATTAGAGTACGGGTTGTACATTTCATCACCTGGTTGATGGCATGAAGGAGAGTATGGGTTATATATTTCATCACCTGGTTGGTGGCATGAAAGAAAGTACGGGATGTGCATTTCATCACCTGGTTGGTGGCATGAAAGAGAGTACGGGTTGTGCATTTCATCACCTGGTTGGTGGCATGAAGATGAGTTCCTTTTTCACTTGGATGGTGGCATGAGTGGCAAGTTGCCAAATGATATTAGAGTACGGGTTGTACATTTCATCACCTGGTTGATGGCATGAATAAGAGTATGGGTTGTACATTTCATCACCTAGTTGGTGGCATGAAGATGAGTTCCTTCTTCACCTGGTTGGTGGCATGAGTGGCAAGTTGCCAAATGATATTAGAGTACAGGTTGTACATTTCATCACCTGGTTGGTGGCACGAAGATGAGTTCCTTCTTCACATTTATCACCTGGTTGGTGAGAATAAAGACAAGGTGTCGAGGCACATTGTAGCAAGTATCGAAGACACAAAGTATGTTGAACCCTTTCGAAGCACAGTTGGCTTATGTATGGATGTGTTGGATGTATGATGTTTATGTATGAATGTGTTGGAATGTATGATGTTTATGTATGAATGTGTTGGAATGTATGATGTTTATGTATGAATGTGTTGGAATGTATAAGGTTTATGTTGATTGATATGAGTGATGCTTATGAATGTTTTGCTATGCATGAAGGGATCCATGCTTTTGATATGTGAACCATGTTGGTTGTAACACTTAGTATCACATACTTTGTGTCAAATGACGCATGTTGAAGCTCTGAGTTGGAGTATAAGGGTAGGTCAGCGTAGACCAAGTGTTCCAGTGCTAGGAAAGCAAAAGACTCATAAGAAGTTGTCTGAATTCCCTCTTCTTTAAATATTTACCGAATGGCTTGTGTGACAAAAGATCTCAAGCGGTTGAGAGTCAAAACATTTGTAATGTGTATTCCTTCTTATAATAGCATTTCCTTCAATACTTAGTCATCCACTTTGAAAGAGTGAGGCTTGGCCCCATAGTCATAATAGTCGACGGTACGTTCACCCCTGGTTGTCTTGATACGAACTTTTATCCTTCTTGTTGTAATGGGCTTGCTGAGAGTAAAAATCCTTCCTCTTACCAAGAAACATATACGTTTGGTGACTTAGTGAGTAGCTAAATGAGGCAGAAGATGATGCAATGGGTGTGTGAATGGCCAATATCTCCTCACTTGGTAGAACTTGACTTCCACTTCCCATTTATTGATAAGGGTTAACCATATGAGGGTTCTCTTGGTATGTCCTTGCTTCGGTGGATGTGTGGTTGTAAGCATGTGCCATCACCTCAGAATAAGTCTTCCAAGTGTTGGCATTGATCAT
Organism: Malus sylvestris; assembly: GCF_916048215.2. Taxonomy (NCBI): domain Eukaryota; kingdom Viridiplantae; phylum Streptophyta; class Magnoliopsida; order Rosales; family Rosaceae; genus Malus; species Malus sylvestris. Next base: position 41,366,165 of record NC_062264.1, read on the forward strand.
GTACTTGAAGAAACAATCACGTAGGCCTGCCGTGAAGGCCTTGAGGGCGGTCTTGTCATCTGTCTCAATGCAGCGAGAATACTCATAGCTGAAGCGACCGGCATACTCTCGTAGTGACTCGTCCGGCTTCTGACGAATAGTGTACAAGTCATTTGCAGAATGCAAGTGATCGGTCTGGAATATGTGTTGAGAGACAAACAGTTTCCTCAATTCCTCAAATGAGTCTACTATCTCAGGTGGAAGACGACAATACCAGTTTAGAGCTCCGCCAGAGAGGATGGAGGGGAAGAGAAGACACCACTCTTCGTCGGTGTGCATCTAATATGCCATGGTGGACTCAAAGAGGTTAAGGTGTTCAATTGGGTATTTCCTTCCAGTATAGAGTTGTAAACCAAGCATTTGTTTTGTCTTTGCTTGAAGGGGGTGTCGATGATCCTTTTTGTGAGAGGGCCAGGCCTGGGTTGGTTCCAGTCAGGTATCTCAGCCTAACGTTCAACCTTTAACTTGTTTACTTCCTCAAGAAGTTGTAGGACAAAGGGGTCCTGAGTGGAGTCATGTACCACTAGAATTTTCTTTCGTAAGTCTTCATCGCCTCTTGGAAGTAGGAAAGTTTGAGTAAGGGCGTGTGGTTTTTTCTTGGACTCACCATACTGACTTCTAGGTGAGTCTGTCGGAATACCTCAAAGTCCCCCGTACCTTCATATTCCTCTGGAACCTGTCGTTCCCCCTAAATTGGCAGCTGGCCTGGGTCGTGGGAAGGGACCGAGTCTTTCAGAAACCCTTGGGTCATTGATCTTCGAGCATATGTGGAAGGGATTCTCTTGACGTTGCTTTAGGAAGTCTCGGCAGTCACGATAAATGACTTTCGATCATTCCAACCCTTCTGCAAGGAGGTGTATTCCTCCACTTCTTCTACTTCGGGCCAAAGCATCTGGGTTGAGAGAAGTCTCATGTTGATCAATGTTTTGATGATTAGCTCGCTCCTTATCAGGGATACCCATGTCGAAGGGAGGTGACCCTCCGTGTTGGGGGGGGCACCCAAATGATGGTTAATGTCCACAGGGGCAACGAGCTCGCGTGTTTAAGTACGCCTAGTTTCGTGGAGCGTCTCAAAGAGCTTCTCATACTGCTCCTGGAGGACCTCATTCTTCATTGCTATCTTGTTGTTCTGAGCTTCTAGCTCATCGACTTTAGCTTGAAGAGCAACCCTCTTTCCTTCATTCTTTCGTTGCTTCGCACTAGGTGCAAGGGGGGTGTCATTATGTGTGTTGTGGCTTCATTCGCTCCCCATGTTGGAGAGGGATGTCTGGTCAAAAGAGAGTGTACGAATGGTGGAAACTAGCTTGGCAAAGCTGAAGAGAGTGAGAATAAGTGTCGTTTCCCACAGACGACGCCAAATGTTGATGCACAAAATCAACGAGGACTTTGGTACAACAGAAAGTGTTAAGTTTGTGACCTTCGTTAGATTGCTCCGGTCACTAGTGTGGATAAGTATGTAAATGGGTAGAGACAGGGAAACAAACACAAGATATACGTGGTTCACCCAGATTGGCTACGTCCACGGAATAGAGGAGTTCTCATTAATTGTGAAGTGTTTACACAAATACATAGGTTCAAGCTCTCCTTTAGTGAGTACTAGTGAATGATTTAGTACAAATGACATTAGGAAATATTGTGAAAGAATGATCTCTATTTATAGAAGAGAGTTTCTAGTTTCATTCTGACATTGACATGTGTCGTGTTGTGATTAGCTTCTGATGTTGACACTTGTCGCGCTATGATTGGCTTCTGATGTTGACACGTGTCGTGCTGTGATTGGCCTTCTGGTTAGAGGGAAACTCTTCTGGGTCCTTGACGGTATAACGTTGACCGGTGCTCAGTAGTTTTGGGATTGGTCAAGTATGGTACAAACAAATTCTAGTAATGCCCTTAAGTTTAATATAACAAACAATGTCATTACGTCAAACACTAGTCTCCGGTAACTATCAATATATGCATACAAAATAAATGGCACTTAAATCTTCTTGACAATCACCTCCAATCAATTGCACCGATCCCTCCACTTTGAGGATGAGGAGGCATGACCATTATTGGTTTCCATCTTATCCAGAGAAACCAGATCACAAGTAGCTTTCTACTCTAATTTGGATATAAGGTTACGATCCAAATCTTAAACCTAGAATTAAACCGCTACACCGTGACTTATTTTTGAATCCATTCGATCTCTTAAAAGGATTACTAATCCTTGAACTTTTCAAGGAATCCTTCATCAATGGTTGTGAATGACTGATTTCTCTCAATCTTTTCGACCTTGGTTATGTAGGAGCAAGTCAGACAGATTAAGAAATAGAACCATGTAATTTGATTCGTTTCTCGATAGCCAAAGAATACTTCCAACAAGATATATATCGAAGAATTAGTGCTAGGTTATTTATCTGAAGCTTGGTCGAAAATTCCATAAAAAATTAGCTTTTTATGATTACATCGGCAATAAGGCAAAGGAGTGGTTGTTCAGATTTCGCCTTTCTAAAGGAACATAAGCTATAACAATTGTGTCTCCCTCTTCCAAAACAACCGGAAATGTTATAAAAAGGTATGCCACGACGTACAAAGCGTTCATGCTCCTCTTTATCACTAAACATAGAATGTCCTAATTAACCACCCAACAAATATTCCAACCTTGTTTTCCATTGTGCCAGTAGCATATGTTTACTTATCATGAAAGAAAATGTAAGATATGAGTATCATTCTCATTTATGGCAAGTAGTAGTGACGATTAGACTCCCCTTAGACCTGGCTGCCCTTGCCTTCTTCTTGGTTATGAATCCTGATGACATCTATGCATGATCTAGTTGGCGTGAAAAATATCCCCTGAAGAAAATCTGCCGCGGGTCTCTCCCGGGTAATGATGCTCGGCGCAAGTCCGTATCTCTGTCCAGTTTCGGGCTATAAAATGTGGCTATGGACAGCCTCTCATTCTCACGATTAACCGTTGCATGATGTTCGATGCTGCGGTAAATTCCATCTATCAAATGTGAGAGACATTTAGCTAATGTCAATCTAAATTATGCATTCAAATTAACAATCTAATAACGTAACATATGATATTGTTTGACAATAAAAGCATTATTCAGGGGTTTTAGAGGAACCCAAATCCCATCCTTTTTTTTTTTATCTGAAGGCCTTCGATTTCATTGACTACGAGGACAACGTCCGAGCGAGGGTTGAGGCCAATGGCGAGCCTAACGGTAAATTGAGAAAAAAAGCATTTCATTAAAAAAAAGAGTAGATTCTTGAGGTGTTCACGGGAAGGAAAGGACCTAACAAGAAGCGAAGTCGAAGTCAATTTATTCAATCAAAAAGATGAACCTAGGGCATGGACGGAGCCAATGAAGGTTCACTGGGGGCAGATGTCCCCACTCAAGCAATTCGTTTGTTTAGTTGCAGATTACAATAATATAATATACACGGGTTATCTTTGAAGAAAATATATGTATTTAATATCCAACATACATTCATTCTACTTATACTTCATATCAAATATTATATGAGCAATAGTGCTCTTGTTCTGTCATTCAAACTGAAAAAAAAAACTCTCTCCTGCCTATCATGTACTTATATTTTTCTCATCACTTTGCCACTTTCCACTACTATATTGAAATTTTTGTAACATTGGAATTGTGATACATCATCATTTGAAACCATCCTTAATATCATATTGCATATAACCATATTATAATAAGGTTTTCTTAGTTGTTTTCGATTACCCTCACTAGAAGAAATTTCTGACTCCGTCCCTGACCTAGGGTCTATCATTGGAGATGCTCTTATCTCAGTTAAAAGTGTGATGTTAAAGGACAATCTTTTGAACCATATTTTATAAATCATATGATGTGCAGGGTGATGATTGAAAACCTTCTTTTTAGATCATATTTTTTGAATCATTAAAGATGGAATCCAAGTATTAACTGACATACCATATGGTCGATAACACACCTACGCAATATCACTTCACACAACTAAACAATATTATGTTGTTGATAACATATCAAGATGATTTTCGTATAACTTGCACAAAAACTATGCTACAATACTATAGTGCTATTTGAGAACATTGTGTTGAGAATGTATCTCAAATTAATGTGAGAATGGGTTTGCATGAGCTTATAAATAAATTGAGATTATAATATATAAATTCGTTACTCGTGAGGGGCATGTTGAGAATTTATTTCACATTGATGGGAGAATAAACCTTGCATGAGTTTATAAGTAAGTCGGCTACTCTCCCATATTATCAATTAGTTTTATAATAAAATCTCAATTTTCTTCACATCATTGCGATATTATATTTTCACTTTGAGAATAAACGGTCGTTTGTTTTTAATATTATTTTATACAAATACAATGCATCTGGATTTTAGATAAGGTCCAAAGTTAGAGGATTTCTTTGGTGTCTCCAACTGTGTTACTTCTTGAACAAAAACAAACAAACAAACAAGTTGTATTATTTCAGACAGTGACTCACTAATTCTAGTAATGCCCTTAAGTTTAATATAACAAACAATGTCATTACGTCAAACACTTGTCTCCAGTAACTATCGATATATTCATACAAAATAAATGGCACTTAAATCTTCTTGACAATCTTTTTCGAACTTGGCGGCAGCAATCGATCGACACCTCTAATCAATTGCACCGATCCCTTGAATTTGAGGGTTGTCCACTTTGAGGATGAGGAGGCATGACCATTATTGGTTTCCATCTTATCTAGAGAAACCAGATCACAAGTAGCTTTCTACTCTAATTTGGATATAAGGTTACGATCCAAATCTTAAACCTAGAATTAAACCGCTACACCGTGACTGATTTTTGAATCCATTCGATTTCTTAAAAGGATTACTAATCTTTGAACTTTTCAAGGAATCCTTCATCAATGGTTGTGAATGACTGATTTCTCTCAATCTTTTCGACCTTGATTATGTAGGAGCAAGTCAGAAAGATTGAGAAATAGAACCATTTAATTTGATTCGTTTCTCAATAGCCAAATAATACTTCCAACAAGATATATATCGAATAATTAGTGCTAGGTTAGCTGAAAACCATAGTTTATCTGAAGCTTGGTCAAAATTCCAAAAAAAAAAAAAAACTAGTTTTTTATGATTACATCGGCAATAAGGCAAAGGAGTGGTTGTTCAGATTTCGCCTTTCTAAAGGAACATCGGCTATAACAATTGTATCTACCTCTACCAAAACAACCGAAAATGTTAAAAAAAAAAAAAAAAAAAAAGTATGCCACGACGTACAAAGCGTTCATGCTCCTCTTTATCACTAAATATAGGATGTCCTAATTAACCACCCAACAAATATTCCAACCTTGTTGTCCATTGTGCCCGTAGCATATGTTTAGTTATCATGAAAGAGAATGTAAGATATGAGTATCATTCTCATTTATGGGAGAGTGTAAAATACATATCATTTCCGCAACATCTCTCTATATAAACATGTGTCAATATAAAGGCATGTTTGCTTATCATGTATGAGGATGGGAATTATGGGTGATTCTAATCTTGTGTTTACTATGAAGAAATTTGAGGTTCTATCATAAAATTACTTGACAATATGAAAAGTAACACAACTTCTAATAAATTCTTGCATAGTTTGATCCCTTACCGATGTGGAATGCTCTAACCATATGAGCCGCATCAGTTTTGAATACGGGATACTTGAAAAAGAAAGATATCTCAACGTAGGAAGTGGTCCTTCAAATCCTCATTCCAATCCACATGGTTTGACGACTTCCTTGATACATTCCCCATGTAAAGTTGAAATCTTTGGATGAGAGATTAGTTTACTCTCGCATCATGGCTTTATTTTAATAACCCATTCTAATAATTAACCTTCCATTATCCACCAACAAATTAAGATCTATGTATATCACAAGAAATTTTTCAGTATATTGGAAACACGATATGTTATATCAAGTGTAATAATAAAATTGGTACTTAAAAAATAAAATCCAACTAATTATATTATAACACTTAGTGTACCAGACCGTATTGAAATTAAGAAGTGCTTATTTCCCGCATATTTACAACGGCGACCGAGAATAAAATTATCACTTTATTTGATCATTTTCCACTTCTTTCCCCTCGCCCTACAAATTGAGGAATGTACGTACGTGGAAGCCCTAATCTTCTTTTTTTTTTTAATATAGGAAACCCTAACGTGTTAAGACTGAGACTTCAGTATTAAACAGAATGGAAAGATTCTAATTCAACCAAATAATAGAGTTCAATCAATTCAACAAAGTGTGCTTGAAGAAATGTTCTTGGTTTGTATTTACTACGCTTTAGTAGCAAGGAATACGAATCCTACCCCTTCGAAATTAATCGATTTTCGAATATGGATAGAGAACCAAATGCATATCAGATTATAGATATTTTGGCCATTGATTAAGTCCATTTCTTTGCTCTGGAAGGTCATCATCCACTAACTTTCGGATATTCTATTTAATCATGAATTCTTGGAATCAATATTAACCACTCCAAGAATATGTATTAATTAATTCTAAATTAGCTATCTAGTTAATCATCATAAAATACTCAAAGCACATTAGACAGTTAGCCCTTCGACTACTTCAAGAACAGCTTTTTCAGTGTTCCAGAAACACAGTTTAATACACAAAGTGTCGCAATATAATTAGTTGAAAATTTGAAGAAAAACAAAATTTCCAACTTATTGCATTATAACACTTGGTATACACAGCTCGGCACACTAAAAAATTTCTCCAAGAGATTAAATTGGCCAACTTGAGTTAAAAAAGCCATCATACTTGCATCAGTTGTATTAATTTGTGGTTAAAACATGACTAATTGCCCTTCCAATTCCCAGCAGCATGTATGTCACTCACGTCAGTCGTAATCCTTAGTAATAATTAAGTATCTTTGGGGTCTTTTGATCGGATCGTTTCGATATGTAAATTGTAATGATACTTCACATCAACCTCTACGTAGCCTAAAATTATATACAATCTTTTTTTTCTCAAAGAACATGAAACATGCATGTGCCATGTATGATGACCCAACAGAAACATGGCATATATATACTGTTTTGATAAACAGGGCATGTATAACTTTGACATTTCAGCACAGAGTCCATCATGCATCCCAGAATCCCATGCTATATATATTTCTACATGTACGTATGTAAGTTATATATACCCATGCATGCACAGCCTTCTGGCAGAGAAATTATTAGGTGATACTGTAGCACCAGCCAGGACCGATCTTGAAATTTTGAAAGCCTCATACGAAATTTTAACTAAGACCGTTATTACGAAAAAATTTATCCCGAACTGAAGATGCACATTAGTTTTTCGGCTCTTTTTTGATAAAATTATTTTAGCACAAGTATATTCATATATATTATAGTTAGTTGAATTGGCCATGGATTTTTAAGTCATCTATGGGGTCCTGGTTTCCAAACAATTGGTGCTGTTTTGAATTTTCCTTTTTTTTTCCCCTTAAAAATAAGGAAAATTAATAAAAATATCTTGAAAATTATGAGTTTTAACGATAAAAATAAAATAAAAGGTAAAGTAAATAGTACCAGGATTGACTTTTTAGTATAAAAATATGATTTTTCGTTAAAGTGGACAGTACCGGAAGATTTTCGTTAAAATTCCCTTAAAAATATGCACAAAAAAGAAGGGGGAGTTTTAACGAATAGTCCGTGGTACTGTTCACTTTAACAAAAAACCACATTATTACACTAAAAAGTCAATCTTGGTACTATTCATTTTACCTTTTATTTTGCCCTTATCCTAAACCAGATTTACCACCTTGGTTGGGCCCACCAAACTCTCTCCCCAACCCACCACCAGGATTAACCTTAAAAATTTCAGGACCCTGTGCAGGTGCATCTCTTGCACTCTCTCAGGGCCGGCACTAGCACCAGCTGCTAGCTAGCAGTCCCGAGTGCTGTTACTGATCCACTAAAATTTGACACGTGCACAACTAAAATACGTCAACTTCTGTTGTTAACGCCCAATTACAATTACAAACCACCCTACCGGGTTCAAGCAACTCCATGCGATTACAAATAAGAACGAGAGAGTGAATATAGGGTTTAGGGTTAAATTGGTTGCGCACTAGTACTGCTTGGTATTGAAAAGGATCAAGAACGATGAAGTAGTTTCTCAACGAAGGCTGTTTGTTTAAGTAGGAAACAAGATCAATAAAAGTTGTGGAGCCCCAAAGGCTCTGATACCAAACCAAGACAAAAGAACAAAAAGATTAGAATTTCGTGAATTTTATCTGTGGATAATTACACAGGCAGCACCTTTTAATGCAACAAACACGCAGCACCCAGATTTACAAGCGGCGGGTTAGCTTCCAATAACTCCCTCCGCCACCACCATTTTCAATTAGAAAGATTTTCTCCCATCTTCAAGCTGTTGCTCACAAAATTGAAATCAATTGCGGCGGTGGCCATGTCTGTCGCAATGGTTTCTTATTGTTAAAATTATATATTAATGAACACAAAATGCAGATAAAAAAATAGAGAATACTTAATGATCTGAGTCTTGACCATTACCAGAATAATTTGACATAATTTTTAGTATGTAACAGGGCGTTAACAGCAGAAGCTAATTTGTTTTAGTTGTACACGTGTCAAACTTTTAGCGACGAATATCACCACTCAAAACTGCGAGCTGCTGCTACAGTAACGCCTAATACCGTGGACACGTATATAGAAACGGCTCCAAACTCCAGTTTGTTGCCCGGCGCGGTGAAATTTTCCATCACTGATGATGATTGTCCCTTCATTTAATTAAGTGATTGCTTGAATATGTCCGTCGAATCAAGACATTATTGCACCACAAATTGGCTCGTCCTAATCAGAAACGTGCTCTTAAACTACTAAACAACTAATAAATACTCCATCAGTCAGACAACGTGTATCCATTTTCCAGTTAAATAGTACATAAAAGGTCAAATCAAATTACAGGTATCAATTTATACCCAAAAAAATGGATAATTAAGCACGTTTTTGTTCTGTAAGGATTAAATAATTCATTCCGTGAGTAGCAAGCTGTAGGTGAAAATGACATCCATTAGGCACCCATCACGCAACCTTACATTGTTTAAAAAGAGAACAAAATTGTGGCGTTGTTTACTTTAGAAAATTAGATTGTCATCTCTGAATGAAAGTGTTATTTTTATTAAACTCTGATATTTGTTGAAATATTAATTTATCATAAAAAAATTGAACGTCTCCCTTTATGCAAGAGCAAAGAAAAACTTACATGACGTAGATATCAGAGTAGTATTATGTGTCAATTAAATGATAATATGTAGAAAAAATTTGCATGTATTATTATATCATGTGCAATGCTAAAAAGACTAAACTTATAAACCAAATTTTGTAAACTAAATAACATAGAAGTTGATAATTAAATTATTATTTAAGTATTTATTAACATACTTTTTTTTATTAATGCTAATTTGCAAATTTGATTTACCTAGTATAGAGATGACAGTGTAATCGGGTGGTCAAATCCTTATCGGGGACAAGGACATGCATTCACCTAATTATGTTTTTCGAGGAGGGTAATGTTTAATTAGTTGCGGGAAAGTAGGTAGGAGAAAAATAAATACGTGTACAAAAGTACATTGTATATATGCACTTACGTACCTACATAAAACCAAAATCAGAAGATCTTAACTACATTTGGAATATTTTTTTTAGGGGTGTGATATCCACACACCCCATTTTACTTCTCACACACCTTTTTAATTTTCGGCCATTGGATTTGATGAATTGAAGAAGATCAACAGACAGAAATTATCAAGGGATGTGTAAGAAGTAAAATGTGGTGTATGGATAGCACACCCTTTTTTATTTTATTTTATAAATAAGTACATTTGGGTTTGCATCCTTTCATACAATATGGCTTTTTTTTCACTAATGGCGCGTTTACATATCCGTAATCGGAATGAGAATGTGAAATTGAATTCTGATTACGAAATACTTCAGTGTTTACTAAACACGGAGGAACCAAAAAAGCAGTGGAGCCCACACAAATTTTGGAATTCAATTCCTTGTATTGGTAGAATTTGATTCCTTAGATATATGTGGTAATCCAATTCCTGATTGTTTGGGTAATCGGAATGACACTTTTGTTCTCTTTATGCCCTCACTTACTTTTTTTATTTCCAAGACTGTCCTTTATAAACCCATTAAAGTATATAAAATATTTGATTTGGGGCAAGGGCATTTTAGTAATCATACTGGTTTATATTCCGATTTTGCTAAATTAGTAAACAGCTTTATAGAATTTTATTCCGATTCCAGAACATTTAAGTAAACAATTTCAACATGAATCCGATTCTGACTTCTCCTCATTGGAACTCCTCCTCAATTCAATTCCTCCTATTTTCATTACCGTTACATAAACGCGCCATAAGTGTAACTTCCTTTTTCCACCGGTTCCAAAATAAGAAAATGGAATATGTTTGAATTTTTAAGAAATACAAATTCTCATTAAACTTAGACATATACAATCATTTAACTTGATGTTCTACCAATAAAGCATAATAGACCATTTGAATTTTTCCTTAGCGATTTTTTTTTTTATTCTTCTAGATATATTGCAATGGGATAAGGGAGCCAAGAGCAGAGAGAACTGGTAATAACATTTGTTTCATGACTCATGAGTACCTACTAACTGATCTGTTATAGCTAAACCTATATATATATATATATATATATATATATATGTATGTATGTATGTTGATAGAAATATTATGCCAATTTAGTCAAAACTCATCTATATATAGTTAATGCATATAATAGGTTGTTTGTACATATTATAAATTAAATGTGCTCAAGCCTGCAACATGCATCATGGGAACAGATTATCAATCACTGTTCAATCTATCGGCTGCCACCTTAAAGGATGCTCCCGCAATTCATCCTACATATTTTAACGGAAAAGTTTACATAGCTCCGAGATCAATCCACGAATTATATGGGGGTGGAATATGCATTGAAAATAAACTCCTCTATTCACTCGAACATATAATATAAAGACTGAAAATAAACACTTGGATGTTGTTTGGTTCTTAATCTTAAAAACCAAAGCTAATTTTGATTTCTAATAACGACTCACAACTGTGAATTTAATTCTTAACGGATTATCTATCTGGGTACTAATAGTTGACAATAATGCATATGTAATTTGTATGATTGAACTCACTTCCCGGGGGAACTTGTAACCGATATGCAGGCAAGGCGTAAATTAACGACGTCGGTCTTGCAGAAAACTTCAGATAGAAGCATTCGCCGAAAAACTCCCAATGATTTGGACCAAGTAAAGGGAACAACACTTTAATTACACAACTATGCCCTGGTTTTTTAATAATTTGATATCAAGAGTTTTTCTCTCTCAATATTTGCAGTTTTTGCCCATACGTTTTACCCTATATAAACTCCCATAACTTTGTGGTGTATATACACTTGAGCTTATTAATAAGAAATCAGAAATGGCATCACTATCGCAGCTCCCAGCAGGCTCTGAAAGCTCTAATTCGCTATTCAGCGTCATAGAGACCGCCAAAGAGCCCTTAACTTCAGTCCCACAATGTGACGTTCGTTTGGAACAAGAACCAACTCCATCTGAACTCTCTGATGATAATAAGGGCACCTTCCGTTCTATCCCTACCATCGACATGACGAAATTAGTTAAGGGAGAAACCTCAGACTTCGCAAATCAACTGGAGAAACTGCACTCAGCTTGCAAAGACTGGGGCATTTTTCAGGTCTAATATTGATCTTTCAAATTTCTTGGACTTTAAATACTTTTTCTTAACATAGACACTAGTACTCCACTTAAATATTATATATCTCCTCATCAATACAAGCTATAGTAGATTTACATGAATTTCATATCCGATGAACTAATAAATTGGAATTAAGATTTCATAGTTAAGCATAGCTAGTTAGATATATTGTCTTGTTTTATAGGGCTTTAATTTTTTTCTTTCTATTTCTAATTTCTAGATTAATTTTTGTTATTGTGTAAACGAATTTTAACTATTATATATTTGTCTACATAATTTATCAAACTAAAGTTGGAGAAAACTCATAACCTTGATGTTGTCCTTTTTTTTTCTTGAAGTTGGTGAACCATGGAGTTAACCCTATGCTGTTAGAGAATCTGGAACATGAGGTTGAAGTATTCTTTAAGCTTCCCTTGGAAGAGAAAATGAAATATGCAATAAGGTCAGGTGATGTTGAAGGCTATGGAAACATAGCCAAGATCAAAGACCAAAAGCTTGACTGGGGTGATAGGTTCTATATAATAACCAACCCTATTCATCGAAGAAAGCCGTACCTCTTCGCAGAGCTCCCTTCATCCATCAGGTCCAGTCTCTGATAAATCTTAAGTGCCCATTTGATACCCATTTCAGTTTTTTATTTTTGAAAACAAAATGAAACAAAAGCTGAAAACTTAAATGAAAATGATTATGAAATGGCCCCTACACTTGTATACAATTGTTCCCTTACGCATTCAAACACACATGCACCCAGTTTTTCTAAATTTTTATTAAATTGACATGTTTTCTTGGTATATACTAGGAATACCTTGGAGTCATACATTATGGAATTGGACCAACTTGCCATGAAACTTCTTGGGTTTATGGTGAAAGCTCTGAAGACAGATATGAGAGAGATAGAGGAGTTGTTTGATACAGACGGGATGCAATCAGTGAGGATGACATACTATCCTCCATGTCCACAACCAGAGCTGGTTGTAGGGATCTCACCTCACTCAGATGCATCTGGGATCACCATCATCAACCAGCTTAATGGAGTTGACGGTCTCCAAATTAAAAAAGACGGAGCTTGGATGCCCGTCAACTTCCAAAAAGATGCCTTTGTGGTGAATGTCGGGGACATCTTTGAGGTTTGTCCTGTATATACTTCTTTCCTCGCACTTCTTTTCTAGGCTATATATTCGACCATAAAGTAGAAAAAGAAAAAAAGATAATAAACGAAAGAGAAAAAGACTACTAAGACCATATCTAACCCTTGAGTTATAACCTAAAATTTTTAGCCCATTAAATTTAGATTTTAATCTAAAAAAAAATTATGTTTTAATACAAAAACAACTTTTTGCTCCGACCCTTCTGGGTTAAAATTTTAGCCCAAATTATTAAAAAATGAATTTAGGTTAAGTTTGTTCTTAAAGTAACTTTTTTAAAAGAAAAAAAATTATGTATACTATCCCAATTTAATTTTATGAACATTTTTACCTAAAAATATTTATATTCCGACAAATATTGAAAAATCACTAACCAACACCATGAAACTCGTGAAACTCGTGAAACACCATGAAAAAATATGAAACACATAAAATATATTTTTTAAATTACTTTAGCTGTTTGATTTAAATTTGGACCGTTAGATATTTTTTTTTACCATTGAATTCAATGAATTTATAAGTATAAAACTAAAAAAAATATACATATTTGGTGGGTCAGCCCCACTAACCCCGGGTGGAATCCTAGGCTAAATTTGGCTTAGAAATGAGTTTTGAGTTTTAACTCATATTTGCTCCAAATGTTGAAGTAAGCTGGGATAAATTTAGAATCTAAAATTTGAGTTTTAGTCCAAGGCTTGGAGTAGGTCTAAGGTTAGCAAACGTCGGATTTCGGATCTCTATATATGAGTGTGGGAATATTTGAAACGAAATTGTTCAGTACTATACAAGCACTGGGTGCGGACAATAATTTACTGTTGCATTTGAGTTTAATGATTTAACTGAATGAAGAAAGATTGTTACACTAAATTCAGCGGTAAAATATGTAACGTTAAATATATAAGTAATAAACAACATTAGTGAAATCGAGGCATAAATTAGATAAGCTGCAGCAAAACCCGTGAGCGTGGGCAGAAAGAAAATTTGAGATTTGCATGATGCATGAGTACTCCAGACGCTCACGTTAGCAACAGGTAATACTACTTAAATGAAACGGTGCGTACTTGATTTATCAATATTATTGGATTGGGCTGTAGAAGGAACAAACCAGGCTGTGGAAAGTTGGTTAATGTTAAGAAGAATGAACGAACAACGCAGCGGAAAATTGGTCAGTGTTAAGAAAAATGTTATGGAGATCATGTTTTTAGATCATATTTTGTGGATCACATGATGTGACGGTCGATAGTTAGATTCCTTCTTCTACATCATGTGATCTACAAAATATAAATTAAGAGATGATATTTCTAGTATCACTCCAGTGTTAATGGGTTGAAACTGTTGAGTTCGATCATTTAACAATAAAATAAAAACTTGAATCTATCATATTAGAACAAGACCTGGCTTCACGACTTAAGTCCATGTTCTTTCAATGACAACGAGTAATCGTTTCACATCGTCACTGGACAAGGAATGATTTCTTATATGTAAAGAGTCAAATCATTGTACCCGTACTATTAATTCATTTATGTTATTATATGTGTATTCATCTGGTAATACTATAGCTTAGATCATGGCATATATGGGGACACCAATATTAAGGAAAATTTATATTACATTTGCAGATGCTGAGCAACGGAGTTTACAAAAGCATTGAACACAGGGCAATGGTGAGTTCAGAGAAAGAAAGGGTATCGGTTGCGATGTTCTTCAACCCCAAATTTGAGGCAGAGATTGGGCCACTCAAAAGCTTGATAACCCCAGAAAACCCACCACTGTTCCAAAGGGTTGGGATGGAAAAGTACATCAACGATTTCTTCTCCCGCCGTAGGCTTGACGGGAAATCGTACTTGGAGCAAATGAAAATCTAAAATGCTTGATTAATGACTGATCGATCGATGAGCCATTAATCAGGATATATAGTACTATATGGTGTGACAATAATTAAAGTTGTGCATATATATATGCATAAGCTATTCCAAATGTGTGGAATCTGGAAACTGGGAATGAATCATACTCCTATGAAATAAGGCGTTCTTTGTACAGCAAGAAAGCCAGCTTCTATTTGGTATGTTGTGTATCCTATATAGTAAAAGTGAGAAAGGAAATAAAATGTGTGGTTGTTTTAATAAAGTGATGATTATTGTGTTATATATCGTTTTATATCTTATAAAAATCCCTGATTAAGTTTTATTTATACACAGTTATGTCTTACAAAGAGAAATCATTCTTGAAGAAGTAAAGTTTTTGAATTCCAACTTGACATGAGTCGCGTTTTCGATAGAGTTAGGGTGAGTTTAGTAGGATTTCATAAGAGTGTAATTTGTTATTCTCACCTGCATAATTTCCCACCCACCTGTAAATAAAAATATTGATGTCAATTCATGGTGTTGAGTATCCCCTTTTGTGATAAAATAATTAAGTGATAAAATAGTTAAGTGTGACAATATCAGTGCGGTTAGGAATAGGTCAGTAACTTATCTCTCTGAATATCTGACACATACAATGAATTCTAAGGACATGAGTAAAATAAATTGAAATACTAGCACCATATCAAACATGACGAAATTTCAAACCCAGGTGTGCAGAAAACACTCATTCAAGTTTGCAACGACGTCGAATATTCATCTTTGAAAGAAGTTGTGGATTTGTTTTTTTAGTTCCTTCATTCTTCTGTTTCTTCGATAGAAGTTGGCAACTTTGGCATCTCCCTTCGCGCTATGAAAAAAATAAGGCCATGCAATATAAACTTGGACATATATATAGATGCAACTACTATACAGGTACAAGTAATTAGTGTAGTATATATCTTCTCAGGGATAAATTTCTTATCAAATGTCTGAACTTGGGTTGTACAGAATCATGAGCTTGTAGATAGTTAATTTTCAGATTTATTTTCCTTGCAAGTTGAGTGTGTGATTTGCGTTGGTAGTGTGAATCCCACGCCGGAGATTTAAATAAATTTGCATGTGCTTATAAGGGGTGGGTTACTTCTCCTATTGCCAATTAGTTTGAGGGTGAAACCTCTACTTCTCGTACATTATCAGATGTTATCCACGTGCGCTCACGTCACCCAATATGATTATGCACGTGTTAGGCTTAAATATGACAAAATATGATTCTTATACGTAACCTACAACATATAATTTTTTTTTACAAATGATAAGATAATCTACACTAAATTCATCTAAACTACAAAAAAGAAGATTTAAACATGAGACCTCAAGTGCATAAGCGTATGCTCTTATGTCACCAATTGAGCTACAAAGCACGTGCAACCTACAACATCTAATTCACTTTTAAAATTGAAATAGTTGATGTGTGGGATTAAATTATTCTATCGACTTCAAAATTGCCCCAATTCAATGATGCCACTTGTTTTTCTTATAAATAACACAAGACATGGAATGCATGTTGCACAATTGGTGAGAAGTAAGATTAAAATCATATCAAAGATCGATCCGCGCCAGCAAATACATGTGCTACGGCTACATGCATCAAGAAGTGAACAATTATATCTTGGGTGAAGGGCATCTCAAATTCGTTAGAACGGGCCCTAAAAATATATTTGGGCCGTGAGGATCATGGCAGCCCATTGCAAGTAAGAAAGCTGCAATTGCATCAGGGAAGTGGGCCAAGGGGAAGAGAGGGGGCCCAGCATCACAGAAGGCTGTTGGAGTCGGGCCACTGGTTGGTGGGCCGAGGCTCCGTATAAGCCCAGCATATGCTGGATTTGGTTTTGCGCGAGAAGCCCAGCGACGTTGGCATCTTGGGATGAGATGCGGGCATGAAGCCCAGCATGAAAGACTCAGGCAATGTCCAATACAAGAGCAGCAAGCCCAAACAGAGGCTGCTGATGCAGGACAGAAGTCGTCTGTGTCACTGGCTCAAGCTGCAGGCTTGGCGCGGCTGGGAGCTGCGGCTCAATCGCAATTTTCCCCAAAATTTTGTTTTTTGTTTTTGTTTTTTTCAAATTCTAGGGTTTGGAAAAAGAGAAATTTAACGAAAAGCTCTCGGTACTGTTCACTTTAACGAAAAACTACATTTTTACACTAAAAAGTCAATCTTGGTATTATTCGCTTTACCCTTTATTTTGTCATTGTCGTTAAAACTCAAAGTTTACAATCAATTTTCATTAATTTTCTTTTGAAAAAACCCAAAAGTGCTTCTATTTTCTTTCGATTCTTTGACTCACAAATTCCACATAGCGATTTATAATTGCGTATTGCATGAACAAGTATATATATTGACAAAATATATGAACATATATACAATATATACATATATATATAATATATAAATGTAGGGGGTTCATGCATCATGGGGAATATTTTCATGCTTCAAAGTCGTTTCAAATATCTTACTTTATTTAAACGTACCTAATTGGCAAAAGACAACAAAAACCCTTGAATTTGTAGAATATCCATCTCGGAAAGCCGGAATTGCATCTCCAATGCGTTGTATCAAGTCCAACACAGAAAAATTAAAAGGAAAATTAATGAAAATGACTTGAAAACTTTGAGTTTTAACGATAGTGACAAAATAAAGGGTAAAGTAAATAGTACCATGATTGACTTTTTAGTATAAAAATGTGGTTTTTCATTAAAATGAACAGTACCGTGGGTTTTTCGTTAAAACTTCCAAAATTAAATTGAATCAATAGTATGTAGATTAATTTAATAAAAGAATTAATCATAAAAAATTAATGATTAAAATGTAATACTCCCTGATGGAAAAATAAACTCTCTTTAGCACAACATCAAGAGCGTGCTGATAACATGTTGTAGGCATAATTTACTAAACAATCATGGAGGCCATAGAGAGAGGGAGAGAGTGCAGCATAGAGAGAGAAGAAAGATGTGTAATTGTGATATGTGTTCTATTTCACCGCATTGTGCCTTTATTTATAGTATTAGGAAATGTTAATTTCTTACCCTTTTAGAATTACAACTCTTAATAGGTAATCAACTCCTAATATGAATATAAGAGATATTTCAAGATATACTATGATTTACACAATCACATTCATAATCCAATAAAACTGCAACACATATAACAATTTCCTATTATTAATATCCCATCCAAAACCATGTGGGACCCCATCATGTGTGCCTCGACAAGATTTTTCCTTTTTTAATTCTATTATTATATTCTTGAGCCATTCAACTAAGAGATTTTTCAAAGTATTTGAACACGGAATAGTATACCAATTGTCATTATACGAGTGGTGAGATAGTGCTAAAAAATTCACAACTTAAAAAATAAAAACTCCGTTTCCTTACATAATAACACGTACTGTATTATCCGTATTTCAGACACAATGAAAATATTTGTCCATTCAACCATGTCTTTTATCTTCTAGAGATGTGAATGAGTTGTGACTTTCAGCCATTCAACAAAATCTGTCACTTCAGAAAGCTCAAAATTTGAAAATTCTTCTAATTGAAAATTTGAGTAGTCTTATTCAAAAGTTGAGCGATCCCAACTTGTGGTCGTCAATTAGTTCACAACCAACATGTGTTAAAAATAACAGAAATCCTATATAGACTATTTCAAAGTAGAACTCGTTATAAATTTTTCGCCATTTTATGTTTTTGACATAATTTTAGTGCCAACATTATAAAATGTTATGCCAAAAAAAAAAAAGGTGACGGAGTGTTTCACTTTGAAAGAGTTCAACTTTAAAAGAGTCTACTTAGCATTTCTCTAAAAATAATAACAAATTTATATCTTAATGAAGATCACAAATTAAAACTAGTCAATGAGCAAAGATCACGAGTTAAAGACTAGTTCTGCCATAAATGCAAATGAGACTTTCTCAAAAGTAAGATTTTTTATGAACTCTCTGTCATCTTATTTTTGTGGCACAATTATCGTACTAACATTATAAAATAATGTGTCAAAAATATAAAGTGACAGAGGACATAAAGTTTTACTTTGAGATGGTTTATTTAGTATTTCTCCTAGTTATGATTACTCGTCAACCTCCTCTGACTTATGTCTCCATTATTATAAGAAAAAAGTCATAAAATAATAATTTTATTTCAAAACACATACATTTTTGTCTTTATTTGTACTTGAACTTTTTTCGTCTAATAATAAATTCTTTCTTAAAATTAAAATGTTTTTGTCACTTAGTATTACGGTTTAGTGATATTCATTTTCACTTGTAAGTAAAAAGTATTAGGTTCGATTCTCACCATAAGTGAATTTGAATCATGTTATTGCTAGTCCATTATGAAGCTAAATCTACCCGCTCTCTTTAGTGTAGATAATATCATTAGTAAAAAAAAAAAAAAACTAAAGCGGTCTTAGTACATGCGATCAACTATGCAAATTCTCTTGTGTAATGATAAATAGTACGTTCACTTTCCAATATCAAAGCTTCATACTTTTGATTACAACCTGGGTTGCAAAGGCTCTTAATTAATTGAGCTAACACTAAGGGCTGGTTTGGTATTGATGTGCTTTGAAAAAAAGTTGCTGTGAGAATAAGCGGCTGTGCTGTGAGAATAAGCGGCTGTGAAATAAATCAGCAGAGTGTTTGGTAAACTTTTTTGTAAAAGTGCTTTTGGAAAAAAAAAAACAGTCTAATAGTAGGTATTTTCATTAAAGAAGCACTGTAGCTCCGTGTGCTTTGAAAAAAAAGCCAGCTTTCCAAAGCTGCAAAAAGCAGCTTCAGCTTTTTCCTTTGATTTCAGCTTATTCTCACAGCAGCTTCCAAAATAAGCCATTTTTTTTCAGTTTACCAAACACCTAAAACCCCCACAGCTTTTTTTTTAAGCACCGCACTCCCAAACTAGGTCTAAATGGTTTGCTAATTCGCTAAGTTGAAGCTCTATGTAACAAATCAAGTGGAGAAAGAAAAAATACAGTAATTTTAAGTGATTCAAATTCAGTCCAATCATTACGTATTTGATTGTCAGGATCAAGCTGTCAATTTTCCACTTGACATGGTTTAAGTTGTAAGGAATTACAGCAGGGACGAAAGGTTGAATAATTCAAAGTTCTGTTTTTCAGGCTCGAGATGCAATATGGAATTGGTGGTTCTGCTACCACGAGGTCTTCAGACCTCTACAAAATTAGTCTTAGTTCTTGTTAAGGGAGGTCAATTCTTGCTTTTGTATACATGGAATATTCATACAAAAAGTCTAGGAAGATGTGAACATTTAGATTAAGGTGACGTATTTTAATTGGGCAGACAATTAAGGTGCACTAAATTGTTGTTTATGATACACGATTTATTATTTGTTTAACCATTACTAGTTCTATTCCATAGTTGGTATTTGTAAATGTTTCTTTTATGCATATGAGTCCAAAGATCTCTTGCTAAATGCTCTCTAACTACGTTTAGAAGAACATAAAATTTTTCATGTCATAAAACTGTTTTATAGACAAACGCAGGTTAGATGACCCTTTTAAATGCACTTTCAATTAATTTTTCAGCAAGTACATGAAATTTTAATAAAAAAATTTACTACATTCTTTTTTCTTTTTCTTTTTCTTTTTTGAAAAAAAATTTACTACATTCTTAAGTTTATAACAAAAACAATTGTAACATACACTATGCTTATTAACTAAAGTGCATTCTACGAATGCATGCCCTTTACGATAACAGATCTAAGCATAACATTCCCCCATAATTACTAACCACGGCCACATCAGAATTATAAACCAAGTTCTTTAACTACATTAATATATTAGAAATGTTATTAACACTATAAAAATCTCATACTACACTCTTCACAATTATATTATTTTCAATTATAAAAAGTTTAGAGTGCAAACTAGATTTTTAAAATGCATATAACAATTGCCTACTATTAATATCCAATCGAAAACCATGTGGGACCCCATCATGTGTGCCTCGACAAGATTTTTCCTTTTTTTAATTCTATTATTGTATTCTAGAGCCATTCAACCAAGAGATTTTTCAAATTATTTGAACACGGAGTAGTATATCAAGTGTCATTATATGAGTGGTAAGATAATGTTAAAAAATTCACAACTTAAAAAATAAAAACTCTATTTCCTTATATAATAACACGTACTGTACCATTCGTACTTCAGACACAAGGAAAATATTTTTCTTTTCAATCATGTCTTTATCTTCAAGAGATGTGACTGAGTTGTGACTTTCAGTCATTCAACATCTGTCTCTTCAGAAAGGTAAAAAATTGAAAATTCTTCTAATTGAAAATTTGAGTAGTCTTATTCACAAGTTGAGCCATCCCAATTTGTGGTCGTCAATTAGTTCACAACCAACATGTGTTAAAAATAACAGAAATTCTAGAGAGACTTTTTGGAAGTAGAACCCTTTATAATTTTTTTGTCACTTTATATTTTTGCACAATTTTGATGTTAATATTATAAAATTTTATGTCAAAAAATAAGATAGAGAAAAGTTTCACTTTGAGAGAGTCTAACTTTAAAAAAGTCTACTTAGCATTTTTCTAAAAATAATATAAATTTATATTTTAATGAAGATCACAAATTAAAACTAGTCAACGAGCAAAGGTCACAAGTTAAAGACTAGTTATGTCATAAATGTTAAGGAGACTCTCTCAAAAGTGAGATTATTTATCGACTCTCTGTCATCTCTATTTTGTGGCACAATTCTCGTATCAACATTATAAAATAATGTGTCAAAATTATAAAGTGACAGAATCCATAAAGAGTTTTACTTTAAAATAATTTTTCAGACACAATGAAAATATTTTTCTTTTCAATCATGTCTTTATCTTCAAGAGATGTGACTGAGTTGTGACTTTCAGTCATTCAACATCTGTCTCTTCAGAAAGGTAAAAAATTGAAAATTCTTCTAATTGAAAATTTGAGTAGTCTTATTCACAAGTTGAGCCATCCCAATTTGTGGTCGTCAATTAGTTCACAACCAACATGTGTTAAAAATAACAGAAATTCTAGAGAGACTTTTTGGAAGTAGAACCCTTTATAAATTTTTTGTCACTTTATATTTTTGCACAATTTTGATGCTAATATTATAAAATATTATGTCAAAAAATAAGATAGAGAAAAGTTTCACTTTGAGAGAGTCCAACTTTAAAAAAGTCTACTTAGCATTTTTCTAAAAATAATATAAATTTATATTTTAATGAAGATCACAAATTAAAACTAGTCAACGAGCAAAGGTCACAAGTTAAAGACTAGTTATGTCATAAATGTTAAGGAGACTCTCTCAAAAGTGAGATTATTTATTGACTCTCTGTCATCTCTATTTTGTAGCACAATTCTCGTATCAATATTATAAAATAATGTGTCAAAATTATAAAGTGACAGAATCCATAAAGAGTTTTACTTTAAAATAATGTCTTTAGCATTTCTCCTGATTCAAATTACTCGTCAACCTCTACTCGACTTATGTCTCCATTATTGTAAGAAAAAAGTCATAAAAATAATAACTTTAATTCAAAATGTGTACTTTTGTGTCTTTATTTCTACTTGAACTTTTTCGTCTACTAATATATTCTTTCTTTAAAACTAAAGTGGTTTTGTCAATTAGTATTATGGTATAGTAGTATTCATCTTCACTTATAAGTGGAAGATCTTAGGTTTAATTCTCACCATAGACGAATTTGAACCATGTTATTGCTAGCTCATTATGAGGGTGAGTCCATCCCCTCTCTTTAGTGTAGATAATATAGTTAGTCCAAAAAAAAAAAAACTAATGTGGTCTAAGTTTGAGTAAACAAATCATAAAGGGTGGGGAAAAAAGTGTACTTAGAGCTTCTCACACATTCTTCTTTCTTTTTAGTCATTAGATTGAATAAGTCAAACAAAATCAAAGGCTAAAATTAAAAAAAGAGTGTATACGAGACTAAAAATAACGTGTTAATTATTTTTATAAAAAAAAACACAAGGGTCTGTGTTGGGAAATTGAAATATGGCCATTTTAAAGAGCACTTATTTAGATATCAAAAATGCAAATCTTACTACATTTTTCATGCCACATTTGTATTATCTTTCTAATAAAGATATGATCCACATGTGTTGATAGGCCCTACCACTACTAAAAATGTGATACAAACGTAGTACAAAAAATTTGCTAAGTATAGCATTACTCATGATCATAAAGATAATAACAATAACAATTCAAAAGACAAAAGAAAAACAAAGGCAAAACGAGGCTGAAAGCTCCAAGGGAAGCAATCATGGTGCCTTTGGTGAAAGCTTCTAGAGTGAGGAAAGTTTCATAGCCGCAAGTGACCGGCTTTCAAAATAGCGTATTTGGACGGATGTTTTTCGATAAACTATCTTACTTAAATGAAGAAAGAGAGAACTCTTCTTTATGTACAAAATTTTCAGTCCAATCCTTTTCTTTGTACCAGAGTGTGCAAGGAAGAAATCAAAGCCGCCCGTTCGTTGTCCCTCATGTATGATGGCCCAACAGAAACATGGCATGTATATGTATGTATATATGTGCTGTTTTGAAAAACAGGGCATGAATAGCTGATTTTTCAATACAGAGTCCATATCATGCATCCCAGATTCCCATGCTACATATATTTCTACATGTACGTATGTAAGTTATATATACCCATGCATGCATAGCCTTCAGGCAGATAAATTATTTGGTGATACTGTAGCACTGCCAGCTAGCAGCGTCGAGTGCTGTTACTGATCCACTAGAGATTTGACACGTGTACAACTAAAATACATCAACTTCTACCGTTAATGCCCAATTACAATTACAAACCACCCTGCCTGGTTCAAGCAACTCCATGCGATTACAAATAAGGACGAGAGAGTGAAATTAGGGTTTATGGTTGAATTGGTTGCGCACTAGTACTGCTTGGTATTGAAAAGGATCAAGAACGATGAATTAGTTTCTCAACGAAGGCTGTTTGTTTAAGTAGGAAACTAGATCGATAAAAGTTGTGGAGCCCCAAAGGCTCTGATACCAAACCAAGACAAAAGAACAAAAAGATAGGAATTTCGTGAATTTTATCAGCGGATAATTACACAGACAGCACCTTTTAATACAACAAACACGCTGCACCCAGATTTACAAGCGGCAGGTTAGCTTCCAATAACTTCCTTCGCCACGAATTTTTTTTTATTGTGACTGAAATATAAGTAGTATACTATGTGTTATAATAAAAGTATAATAAAAGTCATGAGAATTTTTTTTTAAGTTATTAACTTTTTAGCACGCATATCCTACAATTTATATAATGACACGTATTGTACCATCTCGTGTATCAATTACACTGAAAAATCTCTCCTCCGCCACCTCCATTTTCAATTAGATAGATTTTCTCCCATCTTCAAGCGTTGCTCACAAAATTGAAATCAAGTGCGGCGGTGGCCATGTCTGTCGCAATGATTTCTTATTGTTATTATTATATATAAATGAACACTAATTGCAGATTAAAAAAACAGAGAATACTTAAGGCCTATTTGGTACTTTACTTGAATTCAACTTTTTAAACTCAAAAATAATTTCAAGTTTTAGGCTTTAAAAACTTGTTTGGTATGATTATTTTAAAAAACTGAACTAAAGACTAACTAAAAAATATAGTCTATTCTTTAAAAACATAAAAGTTAGTTTTTAAAGTTTTTTAACTTAAACTCATTTATTTTTTTCCCTCCTCCTCTCTCTCACTCAAATCTCTATTTTCTTCTTTATCTCTCCTTTTTTTTTTTTGACCTTTTTCGTCTCTTCCAATCCACTCTCTTCATTCTCTTGGTTCTTTCTCTCACTTACTCAGCTTCCTCTCTTTTTCGTCCAATCATTTCTCTTCTTTTTCTTTCCTTTAATCATCTCTTACTTTCTTTCCCATTCTCTCCTCCGACCCTCTCTTTTTAGATCTCTTTGTTTATAAGTTGTACGATTTAAAATTTTTAAATCGCAAACCAATCAAGTTTTTTGTCTTAAAGAAAATTGTTTTGAAAAATGATAGAAAATTTCAAATAGGATTCCAAACAAACCCTTAGCGATTTGAGTCTTTACCATTGTCAGAATAATTTAACACTGTCTTTAGTATGTAACTGGACGTTAACAGCAGAAGCTAATTTGTTTTAGTTGTACACGTGTCAAACTTTTAGTGATGAATATCACCACTCAAAACTGCGAGCTGCTGCTACAGTACCACATAATAACGTGGGCGTGGTGAAAATTTTCCATCACTGATGACGATTGTCCCATCATTTAATTAAGTGATCACTTGAATATGTCTGCCCAATCAAGATAGTATTGCACCACAAATTAGATTCGAATTCTCTCATTTCCTCTTTTCATCTCTTTCCATCTCTTACTCTTACAGTCTTTATTTTGTCTTTTTTTTATAAAAAAATTAATATAAAATATTGACGTAATTTAAATGTGACTATTCAAATAAAAGAAGAGGAAATGAGAGAAAAAAAAAAGAAAAGAGAATTCTACTCCCCACAAATTGGCTCGTCCTAATCAGAAACGTGCTCTTAAGCTACTAAACAACTAATAAATACTCCATAAGTCAGACAACGTGTATCCATTTCCAGTTACATAGTACATAAAAGGTCAAGTCGGATTACAGGTATCAATTTATACCCAAAAAAATTGATAATTAAGCACGTTTTTTTTAGTACATAAAAGGTCCTCAATTTATACCGAAAATCATAGATAATTAAGCACGTTTTTTTTAGTACGTAAAAGGTCAAGTCAGATTACAGGTATCAATTTATACCGAAAACAATAGATAATTAAGCACGTTTTTTTTAGTACGAAAAGGTCAAGTCAGATTACAGGTATCAATTTTTATACCCAAAAAAATTGATAATTAAGCACGTTTTTTAAGTACATAAAAGGTCAAGTCAGATTACAGGTATCAATTTAGGAAGCAGATTGTCTGCCCGGGTGCCATTTTCATCCCTTTTTGTTTGTACGGTCACGGTTAAGTCACATCAACATTTTATATTTTTATTGTATTTTGTCTTATTATCTCTATAAAAAAATTAATATAAAATGTTGACATGGTTTAATCGTGATCGCACAAAATAGGAGAGGATGAGAAGACCATCCAAACAGGAGGGCAGACAATCTGCCTCCATCAATTTATACAAAAAAAAAAAGGATAATTAAGCAGGTTTTTGTTCTATATGGATTGAATAATTCATTCCGTAAGTAGCAAGCTTTAGGTGAAAATGACATCCATTGGGCACCCATTACGCAACCTTGCAATGTTTAAAAAGAGAACAAAATTGTGGGGTTGTTTACTATAGAAAATTAGATTGTCATCTCTTAATGAAAGTGTTATTTCTATTAAACTCAGATATTTGGCGAAATATTAATTTACCATAAAAAAATTGAACATCTCCCTTTACGCAAGAGAAAAGAAAAACTTACATAACGTAAGTATCAGAGTAGTATTATGTGTCAGTTAAACAATGATATGTAGAAAAAAATTACACGTATTATTACATCATGTGGAATGATAAGGAAACTAAACTTGTAGACCAAATTTTGTAAACTAACTGACATAAAAATTGATGATTGGATTAGTGTTCAAGTATTGATTAACATGTGGGTTAAATTCTTATCGGGGACAAGGACATGCATTCACCTAATTATTTTTTCGAGTAGGGTAATGTTTAATTAGTTGTGGGAAAGTAGGTAGGAGAGAAATAAATACGTGTACATAAGTATATTACTATAAGTACATTGTATATATGCACATACGTACCTACATAAATCCATAATCAGAAGATCTTAAGCACATTTGGAATATTTTTTTATAAATAAAGTAAATTTGTGTTTGCATCCTTTCATACAATATGGCTTTTTTTTCACTAAGCCTGAGCGTAATTTCCCCTTTCCACCCGATCCAAATTCCAAAAATAAGAAAATGGAATATGTTTGAATTTCTAAGAAATACAAATTCTCATTAAACTTAGACATATACAATCATCTAACTTGATGTTCACAGCATAAACCATTTGATTTTTTCCTTAGCGTTTTGTTTTAATTTTCTAGATGTATTGCAAAAAGATAAGGGAGCCAAGAGCAGAGAGAACTGATAATAAAGTTTGTTTCATGACTCATTAGTACTTACCGATCAGTATAGCTAAACCTATATATATATATATTGATTGAAACATTATGCTAATTTAGTCAAGAGTCACCTATATAGTTAATGCATGGTACATATTATAAATTAAAGGAAACTTTAACGAAAAACTCTCGGTACTGTTCACTTTAACGAAAAACCACATTTTTACACTAAAAAGTCAATCATGGTACTATTCACTTTACCCTTTATTTTGTCCTTATCATTAAAACTCAAAGTTTTCAAACCCTTTTCATTAGTTTTCCTTAAATTAAATGGGCTCAAGCCTGCAACATGCATCTGGGAGAGATTATCAATCACTGTTCAATCTATCAGCTGCCACCTTAAATTATATGTACAGTGATTGATAATCACTGTTCAATCTATCAGCTCAGAGATCAATCCACAAATTATATGGGGGCGCAATATGCATTGAAAATAAACTCCTCTATTCACTCGCACATATAAATTATAAAATAAAGACTGAAAATAAACACCTGGATTTTGTTTGGTTCTTAATCTTAAAACCAAAGCTAATTTTGATTTCTAATAACGACTCACAACTGTGAATTTAATTCTTAACGGATTATCTATCTGGGTACTAATAGTTAACAACAATGCATGTGTATTTTGTATGGTTGAACTCACTTCCCGGGGGAACTTACAACAGATATGCAGGCAATATATATGGGATGTTTCTTTTCAGGTTAATTTTTATAGATAACATAAAAGATGTAGACACTGATTCATCTCCAATTGACGATAAGTCATCAGTTCGATCTATTTACTCATCGAAAAACTAGCAAATGTATATATGTTTTCTGACCAACAGAGAGATAATAAATTTGAATTTGAGACTTCTCATATCACAAGATTAAGATCTAGTTATTAATTACTTTTCCAAATTGGTAAAATCTCCAGGGAAAAGTTACTATATATGTGTATTGCTTCAGGTATCAGTAGTAAAATAACGACATGCATGAAAGGCGTAAATTAACGACGTCGGTCTTGCAGAAAACTTCAGATAGAAGCATTCGCCGAAAAACTCCCACTTATTTGGACCAAGTAAAGGGAACAACACATTAATTACACAACTATGCCCTAGTTTTTTAATAATTTGATATCAAGGTTTTTCTCCCTCAATATTTGCAGTTTTTGCCCACACGTTTTAGCCTATATAAACACCCATAACTTTGTGGTGTATATACACTTGAGCTCATTAATAAGAAATAAGAAATGGCATCACTATCGCAGCTCCCAGCAGGTTCTGGGAGCTCTAATTCGCTACTCAGCGTCATAGAGACCGCCAAAGAGCCCTTAACTTCAGTCCCACAATGTTACGTTCGTTTGCAACAAGAACCAACTCCATCTGAACTCTCTGATGATAATAAGGGCACCTTCCGTTCTATCCCTACCATTGACATGACTAAATTAGTTAAGGGAGAAACCTCAGACTTTGCAAATCAACTGGAGAAACTGCACTCAGCTTGCAAAGATTGGGGCATTTTTCAGGTCTAATATTGATCTTTCAAATTTCTTGGACTTAAATACTTTTTCTTAACATAGACACTAGTACTCCACTTAAATATTATATATCTTCTCATCAAGACAAGCTATAGTAGGTTTTCATGAATTTAATATCCGATGAACTAATAAAATGGAATTAAGATTTCATAGTTATCATAGCTAGTTAGATATGTTGTCATGTTTTATAGGGCTTTAATTATTTTTCTTTCTATTTCTAATTTCTAGATTAATTTTTTGTTATTGTGAAAACGAATTTTAATTTATTATATATATGTCTACATAATTTATCAAACTAAAGTTGGAGAAAACTCATAACCTTGATGTTGTCCTGTTTTTTTTTTTTCTTGCAGTTGGTGAACCATGGAGTTAACCCTATGCTGTTAGAGAATCTGGAACAAGAGATTGAAGTATTCTTTAAGCTTCCCTTGGAAGAGAAAATGAAATATGCAATAAGGTCAGGTGATGTTGAAGGCTATGGAAACATAGCCAAGACCAAAGACCAAAAGCTTGACTGGGGTGATAGGTTCTATATGATAACCAACCCTATTCATCGAAGAAAGCCGTACCTCTTCGCAGAGCTCCCTTCATCCATCAGGTCCTCTCTCTCATAAATCTTAAGAGCCCATTTGATAACAAAATGAAACAAAAGCTGAAAACTTAAATGAAAATGATTATGAAATGGCACCTAAACTTGTATACAATTGTTCTCTTACGCATTCAAACACACATGCACCCAGTTTTTCTAAATTTTTATTGAATTTGACATGTTTTCTTGGTATATGCTAGGAATACCTTGGAGTCATACTTTATGGAATTGGACCAACTTGCCATGAGACTTCTTGGGTTTATGGTGAAAGCTCTGAAGACAGATATGAGAGAGATAGAGGAGTTGTTTGATACAGACGGGATGCAATCAGTGAGAATGACATACTATCCTCCATGTCCACAACCAGAGCTGGTTGTAGGGCTCTCACCTCACTCAGATGCATCTGGGATCACCATCCTCAACCAGCTTAATGGAGTTGACGGTCTCCAAATTAAAAAAGACGGGGCTTGGATGCCTGTCAACTTCCAAAAAGATGCCTTTGTGGTGAATGTCGGGGACATCTTTGAGGTTTGTCCTGTATATACTTCTTTCCTCGCACTTCTTTTCTGGGCTATATTCGACCATAACGTAGAAAAAAAAAAGATAATAAATGAAAGAGAAAAAGACTACTAGGTTAGCAAACGTGGGATTTCGAATCTCTATATATTAGTATGTGGGAATATTTGAAATGAAATTGTTCAGTACTGTAGAAGCACTAGGTGCGGACAATAATTAACTGTCGCATTTGATTTCAATGATTTAACTGTTAGAGCAAATTTAACGATTAAATAGGTGACACTAAATATATAAATAATAAACAACATTAGTGAAATTGAGGCATAAATTAGAAAATTAATACTAATTTATGCCTCACTATTAGTGTGCGGGACAGGCAACTAATACTACTTAAGTGAAACGGTGCGTATTGCTTTGTCAGTATTATTGGATTGGGCTGTAGGATGAACAAACAACGCTGTAGAAAATTGGTTAATGTAAGAAGAATGAACAAACAACGCTGTGGAAAATTGGTTAGTATTAAGAAAAATGCTAAGGAGATTATGTTTTTAGATCATATTTTGTGAATCACATGATGTGACGGTTGATAATTAGATTCATTCTTCCACATCATGTGATCTACAAAATATGGTTTAAGTAAACGATCTTTCTAGTATCACTTCAATGTTAATGGGTTGAGACTGTTGAATTCGATCATTTAACAATAAATTAAAAACTTGAATCTATCATATTAGGACAACACTTGGCTTCACATCACAGCTTGAGTCCTTGTTCTTGCAATGATAACGAGTAATCGTTTCACATTGTCATTGGAGAATGAATGATCTCTTATATGTAAAGAGTCAAATCAATTCATTCATTTTATTATATGTGTATTTATATGGTAATACTATACCTTAGATCATGGCATTTATGGGGACATACCAATATTAAGGAAATTTTATATTACATTTGCAGATGCTGAGCAACGGAGTTTACAAAAGCATTGAACACAGGGCAATGGTGAATTCAGAGAAAGAAAGGGTGTCGGTTGCGATGTTCTTCAGCCCTAAATTTGAGGCAGAGATTGGGCCACTCAGAAGCTTGATAACCCCAGAAAACCCACCACTGTTCCAAAGGGTTGGGATGGAAAAGTACGTCAACGATTTCTTCTCCCGCCGTAGGCTTGACGGGAAATCGTACTTGGAGCAAATGAAATTCTAAAATGCTTGATTAAAGACTGATCGATCGTTTATTCGATCAATGAGCCGTTAATCAGGATATATAGTACTATATGGTGTGACAATAATTAAAGTTGTGCATATATATATATATATATATATACTGTATATGCATAGGCTTTTCCAAATGTGTGGATTCTGGAAACTGGGAATGAATCATACTCCTATGAAATAAGGCGTTCCTTGTATATAGCAGCAAGAAAGCTAGCTTCTATTTGGTATGTTGTGTATCCTATATAGTAAAAGTGAGAAAGGAAATAAAATGTGTGGTTGTTTTAATAAAGTGATGATTATTGTGTTATATATCGTTTTATATCTTATAAAATTCCCTGATTAAGTTTTATTTATACACAGTTATGTCTTACAAAACGAAATAATTCTTGAAGAAGTAAAGTTTTTGAATTCCAACTTGACATGAATCATGTTTTCGATCGAGTTAGGATGAGTTTGGTACGATTTCATAAGAGTGTTCTTAGTTTGTGTTGATGCACAAAATCAATGAGGACTTTGGTACAACAGAAAGTGTTTGGTTTTTGACATTCGCTAGATTGCTCCGGTCACTAGTGTGGATAAGTATGTACATGAATAGAGATAGGGAAACAAACACAAGATGTACGTGGTTCACCCAGATTGGCTATGTCCACGGAGTAGAGGAGTTCTCATTAGGGTTTACACAAATACATAGGTTCAAGCTCTCATTTTGTGAGTACTAGTGAATGATTTAGTACAAATGACATTAGGGATTATTGTGGAAGAATGATCTCCTTTTATAGAAGAGAGTTTCTAGCTTTGTTATGGCCTTGACACATGTCATGCTGTGATTGACCTTTGATGTTGACACGTGTCGCTCTGTGATTGGCCCCTTGGTGTTGAAACGTGTTGCGCTGTGATTGGCCTTCTGGTTGGAGGAAAACTCTTCTGGGTCCTTAACGGTATAACGTTGACCGGTGCTTGGTAGTTTCGGGATTGGTCAAGTATGGTACAAACAGTGCTCCCCTAAGTTCCCAAGTGAGGGAAGCTCCTCGGTTTGGGACTTGCAAGATCCAAGCCGCTGAGTAATAACGAAACTTCTAAGTACTGAAGTGTGGTATCGTTTTCACTTGCCTTATTTGTCTCATAAGTAGATGTGGCATCTTCTCTGTAAATACTTTTCCTCAATCCAGGGATGGTATCTTTAACCGATGGAGATGCACAAGGTAATGTAATGTATCAATTTCACTTGAAGCTTACTTGTAGTTTCGGGCTTGGTCAAGCGCGATACAAACCCTATAGTAGTAGTCCTCCAAGTCTCTGAGCGAGGAGATCTGTCGAAAGAGGTGACATACAAAGTAAGCAATTAGAGTTTCAAGCAGTCAGTCTTAGATCGAAAGTTTGATCTCGTGTTCCAGTTGATTATTCTCATTCTCCTTGTTCTGTAGACATCAATAAGGACAAAGAAAAGGACATAGAGAAGAGATGATATGAGATATTTTTGCTTTTGAAGAAGTAACTTTCCACAGGCTTATTCTTGAACTAGGCTGGAAGGTTTTCTAGTTTCCTCCAGAGTATAATGCCGACTCAAGAATTTGAAGGTCAAACAAGTCTATCAAATCAAGAGTGTGTTCGATCTTGATGATATGGGATATTTTTGTTGTTGACAAAGTAATAGATGAATCAGCACGTGTTATGTTGCGCTTGTCTCCACATGCTTCCTTGTATTCTTCTCACTTATCCTATCTGTTCTTCATGCAGATGTGGTATCTTTTCTAGAAGCATAAGATGTTAAAGATAAGTACTCGAGAGCAATGCCAGGTAAGTAATTAGGCAAGAAGTTCGTAACTGGAATCTTGATTCCAAGTGCTGACTGATTGTTCTCTTTCTCCTTGTCTTGCAGGTAAGAATAATGGCAAGGGAAAAGACAGCGAAAAACATGATATGGGATACTCTTGCTTTTAACCCTGATGATATGAGATGTTCTTGCTCTGGTGTGGCTTGTTTGCAGAGGTATTATCGGGGGGAAAAGAAGTTGAGTATTTCGAGAGACTCTGCTGAGAGTGCTCTTTCGGATGTGAAGAAAAGTTAAACATTTTTTTTATTTGCAGGTCTGCCTGGCTGTGGAAGATGAAGGTCGACATATATAGGAATTGTCCTAACAGCCCGTAGTAACGCTGTTCCTTTACCCTTCTCGATCATAGCAATGTAGTGGGAGCTGCAAGATTCACGTGTTTTAACTTTGTCAGAGCACTTTGAAAAAGTGGTCTGTGGTATCTGAAAAGCTGATGTTGCGTGTGAAGATTTCATACAAGTTTTATCCAAGGAAATCTGGCTCTCGAAGTTTGGAGAGCGATGCCTCTTCGATTTTCGAACAAGCAATCTTGTCGGGGATCTGGCTCTCGAGATTCGGAGAACAGTGCCTTTTCAATTTTTGAGAAAGCAATCATGTTGGGAGTCTGGCTTTCGAGATTCGGAGAGCAGTGCCTCTTCAATTTTTGAGAAAGCAATCCTATTGGGAGTCTTGACTTTCGAGATTTGGAGAGCGATGCTTCTTCGATTTTTTAGAAAGTAATCCTGTTGGGAGTCTGGTTCTCGAGATTCGAAGAGCGTTTCCTCTTCGAATTTTTGAGCAAGTAATCATGTTGGGAGTCTGGCTCTCGAGATTCGAAGAGCGATGCTTCTTCGAATTTTTGAGCAAGTAATCCTGTTGGGAGTCTGGCTCTCGAGATTCGGAGAGCGGCGTCTCTTCGATTTTTGAGTAAGCAATCCTGTTGGGAGTGTTTTCTCGAATGTGAATGTTGGGCATTTTTGCCAGTCTACTTTGCCACTGAGCACGAAGGTTGACACACATAGGGACTTTCCAGTTATCAAGCAGTGATGTTGTTCCTTTACCCACGTGGGTAATAGTGGGGTAACTGAACCTTCAAAATTTATGTGCCTAAACTTTGTCAGAGATCTTTGGCAAATTTATCTGTGGTACCTGAGAAGCTGATGTTACGTGTGGAGATTGTCGACAAATTTTACTCAGGAAAATCTATTTCTCGAAGTCCGAAGAGTGGTGCCTCTTCGATTTTTGAACTAACGGTCATGTTGCCATTTCTTTTATAGGGCACCAATTGTGTGCAAGAAGTACGTTCAGAGAGTTATTGCTTGTAGGAATTTTCCCCTTATTTTTATACTTCACAGATTTATTGGACCTCATTTCTCCTTCATCATTTCTGAAAATGTCTGGCCCATCCGATGGTCGTTTTGACTTGAACTTTGGTGAAAAGGCAGCCATGCCTCCTTAAGACAACATATGGCGCCCATCCTTCTTATCCCCTACTGGTCATCTTACCGTTGGGGACTCTGTGATGAAGAATGATATGATTGCTGCGGTGGTGGTTAGGAACCTTCTCACTCCCAAAGATAACAGACTACTTTCCAAACGGTCTGATGAGTTGGCTGTTAAGGATTCTCTTGCTCTCAGTGTTTATTGTGCAGGTTCTATGTCTAATATGACCTAACGCCTATTTGCTCGAACCCGCCAAGTTGAATCATTGGCGGCTGAATTGATAATTCTCAAACAAGAGATCAGAGGGCTCAAGCATGAGAATAAACAGTTGTATAGGCTAGCACATAACTGTGCTACAAACATGAAGATGAAGCTTGACCAGCTGCAGGAATCTGATGGTCAGATTTTACTTAATCATCAGAGGTTTGTGGGTTTGTTCTAAAGGCATTTATTGCCTTCATCTTTTGGGGCTGTACCGCATAATGAAGCTCCAAATGATCAACCTTCGGTGCCTCCTCCTTCTGGGGTTCTGCCCAGTATTGAGACTCCTAATGATCACCCTCTGGTGCCTCTTCTTTTTGGGGCTCTGCCGACTTCTGAGACTTCTCCTGAGCAAACTTTGTGAAGGCTCCATCTTGTTTGTTTATTTTGATTCATGTATATGTACATATTTGTAACTTATCGGAGGTATCAATAAATAAGCTTTACTTCATTTCAACATATTGTGTTAAATACACCAAGGTCTCATTTATTAAGTTCTTTGAATTTTTTTCTTTTGTTGAAGCTTGTATGTTGAAACTTTATGAGTGAAGTATGTAGGTTGAGGTAATGCTCCCTTAATTTCCCGAGTAAGGAAAACTTTTCGGTTGGAGACTTGAAAAATTCAAGTCCCTGAGTAGTCGTGAAACTTCCAAATACCGAGGTGTAGTAGCATATGGTAGGAGTCCCCCACGTCTCCGGTCGAGGGAGTTGATAAAGGATGTGTCTTGCTAGTAGTCAAGTTTCCAAAGTAATAAAATTTCACCATTTTCCTTTTTAAGTGGTAGCCCAAAACTCCTCATTCATATATATTTGTTATGAAAGTTGTTAGGCCCAAAGAAGATGAGGCCTAGGCCTTTATAGGTGAAGCTTTGTAGGTGAAGCTTTAGTGTTGAAGCTTTGTAGGTGAAGCTTTGAGGTTGAAGTTTTGTTGGGTACCATGAATTGATTTTGCTTCACACTATCTTGATCAAGAATGTGAAGCTTTTGGCATTTGTAGTTGAAGCTTTGTAGGTGAAGCTTTGTAGGTGAAGCTTTTGTGTTGAAGCTTTGTAGGTGAAGCTTTGAAGGTGAAGCTTTTGTAGGTGAAGCTTTTGTGTTGAAGCTTTTGTAGGTGAAGATTTTGTAGGTGAAGATTTGGAGTTAAAGCTTTTGTAGGTGAAACTTTGAAGTTGAAGTTTTTGTAGGTGAAGCTTTGGAGTTGAAACTTTGTAGGTGAAGCTTTGGAGTTGAAGTTTTGTAGGTGAAGCTTTGGTGTTGAAGTTTTGTAGGTGAAGTTTTTGTGTTGAAACGTTTGTAGGTGAAGTTTTGAAGGTGAAGCTTTGTAGGTGAAGCTTTTGTGTTGAAGCTTTGTAGGTGAAGCTTTGTATGTGAAGTTTTGGAGTTGAAACTTTTGTAGGTGAAGCTTTTGTAGGTGAAACTTTTGTAGGTGAAGCTTTGTAGGTGAAGCTTTGTGAGTGAAGCTTTGGAGTTGAAGTTTTTGTAGGTGAAGCTTTTGTAGGTGAAATTTTTGTAGATGAAACTTTGTAGGTGAAGCTTTGGAGTTGAAGCTTTTGTAGGTGAAGCTTTGGAGTGGAAGCTTTGTAGGTGAAGCTTTGGAGTTGAAGCTTTTGTTGGGTACCATGAATTGATTTTGCTTCACACTATCTTGATCAAGAGTGTGTGAAGCTTTTGAGAATTGTAGTTGCCCTCCATTTGTTGAAGCTTTTGTGGTGAAGATTTTGTAGGTGAAGTTTTGAGGTTGAAGCTTTGTTGGGTACTATGAATTGATTTTGCTTCACACTATCTTGATCAAAAGTGTGTGAAGTTTTTTAGAATTGTAGTTGCCCTCCATTTGTTGAAGCTTTTGTGTTGAAGCTTTTGTGGTGAAGCTTTATAGGTGAAGCTTTGAGGTTGAAGGTGTGTTGGGTACCATGAATTGATTTTGCTTCACACTATCTTGATCAAGAGTGTGTGAAGCTTTTAAGAATTGTAGTTGCCCTCCATTTGTTGAAGTTGTTGAATTTCCCAATTTCCCAATTTGAAGCTCCAATTGTAGTTGCCTTCCAATTGTTGAAGTTATTGAAAATGTGGGAGAGACAACATATACATATTTTGCTTCGACATTATTGAGCAAAAGATTGTGATGTAAGTCACACCTTACAGTAGTCGAAGGTTTGAATGAACTATATAAATTGAATTTGCTTCGAATGGTTGTGATCAAGAGTGTGTGAAGCTTTCTACGAGTTGTAGTGTTTGCATTGTTGCAGAGGAGAAATGTCTGAAGCAGATGTAAGAGGGCTGAAGAGCTTAATCTTCGTATACCATGCACTGAAGCCGTTGTTGGCTTGTAATAAGACTTTGTTGGTGACTATAACTCTTGTTAGGCATAAGTGTTCCCCTAGTTGAGTTGTAAAGTTTAAGGGTTTTTTTATTATTTGTTAATGCTAAGAGTTCACATGTACAAGTTGTACCACTTGTCTTCTGGTTGGTGGAATGAATGGTGAGTTGCTTTCATCACTTGGTTGGTGGTATGAATGTGAGATCCTTCATCACCTTTCATCACATTTCATCACCTGGTTGGTGGCACGAAGATGAGTTCCTTCTTCACTTGGTTGGTGGCATGAGTGGCAAGTTGCCAAATGATATTAGAGTACGGGTTATACATTTCATCACCTGGTTGGTGGCACAAATATGAGTTCCTTTTTCACCTGGTTGGTGGCATGAAGGAAAGTATGGGTTGTACATTTCATCACCTGGTTAGTGGCATGAGTGGCAAGCTGCCAAATGATATTAGAATACGAGTTGTACATTTCATCACCTGGTTAGTGGCATGAGTGGCAAGCTGCCAAATGATATTAGAATACGAGTTGTACATTTCATCACCTGGTTGGTGGCATGAAAGAGAGTACGGGTTGTACATTTCATCACCTGGTTGGTGGCATAAAGATGAGTTCATTCTTTACATTTCATCACCTGGTTGGTGAGAATAAGGGCAAGGTGTCAAGGCACATTGTAGCCAGTGTCGAATGACACAAAGTATGTTGAACCCTTTCGAAGCACAGTTGCCTTATGTGTGGATGTGTTGGAATGTATGATGTTTATGTATGAATGTGTTGGAATGTATGATGTTTATGTATGAATGTGTTAGAATGTATGATATTTATGTTGATTGACATGAGTGACGCTTATGAATGTTTTGTTATGCATGAAGGGATCCATGCTTTCGATATGTGAACCATGTTGGTTGTAACACTTAATATCATATACTTTATGTCAAAGTACGCATGTTGAAGCTTTGAGTTGGAGTATAGGGGTAGGTCAGCGTAGACCAAGTGTTCCAGTGCTAGGAATGCAAAAGACTCAGAAGAAGTTGTCTGAATTCCTTCT
Source organism: Malus sylvestris (assembly GCF_916048215.2). Classification (NCBI taxonomy): domain Eukaryota; kingdom Viridiplantae; phylum Streptophyta; class Magnoliopsida; order Rosales; family Rosaceae; genus Malus; species Malus sylvestris. Next base: position 41,403,915 of record NC_062264.1, read on the forward strand.
TCTTTAAATATTTACCGAATGGCTTGTGTGACAAAAGATCTCAAGCGGTTGAGAGTAAAAACATTTGTAATATGTATGCCTTCTTATAATAGCATTTCCTTTAGTACCTAGTCCTCCACTTTGAAAGAGTGAAGCTTGGCCTCATAGTCATAATAGTCGATGGTACGTTCACCCCTGATTGTCTTGATACGAACTTTTATCCCGCTTGTTGTAATAGGCTTGCTGAGAGTAAAAATCATTCCTATTACCAAGAGTGAAATACGTTTGGTGACTTAGCGAGTAGCTAAATGAGGCAGAAGATGATGCAGTGGGTGTCTGAAGGGCCAAGATCTCCTCACTTGGTAGAACTTGACTTCCACTTCCCACTTGTTGATAGGGGTTAACCATATGGGGGTTCCCTTCTGCAAGGAGGAGTCTTCCTTAACTTCTCATGCTTCAGGTCGAAGCAGTTGGGTTGAGAGAAGTCTCATGTTGATCAATGTTTTGATGATTAGCTCGCTCCTCATTAGGGATACCTATGTCGAAGGAAGGTGACCCTTCGTGTTAGGGGGCACCCAAATGATGGTTGATGTCCACAGGGGCAACAAGCTCTCGTGTTTGAGTACACCTAGTTTCGTGGAACGTTTCGAAGAGCTTTTCATATTGTTCTTGGAGGAACTCATTCTTTATTGCTATCTTGTTGTTTTGAGCCTCCAGCTCATCGACTTTAGCTTGAAGAACGAGCTTATTTCATTCCTTCTTTTGTTGCTTCGCACTAGGTGCAAGATGAGTATCATACTGTGTGCCGTGGCTTCCTCTGTTCCCCATGTTGGAGAGGGATGCCTGGTCAATAGAGAGTGTAAAAATGGTGGAAACCAGCTTGACAAAGCTGAAGAGAGTAGGAATAAGTGTCGTTCCCACAAACGGCGCCAAATGTTGATGCACAAAATCAGTGAGGACTTTGGTACAACAGAAAGTGTTAAGTTTGTGACATTCGCTAGATTGCTCCGGTCACTAATGTGGATAAGTATGTAAATGGATAGAGACAGGAAAGCAAATAGAAGATGTACGTGGTTTATCCAGATTGGCTACATCCATGGAGTAGAAGAGTTCTTATTAGGGTTTACACAAGTACATAGGTTTAAGCTCTCTTTTTGTGAGTACTAGTGAATGATTTAGTACAAATGACATTAGGGATTATTGTGGGAGAATGATCTCATTTTATATAAGAGAGTTTCTAGCTTTGTTCTGGCCTTGACATGTGTCATGCTGTGATTGGCCTTTGATGTTGACACATGTCGCCCTGTGATTGGTCCCTTGGTGTTGAAACGTGTTGCTCTGTGATTGGCTTCCTGGTTGGAAGGAAACTCTTCTGGGTCCTTGACGGTATAACGTTGACCGGTGCTTGGTAGTTTTGGGATTGGTCAAGTATGGTACAAACAATTTGTTATTATCACCTGCATAATTTCTCACCCACCTGTAAATAAAAATATTAATGTCAATTCATGCTGTTGAGAGTATCCCCTTTTGTGAGTTACATCTATATATGTCCAAGTTTATATTGCATGGCCTTATTTTTTTTACAGCGCCAAGGGAGATGCCAAAGTTGCCAACTTGTTTCGAAGAAACAGAAGAATGAAAGAGCTAAAAAAACAAATCCACAACTCCTGGGAAAACCAGAGGTGAATATTCGACGTCGTTGCAAACTTGCAATATTCAGTTTCTTTATTGTATTTTTGTACAATATCCAACATCATGTGCAATATCCGCTAACCCTATCTTGGCAATGTGTTCAATGAGTGTTTTCTGCACACCTGGGTTTGAAATTTCATCATGTTTGATATGGTGCTAGTATTTCTATTTATACAGGTACATGCAATTAGTGCAGTATATATCTTCTCAGGGATAAATTTCTTATCAAATGTCTGAACTAGGGTTGTACAGAATCATGAGCTTGTAGACAGTTAATTTTCAGATTTATTTTCCTTGCAAGTTGAGTGTGTGATTTGAGTTGGTAGTGTGAATCCCACATCGGAGATTTAAAGAAATTTGCATGTGCTTATAAGGGGTGGGTTAGTTCTCCTATTGCCAATTAGTTTGACGATGAAACTTCTACTTCTCGTACATTATCAGATGTTATCCACATGCGCTCACGTCACCACGTCACCCAATATGGTTGTGCATGTTTTAGGCTTAAATATGACAAAATATGATTCTTATACGTAACCGACAACATATAATTTTTTTTACAAATGATAAGATAATCTACACTAAATTCATCTAAACTACAAAAAGGAAGATTTAAACATGAGAGCTCAAGTGCATAAGCGTATGCTCTTAAGTCACCAATTGAGCTACAAGGCACGTGCAACCTGCAACATCTAATTCACTTTTAAAATTGAAATGGTTGATGTGTGAGAAGTAAGATTAAAATCATATCAAAGATCGATCCGCGCCAGCAAATACATGCGCTACGGCTACATGCATCAAGAAGTGAACAATTATAACTTGCGTGAACAGCCCGAAGAGAGCAAACGTTAGTCAGAAGTTACTCTGCATGCGAGTATAGAATGCTGTTGCAGTTTGGAAAGCACCGAGGACTACCAAAGAACAGTACTATACACATCAGGCTACGTATTTATTCTTGGCACCTCTCTCCTGTCTCATCGCATCCTCCTGCAAAAACCAGAGCATAAAGGGTGTTACTTATTTACGAGGCCCCCAACATGACACGAAACGGAATAGAATAACGAATAATATACGTAAGAAACAACATCCTTACATGAAATATGTATCCAATAGTTTCATTGTAATCCAGAAACCCCTTCCATTGTTTCCCAATGCTCAGCTGCAGCAAGAAAGTGGCTATGAGACATCATTGCAACTTTCTTTACCATAATGCAACTCATAGCTATAAATACAATAAGTGCACGTAATTTGACTGCCATATTCTCAAAGAAAGGGCCTGTTTCCACGCTCGGTGTTTGGAGTAGGCTATAAGTCCGGCTCAACAAATTTAAGTTATGTACAAAATAGATTCCTATAAACCATTTGGCCCTAGCAGCCAAGTGGCCACCTTCTTGTTTTATAAAAGACCTTATATTTGACTAAAGAGGAAAGCAGTTGAATTGCCGAGGGTCTTGACAGATTTAGGGACAGGAAGAAACATAGATTGATCAACTTTACGAATAATTCTTTCTTTCTTCCTAGCAGCCGGGAGGACTAAAGCAACACGAACAAAAAAAATCCTATGCTATAAATAAACAGGAAATCTTTCCTTCTGCTAAAGCAACAAACCCATAAATGTGATGTGTGAAATTCTATCAAATGTAATGATACAAAAGTTTTATAATTTTCAACTTTTATGTATGTAATGTGCCTTCGTGCAATACACAACATATAGGGAGTCAATCAGCAATTACCTGAGCAGCTTCATTTGCTGCATTCTTGGTCCAAAGAGATATTTTTTCTTGCCTAGGTCTGACATTGACAACTGCTCCACAGATTTCATCGCCATGATCAAACTGTTCTCCAATTATTGCTAGCAACTGATACCAGAAAATACAACAATTAGAGGCCCACACACACACACACACACGCACGCACGCACACAAATATACACATATCAATTCACCCTCAAATACCACTTTCAGTTTAGACCATACCGTATACAACCAAGAGGTATCAGATTTCCCTTTAGGATAAGTGACAGTCCACTTTCCTCCATTAGCACAAACAGGATCCTCCCACTTTGGCTCAATTTTGTATTTGAAACAATGGAAATCCGTCCCTACATTCAACTTGCTCGGATGATGTATATTGTTGTAAATGCTGAATGCAAAACAAATATTATGAGCAAATTTGAGTCCCTATAAAGAAAGAGGAACAGAGGCAGACATGCAAGTAATTCTCATTACATACAGTTTTTTTACATAATATTTTGGATTTAGATGTCCTTATGAAAAAGGAACCAAAGAGTTTGCTATACAAGCGGTTTATTACCTCAAATCCCACAACAGAAATACTACCGTGCTGGCTTAAATAACATTACTTGGATTGCAAACATCTACACTGATACATTTCGAATCACCCCAAAGATCTACGTAAACCGCTTCTAGCAATTATTTCAACGCCGTGTGAAATCAACACGTGGATGTAGAAATAGACACATTCAATTCCCTAATCAACTAGGAGTGAACCCGATGAAATATGACTATAAATCCAGATCAGGAGTAATCGGGGAACCTCTAAAGTCCCAGTATAACAGGAAATCAAGAGACAAATGCAACGCCAGATTCAACACAAGATTTCTAGGCTAACTACTTTACAATCTCACTAATTCTGGCAGCATTCATCGTTGCTAAATCAATCAAGGAGGCTACAGAAGAGACACAAGCAACCAAAATCGACACAAACAACCCAAAACATTTATCTCAAACAGAACCGAGTAACAAATTTACAGAAAACATAGGAAAAGAAACGAAAACATTGGGGGCACTAAGAAAATGTAGGAAAACAAAAGAAACCAAAATCTCAAACTTTAACGGTGGGGAAGCAAATTATCACTCTGAATCACAGAGCAGTCCCGTTAGTTCCATAGTTTCCAATTTCTAGGTTTACAATCGATACGAAACCAAATCCATTTCCTTTACAAAAAATCGCCAAATTTGTTTTATCACAAACTAAAGCAAGCACATAACAAACGCAAAAGATTCAATCTTCTATCAGTTTTCCTACCAACCAAACAAAATTAAACCCAAAAACAGAGGAAATGAAAGAAATTAACCTCCAGAACTCCTCGACGGTAGAGAAGGTGTAGATCGGGCGGATGGAGCTGCCCCAATCCTCCTGCTTGGACTTGGCGGACTTGGCGGCGGGGCTATCGAACCAGAAGGTCCAGGAGTGCTCCAGAGGGAGTGACTGCGGCGCTATTCCTTTCGACGGCTTCGAAGACGCCGAATCTTGGTCGCCGACGATCTCTCCTTCTTCGGGCTCGTCGTCGTCCTCCCTCGTTGTAGGGTTCGCCTCGGTCTTGGCCTGATCTTCGGAAGCTGAAGTCTTGGGTGCGTCTTCGACCACCATTGTTAGGGTTTGCTGAGGAGTTTATTGATCTCCCTCTTTTCTTTCTCTCTCGGCGTTTCTTGTGCGAAATGTGAAACACTTGCGTTTCGATAACATTCGGGAAAATTCTCTGATCCTTTTTATATGTTTCGCCGCGGGACTCTAGGACCATCTCCAATCCATCCAATAAAGGATTACAGAACTAAAAATAGTTCAGAATGATACGAAAATCGCCTTCAATCGAAGGCTAGGTTAAAGGGTTTGTGGATTTCATCGGACCCAAACCCCCAAATCAGGCCAGCAGGTAGGCCATTTCTAGCTAGCCAGCCAGCCCTTCAGCTCAGCCCATTTAAATGTCAACTCCTACCTGGCGTTAACATGACGCCAGCTCGCTAACGTCATGCTGCCGTTAGGTTACTATTGGAATTTGATTTTTTTATTGGACGAATTTTAAAAACAAAAAAATTATAACTTTTTTCCCTATAAATACCTACACCATTCCTACAACATTGAAAGCTGAAAATAAGAAGTGCCGCGTAGATACGAATCTTATCTAAAATTGTGCACAACCAATTACATCTTGACACGTGACACTTGAAATCATATCTGAAAAATTATTAAGAATAAACAAAGATAAGAAATCTGGAGAGTTACTTACTTTAGCAACATGTGTCGCTTGAAAATAATATCCACAAAATTATTGAGATTACATAAAGATAAGAAAAGAGAGTTACTCACGTTAGCAACACGTGTCACTCAAAATCATATTAAAAAAATTATTGAGATTATATAAAGATAAGAAATCTGAAAGCTTATTCATTTGGCGACAAGTAGCACTCAAAACATGTCCAAAAACCTTATTTTAATACGGTAGTTTAATTTAATTAACCATATTAATTTAATTAAAATAATAAATTTTATTTGGCTTATGGCCCTTTGGCCCCCTCGGTTGGAGATGATATAAAATATGACATAGCACTGTTTATTAAAATATAATTTATTGCAAGACTATAGGGCTAAAATGAGCCATTTGGCCATTCTTCGGTTGAAGATGACCTAAGGGGTGTATTCAATTAGGATTTTGAGGGATTTTAATTCTTTTAATGAATATAAGGGTATTCAATTATGATTTTAAGTGATTCTCTAAAATTTAATGTATATTCAATCAAGATTTTAAATAGTTTATTAAAATCTTTAAAAAATCTGGGTTTATTCTATTAAAATTTTAAAGAAGTTTATAACATTTCAGGTGTATTAAATTAGAATTTGATTTTAAAGAATTTGAAAAAGTTGAGGAATTAGAGAGAATTGGAGAGATTTTGTAGTGTAATTTAAGCATTCACAAATCTCACATCTCCCCATGAGATTTCGAGGGAATTAAATCAAAATTTTACATATAATCTCTACAAATCAATTAGATTCCATAAAAATCCATGGATTTATAAATCCATTGAAATCTCTCAAATTTCCAATTGAATACATCCAATGTGTATTCAATCAAGATTTTAAGATAGTTTATTAAAATTCTTAGAAATCCAGGTGTATTCAATTAAGATTTTATAGAAGTTTATAACATTTCTATGTGTATTCAATTAGAATTTGATTTAAAAAAAATTGAAAATGTTGAGGAATTAGAGAGATTTCAGTGTATTTTAAGCATCCACAAGTCTCACATCTCCGATGAGATTTCGGGGGAATTGAATCAAAATTTTACATGACATCTCTACAAATCAATTAAACTCTATAAAAATCCACGGATTTATAAATTCATTTAAATATCTTAAATTCTCAATTGAATATACCCCTCTAAGTTTTAGCACTTAACACGTGTTGGATAATCAGGCAATCTACAAGGCTCAGATTGTGGAAATGGTGGTGGGCTTGGCCCATAAATGCTCACAATAGTCATTGAAACTGGTATAATCCTCATTTTGGTCTCTGACATTGAAAATCGATGAAAATGATTTCTAAGTTTGTCTATCGTTAATCACTTTGGTCTTTCCACGAAAATTCTTTACCAAATGCAAAGTAAGTGAAAGAGTTGATTGGACAAAAATACTCACAATTTAACAGACTTTTCACGAATGACCAAAATAATTTACGGTGGACAAACTCAGGACAATTTTTATCGATTTTCAATGCCAGAACCAAAGTGAAATATTATGTCAACTCAGAGACTATTTTAACTAAAAAACCTTGATTATTTTTAGCTTCTAAATTTAAAAATTAAAAATAATCGCATGTATATAAAATATAGGACAAGAATCACTTATTTTCGTATCTCAACAGGGTTGAGTCAAAAGAGAAATTCTTCTCAGTCTGGACTACCGAACCACTAAGCCCATCGAACCATACATTATAGCATTATACAACTCTGCCCAAGAACATTCCATGAGAGAGAGAGAGAGAGAGAGAGAACAATATCATTTTCGTTCTTTAAGATAGAGAACTAATATATATATATATATATATATATATATATATATATTATACGTGTATTCAGTCAACATGTCCACTACTGGAAAACTATTTACATCGGTCTCTCTTCCTCTCAGCAGACTAACATGAAACATCCCGAGTTAGAAAAATAGAGCGCACACAAATAATAGCAGACCGACGGAAACCACCGCGGATCAAACGATCTCTCCTTCCTCCCCATCCCCGTACAGCGTTGATTCATCGTTGTCGTCGTCGTCGTCGTCATCTCCTGAATATTCGGGCTTTAGAAATAAACCTAGCTGCTCCAAAGGTGATTGGGGATGTGACCCCCCGAAAGCCCCAGACCCACGATTACCACGATTAAAGTTGAGAATAGGAGCGGAGACGGAGAACCCAGCAAACCTTCCAAGTTCCTCTAGGATCTTCAAGCTTGTCTCGATCTCAACTGTTTGCCTCATCTGGATAAGGGATTATATTAAAGTCAGACCACAAAGGCGAAAAACGAGACAACATTCATGCAAGAACCCGTAAAAACTTAAAACCAAAGGTAAACCTTCTCAAGTGCAATTCGAGCTTCTTCTCTTTTTCTTTCCCGTTGCTGCTTCAACTCATTCTCAGCCCTCATTCGTGTGGCAGCTTCAGCAGCTCTTATTTCTGCTTCGATCCTTGCTTTCTCTGTAATTAAGGTAAGCTTAAGACCATCAATTATAGGCAGGTGGCAACAGGATTAACAAGGAGATCTTTGTCTGTGACGGATGCACTGTAGTATCTTATGAATTTAACAATAACACTAATTGAGATATTAAATGTTTTCCACAGACAGGCTTAGGAGTAGGTGAAAGAAAGCAATCAATGCAAAAGGCTAAAGTCATGGGGGTTGTAAACAAACATATCGAAAGCGAGCACTTTCTCTTTGCAAGTCACAAGAAAGGAAAAACATACCATTAGGCTAACATAACATGGTATAACCATTGGCTGCAGTTGCATAAAATAAAGAATCTCCCAACCCAAAATGATGAAATACACCATAGGAAGAAACAAAAGTAGCATCGCTAGAAAATCAAAACTAGAATATTTTCGGCAAAAAACAAGTTATTTACCTTCACGCTGCTTCCTCTCCAGTCTAGCCCTTTCTTGCTGCATCTTAAGCGGATCACTTCTATCACCCTGGATATAAGGAGGAAACGCTGGATAAGCAAACCCAAATGCTAAAAGCTATCAAATAATCATGTGAAAATGTTCTAACACAGTATCCAACAAGCTTTACATGATCTTGCTAAAAGTAAAAACTGAAGCTTACATGATCTAGAAGTTTCTGCTGTTGAGCTTTCCAAATAGTGTCTGCAAAGCGACTCTTTAGCATTGCAGCACGAAGAGCCCTTTTTGGGGACAGTTCAACATCAAAAAGAGAAGTGCTCCATCCTGAAAGAAATGAGTAAGACCACCAAATTAGTAAGTCCAAATATGGCAAGCTAAATAGCCAGCGGTCATACTTAACTTTGGCATTGCTAGTGAAGATACTGACCTTCTCCAGAAGCAGCATCCAATACTGGAGTTGTAAGCCTAGAACTGGAACATATGTTTTCACCATCCAAAGCACTTACACCCCCTTCATATAATTTGCAACATCATAACATCATTCTGGATCAGATCACTAAAAATAACTAAGTGGCTAAATATCTTAATATGCTGTGTCATCTCACCATCAGATTCTGGATCTGATTTGATCGTCTGGGATGTTGACAAGCTTTTTGTTTGACAATCCTATAATGGAATAAAAGCTCAAATTAGCGATAAGAAACATAAAAGTCCTCATGAGAAATGTCAACAGCAACAGAAGCATCATCATACATACCAGTCTGGGTACATTAGAATTAGACAAACCATGCTCTCTGCCCATTGACCTTTCAGAAGATTTGTCTGAACCAGAAGAGAGAGAAATAAATCCATTGTCCAACCATATACTATATAACAGGAAAGTTGCAGCAAATGAAAAAATAATCTAACCATTAAAGGACTTATGGGTTGAGTCACTAGGACGCCTGCATTGACATGCAACGTTGCCACATGAGCCACATTTTAAGCAAACCAGGCTTGATGGCTGCTTTGCATTAATAGAGCCTGAAGCTTGTTTACAGGCACTATTGGTGCTTCTATTTAAGTTCTTTGATGACAATTTGGGATTAGAATTCTGAGCTGTTTTAGAAAGCTCTGCCTATCAACAAAATATACATACATTACTCAGGTAGAAAAGGAAAATGCTCTTCAACAGCGTCAGCTTTTTAAATAATAGAACAAAAGAGTATACAGCATTCAAGCCACCATCTATTAGCTGACAGGCTTAAAATTCCAAATTTTATTTGTTTTTGAAGCAATCCAGTACGCATTATTGTAAACATAAAAAATCACAATTTCATGACTATCACTTACCTCAGCATCAGTTGCACCAACAGGGACTCTGACCTTCTCTTCACCTGAAATAGGCCTCTTGCTCACCGAACTATTTTGCAAGGGAGGAGAGTTGCATGGATTCTGTCTAGCACAAGTTACTTTCTTAATTTGCCCATTTGATGGATTCCCTGATTCAACCTTGGAGCTTCCATGACTCAACTTCTCATCTAAAAGACCCCATCTCATCTCAAAAAAACTATTCAGGTTTTCTGCCAGATGATGAAAAGGATTGCCAGGAGGATTATAGAGCATGGCATTAGAAAAAGTCAGCCTGACATCAGCTGCAAACTCTTCAGCGCTTAAGTACAAATCTTTCTGCAGCTTTGATTTTACCGTGCCCAAATCCATGGGATAAGAGATGATGCGAAAGTAATCTGGGATTCCCAGCTTCACAGGATCAACTGGTTCATTGAAAGGCCAGCTTTCCTTTTTACTCATCAGTGTTTTGAGGATCGTCAAACATTGCACCTTCACACTACGATCAATCTTCCTCTTCTTCTCTTTCTGACCCTCAAGATCGCCTGAGGATCCACGCTTCTTAGAACCTGGAAGTGAAGATTTCGCCATTGCGCTGACCTCCCTGATTGAGGCATGATGCCCATAGTCACACGAGTGACTCCTAGAATAATTAGTATCAGCTTCAAATTTTTTTCCAGGATCAGCTTCAATTCTTTTGCAGGCAAATTTAATCTTCAGCTTGTTGCTCGACAGCATGGTTTTCGTGGCAATCATCGTAAGGAACTACGTGAACTCTCAAGAAAACCCAAACTTCAAGTTCTTAGACAAATTTGTATGGCCTCCTAATACGCAATAACACTAAGAATACCAGTTCCCTCTCACAATAAAGGCATGAAAATCGCCGCTCTCTGCAGAAAATAAGCGACGAATATTTTACGAATGTACAATAAGTGCACTACTTAACAGTTAATAAGTATACAGTAAAAGTTTAAAGAAAACAGGAACACTTGGTATTTAGATAAACCCCTCCACCTTTTTCCATAAACTTTCAATTGAAGTCCTCAAACTTATGGAATTCACTAACTATAATCAAGGGTCGTATCCAAATTACTAAATAAAAGTAATTTACAGAACTTCTACACAAATTAACCAAGCATCAAACCCAACTCAAATCTGTTGACTTCCGAACTATCCGAGTACGAAAAATCAGCTGTTGACATAATAACGAAATTTGACCCCAAATACAACGTAATTACTAAAACCCCAAAAACATAAAACGCCAAAAAACCCCATACAAAATCATCACACCGACGGAAAAAAAAACCCAGAAACTAAAAGTAACAAGGAAGAAAACCCAGATCAAAACAACGACTAAAAACGCCAAAAAAACAAATTGGGAAATCAGAGGCCAAGGATCGAAGGAGAACTCACCTGAATCGAATCGAATCGAATCGAAAGTAGAGAGCAAAACAACCGGGAGATCGTGCGTCACGGCGAGAGCGAGAGGGCTGAATAGCCCCCTCGCGGATATGGGGATAGGATGCAGGACTAGGGTTTTACAGTGAGAGGAGGCGTGGGAAGAAGGGAGGGAGGGAGAGAGTGAGGGGTTAGGGCGATTTCCCAATACAGCGAGGATTTATATTTATATTTTTTAAATTTTAAATACTCGCCGACTTGGATTGGATGGGAATCATGGGATCTTTCTGCGCGATATTAATTAGATTCTGCCTTTTCCTTTTGTGAATTTACCGTTTTGCCCTTTGACTTCCCTTGTTTCTGTTGGATTCAAAGTTTCATTTCTTCTCTTGGATTGGGAAATTGCAATATAATTATATATGTTATTTGTTGTTCATATTTCCTTGTTAAATTTAAGAATCTGCTATCCACATACTCCATTTTACTTTTTACATATCTTTATTAATTTCTATCCGTTGATTTTCTTCAATTCATCCGATCCGACGGTCGAAAATTAAAAGGGTGTGTGAAAAGTAAAATAAAGTGTGTGAATATCACACCCCTAAATTTTATTAGCATTCAGTTAAAAAAAATAAGAAAAAAACGCTTATCACATATTGTATCATCTCTTTAACAGAGGTAAGACTGACCAACATATGTGGGTCGGAAGTATTTTTGTTCACCACCATAAATTATAAGGAAAACTAATGAAAATGGCTTGAAAACTTTGAGTTTTAATGATAAGGACAAAATAAAGGGTAAAGTGAATAGTACCAGGATTGACTTTTTAGTGTAAAAATGTGGTTTTTCGTTAAAGTGAACAGTACCGTGTGCTTTTCGTTAAAGTTCCCTAAATTATAATGTATGCTCATCATACATTAATCATTCGTCATGTGTCATGTCATTTAGGTTTTGTTAACTTTTTTTTTCAAAATTAAAAAAATAATATTTAGTGTCAAAGTTAATTTGAATTATGTGAACAGACACGTAAATGATTAGATGTATGATAAGCATAGTTTGTAATGAAGAGCAGAAATGCTCCAGACCATGTATATTAGTCGGGAAAACAAGAAGGTAGCCGAACTCAAAAACCCTCCCTTTGCATTGGTTGCTTTTCTCGTTGATAAAAAACAAATAGTAAAGGTTAACAACTCTCAAGCTCAAGACCCCACTATTAGGAGCGGGTTCAAAAAACCGAAAACCGAAAAAACCCTTTCAAAACAAATATTGGCTTACATCACACTAGGGAGTACACTGTTGAGTTCCAATCAGTTTACAACGACGCCAAATGTTTTAAGTTTCTCTAAATGACGTCACATGATTGATTTGGAACACAAAAGCCCGTAACATCAATAAAATCTCAAATTCCGAACCAGAAAACCTTCACTGTTAACAAATTAAATTAAAACGGAAGAGCAACTTCTACATGAATGCAAATGGAAACATAAACAGTAGGAATCAAGGCGAAGGCTGCATTGGAACTCTAATCTCAATCTCAACTGATAGTTAAAATTAGTGTCACAAACGCATCGACGTTTAACGTAAAACTAACAAAAACTTGAAACAATTCATCCATATTTGCTTTGAAGCTTCAACAACATTCGTAACATAACAGTACAGCCAAAACAATGCATTCAAAACAGCGATGTACCCTTCCCCTTCTTGTCTCCACCGATTTCAAAGTGCTTGCACCTCTGCAGAAAAAACGCATCGAAGTTTAGCGTAACGCGTTAGATATTATCGATAATCTAAGGTAGACACCAAATGGAGCAATTTGCACCATAACACTAACCTTGATCGGGTGCTGGGATACATGCTTGCAACCCTGGCATTGGAGCCTCAGCACAATCTTCTTAGTAGTCTTTGCCTGTTTATCAACGTCAAAGTTAACGATGCAACAAATTTGAAATCAAACAACCACAAGGGATGAATTAGGCTGTTGAATACCTTCTTGTGGAAGACTGGTTTTGTCTGCCCACCATAACCAGACTGCTTGCGATCGTAACGACGCTTTCCCTGAGCAGCAAGACTATCCTTGCCCTTCTTGTATTGTGTGACCTTGTGCAAGGTGTGCTTCTTGCACTCCTTGCTCTTGCAGTAGGTCTTCTTTGTCTTGGGAACGTTCACCTGAAAAATTACAACATGGGTTAAAACGGATTATGAAATCTGATCAAAACCCAGATACAGTAAGTTTCAAACAAATCATGCAGAAAAATATGTAATCTTTAAACTTCTAAAAGAAATCGAACAGAACATCAGAATAGAAAACGATTTAAAATCTGATTAAAACCCGGTTCCAGTGAGGTTTCAAACAAATCAAACAGCAAAGCAAAATTGAAAACGAATCAGCAATCAGATGAAAACCCAGGTGCAGTAACAAACAGGAGAAATGAATTACTAACCAAACGGATTAATGCAATCTGACATAGAAGTATGAAGCATAAGAACAAAATTGCAAAACAACAGCAAAGCCCTAAACTATCAACGAAATCAGATTAAACCCATAAACTTCAACCCAAATATAAATGGTTTAATCTTATATTTAAGCTGAAACATAACACGAAATTGCTACAGACCCTTCGAACCAAATTCACGATTAAATTTATCAGTAATTATTGCATAAACAGATCCACAACAAAAAACCAAGAGAACCAAGTTGCACGTAATACTGTGGGAGAGAAGAAGAAGAAGAAGAAGAGAGAGAGAGAGAGAGAGATACCATGGTGGATTTGCCGCGGCGTCGATACAGAAATGAGCAGCTGAAGCTTGTTACAAGAACCCTAGAGGGCATCGGAGCGGTATGCGTTGGGTTTTATACTTTGATGGGATGGGCTTTTGTTCGGCTACAAGTGTTCTTATTTTGGAAACGGGCTGGGCTGCCTTCAGTGTTTTATCAAAGTTGGGCTTTTGCAAAACCTGAACCCTAAACCTTTCTATTCCATAGGTTCGGATAAATTTTTAGTTATATTTGGAAGTGTGCTATCCATATATCTCTTTTTACTTCTCACATATTTTTTTAAATTTTTGACCGTCGAATCAGCTGAATCGAAGAAGATCAAATGACAGAAATCAATAAGGCACGTGTGAGGAGTAAAAAGAGGTGTGTGGATGTCACACCCCTGTATTTATTGGTGTATGATAAAAAGGAACGTACAATTTAGAGGCCTTAGCTTTTGTGTTGTTTTTTGTTACATTGGATGGAATCGAACCCGAAGGTTTCGAGTTTGGTTACTTTCTTTAATAGTTTTTTTTGTTGGTGGAGAAGATGTTGTTGCTCCAAAATGGTAGCAGGGTTTTCAGGAGAACGTACATTTTCCAACACATCCAATATTTGGCAAAGTATGTGCAAGGATATGTTCGCGACTTCAAAGTACGTGCAGTGGTGGTCGGATGATTTGGATCTTCAAACCACCTCCCCTGAGATTATCAGCAGGCAGTTGACACCCCATCACCTTAGTCTTCAAAGCCTGAGCAACGTTATAAACAAAACTTTCTACAAATTTGAGATGCTATTTTGTTTATTTTAATTATGAGTTTGCTAGTAAACGACTCAGAATATCGTTACATTTCGTGTTGATCTTGTAATGTTTAGTAGTTAAAAGATACTAATTAAAGAAAAATTTTCCAAGTAAAGAATGGTTGGAACATTACCTTTTTCTATATACTTAGTGTCCACCCCGTAAAACTCATACAAAATCTGATACACCGCTCTCTCACCGTGACACTTTTTAGAGTACTTCTCATCGTATTAAGGCCAAAGTGAGGAATTATACAAATCTCAGAGACCATTTTGGTTAAAAAAACCTAGATATAATGATAAAGACAAAATCAATGCCTTTTCGGCGATCCTACACACCCCCGAATGCAATCTTTTCCTCTTGGCAGCTGAAAGAAACTTTCACTTCTCAATGTATTAAGGATGCCAATATGTTCGTCAGGCGTATGAAACTATCAATGGCTCTCTTGAGGCATCTTCGGATATTTTGCTGTAGTAGGAGTACAGAGCTAACTGGACAAGCCCTAAAATTGTTCCAATACCGTTTGGGATCTGCATCCAAAATGTAATTTGAAGAGGATCAACACAAGTTCCGAAACTCGGGTTTGGCATGTTAACATCTTGCTGCAGAAAACAGAACACTTACATAGAGGAAAGGGTCCTCCTTGAGCACTCCATATGCAGAGAAAGAGAGACTCATCAAAAACGTCGCGAGAGAAAGATTAAATGGCATGAACTCGACACTCCTTGTTTTGATCACCAATTTCTGAAAAAGGGTACACGCGAAACCATACGTGTGAGGATAAATTGCGCTGTCCAAAACCTGTGAGCGAAAAATTTAACACGCAAACTTACTATGATAAACAGCGGCGAAGCAAACATTGAGATGAGCGAAGCAACACTCAGGTATCCGACGAACGTTTGCCTCTCATCGTAGTCTAAAAGTCCCAAGGTCAAAAAGACAACGAACGCAAACACAACAATAACTGCCGCTATCAATCCCATCATCCTCAGCTGCAAAAAGAAATTTCAAGAACGCAGTCATGCAGTGTTTTAATAGGCATTGGCTGTCTACATGAGCAGGTAGATTTGGGGAAGAATATCACCTTGATCGCTCTTTCGGCGTGCCTAATGAAAATGCTTAAGTAGACTAACTGGAAAACCGCCCCGATTGAATTGACTGTAGCCACCGGTATAATCCCAGTTTTCACAACAGGCATGCCATACCAGGAGCATATCAAGCAGTTCAAAAGTGCATATATGTAAGGCAATCCAGAAAATTGTTCTGTTGACTTAGTTTTGACAATTCTCTTAAATGTTGGTCTGGAAAACAAAACATGGCTATATGATCAGAATCAAGAGCAAAATATCATTAATCTCCATTTTTTCGTGAACTTTTTAAATAACTTACATTGGTGACACAAATAACACAAAGGCAAAGATATTCCCTGCAATTGACAAAGATATGTGTTAAAACTGGCAATCTGAGACATTCTTTCTTTTTATAGATTCCAAAACTGCATAGACATATATTTCCAACTGATTCTTATGCATCTTTTTGACAAGGCGGTATTCTAAATTAACTCTATCTACAGAGAAGGGGATTCAAACACGGGTAAAAGGGGTGAGCATATTGCCCTGGTTAGCCTAACCTCACATGCATCTTGAACAACATATGCTTTTCTTCATAAATCAACATTCCAAAAACCTCCAATCACCACAACAATATCTTATAAAGTCACTCAACAGAATTCATGGTTTTGTTCCTTTAAAAAAAACATAAAACTATGAACTTACCTTTGCACCTGAGGTCCGAAGTTCAATTCCCCCGCTTTTGATAAAAAAATGGAAGAAGCGTAATGAAGCAGATATGGTGCTAAGATAAAGAAGGGTACCTGCAATGCCGGCTGCAGTACTCCAACCTAAATAAACAGAAAACAGTCCAGTCGGCAACATCGATCTATGTCAATTATCAAAACAACTGCTCAACAAATGTATGTATTCAACTTTACTCACTGCTACTCCACACCAAACAGAAGCTCTCTCTCCCTCTCTCTTGTAACTTTGTATATTAATGGTCCAAACGAGAAGGATTTTTCTTAATATATATACTTGTTACGGAGGACCCCAGATAATTTACACCATCTATTATTTACTACCAACTTTTTGAGACTTCTTTAACGTGCCACAAAAAGTTTTTGTTAAACCAATGATATTAGATTATTTAAACTATGGTATTATGATGGGAAATTGGGAACCGTGAGTACTCCAAGTTAGCCAAATGCAACTATAATCCATACATTTATATATTGAACATACGATGAGTTATGCACAATGATTTTATGACGGTTTTAACCACACAATAGGGCTATATCATTCAAGTTTAAACGTTGAACCCTTACATCATCGTAATAAAACTGAATAGATATGTGACACAGGCTGCCCAGGAAAATGCGAGACCGCATACGATTTTGTGGCTTAGATAGACTTCAAGTGGGTTCATCCCTCACTTTCACTCATCAATTGGTTGAGATTTTTATAGATTTTGGGCCATGCAAATTATTTGGAACCTGTTAGTCACTTATATATACGTTGTATATTGGTTATTATCACGTGATAAATATATATATATATATATATTTTTTTTTATTCACATCTCATCTTAGAATACGCAGAAGGTTATTTAGGATCGTGCTATCCACAAATTCGTTTTTACTTTTCACACATTCTCAATTTTCAGTCGTCCGGTCGAATAAATTGAATGAAGTTCAAATGATAGAAATTGACAAGAAGTATGTGGAAAATACAAATGAATGTATGGATAACACCATCCGGTTTTTTATTGTCAATTTTGCTTTTTTGGGTTAATTTGATTGGGACAACGAACAATACAATGGATGTCTGGATCAAACTTTATTTTGATAATTTTATACACAACTCAAATCATATTAAGTGTTCACACATGAAAAATATGTATATGAAAACAAAAATGGACCTGTCAAGACCTCTTCGTCCTCATGTTACTTAGGGCTGGTTTGGTATTGCTGTGCTTTGAAAAAAAACTGCTGTGAGAATAAGCGGCTGTGCTGTGAGAATAAGCGGCTGTGAAATAAATCAGCAGAGTGTTTGGTAAACTTTTTTGTAAAAGAGCTTTTGGGAAAAAAAACAGTCTAATAGTGGATCTTTTCATTAAAGAAGCACTGTAGCTCCGTGTGCTTTGAAAAAAAGCCAGTTTTCCAAAGCTACAAATAGCAGCTTCAGCTTTTTCCTTTGATTTCAGCTTATTCTCACAGCAGCTTCCAAAATAAGCCATTTTTTTTCAGTTTACCAAACACCTAAAACCCTCACAGCTTTTTTTCATGGGTGCTTTTTTTTTAAGCACCTCACTCCCAAACTAGGTCTTAGTACCTCAATTTACTTGAGAGAAAAAGAGTGAGCTAGCTGTACTTTTGTTACTAATTACAAGTAACAATGGTCCCAAAACCTCATGTTAAAGAAATATGCTTTGCAATTTATTGTGAAATTGGCCCTCATTTAAGGTGTTGCGATATTGATCGTTAGGATATGAGATTCATACTTTTAACACGTTCTTATGTTTGATGAATTTTTAATTTACAATGATCATAAACCAATTGACAATATAAGAAATAACTATTTATAAACACATGCAATGTCATTTATTTTCCCAATATGAGATTCATACTCTAAACAGAAAAGACATTGACCAAACCACTACATATGAAACTTGTGTTCTTGTCTGTGCTTGATTTTGCTTGGTGTTTTGGTATTTTCATTGTGGTTGGTTTGATTATTTGCTCATCAACATTGATAAATCCATAAAGGCATTGTACATACATACATATATACATATATATATATATGTATATATATGTATATATATGTATATATATGTATATATATATATATATATATATAGATCCAAGGAAGCATAATCTCTATAATTAAAAGTAGGGATATTTTGGATGCGGTCCCTAATTCTTAACATTCTTTGATTAAAACCTTAATGGTATTCAAAGTTTGATCAAAGTCCCTTGACTTTGTACACCTCATTATATTACTATTAATATTTATATTTTTATAGTTTTGACATTAATTGTTTGATATTTTATGAGATTTATAATCCTATAAATTTAAAATCCCTCATTATAATACTATTAGAAAAGGTTACAATAAAAGAATTCAAACATTTTGATTGAATAAATGGATAAAAACTATGTAAAAATAAGAAATAATAAATGGCAAAAGAATGTATCCATAGTGTTAAAAAAATTGGTACATTTTACAAAAACATTGGTACATTTCACATATGTACATTAATAAAGAAGAATGGGTACATTACAAATAAATTAGGGTACATATAAAAGATTAAAAAATTATGAGTACAAATGAATTTTTTTAAAAATATAGGCCCTAAAAGAAATTAATACATGGGTACAAAATAAAACTAAAAAGAAAATACTGCAAATTTTTAAAAAAAAATGTTGCAAATTAAAAGTGGGTACAAACCAAAAATATAAATATATGATACAAAAGTTTAGGCATAAAACATAAATATACCATATGTAATTTTTCTATCATTGATTACTTTAAAAAATATGGGCACAAACTAATATATGGGTACAAATTAAAAATGAAAAGAAAATTGGTACAAATTAAAAAGAATTTGCAAATTAAAAATAGGTACAAACTAAAATTAAAAATACATGATAAAAAATTTAGCCATAAATATAAATATACTAATTGTAACATTTTTAACACTAAAGGAATATATTTAAAAATAAAATATTTTATTATTCAAATAATTAATGATGTTATTAATACCCAAGGACCTTGATAAAAAATTAAAAATGAATAAGATTTTAATCAATGAAGTAACAAAAAGAAGGATGTGAACTTAATTTCTCCTTAAAAGTATAGTTGTTATTGTTGTTCAAAAAAGTGATCATGTATTTCTTCATTTTATAAGTATAAGAAATATTATTGGAGATGCTTTAAATGTATCTTAAGTACAATTTAAGAGAATATTATTTGTAAACTTGTCTTGGATTCTAAGCCGTTTAGATTTTTCTATAAACTATTTTTTCTTTTCTTCCTCGTATTTTTTCGCTTCTCACATTACGTGCTTTTTAAATATGTAACAAAAGAAAACGATTGAAAAATATATATTTTGTATTTGATGTCTTGTCTTCGATTTGTTTATTTTTGTGCTTTTTTTTTTCTTCCCTTTCTCGTGAAGAATCGGGTTGCCTTGCTTATAATTTAAAACATGATTACTTAAAATATTATAATGCGTATTTATATATTCATCTACTTTTCAGGTCATTGCGTGCATCAACTATTGAGTGATTAGGAATTGGAATCAACCGAATTAAGAATGGCATGGAAGAAGCACGTGGAAATGTATATATTCATTGAAACAAGACGGTCAAAACATTTGCCAGATGCAGATGCAAACGAATATATGCCAAACCACAAAACGTTACGAGCCATCCGCCATGATCAGTGATGAGTTCACATGACCATTCTAAATTCATACTAGTGCATGTTTCCTCGAAAAAACTTCAAAATAGTCGTTATGCATTTATTTAAACAGTTGATTTTCCTTTGAAATAAATTCCTAAATTCTATTTGGGAGCTCATTTACGGAGCCGGTTGGAGATTCTCTTGCCTAACATATCAGTGTTACACAAGATTTACTTTCCTAGTATATCTTTGGCAACTTTGTCGAATGCGATATATGTGTACACACATTTATAGAGAAGGAAACCAGGTTGCAGATGTTTTAACTTCATTTAGGGCAAATAATTATGCTTATTATTGGTGGTCTATAATTTCAGATTTCGTAATCTCTGCTCATGCTCGTGACATTTCGTTGACAATTTTTGTACTTGTGGATCTTGGCATAGTCCACCGCTTGCATGTTTTTCGTTTACTTTCCATTTCATCAATAAATTTGGTGTACGAGGGACGTGGTGGGGGCTTCCTGGGTGTAATGGTCTTCACCCCTTCAGGGGAGGATAGGTGTCTCACATACAATCATTGCTGAAGAGCTAATCTCACCTAATCTTTCTCCATTTGAAAAATATATATATCTCTGTACATGATGCCTGCTATTGTCTATTAAGCAGAAGGAAAACCCTCATTTTCTAGTTAAGCTCTAAGGAAATGTCACTTTGAAAAGAAAAAAACAGGCAGTAACTTTGGTAAATATTGAAGTAACATATTACACACCAAGAATTAAAAGGATTTGCATCCTTTGAGAATACTCTTCTGTCAATGTAACAATTTATATCCAACGGCGTATAGTTTGAAGAAATTGATGAATTTCTCCAAGTAAATTTTGTACTGAAGGTCAAGCATTTCTCCAAAGGAAATTCGGTCACGGATGTGTAGCTAGCAATGGTTCTTCTTCTTCTTCTACCGCGTCTTCTTCAGATGGATTTTTGTAGCGGCAGTACAGAACCAACTGTACAAGGGCTAACATTGTTCCAATACCATTTGGCATCTGCATCCAAAATATTAAAAAATAAACGTAATGGTTATGTAATGCAAGTGTGATGGGGTTGATCGGTGCTTGATGTGAATGAGATTCAACTACGTTTTAGGATGCAATTTAGACCAATAAATGAGACTGACAAATAGGTGCTACGATGGTTGAGAGTATATAGCTGCTGAAATTTTGGACTGAAGGAAACATAGTACTTACATATAGAAAAGGGTCCATCTTGAACACTCCATAGGCAGTGAAGGAGAAACTCACTAGGAAAGTTGCAAAAGAAAGATTAAATGGCATGAACTCAACGCTTTTTGTTTTGATCACCAAATTCTGAAAAAGGGTATGTGTGAAACCACATGAGTGAGGACAAATTCAACCGTCTAATAGCAATCTGATTGAGGATCATCAGGCACAAACTTACTATGACAATCAATGGCGAACCATACATGAAAATAAGTGAAGCAATACTCAAGTATCCAACAAATAATTGCCTCCCATTGTAATCGAAAAGACTTAAGCTGACAACGACAATGGACACAAATAGAACGAAAACTGCGATTAACAATGCCAACATCCTCATCTGCAATAAACATTTTAAAGAACAACACATAGTCAGTAATGCAAAGTTAAAAGGTATTTTAATAAGAAAAATGCAGGTGCCATTACCTTAAGCGCTCTTTCGGCGTAAGAAATGAAAATGCTCAAGTAGACTAACTGGAAAACAGTCCCAACTGAATTGACTGTAGCCACCAGTATAATGCCATTCTTCACTATAGGCATTCCATACCAGCAACATATCAAGCAATTCAAAAGTCCATATATGTAAGGCATTCCAGAAAATTGTTCTGTTGACCTGTTTCTGATAATTCTATTGAATGTTGACCTGGAATTAGAACATCAAAGATTAACAATCAGTGGGAAAGTACAAAATCTTGAATATCATTCCATGCGCAAAGCAAAAAATTTCATAAATCTCCATTTTTGGCAAAATTTTGTTGAGCAACTTACAGTGGTGACAGATACAACCCAAAGGCAAAGATATTCCCTGCAGTTGACAGAGATGGGTGTTAGAATGTTTCTTGCACAACTACCATCTTGTTTGTGAATTGGCAGAAATTTTCAGGTTGCAGTAATCCATATTGATTTGTTAAGCCAACTTGTTATCTAATTCTGATGATGAAATTGAGATAAAAAGTTGATACTCTCTTAACTGCATAGGATTCAGATCAAAATCCGATACATTGACACGTCTACATATAAGGCATCTGAAACAACATATAAATATATCCTGCAATCTGAGACATTTCTGTTTTGCAAGATCTATGAATTTTCTATTCAGATTCCAAAATTACTAAGCAAAACCATACAGCATATGAATTCTTCACCTTAAACTAAGATTCAATCAGGGCAAAGTTATCGATCCACAACAATATGTAGAAAGTCATTCAAAAGAATTCATAGCTGCACTTCAGGACAAGCAGAAATCTGCATCTAACTAAAGCATATAATGGAAGAAGCGTAAAGAAAGAGATTATATGGTGCAGAAATGAGGAAGGTTACCGAGAACGCCGGCTCCATCGCAGAAACTTTGATAAACAGAAGACAGTTCAGTTGACAACATTGATCTATCAATTACCAGAACCCTGCTTATAAGAAAATATGTATGTATATATTCAAAACACCAAGCAAGCAGAAGCTCCCTCTCTTCTCTCTGTGTCTATTTTGTAGCCTTGTACATTAGGGTCCGTAAGGGAGGCTTCTCTTAATATACTTGCTCAAAAGATATGGAACCATGTGTTATTCATTACTACCAAACTACCAAATCTTTTGGAGATTTTTTATTGTGTTTATATAAACTTCCTTGTAAACAAGGCTAGTCATCTAAACACAATACTTCCTCCAAATTCAATAAAAACTTTTACGAAAAAAATTAATTGATGAAACAATTTTCGATTTGATTTTTTGCAACCGTGATCTTTAAATAATTTCTTAAAAATTGTTTGATTCGTATCATAAAATAATGTTGAGGGGAAAACTTAGACGAGTAATTAGTGTTGTAGTAAGGACTTTACAACCATCAAATTATGTAAAATAATTCAAAATTTGCGGCCATTGGTCCTTTCACTACTCTTTAATAGAACTTTCATCAGGTTTAACAGGTGTTATATGGTCTGAATCTGTGACCTATCAAATTGAGTATTTGATAGAAGAGATCAAATCTTCTGTATCTACTTTGTTTATATGGTCTCTGCGATTAATTGACACATGTTAGTTTATGACTATAAAGTCAAAAAATAGTTAAGTTTTTAACACGTGTCAATCAGTAAGAGATGCTACACACAAAATAAGTGCAAAAGATTTGAATTCTCGATAAATGATTGGGGTGTGCAGAGTGCTCTTTTTGTGGTCAGGTAAATTGAGTAGGACGACAATCAATCATCACATGGGGTCTTGATCAAATCTGATCGTCCAATATTACTATATCATATATACCCAACAAAAATGGAGCTCTCAAAAACCTCCTTGGTCCTCTCTAAGTTGGTCAATAAAGATAGAGAAATGCTAAGGGAAGTTCTCTTAAATAGAATTTTGGGGTGTGATATCCACACATCTCATTTTACTTCTCACACACCTTTTTTAATTTTCGGCCGTCGGATCGGATGAATTGAAGAAGATCAACGGACATAAATTATCAAGAGGTGTGCAAGAAGTAAAATTGGGTGTGTGGATAGCACACCCCTAGAATCTTTTATATATTCTATTACTTTGCAATTTTCTTGTTAATATTATAAAAATTGTGCAAAAAACACTAGATGACAGATAGTTATAGAAAGTTTTACTTTGTTTATATGGTCTCTGCGATTAATTGACACATATTATTTTACGACTATAAAGTTAAAAAAGAGTTAAATTTATTAACATATGTCAATCAGTGAGAGATGCTACACACAAAATAAGTGCAAAAGATTTGAACTCTCGATAAATGGTTGGGGTGTGCAGAGTGCTCTTTTTGTGGTCGGGTAAATTGAGTAGGACGACAATCAATCATCACATGGGGTCTTGATCAGATCTTATCATCCAATATTACTATATCATATATACCCAACAAAAATGGAGCTCTCAAAAACCTCCTTGGTCCTCTCTAAGTTGGTCAATAAAGATAGAGAAATGAAGATAGATAAATGCTAAGGGAAGCTCTCTTAAATATAATCTTTTATAGATTCTGTTACTCTGCAGTTTAACATTAATTTTCTTATTAATATTATAAAAATTATGCAAAAAACACTAAATGAGAGATAGTTATAGAAAATTTTACTTTTAAAACAGTTTTCTTAATATTTCTCTAAACATATTTAACGTGTTACAGAAAGCCTGTGCTAGAAAGTGCCTGACTCATTTCATGGTACGTTGACATGATTCAAAATCATTTTAGGACCCATTTAACTTTAATAATTCAATAATTGCTTTTCTTTGCCGTCTCTAATAATTTGCAAAGAATGATACCGGACACTACTTTATTCTGCTCCTTTAATTAAAGTAAAATTATAAAATGAAAGAAAGTTCATGAACAGTCTCGCATAAGAACATGATAGAGAGTTCAGTTTCATTTGAGAAAATCTCCTTAACATTTATTTATTTTTTTATTTTTTTGTGCTTCTTTCCCTTTTTCTTGGGAGATTGTGTAGAATATTATTAAATTGTTTTCACTAGACCTAACTGTTTCTTGACCTACTCTACTAAATCGGAAAGAGATCATTTCCGGATCTATCATTCCAAAGTCCACCAATCAATTAATCCGGGTCTTTAAAATTTGATCTAACGACTAAAATTATTATAACTTTTAAAGAGTCTCAATGTTTTAGCCGTTGGATCAAATTTCAATGACCCGTATTAATTGTTTGGCATGATTTGGTGGAAGAGATCCCTAGAAGATCTTTTTCTTACATGATCGGTGATAAGCTTCCAACTTCACTTCGATTTTTAATGTTTTATACATGCGTAAGTACATGACTTAAGCAAATGAAGTTGGTAACTTATTACTGATGATGTATCACATTGAATACACATATAAAGTTTGCGTTTGAAAATTTTATATTGAGGTGAGTAATCGAACTCATAACCTCAAGTGCATAGTCAATTTTAATTGGCAAGTTGGGTTCGGAAATGTAATATTATAATATAATTTTAGTGTTCGAATGAAAACTAGGTTAAAATGTTTGCATTGCTTCAAAAGCTAACCTGACAACCTAAATAAATATTGCAAACCTCAATCACCAATTTTATTAGCGTTTTCTTTCTTTCATCCTCTTCTTATTTACCTTGGTTTATAAACACTTGTTATAATTCATTATGTTTCATTATTATACCGTGGGTGAAAATTCTTTTAATAAGAAGTTATTAATATTTGTTGATAATTGTCCCATCAATCTGAGGAGTAAAGATAAGGGGTGTGTTATCCACACATCTCATTTTATTTCTTACACACCCCTTGATAATTTATATCCGTTGATATTCTTCAATTCATTCGATCCGACGACCGAAAATTAAAAAGGTGTGTGAGAAGTAAAATTGAATGTGTGGATATCACACCCCTAAAGATAAAACCATTATGGAAAGTAGGAAACAATCCAAAAATATGAATGTGAACAATCTCGTACTAAGACTAGAAAGTACAAGGCACAGTCAACTCCCACCTTCTCCCTCCAAGAACGGGTCATCCATAGTACCACCCGGATTGTGTTTTAGTATATAAAGATATTATTGGAAGAAACATCATATCATGCAAAAAGGGGCAAAGCCTGACTAATTTTTCAATGTGACACTACTACAATATTAACTTCAGGCGTCGAACGATCCTGGCGGTTAATAAATCATTCTGACGGATAAAAGATTTCCGACATATAATTTATTTACTGTCGGATTAAAGTTACTTTTTGTTGGATATATACGACATAAATTTCTGGCAGATTTTTCCTAGCGGATTTAACCGCCATAAAATTATTATAACTCTCAGTATTTTTGAATTCTTTTTTTTTTTAATATTTTTACATATTCGGGCGGTTTCTAAGTTAATTGTGGTGGTTATAACCGACATAAATTGATTATTTTATTATTTTAGATTCTGGCGGTTATTATTTTAGTATTCTGCTGGTTATAACGACAGAAATTGACTATTTTATTATTTTAAAATGTTACATTGATTAAAAATAAATAAACAAATGGTGTAAATATTTTTTTTCACTCACGGTTTCATTACCTAATATCTGAATGTTTTTTTTTTTTTGCGATTTTTTACACATGCTATCTCGGAGTATATACAAACATATTTGACGGTTGAATCGTTGAAACTAGTTTCGTAGAATGCATACCTATCAAATTGATAGATTTAACAAACACTTAAAGAGTTAATGTTATACTTCCATTAAGTATAAAAAATTATCCACTAGTGTAAATATTTTAAATTGAAGATCGAATTTGTTCAATGCATTCTTATAGGGTCGAGGAGTGTAGCTGTAAAAAATCATCAAAATCGAAGCTAAAATAACCGTTAAATTGTGATTTTTTGTTTATAACCATCGAAATTTTTTGTTTCGTTACCTAATCTCTGAATGTTTGTTTTTTATAATTTTTTACGTATGCAATCTCAGAGTGTGTAAAAATAAGTTTGACGGTTGGATCGTTGAAAAAAGTTTCATAGAATGCATATTGCATCAAAACTGTAGATTAAACAAACACTAGTTAATATTATACTTCTATTAAGTATAAAATAAGATTTTGTAGTATCCACTAGTGTAAATATTTTAAATTGAAGATCAAATTTATTCATTACATTCTTATAGGGTCGAGGAGTGTAGCTGTAAAAAATCATCAAAATCAGAGCTAAAATAACCGTTAAATTGTGATTTTTCTTTTATAACCGTCGAAAACTTTTGTTCCGTTACCTAATCTCTGAATGTTTATTTTTTTACGATTTTTTACGTATAAAATCTTGGATTGTGTACAAATAAGTTTGACGGTTGGATTGTTGAAAAAAGTTTCGTATAATGCATATTGCGTCAAAACAGTAGATTAAACAAACACTTAGAGTTAATATTATGCTTCTATTAAGTATAAAATAAGATTTTGTGGTGTCCACTAACGTAAATATTTTAAATTAAAGATCAAATTAATTCATTACATTCTTATAGGGTCGAGGAGTGTAGCTGTAAAAAATCATCAAAATTGGAGCTAAAATAACCGTTAAATTGTGATTTTTTGTTTATAATCGTTGAAAACTTTTGTTCCGTTACGTAATCTTTGAATGTTTGTTTTTTACGATTTTTTACGTATGCAATCTTGAAGTGTGTACAAATAAGTTTGACGGTTAGATCGTTGAAAAAAGTTTTGTAGAATGCATATTGCGTCAAAACGGTAGATTAAACAAACACTTAGAGTTAATATTATACTTCTATTAAGTATAAAATAAGATTTTGTGGTATCCACTAACGTAAATATTTTAAATTAAAGATCAAATTTATTCATTACATTCTTATAGGGTTGAGGAGTGTAGCTATAAAAAATCATCAAAATCGGAGCTAAAATAACCGTTAAATTGTGATTTTTCATTTATAACCGTTGAAAACTTTTGTTCCGTTATGTAATCTCTGAATGTTTTTTTTTTTTACAATTTTTTACGTATGTAATCTTGGAGTGTGTACAAATAAGTTTGCCGGTTGGATCGTTGAAAAAAGTTTCTTAGAATGGATATTGCGTCAAAACGGTAGATTAAACAAACACTTAGAGTTAATATTATACTTCTATTAAGTGTGAAATAAGATTTGTGGTATCCACTAGTGTAAATATTTTAAATTAAAGATCGAATTTATTCATTACATTCTTATAGGGTCGAGGAGTGAAACTGTAAAAAATCATCAAAACCGGAGCTAAAATAACCGTTAAATTGTGATTTTTTGTTTATAACCGTCGAAATTTTTTGTTCCGTTATGTAATCTCTGAATGTTTGTTTTTTACGATTTTTTACATATGCGATCTTGTAGTATCTACAAACAAGTTTGACGGTTAGATCCTGAAAACTAGTTTCGTAGAATGCATAAATTTGCCAAAATTTTGAAGTGGGAAAAGTAATTTGTGATAAATTTTTATTTATGTTTTTCAAGTATTGATTAGACAATATTTAGTTTGTGTGAAGACATTTTCATTGTATAATTATCTTTTTGTTTCTTTATCGCATATTTTACATGAATTATTATCTATTAAACCAAAAATGTAAAAATTATATATTAAACCAAACAATTATTTATTTAATTTTTAAAAACATATTCTATTTAAATACATATTATTTATTTATTTATTAAACCAAACAATTATTATTTTATTTTTTAAAATCGTAACAAAATTTGGGGGAAAGTTTAAAATTTTCAGAGGGAATTTTGGGGGGATTTTTGCCGCCATTTGTTTCTGTCGGTTATAACTGACATTAATGAGAAGTTTCTGTCGATTTTAACCGACAGTAGTGAGTATTTCCACATTATAACCCCTCAATCTCTTATTTGCGCCGATGCTTCTCCCTTCCCCATTTTCTCCTCTCTTCATTTCCTTCTCATTCTCTTCTCTCATCTCCTCATTTACTTCTAGTTTGAACACTTGCAACCAAAGTTCATTAGCGAATATGGCGAAGAAGAAGGTAACACTCTCCCTCTCTCTCTCTCTCTCTTTCTCTCTCTCTCTCCCTCTCTCTCTATCTCTCTCTCCTACATCGAGGTAAACGGTTCAAAAAATTTCTTGACATTGCAGATTTCAAAACACTGACACAGAGACTGGAACATTGGAAAATAGCTTCACAATAATCTCTTCATTTCCTTGTTGCCAGGTCCAATGTTGAAAGCATTGATGATGATCAACAAAAGGTGGATAACCTATCCTTGAAGAAAAAAGGTAAAACATGCACTCACGCTTTTAGATTTGAAAAACCCAAGCTCGGTTTTCCCTGGTTTGAGTTTGATGCAGTGGATCAACATGCAACAAAATAATCAGTTTTCAGCTTCTTAGTCTGGATTTTTCCCATCCATGATCCCTCAAACCGGCTTGCAAAATAACCTTGGTACAGATAATCCATCCAAGTTATTGAACTTTCAAGCCCCGGTGTTGTCTGCACCCGGTCTCTAGTCAAATAAATCAGCTCCACAAAACCAAGCTAGCCAAATGCAGCAGCCGAATGAAGGATTTATTTTGAAAAACATGTTTTTTTTTTTTTTTTTTTTTTTGAGCAACATCATATAGCATGCAATTAACAATTAAAGGCGGAATCATGCTTGCATGCACTCAAAAACAAAACATTACCATGAAATTCAAAGCCTAGTAGATTGGTGAACCATTAATCAACTCAAAACAAAGTGAGTTGAAATTATTACCTTTGTAGATTCCTCTTTGCATAAGCAAAGGCTAATCACCCAAAGAGATAGGGTCTTCATTCCTTGCTTCTTAGATCCATGGATTTGGATGGAAAAATAGGTTTCTCCAAGTTCCCAAAATAGGGAACCTCTAAGTCTCTTCACCAAGGTTTGATTGTAGAAGAAATGAGTGACCTTGGAGTAGTAGGATTGCTAGATGTACCCTCCAAGGTGTTGGCCTCTTTAGAGAGAAAATGGAGAGACAATTCTCACCAATTTTCCCCCAAAATAAACCCTTTTAACACTTAATGAATATTTGGCTATAAAGTCATTTATATAGTCACTTCTAAATAACCAAAACCCTAATTCATCACAATATGGCCGGCCATTTAGGGAGTTTTGGGCTTTTGGGCTTTAATGAATCTTTATTCATTAAATTGTCATACAACTTAAGTTAATGGGCTTGACGTTCGAAGCCCATTGGGCCTTAAGGTCCAAAACTATCCCGAAGTCATTTAACGAACTTATTCGTTTGATTAATTAACATATTAATTAATCCTTGCCATAAATAAATGATTAAACCATTTAATCATTCTTACTCATTTCCGTTTAATCTTCAATCTCTACCTTTTATGGTGTGCGATCCATTAGGTTCCTTTTAGCGAGGTAGTGGGCGATTAAAACCATTTTACATCGATTGTGAATTGAAACTATTTTCAATTCTCCCTTTAGTGATTACACACGTTTAGGGCTTCCACAAACCATGAGTGACACCTAGCAGCATATCATGGTTACCCAAGCTAATCAGAAGAGGATAGAGAACCTATTCAGTTCGGGATTACAAATGCAATACGGTCTTTCTCTAATCTAATACTCTTGACCACATTGTTTGGTATGATAGTTTATTTACTCATGTCTACTATCCAATGTAAATCGTTTGCTTATATGATTTCCTTGAATGTGATTTGGAACGCATTCCCTAATCTCATTCATACTCTGGCCAGAGATTCCAAATCATATCATAGAGTATTCTCCCTCAACTGTTTGAAGGTTAGAGATCCCTTGTTGCGCATTCACTTGTCTCCATAGCTAAGTGGCTTAACCCCAACGATGTCGTGAACACCCCGAGGGGGTGACTTTGACATAATCAAAGATCAAGGACTTAACCACAAGACAACTGTGATGCCTCAGGTCAAAGGACTACTTTGCATTATCCCAACCATGAGTTCTTATGTGACATGGAATATGAGAACTCTTCGTTGATCACGTTCAGTGTACTCATTCTCTATTGAGCACCTACGTACTTGTCTTGATGTCACACACACCATTGACTCGAGACTAATCACTCTCCCTGAGAGAAGACATAGTACGTACCGATCTTTACGGACTGTAAATGCCCAATTGACAATCCTATGATCAGGAACATTTAGGATGTGTCTACGAAAGAATGGTCTCATGAATCTAACTTCATTAGATTACATTCTCCCAATCACATATTCCTTGGACTTTATCGTTTAAGCATATAACATTTATATGAGACGGCTCAAACAATAATGTATGCCCTTTATATGTAAAACTAGATTAGTTTAACATGTGAAATGTCCGTAAAGTATCATCACATGATTGGCTTTAGGGCACATTTCCAACAATCTCCCACTTGCACTAGAGCCAATCAGCTTGGTCATCTTGATGATACCTTTTCTGTAGTCATTTCATAAATGGCTGAATAGTAGGCCTAGGCAGTGGATATCTATATGTGTTATCCATAGAAGCAACCTTGAGAATAACGACGTCACCATTATACATGATTCTCAATCATGTGGTTCAGTCTCTCATTTGAGTTCGGATCTTGATGAGACCTTGATTCCCAGGCTTGAGCTATCGCCCCATTAGTGTCATACACTTTCTGGTTGGAACTGAATAGAGAGTTCATAAATGAACTTTCCCATCCAAACAACATTGTTGTAAACTTCTATATGGCAATATATCTTGCATTCATAATGGAACACACTAAAGTCATTACTTTAATGTTTCCATCCAAATATCTCTTTAGTCATAATAAAGAGATATTCGTTTATCTCTTCATTCATAATGAAGAAACATCCAATGATGGATTAGATTCATAATCTAATACATTTACGCTTCCATTACGTTACTTTGATTCTTCCTCGATCTTTGAGGAATTTATCCTTTAGTATTTCTTAAATACTTAAGGACTCACTTGACAGTTGCCACGGTTCTGATCCTGGGCTTGCACTGATATCGTCTTGTACCGTTCTAGGTACAACTCATATCAATGTTTTTCATACAATATGAAATACATAAATCACCTTTCTGCTTATGCATAAAGGATTCAATTTACGCATTATTTCTATGGGAGTCAAAGGGTACGTTCCCTTTGAGAAGGGCAACTTGCTAGTCTCACTAGAATCGTCCTTCTTATTGAAGTTTATCATCATATGAGAAACTTCCTAGCATCCATTGTCTATTATTAGGGATTGATATAATCCAATTATATCATGAAATATATCATTATAGATTTCCATCCCATGTATATAGACTATATCTCCCATATACATTCTATCTTCATATAATGTATTAAAGTCATAACTTTAACGAAGAAGTATTCTTTTCATTTCCAAAATTAATATATCATATATACTTAAATTTTAGGAACATGATTAACTCCCACTAATCTTTTGTAAAACTCGTAAACAAAAGATTCATTTACATCTTGATGAGAAATCAAACGATTTGATCCTTTTTCCTCATAAAATGCAAATAGCTCCCACTAACTTGCTAAGATCCATGATGGATGGATCTCTACAACTTACATGTCTTGTGATTTATAGTTTTGGACATATATTATCAAGACTATCTTAATAATGGTTTCGGAAACCCATATTATGTCAAAACATTGAATCACCATTTTAGTTGTAGCTAGCAATCTTCAAATTAATTGAAACCAAGCCTATCTCAAAGATGGTTTCTTCAAAGTCAACCATTCTCTTTGATTGTAGTTACCTTAAGCTACCAATTAGCTATCAAGGTTTCATTATTTCGAGTCAAATGGTACTTTACCATTTCCTTGAGTATATATCGTATATGCACTCAATGTAGTCATAAGGATTTTCATTCTTATCGACTACCTTGGAGCTTGTGGTATAGGAACTAGGTTGTTATATTTGTTGATTACTATCTTGTCTCTCAAAGAACCCATTCTTTGAGTTCTATCTCTCGTTCATTTGCTTTTAGGCAAATCACATTGTAGAATTACAATGAACTACCCAACAAAACAACATTTGTTAGTTGGTTTATAGAAGCGATATCCAAAAGTTATTTTAAGGATATCCTACAAGATTGTTATCAAACAAATATTGCTTATTAGCACACAACCCCAAATCTTTAACATGCTTAAGATTTGTCTTTCTTTTCCAACTACATCTTATGAAGTCATGAAAATATTGGAAGATCTTCTCATTGACAATCATATTGTTTTAGAAGTATATATCCTATATATGGGTAATAGATAACATTTAACGAACTAAATCTTATTCAAGTTCGTTCTTCTCCTAATGGAGAAATACATTATCTTATGATGCTATTTTCCTTGATATCTTTCAAGGAAACTCATCTAAAGTGTTACCTTTCCTTGGATCAAATCTAAGGAGGTAAATACTTTAGATATCTTACTCATCTATTTACATTTCTTGAATTCTTTGAAACCTTTTGCAAAGTATTCGGACTTGTGTTTATTCAAAATAAACTATAGTCCAACCGAGAGTGATCTTCGGTGAATGTCATATAACATGAGTAGTATTATGTTGTGGACAAGTGCCACTAACATCTAAGTGAATTAACCTCAACAACTTTGTGATTCTTTCTTCTTTCCAAAAGAATAAAGATTCGAACATTTCGCCTCTATACAATTTTAACAAGAAGGTATTGGATCCGGATCTAACGATCCAAAGCATCCTTGTTTCACCAACTCGTAACTTATGTTTTAGAGGTATCACAATTTAGTTGGGATTAGTCACTACCTTGCAACCTTTTGGGTTTTAAGCATCATTATATTCTAAACAGTTAACACTACCATATCATCTCTACTATAGAGACAATCAATTAGATTACTATAATCCAATTTCTTTGGTAGTTCATATGAGGAAGTAAGTACTATCTGCTTTCGCAGAGATCTATATCTTATTCACGTTCCGTATGTGAAGCACATTTTCTTCTCTCATATATCTTCTACTTCTTATTAGTCACACTTTTACAACGATTTGTAAAACATAGTTACTAATACGGAATCATACATTCAAGTAGAAGAACCAACTGTTTTGAACTATTCAAGCACAATTTACAACACCTTCGAAAGGTGTGTTCTTGACACTTGCAAGACATTTCTTGCAAATACCCCTTCCAATGTCCATCCTTTCATAAAGAAAGTTTGTTCCCTTGGAGTTATTTATCTTCTTTATTTGACTTTCACCTTTGACTACATTAGTCATGGTCCCTAAACTCCCACTATCTCTCTTGAAACCTTTTTCAATTGTGTTATACACATCAAACAATTTGGAGAGTATGTGGTTATTGTTCACTACATAGTTTACCATAAACTTAGTGAACCATTAGGATAGGGAAACAAAGGTGAAGTCCTTGCCTAGTTTCCGTCTCGTTAAGTGGTTTATCACTTCAACATTTTATGATTCAAAATCATCATAAGTCCATGTTAATGGACTATTTTTGTCAACCAACCATTATGTTCTAAACATAATTACAAACCTTTAAGAGTTGTACAAGGCAACTCTCATTTCTTCATACAACAATTTGTAAGTGAAGAATCATGGCACATAATGTATTCATGCCTTTGTGCTTTCTTCTCAAGTTCTTTGTTCATTTAACAAAGAAACAAGCACTAAGTGTTTGTATTGACTAAGAGTTGTTCAAAGTAACTCCTATTTCTTCATACAACAATTTGTAATTGAAGAATTATGACATTAAAAGTGTTGTCCTCTTTATGATAGACCTTTTCTAACATATTCTTCTAATGATACATTATCAATAGGAAGATTGTGAGGATGAGACTACTTAGGTACATATGCAATCCTTTTTAAGACATTCTTTGGGATTGTGGTACCAAGTCCGGAAACTAAAACATTCGGTTTTATTTGTCAAGTGTTGGATAGCGTATGCAAATATATTGGTAAACAAATACATAACGAATATAAATTGATTGATTTTAAGCCATTTGATTCGGGTCTTTAAATCAAATAGCATCACCCACTATTTTTGGCAAATTCCATATCCCTCATTGGAATTCGAGAGTTTTGGATGAAACTCTTAGTAGGTTATGGGAGGCTCACTATTACCAAGCCCACCTCAGAATTATATCATGTTGGCTAGCGTTAATAATAATGAGAGAGTACGCTTACTCATTTGCAACAACCTCTTGCAAGTACCCATCTAGTTTGGCCTCTAGAAAATGATGCCTCAGAATTATATCATGTTGGCGTCATTGTACTTAGTTAAGTCATTCCCACCATGCCTAGTTCGTGTAGGTGTTCAAGCATAGCCTCAGAATTATATCATGTTGGCTAAACTCGTTGCCTACCTCACTTCATCATGTATGTATATAGAACTCCTCCTGAGTGTAAGCACGCACTTTGTACTCCCCCATTATAGGGTGAAGCCGGTGTACGAGTCACAAACGATCGGAGCCTACCACGGTGGAAGGCCACGAAAGAGTGTTCTAAGCACTCTCCGCTTATCAACTTAATATTGGTTTGGTTGAGGGTTTTAGGTCTCATCACATATCAATATACATTTTAATCTCTATTAAAACAATTTTGGTCCTATTACAACTATTGGTCCATATGATTGTTTTAGTTGTACATAATACTCCCACTATGCTTTTAAAACGGTTTTTAAAGCAAGAGTATATGTTACTACTAACATAAGGTTTGCATTCATTTGATGGACTATATAGTTGCCTTAGGGCCTTAGGATGACTATGAACCTTTGTTTAGATTCAACACGAGCCTTGTGTTGAATCTCGGTCTAGGGATGGAGATTGATTTTAGTTACGCGTTTAATCACATTAAGGCGTGTTGTCTTAGGGGCGTTGGACCCAATTACTTCATTTTCATGCATATCATATAAAGCAAGAAAGAAATACTTCAAAGTAAAGGATGAGCTTATGCTCATTACAACATTTGCATAAAACAAATTACCTTAAAGTAAAGAAGGACTTATGCCCTTTTACAACATTTGATTAAATCAAATTACAACCAAAATCTAATCTACACATTCCCATGGTTCAAACAAATTTGAAACGCCTTTCACATAACTCAATTATATTAGGCTTAGGTTCATAATCATCCTTTAATTAATTAACGCTTTAACTAATTAATTGAATGCAACATTTTCATTTGGTTTTTGTATCCATAAAATTGATTTAAGTGGAGCTAAACAAAATGAAAATCCAATTCTCATTTAAAGAGACAAAACAATTTTGTTCTCATCCTATTTGGGCCATCATGCAATAACCACAACTTTTTGGGCCATATCGCGAAAACATAAACTTTTGGGGTCACTTTGTAAAAACACAAAAGTCACTATTTCATGTAAATACAACTAGAACCCAAAATTTAAATAAATTCAAAACTTCATTAAAGGAGCAAAACAATTTGTCCTTTAGCGTTTTTAGGCCTTAACGTCAAAACGTAAACTTTCGGGTCAAAGTACAAATACACAAAAGTATCAAAACTTTATGTAATTGCATAAAAGCCCCAAAAATACCCTATTTTATTAGGGTGGCCGGTTTTTAGGGATAAAAAGGAGTGGTGGGTGTTTTGATTTATTAGTTTTGTCAAAAACAATCAAGTAGTGCTTTCACCTTTCATAAAAATAATATATGTTTTGATGATTGATATTTCTTTCATCATTTATACAAATATTTAACACTTTAAATACTTTCATAAAAATAATTTATGTTTTGATGATTGATGTTTCCATCATCATTTATACAAATATTTAACACTTTAAATACATGATAAATCATTTGAAAAACATATATCATAAACTTTATGAAATAAATCAAAACTTTGAATCAAAACACAAACCTTTGTGTTCTTGGCAAGAACATCAAGAACATATGAAGAACATCCATGAAAACCCATAAGAGCTCCATGAATGTTTTCATGCAATAAAACTCAAATTTTTATCATTCAAAATGAGGCTAACATCCTAGGGTACTTAGGGGTTCCAAAAGTCACCTTAAAACCATTTTAACAAGACAAACATGAACCCAAAAAATCACCCTTTAGATTTGGCCGAAAATCCCCAAAATCATGGCACCAAATTTTAGCTCCAATATTCATGCTCATATGAACTACATCTACAACATTTGAGATGGCAAATTTTCAAACAAAATTTACATTCAAAGAAGCAAGAATAAAGCTTGTAACAATTACAACTTTTAAATCATAAACTTATGAACTACAAAACCCAAAAGGATTCACCAACTACTAGACCTAGGCTCTGATACCACTTGAAGGATTTATTTTGAAAAACATGTTTTTTTTTTTAGCAACATCATATAGCATGCAATTAACAATTAAAGGCGGAATCATGCTTGCATGCACTCAAAAACAAAACATTACCATGAAATTCAAAGCCTAGTAGATTGGTGAACCATTAATCAACTCAAAACAAAGTGAGTTGAAATTATTACCTTTGTAGATTCCTCTTTGCATAAGCAAAGGCTAATAAATTCTTTGTCGGATTTTATTTATTTTCTGTCGGTTTTTTCCGACAGAAAATTTAATAAATAAATATATATCGTGTCGATTATAACCGACAGTATTTCTATCGGATATAACCGACAGTATTTCTGTCGATTTTAGAGTATTTTCTGTCGAAAAATTCATTTTCTGACGCAGGCAATGCTGTCGCTTATTATATCCGTCACTGCATCCATTTTCTGTCGGATTTTGCTTAAAATCCGACATTAATATACATTTTTTGTCGATTTTTGAACCGCCAGTTATAGTTAATTTTGTAGTAGTGTGAATGTAACCTGAATTAGTGAATTAAGTGTCATAATAAGTGGTGAGATTTTTTTTCAAGTTTCCAACCACTTGTATTATATATTTGATATACCAAACTATACTTTCGACGCACTAAAAAATATGTCCAGAGAAACAAGGGAGGCAAGAATCCAAAGCAAACATAAAAGGCTACAGACGCGCGAGCCATTCATGGCAAAAACAACGAAAAAGGAAAAGCCTGCCCAGAAACTAAGGGGGATTGCATTGAATCCAATTGTCCACACGCATCCTCCTCATAGTAGCTTGGTTAGCTTCTATAGGGATCCAAGACCAGCGACTTCTATAGGGACCCACGACCAGCGGAAACCAGCAATGTAGTTTTTTACTTTAAACATTGCTATTGGAAGATGTTATATTTGACGTTGAATTTACCCCTCTTTCTTGCTAAAGACAATGGCGTAGCCATGTTAAGGGCTATACATTGGAGAAATGAAGTGTTTACAAGGCTCTGATTGTATTTCAATCAAGATTGTTCTTCAAGAATCTATGCTTCAGCAGTTTTGATTGTATTGAATTAGAAATGAAGTGTTTACAAGGCTTTTTATATGACGACAACTTCTTAATGACTAAACTACCCTTCTTTATCTATTTAACAACTACATCCACTCCCAACCGTATAGATTGACATGTCATCAACCATTAAGATACTACCATGTGTCTTCACTCATCATCCCCCATCAATCTTGGCTGGGAATCCAAGCCGATGATTGCAACAATGTTTGAAAAATACTGGACTATGCAATCCTTTGGTTAGAATATCAGCTGTTTGCAATCCATGGCAATGAAGAATGATTCGAAAAAGCAAAAAAGATAAGCAAAAAAGAGAGATGTTTGAGAAATATAGAGAGAAAGATCTGATTGTATTGAATAAAAAATGAAGTGTTTACAAGGCTTTTTATATGACAACAACTTCTTAATGACTAAACCACTCATCCTTATCTATTTAACAACTACCTCCAGATTCAAACTAACCTCAACCAATTACATCCACTCCCAACTGTATAGATTGATATGTCATCAACCATTAAGGTACTGCCATGTGTCTTCACTCATCACCCCCCTCAATCTTGGTTGGGAATCCAAGCCGAAAATTGCAACAATGTTTGAAAAATAATGGACTATGCAATCCTTTGGTTTGAATATCAGCTGTTTGCTCCTCAGTGGGTACATATTGAACCAGTATGTCATTCTTATGAACTTTTCTCGAACAAAGTGAAAATCGGTGTCAAGATGTTTAATCCTGGTGTGGAAGACAGGATTGGAACATAGAGCAAGTGCTGACAGGTTATCACAGTGTATGAGAGGAGGTTTAGGTAAAAACTGATGTAAATCTCTCAACAGATTCTGAATCCATGTAATATCAGCACACAATGAGCTAGATATTTATACTCAGCTTCAGTTAAACTTCTAGAGACCGAAGCTTGATTCTTAGACTGCCATAAGATTGGATTATGCCCGAGATACATAACAAAACCAGTGACTGATCTTCCAGTATTAGGATCAGCTGCCCAATCCGAATATGAGAAAGCAATAAATGATGTATCTACTGAGGTTGAATAAGTGAGACCATATTCATTGTACCTTGCACATAGCGTATGATCCTTTTGACTATATCATAACGCATCTCAGTGGGAATATTCATATATTGACATGCAGCATTAACAGTATATGCCTAATCAGGTTGTGTGAATGTAAGATACTGTAGAGTTCCTACCAAAATCCGATATAATGTAGTATCAGATAAAAGAGTTCCTTCTGAATTAAAAAATTGAGTATAAGGTTGACATGGTGTATTCACAGATTTACAATTATCCATTCTTGCCTTATGTAGCAAGTCTTTGGCATATTTAGCATGATTGAGAAAAATGTCTCAATTTGATATGTATTCAATCTGCAGTCCCAAGAAATATGATAGTTTGCCCATACCTTTAAGATCAAACACATTCCCCAACTCTGTGATGACTGCTTAAACCTTTTTTGGATTAGATCCAGTTGAAATGATATCATCAACATATAGTAATAATGCAACAACATCCACTTCATCATACTTCACAAATAAACTAGTGTCAGATTGAGACATTATGAACCCCATTGTAGGTAAATATCTAGTGAAATTGGCATTCCATGCTCAAGGTGCCTGTTTAAGGCCATATAGAGACTTAACCAACTTGCAAACATGATTTGGATACTGAGAATCAATAAACCCTTGTGGTTGTTTCATGTATACCTCTTCTTCTAAGTCACCATGTAAAAATGCATTTTTAAAATCAAGTTGTCTCAGTTCCCATTTGTGTTGTGCAGCAAGTGAAATAATGAGTCTCACAGTAGTGTGTGAACAACAGGACTAAAGGTCTCAAAATAATCCAAACCATGTTCTTGAGTATATCCCTGAGCAACCAAACATGCCTTATATCTTTAAATTGACCCATATGGATTTTTCTTCAATTTGTAAACCCATTTGCTTCCAATAACTATCCTGTGAGTAGGTTGAGGAACTAAAATCCAAGTACCTTGACTCCTAAGTGCATCATACTCCTCTTGCATTGCATTATGTCAGTGTTTGTTTGTTGTAGCACTTCAAAATGATGTTGGTTCAACAATATCATGAATATGAGCCATACAAGAGAAACCATTTTGACAAGTATCTAAATCATCCAGTCTCAAAGTAGAAAATTTAGGAAAAGATGTAATATAGCTAGAGTAATCTTTTCTAGAAATAGCACTAATTTGCAACCTAGTTTGCATCTTATGAGTGTGAGTATCACATTGTGAGACATTACCAATATCAGATGTTTCAAAAGGAAGAATTACCTCCAATTGTGCAAGATGAAGGACATGTAACATAGAGGCTATATTTGGAGCTAAGAGAGTTGTTTCAGATTGTTCAGATGATGAAGAACTATCAAATGTAGTGTTGGAGCCTTGAAATCGTGACTGTACCACTGGATTTGTAGAGTCAGAATCTGAAAGTTGCACTTCAGTACTAGAAGACATATTCATAATTTCTGATATTGGATTAACATTTCGAGGATGCACAAGAAGAACAAATGTTGCTAATGATTTGTGATTTGTAGTTTTCTGAGTACAAGACATACCCTGAGATTGATCCCTTGAAACTCCAGAACTAAACTTGCAAGGAAACACATCTTCATTGTGAATGACATGTCTAGAAATGATAAATTTTCTAGATTGTGGATGATAGCATATGACACCCTTATATCCATGTGCATATCCAAGAAAAACACATAACACAGCTCTTGGTTGTAACTTGTTTTCATTGTATGGTTTAATATATGGATAGACTGCCACTACCAAACACTTTTAACTTTTGCAGTCTAGAAACATCACCAAACATCATCTGATATGGAGATTTTAAACTTAAAGTCTTACATGGCATCCTGTTGATAATAATAAAAAAAAAAACAGAGTGAGCACATGCATGAAACCACAACTTTTGAGATAAACCAGCAACTGTCATGAATATTATAGCTGTTTCCACAATATGTCTATGTTTTCTCTTAGCAATTCCATTTTGCTGAGGAGTATAGGGACGAGACTTTATGAATTATACCTTTTTGTGCTAGAAAAT
Source organism: Malus sylvestris (assembly GCF_916048215.2). Classification (NCBI taxonomy): domain Eukaryota; kingdom Viridiplantae; phylum Streptophyta; class Magnoliopsida; order Rosales; family Rosaceae; genus Malus; species Malus sylvestris. Next base: position 41,445,358 of record NC_062264.1, read on the forward strand.
TCTGAAATCTTTTACTCATGTATTTTCTTCCTCCATCAGTTTGAATGCACTTAATAACACTATGAAATTGAGTACATACAAAACTGTAAAACTTGAGAAAAACATCAAACACTTCTGATTTATTAACCAATGTGAATATCCACACATATCTCGAAAATTCATCTACAAAAGGTAATATAGTCATCTTCCCTGAAATACAAAACGAACACACATGTTGTGTATCATCAGCACTACTATCTATCTGAGATTGCTTCAACATTGTACGTAAGACTTTATTGCTTGGATGTCCACACATTTGATGCTAAATCTCATGCTTCACTTTCTATCCGAGTAACCCAGTTAGCTTGTTCTTAGACTTTACTGCAGCATTTATGATCAACTTGGTAGGAATCTTAAACAACTCTCCATGCTTATTTCGTGGTAAATCACAGTCTTGGTTACCTTGTCCTGCACAAAGAAATCATTCTCATCACATATGAACCAACATAAATTATCTTTACAAAGTTGTTTGACAGATAACAAACTGACTGCAATAGTAAGAACATGTAACACATTTCTCAAAATTAAAGAATGAGGCAATGTGTGTAATTTTGCAAATCCAATGTGATGAATTGGCAAACCTTCTCCATTGCCAACTATAATTCGATCAGTACCCTCATATGGATTGACTTGCTGAAGAGTATTCACATCTGAAGTCATGTGATGTGATGCACTCGTGTCTACAACCCAATAGTCATTTGGCAAGTAAGTTGGCTGAACTTGTCCTTGCATTGCAGTTAGAGATTATGATGGTACATTGCCTTGATAAGCAAAATTATTCCTATGATAGCAATCCAATACACTATGACCATTCTTCCCACATATCTGACATTCAATAACTGAACTATTTGAGCTTGAATTTGTAGTCATTTTCTAGCAATTTGGAGTAGTATGCCCTCATTTGAAACAAATCTGACACTCTGGAACAATGTGTGACCTTGTTTCAGTGTTACCAAATCAAGAATTCCAACTCTCATTATTCTGCCTGTTACCAGAAGATTGACCCCTGCCATTACTTGAATTGTTCCCTCTTTGTGAAGATCGAAAATTCCCATTTCCACTACCATTGTTATTAGGCTTGAAAGATCTTGAAGCACTATTTTGATTTGAGAACTGCCTTGGAGCTGTAACATTGCCCACAAGTCCATATGCATTTGGAAACTCACGGTATCCTGGGAATGAAGATTATTGATGCACAAAATCGGAGGGGTCTTGGAACAACGTAAATCCGACCATGAATCTACAAGAAAGTAAAGAACACAAGATGTATCGTGGTTCACCCCAATGTTTGGGCGACGTCCACACTGATGTTGATCGTATTTCTCTATAACTGTATATATGGATTACAAGTGTGAGGGGGAGTCCCCTAGAGAAAAAGAGAGTTTGAGAGAGTTTCTCTGTTTGTGAGCCTTGTGGCTTTGTATGTGAGGACGAGACCTGAGGATTATGAGGGTGAGGAGGCCCTTTTATAGACTAAGGGCTCCTCCCATTTTACATGAATCATGGGCTCAATGTCTGGAAGCCCAAGTAATGAGGCCCAATATAATATGGTATCAACAGTAGTCCCCCAAGTCTTCAGTCAAGAGAGTCTTTTGGCAAGAGACTTGAAATTCAGTCCATGTGTGGGCCGAAGTAACTAGATGTCGTCTAGAACTGATACTCGATATGGGGCGGTGCTCAATGTGAAATGATGCTCAACTAGAAGTAGCACATGTTGCTAGGCTACTCATTTTGTGGCTTATGTTGCCTTGGTTGGCTCGGCTTGTGGCGTTGAAGGTGAGGGAGTCCCTTTTATAAAATAAGGGCTCGCTCCTCAATACATAAATGATGGGCTAGAGTTGATGTTCGCGGCGAGGCAGTTGCTCAGCAGGCGGCGATGCTATCTAATGATTGTGAGGGAGTCCCTTTTATAGAATAAGGGATCGCTCCTCAATACATAAGTGATGGGTTATGAGTGATGTTCGCGGCGAGGCGGTTGCTCAGCTGTCGGCGATGCTCTTTAATGAAGGTGAGGGAATCCCTTTTATAAAATAAGGGTTCGCTCCTCAATACATGAATAATGGGTGCTCTCTAATGAAAGTGAGGGAGTCATTTTATAGAATAAGGGTTCGCTCCTCAATACATAAATGATGGGCTAAGTCCCCCAAATATTTTTCATAAGGCCCAGTTGCGGAAGTCCAATATATGGTACATAGTGTAGTCCCCCAAGTCTTCAGTCAATAGAGCTGTTGGCTAGAGACTTCAAGTTCAATCCATGTATAGGCCGAAGTGGCAATTGTTCGGAGGCGGTCTTTGTATACCATGCATTGAAGCTTTGAGAGTGAAGTTTTATAAGTGAAGCTTTGAAAGTGAAGCTTTGAAGCTGAAGCTTTTGTAAATGAAGCTTTTGAAACTAGAGCTTTTGTAAATGAAGCTTTCGAAGCTGGAGATCTGTAAATGAAGCTTTCGAAGTTGGAGCTTTTGAAGCTGGAGCTCTGTAAATGAAGCTTTCAAAGCTAGAGCTTTGTAAATGAAGCTTTCGAAGTTGATTGACATGAGTGATGCTCATGAATGTTTATGTTGATTGACATGAGTGATGCTCGTGGATATTGACATGAGTGATGCTCATGAATGTTGACATGAGTGATGCTCATGTATAATTTTGGAGTACTGGACGTACTTTTGATCACCTATTTGGTGATAATAGCGGTAGGCTGCCGAATAATTTTGGAGTACTGAACGTACTTTTGATCACCTGGTTGGTGATAATAGCGGCAGACTGTCGAATAATTTTGGAGTACTGGACGTACTTTTGATCACCTGGTTGGTGATAATAGAGGGTGAACCTTAAGTGGAGGGATGAAAGTTAGAGTTTGAAGCCATAGGGTCTGGCTCTTTTGGGCATATAGGTCTTCGCTCTCCACATAACATTCCAGCCCACTATTATAGGCTTGCTGACATTGTTTTATTACCCTCTAGTGGGGTTAAACAGATGTCTCCAAAAGATAAGAAAAGTAAATCACATCATTCAAAAAAAAAAAAAAAGTGATGGGACTTGGCAACAGTGAGATTTCCTTTGTAAAAGTGGTTGACAATTGCATGTTGTTGGTGTGTACTGCGCCTACTGCGTACTAGAGAGTTTTTTCTACTTTTCCTTTTCTCTTTCCACCGCACCTCTCTCTTCGTCTCTGTCTGTGCACTGCTGTCATGCATGTGCACCCAATTAATCATTAATCTATTCTTTACAGTTTGTCCCCTACCACTTGCGGTCTTACTAAGTCAAATCCCAATCTCTCATATTTTATTCTCTTCTTTACTTTTGCTTTCTGCTTTGCAGGTTTACAACATGGGTGAGCAGTGACTGTAAATCCACTTCCCCCTCGGCTTTTCTCATCTCCAAACATCATTTTTTAGAAGTGGAATCTTATCTTGTTCTGTGCTTGCCACTTATGTATGTTGGTATACCAACTCCACTGGTCTGGGACACGTCATAGATCTCACCCTTAATAGCCTTGAGCAGAGGCTTCTTACTGCTTTAATTCTTCTTCGGTGATCTTGCCGAGCTGGACGACGATGAGTGTCATTTGTTACGAGTCTTTCGATAATTCTGGCGTCAGCAAAGCCTTTGATGCGATCAAGAGACGGGTTTCGATGAACGAGAGAGAGGGTGACGAGAACTGGGAGAGATACCAAAAGAGCAGCCAATATCTTGGTCAAATTCATCGGACTAATCAGCCTGGATTTCGACGGGGCGACTCGAGCGGCGGAGACAAGTTTGTTACGACTTGCGGGGTTCGATTACGGTGAAATTCGCCTCCTGCTGTTGGATTCTCTCAGATCCATTCATAAATTATGATAGCTCGATTGGATTCGAGCATGCCAGGGTTGTTCGAGCATGCCATGGTTATCTCTCAAGGTTTATTTTTCATTAAATGAGTGCAAATACGCAGAGAGAGTGTGTGTGCTTTATGGTGGCTTTGAAATCGAATGTGAGAGTGGTGCAGCTCCTGACGTTGGGGAGTGATCGGAGACGTGGCCGCGTCGTCGGGAATGAAGCTGACTGACGGCGGGGGCGGAGCAACGACCGGATGACACGTGAGTAGAAGGGGAGGGCCACGTGGGTGGGTTCGGCAACTGAAAATGCCCGCAGGCCTTGCAACTGCAACATCTCTGCAGCTTCACTCAGTTAAAAGTGTTGGGCAGTGCTCGGAGCATAGAGAAAGAGACAGATACGGTGGTTGCGTTGGGGAAGTTTTGTTTTTGCATTTTTGAGAGATGGGTTGTGCAGTGACTTTGCAGATGTTTGGTTCTTCGGTTTCTGCTGATTCACGGTGGATGAGATGAAAAAAATGAAAGAGAACCGACATAGCTTTTCGTGTCGATTCCCACAGACGGTGCCAAATGTTGATGCACCAAACCGGAGAGGTCTTGGAACAACGTAAATCCGACCGTGAATCTACAAGAAAGTAAAGAACACAAGATGTATCGTGGTTCACCCCAATGTTTGGGCTACGTCCACACTGATGTTGATTGTATTTCTCTATAACTGTATGTATGGATTACAAGTGTGAGGGGGAGTCCTCTAGAGAAAGAGAGAATTTGAGAGAGTTTCTCTGTTTGTGAGCCTTGTGGCTTTGTATGTGAGGATGAAACCTGAGGATTGTGAGGGTGAGGAGGCCCTTTTATAGACTAAGGGTTCCTCCCATTTTACATGAATCATGGGCTCAATGTCTGGAAGCCCATGTAACGAGGCCCAATATAATATGGTACCAACAAAGATGATGATGGATGAAATTGATTACCAGAAAATTAAGTACCAAGAAATTGAGTATCAGGAAATTGAGGATACATCAGTGGCATATTAGATGAGATTGGCATTGAAAGAAGTGGAAATGGCAAGGAACCACTACTTAAACCAGTGCCCTATGACATACTAGCAGATTGCATTCCAAAAGATGAAGATCCACTTAGTATCTGAGTTAAGACACCACCAGTTGTAAATAGAACTCCTCCAGAGTTACTAGTAAATCCTTGCAATAGTCCCTGCATATATAGACCTGAGAAATTATGAGACACAATATTCAAGATAGATTCCACTTTTCTCTCTGCACATAACAACTACTCACAAAATTCTCTCAAGGAGATAGGGGTATCCCTAGTAAGAATCATTGTCCTAATGGTAAAATATTCTCGAGGTAACCCAGATAACACATCCAAGATAAAGTCATTATCTGAAACAATTTCACCATCATTAAGTAATTGTTCTTTAATATTCCTGAGTTTTGACAAGAACTGATCCATTGAATCTCATTATTTCTATAAAAGTTTGAAACTCGGTCTTTATTGTATTAACTTCAGCCTTGGACACGATGCATACTTATCTTGTAAGCTAAACCAAGCTTCATGTGCAGTTCTGCATCCAAGAACATGCTCAATTGCTTTATCAGATAATGTAGCAAGAAGTAAACTTAACAATGCCATATCAAAAGATTCCCATTCCAAGAAAGATGTTGTGACTTCTGTAGTAACCCTATTTTCTATATGAATGACATATTTTGGAGGACACATAGCAGATCCATCAAAGTGATCAAACAACTTATACCCTTTCAGGATTGACTTGAATTGAAAAGCCCATTTAGAAAAATTTCGATCATTCAGTTTAATTGTCAACATCCCCAATACTCCCTTAATCTTTACACTAGGAACTGTCATTTTTTTTTTCACAAATTGAAGTATTACACAGAGGTAACTACAACTAACACCCAAGAATTGCAGAAAACATACAAGAATGGCTTCATGCCACTGAGATTATAGCAGATAATGGTTTCGTGCCGCAACAAACTAATCAAGGAAATAGCTTCCTTCACAATTCAAGAAAATGGCTCTGTGCCTTAACAATTCAACAAGAAAATGACTTTGTGCCCCCAAAAAACTTCACAATTTAACAAGATACCGGCTTCATGCCCCAAGAAACCCATAAAAAAAAAGTAAAAATCATGACTTCAAAATGAAACATATCACCTGAGATCAACAAAGACGAATAATTACTCAGATCTGCAGTTACAAAAATCTTCAATAGATGAACCTTCAACACGAACTCCCCAAAAAATCCAAATGAACCTTCAACACAAACTCCCTAAAAGACCCAGAATTGCCGAGCCCAAGAACATTCACAGACCCACAGTGGACCGACGAATCTTGATACCATGTTAACATATGTATTTCCAGCAATCCATGGCTATGAAGAATGATTCGAAGAAGCAAAAAATATAAGTAAAGAAGAGTGATGTTTGAGAAATATAGAAAGAAAGCTCTGATTGTATTGAAGTAGAAATAAAGTGTTTACAAGGCTTTTTATATGACAACAACTTCTTAATGACTAAACTACCATTCCTTATCTATTTATCAACTACCTCCAGATTCTAACTAACCTCAACCAATTACATCCACTCCCAAACGTATAGATTGACATGTCATCAACCATTAAGATATTGCCATGTGTCTTCACTCATCAATATTTGACGTTGAATCTACCCCTCTTTCTTGCGAAAGACAATGGCATAGCCATGTTAAGGGCTATTCTGGGCTATAGCCCATGTAGCTTTCAGTAAAAAATTAAAATTTTACGTGTAATTTTTATCGATTTTCGATTATAGCCCATTATATATTTAGTCACTAATCTTAATTCTCTTGGTTTAACCATATAAAATTATATAATACAGTTTACAAACCATCTCTTTTTGTTACATTCTTGTTCTCATCGCTTATTGTACATGTACAAGTTTAGATTTGTTTGAATTTTAACACGTATTTGTTTAATAACGAAAATTCTCGGCTCACCTTGTGAAATTTTCTTAAGCTAGAGCATACTCTGAAAAATACAGTATCAAGTTTCTTTGTTTATAAAGATTAAATCTTTAAGCTAGCCCACCCGATGAAAATTTCCTAGATCCGCCGGTGAAAGACACATTTGAATGTACTTGATATGAACATGGGGCAAGGACCATGGTTCATGAACCTCTCTAAATTCTGAGCCTTCAACCCAAGAGATTTTTTAATGTGCCGAAACACGTCCAAGTACAGCAAATGTAATAATAGAATTGGTTAAAAATTTAAAAAACTTTTTTTTTTAACTAATTGTATTATGACACTAGGTGTATCGGACCTTGTTCCCAGCACACTGAAGAACTTCTCCTTCAACTATCACCCTTCGGATCCTGGGTCTGATGGAAAAATAACTCCGCACTCGATGTGAAATAAAATAACTTATTTAAGTCACAGAAGTTTTTCTAGACTTACCGTGAAATTCGACTACTTTTCAAGTTTGGTTAAACACCTGTCAAATAATTATAAGGGGTGAGCTTCTACCTTTGCACTCCTTAGCATTTGCATTTAATAATGCAATAGACAATCAAGTGACATAACAAGAGATGGGGACAAAAAAAAAAAAAAAAAACAAGTGTGTAGAAATCGTTGATGAGATTATTTTTTATGCGTAATAACTAGTTAATATGATACTGACACATGATGAGAAAGCCAATTTATTTTAAATTGTTGACCCAATATATACATGTCCCATGAAAATATGAAAATGACCTCCCCCAAGATAAGAAGCATCTTGGAAAATGGTTGCCCATCAAGGCCGAAATCAAATCGAATCATCAACCTTCAATTTTTTTGGGGTCATTTTTCGTGATTGAGCATTAGCTGGTGGAACCTAATGGGCCGGACTCATTAGGTCCAAAGGCAGTTTTGATATATCACAAAAAAAGGAAAAATCGATTAATGACGATTGTTTTTTCCCCCTTAAACTATTGGCATCTCTCAATGTCTCAGTCTTTTTTTTATTTTCCTTCTAATCGGATAAGAAAGGCAACTAAATCCCCGATGTACATCCTCTGAAAAGCTTTGAATTCTTGGTGCTTGGTGCTTGGTGCTCTGAGGAACACTTGAAAAAAAAAAATTTCTTCATTTGTATAATAAATATATGACGTACTGTCCCGTGTTCTGAGCACATAAAATATCTCTCCACTTTAAAGTCGAGTGGGTTTTTGACCTTAGAATAGTTGACCAAAATTTGTGCATCATGAAGTCTTTCTAGCACATCATTTTTTTAGCCATCTTTATGTTTTGCAAAAATTTTGTGTTTGCATGGATTGGTCAAAGAAATGACAACTACTTACGTAAAGGTAAATTTTATTGACTAATTATTCCCCTAAACCATTTTAGTTGTGACAGTGATATTGACTTTGAGGTTTTTTTTTTTTTTTTTTTTTTTTTTTGGGAACATATGATATTATGTACATTAAAGAGAAAGAGGTGTGCTTAGCCTCAATGAGCCATCAATAATGTGGTTCAAATTCGCCTTTGGCGAAAATCGAACCGACCTCTCACTTACAAGTGAAGAGGAATATCACTAGACCGTAATACTAATTAGCATATTGACTTTGAGTTGTGACAATAGAAATTGGCATTGCCCTTAGTCAAACTAGTAGATCTAATTATTTATTAAATATTTAACTAGAGCGTAAGTTGATATATGAAAGGAATGAGAAAAAGTCAACTCAATGACTGAAGTTGATTGGAGATTCTAGGTTGAACAGACAAACTAGTTGCAATAAGTTAACAGACTACATGCCTCATTTTAGGATAGCAAAAGTGCTTTGTACTCGTACAGTAGTTTGGATGTGTTTTTAAAATGACCAAATGTGTTTTTGGTGAAACTTTTTTTTTAGAACTAATCATTAGTAAAAATACAAGTAAATCCTAGAAAAGCACTTAAAGTGCTTCCTAGAAAAAGCACATAACTGATGCTTCTTGCAGAAAGCACTTTAAGTGCTTTTGGAACCCAAAAACATTTTCTTTAAAAGCGCTTTTAATTATTTTAAAAGCATATCCAAACGAGCTCGTAGTTTTTTAAAACTTTCTTGAATTTTGGATTAGTTGAGAGAACACAACTGCATATATAATATATTAGGATGAGAGATGTAAAATTCGTATTGTCTTGTTAGTTTATACTAGTGGGGAATAATTCAACATCATTTTATACACTACTTGAGATAAATCTGATAAGTCTCTTCTAGTACTCTTATAGGTTCATATACATCGATCTGCACATGTATTTCAAATTCTTAATTTTGAATTCAGGTGGAGGATTGTTGAAAATTTGTATTGTAATTTATTTAATGGTATTATAATATTAGATGAAAAAATAGGTTGAAAGAGCTTATTCATATGTAAACTTGATACTGTTATTCAATAATTAATCAATAATTCCTACTTACTAGTAGTTTATACCAATGCAAGGGGAGCGTGAATTATGCAAGAATGAACAAAGTTGACAAGATCGAACGGTGCACAGAAAGAAAACTGATTAATGAGTTACAAGGCTAATGCTTATGGATGGTGACAACCCTAGACTGTTACAATCTTTTCCTAATTAAGTAAATAATAACAACAACTAATTAAGAGAAGATATGCGAAGATAAACAGTGCTAATTGTGGAAATAATTCAACAGTTGACCTAGGGCTGATATTACCCTCTTGAGATTTTTTTTGTTGATAGACGAGTGAGATTCTATACTGCATCACGTAGAAACTCCATACCCTTCACTACAGCATTTTATGACCTTGGGCTTTGATTTTACTGCATTGAGTTTAAACTGGTCCAGTAAGTTCGTTCACGACGCATCCGAAATTAAACAAGCAATGGTTCTCTTGAGTCATCATCTCCAGATATTTTGCTGTAGTATGAGTACAGAACCAACTGGACAAACCCTAAAATTGTTCCAAGACCGTTTGGGATCTGCATGAAAAATAATAAACACAAGTTAATAAGTTATACAAGTGTGATGTTGTTACTGCTTAGAGTGATAATAGAACTTCTGAAATTCGCTCAAGGAAAAAGAATACTTACATAGACAAAAGGGGCGCCCTGCAACGCTCCGTATGCACAGAAAGAGAAACTCACCAAAAAAGTTGCAAGAGAAAGATTAAATGGCATGAACTCAACACTCCTTGTTTTGATCACCAAATTCTGAAAAAAGGTATATATGAAACGACATCAATGAGAATAAATTGCACAGCAACCTGAGGGAGAATATAATTATGATTCCATGCGAACTTACAATGATAAACAATGGCGAAGCATACACTGAAACTACTGAAAAAGCACATATATATCCTACGAACAGTTCCCTCTCATGGCTCGAAAGTCTTAAGCTCACAAGGACGACGGCTGCAAAAAGAACAGAAACTGTTCCGAGCAATCCTGATATCCTCAACTACAATAAGCATTTTAAAGAACAACAATTGGTCAATCATGCAGAGTTGAAAAGGGGACTTGATCTTAAGAAGAGCAGGTAGAATTTGGAAGAGATGACTACCTTAATTGATTTTTCGGCGTACATAATGAAAATGATCAAGTAGACTAACTGGAAAACAGCTCCGATTGAATTAACTGTAGCCACCATTATAATACCACTCTTCACTATAGGCAGGCCATACCATGTGCATATCAAGCAATTCAAAAGGCCGTATATGTAAGGCAATCCTGAGAATTGTTCTGTTGACCTGTTTGTGATAATTCTCTTAAATGTTGGCCTGAAAGAAGGATTCAAAAGTCAGTGGGAAGCGAAATTTTTTATGAATTCCTATTTTTCTCATAATTAAACCCTATAAACAACTTACGTTGGGGACAAATATAGCGAAATTGCACAGATATTGCCTGCAGTTGACAGAGATGAGTGTTAGAATGTTTCTTGCATGTCTAATCGTTTTTTCTTTTAGTCAAATTTGCATATCTACCCCATCGATCACACTTTTTATACATATTTCCTTTGATCGGCAAAGGTTTTTTTTACAATAATATACTTTAATTTTCATACAAGAAGTTGAAAAAATGATTATATTCTACCAGAAAAAGACCTCCTTCAAATGACATTTATATACGTAATAAAACAAATAATTGACAAATTATACATACATACTAACTTGGATCAAATTACTATTAGCTCTAATTCATACTTGATTTGTTAAGGTAATGGGTTATTGACTTCGGATCATAATGGATTATCATCAAATCGGGATCAGGTTTGAATAAAAATAAAATGCATTGACAAGTCTATGTACAACTGAAGATTAATCGATCATAGAAAGCTTGTCCAGCACAGTAAAATTGAGGGCATATGATTGTATCAAGGCATGGGGCCTTGAATCATATTTATTATACATACATGCACAATTAATAAATAAATGTCTCAGATTGTTTTGATGAGTTTTTACGTTGTTTCTTACGTACGTTATCATAACCAGGTTTTCTCAATTTTGATCCCCACGTCTGATGAAGTAGGCGTCATAAAAACCATATAATATACGTATGTCAAATCTTAGACGTTTCTTTTGTGCAAGATATATGTGATTATGACAACTTGAATATTTTTTTATAGATTCCAAGAATATTAAGCAAGGCTTTACTACTTGTGAATTTTCACCTTAAACTAACAATTAAATCAAGGTGAAGTTCTTGATCCGCAACAGGATGATATGAAGTCATTCAAAAAATTTCATGCATGGTTGTGCTTCATGAAGCAGAAACAAGTATCTAAAGCTTATGAATGCATGGAAGAAGCTATAAGTAATATATACATATATATATGCACACAATACATACACACACGCGCGCACACAGAAATATATATTGTGTAAAAACGAAGAAGGTATACCAGCAATGCCGGCTGCAGTACTGCACCATAGATAAACAGAAGACAATCCAATTGGCAACATATCGACCTATCGATTATCAAAACAACTGCTCAGGAAAATGCTTGTATTCACCAAGCAGAAGCTCTCTCTGTCTCTCTCTTCTATTGTGGCTGCGTACATTAATGGTCCAAAGGGGGAAGCTATTTATAGATATACTTGTTAGTTGTTACATATAGAACCGCGAGCATGTCTAACTTACCACCATCTTTTTTTATATTTTTATGTGATGTCATATATGGTTTGTGGTTTCACAAATGAGAAAATGTTTATAAATATGCTATTTTGCAACCGCACACCCAAAAAAAAGCAACGGCACACTAAACACTGGAAACACAGCTGTGAATCAAACTCATAACAAATATCTATTTGTCTTGCATTCCTATATGTTTCCATATAAATCTTTTGTGAAGCAAACGATATCGAACTATATGCATGCTAAACTTGAAAATTTATGGAAAATATAATTAGGGCATGTGTTTGGTTTCAATTCCATTTTTAGGTTTTGAGTTTTATTATTTGTGATACAAATACAGATAGAGATAGAGATAGAGATTGAAGTGTGTGAGAGATTGAATGGATAAATAATGGTGGAGAAGTGATGGTGGAAGGAGAGTCATAAAGATTTATGTGAAAGGATACACAAAATAAAAACTAAAAATAATTTAAAATCTTTTTTCCTAAAAATTTCCTTCATTTCTTCCTCCTCCCTCAATCAGTAATCATTATTCTTTCATATTTTCGCCTTTATATTTTTCCTATGTCTCTAAATCAAATAATAAAAACTAAAAATAAAATGGAACCTATAAAAATTGGAAACCAATAGTTCTCCAAGTATAATGCAAATTATAACTAACTTTGCAATTAATTATTAGTTCTTTCACCACCTATTGGTAGAACTTTCGTCACTTAAAATGATTGGTTCCTTGCACCTTGTAGCCACACACAAACACAACACCTGTGTTTTGGTTCATCAGAACTCATCTGTTCCACCTCTGGCACTGGCAGCCTTACAGCTTAGTATTGAGTGGTAGCACAAGCCTGACCACATACGTAGCACCTCACTCAAGATTCTCTCGACATATAATATTAAGATGGGAGTGATATCTTGACATATAATATTGAGATGGGAGTGATACAACTAGGAAAGGTCAAAATCATCGTTGGTCGAGATTTTTATAGATTTTCATAGCCAATGGAAACTTCCAGTACTGTTGCCTGTTGGCTGCTTGTCACTTGCGTACACGTACATGTATGCGTCGCAGTGACCGTGCCCTCATGCATTCTATATATTTTAATTCTGAATCTTTGACATATTAAATTAAACATCCGAAAGAATATTGGAATATGCAGAAATGTTCTTTTGTGGTCGGCTTTATAGAGTGGGACAACAAACTACTACATGTGATCGCTCTCAAATTTTCTTCTCAAATGTACACTTCATCAAGTCCTTAAAATGGATATTTCATACCTCATTCCTCCTGAAGTTGGTCCCTAAACATATATACTTTATATGAGAGAAAAAGTTGCCAGCTAGTGAAAGAAAAAGCTGGAAGAGGCGGTCGACCAAGTTTTCTGTGCAACCCCTCTCATAAAGAACTACAATGGTTCCGCTCTGATGCAACGGTCGCCATTTCCTATAAGAGCGGCACTTCACCAGTAATACCCATTTTCATCTTCAACAAATAAGCCATATTTCTATAACAAAAATACATCAAAATAGATTGGAAAATGACATTTGTTCGTTCATTTCCTATAATTGTAAAATTGAATAAATCAAAAGAGAATCATAAAATATAAATAAGTGATGTAAAAGATAAGAGTGAAAATCATTTCTCATTCATAAAATATTCTTTGTGAAAGATAATAAGATCAAGGATCCAAATGAGTACAAGTGTGCTCGTTATTGATCATGGCTTGATTTGAAATCGTTATAGTACCCATCAATTCAGGATTTTTTTTAATTTTTTTAATTTTTCCGATGACGTACATAAAATCATCTATTATTTCATATAATTTCTCATGTGAACTTAAAATGTTCATAAAACTTTCTCACTTAAATCTAAAGCTCAATGAAGGGTCCAAAGGAGGGCAGGTTCTTGATCATGTCTTGGAGAAATTTTTTAGTGTGTTAGGAGTACAGTCTTGTACATCAAGTGTCACAGTACAAATATAGTTGATTTTTTTTAAGTATTCAACTACTTGTATTATTACATTTGGTGTACCGAGCCATGTTTCTTGTACACTGAAAAATCTCTCCATGTCTTGATTCGAAATCATTTCATAGGATCCACTATCTCCAGATTTTTTTTCTTATTTTTTATACACTAGAAGGATCTATTATTTCATGTATATAATTTCAATTATTGCTTCCCATTATTTGCAACTGGCAAATGTTTGAACAGTAGCTAGTCTTCTTGTTTTTGTAAAAACCTATCATTTCACATTATATTAAACGAATCTTGCATACGAGGTGAATCATTACATAGGACATGAACTTACAGATGGACACAACAAAGCAATGATGCAGGTTTCATTTGGCCAGGCTCGGCATGTTTTACTTGTTGGCATCGATCCTATGTTCTTATTTCACTCTTTGTTTAAGCCAAGAGATATGATTTTCATTAATGATTTGCTAAATAAAATAACAATTAAAGGTGTAAATGTTGTCGGTCATGTGCATGTTTCAAACCATTAAAATACAAAAGCTTTTTAAATTAGAAATTTTTTTGAAATGTCATATAAAGTTTATACACATTTTTCAATTTGTCATATGAACTAAAATTTTAAGCAATTTGTCATATCAACTTTCTAAACATTAATCTGTCATCTCACCCTAACTACGTTAAGTTTTACATCCAAAAAATTCATGTGTCTTGCACATGACTTGTATCCTGTGAAGATTGAAGCAGTAGCTCCAATGAAGATAGTCGAAGAAACTGAGATTTAGAGAGAGAGAGAGACAGAGAGATTTCAGAGAAGATTTCTTTTGTATTTCTTGTATGTTTTTCATCATCAATTACACCTTTAGCTATCTGTATTTATATTATTACATTCCTTGCTCTGTAAGCCAAGATATGAAGTATATCAGTTTTAACAACCTTAACAACCTTAGCACCATATCCTAACAGCCTTGTAACTTCCTTTGGATCTTGTGACACTTGTCCTCATCTAGACCCTTGAATTGCTTTCACTTGAATTCTGCTCTTGATGCTTGTTGTCCTTACTTATACTCTTACATCCCCCCTCAATCTCATGCGTGAGGGAACTGAGCATGAGATTGCCACAGTGAAGGTGAAACAAGGGTGCAGATAAACCCTTTGTGAAAATATCAGCAAACTGATCAGCAGAAGAAACATGTTGAACGTGAAGATCTCCTCTTGTCACCCTTTCACGAACAAAATGATAGTCAATCTCAATGTGTTTAGACTTCGCATGAAACACAGGATTTGTGGAAAGAGCAATGGCGGAAATGTTATCGCAGTGAATCATGGGGGCGTGAGAGAGAGGAATATGTAAATCACAAAGCAACTGTCGAATCCAGGATAGTTCAGCAGCTGTGATAGCAAGAGCTCGATACTCAGCTTCTGTGGATGACCGAGAGACTGTATGATGCTTCTTTGAGGACCAGGAAATAGGATTGGATCCAAGAAAAACGATAAATCCAGAGGTGGAACGTCGGTCATTTGGATCCCCAGCCCAGTCGGCATCACTATAGGATAGAAGAGATAGGGGTCCAGGTTTAAAATGTAACCCATAATCTGGTGTGCCCTTGAGATAGCGGATGATCCGTTTGACTGCAATGACATGGGACTCCATAGGAGTATGCATGAACTGGCAGGCTTGATTCACGGAGAAGGCTATGTCATGCCTTGTAAATGTGAGATATTGAAGAGCTCCCACGATACTTCTGTATTGATCGGGACTGTGATACGGCTTGCCATCATCTTTTAAGAGTCGATGATATGGTAAACAGGGAGTAGCACAAGGTTTACACGCCTGTAAATCCACCTTGGCAACTAACTCACTGATGTATTTGGATTGGGAAACAAATAAACCCTCTGCAGTGTGACTAATTTGCAGCCCCAAGAAATAATGTAGAACACCTACATCCTTCATTTCAAATTCGGTAGTAAGAGCTTTGATGACCTGAGCTATTAACTGAGAAGAACTTCCAGTTAAAATAACATCATCAACATAAAGCAGTAAGACAACAATGCCTTGTTGAGAGGATTGAACAAAAAGCGATGGATCGGCATGTGAAGACTGAAATCCCAAGGCTGGTAGAAAACTTGTAAATCTGTCATTCCACGCTCTTGGAGCCTGTTTTAACCCGTAGAGTGACTTGTGAAGCTTACAGACATAATTAGATGGATAATGGGTGCTGAGAAATCCGGGAGGTTGTTCCATGTACACGTCTTCTTGTAAAACGCCATGTAAGAAGGCATTTTTGACATCAAGTTGCCGGAGTTGCCAGTGGAACTGTGATGCCAAGGCAAGAATAAGACGAATGGTTGTAGGTTTAACCACCGGACTGAATGTTTCACCGTAGTCGACACCCTCTTCTTGATTGTACCCTTTGGCTACAAGCCGGGCTTTATATCGTGCCACAGTGCCATTGGCATTCTTCTTGATTCTATATACCCATTTACATCCAACCAAGTTCTTGTCATGTGGAAGAGGAACTAGGGACCATGTTTGTTGAGAATGAAGGGCATCGATCTCTTCCTGCATTGCACTTTGCCATTCTACAACTTTAGAAGCGGCCTTGAATGTCTTTGGCTCGGAGACAGATGACTAAGAGCCAATGCTAGCTGAGAAAGCCTTCGGTTTGACAATACCATTCTTGGAACGTGTTACCATAGGATGCACATTCATTGGTAATGAGAGAACAACAACAAGATGATCGGGTTGGAAATCAGGATCCACAGGGATGTGATACTGTGTAGGCATGGTACCTGGTATGTCAACACTTGGAGAGGGAGATGAATTCAAATGTGGGACAGATGTATGTGTTTCCAAGGAATCAGAAGCACTAGATGCAGCCAAGAAATCTGAGGCACTAGATGCAGCCAAGGAATCTGAGGCACTAGATGCAGCCAAGGAATCTGGAGTACTAGATGCAGAACGTATTGAATCTGTATTATGAGATGAGGATGCATGAGTATGAAGTGATGTTGTGACTTGATTAGTCAATGTAATGCATGGTAATGACGGAGAATGATGCAATGATGGAGATGATACTACCAAAGGTGAGGTTTTGACAAAAACAGAAAACTTTTCATAGGGAAAGTTGGATTCATCAAAAAACACATGTCTTGATATGTACATTTTGTTTTGAGCAAGATTTAAACATAGGAAACCTTTATAATCGCTTGCATAGCCCAGAAACACACAAGTAGCTGTTTTTTGTTGTAATTTGGAAGTGTTATATGGTTTCAATAGAGGAAAACATGCACATCCAAAAAATTTTAAATGACTAATGTGTGGAAGATGACCATATAACAGTTGATAAGGAGACTTCATTTTAAGAATGACACAGGGCAAGCGATTGATTAGATATACTGCAGTGGCACAAGCATGAAACCAGAAGAGATTAGGTAACTTAGCAGTTTGAAGTAGAGTAATGGCAGTTTCTACAATGTGCCTATGTTTTCATTCAGCTAATCCATTCTGTTCAGGAGTGTGTGGGCAGGATTTGTGATGAATGATACCATTGGTGGTGAGAAAATGTTGAAATTGAGAGCTAATATACTCTCCTCCACCATCACTTTGTAAAATTTTAACTTTAGCAGAAAATTGGGTACACACAAACGCATGAAACTTGACAAATATAGCAAACACTTCTGATTTATATTTCAAAGGAAAAATCCATTTAAATCGTGTACATTCGTCTATGAAGGTTACATAGTATCTAAACCTTTCATATGATAAGAGAGGAGCAGGGCCCCATACATCACTATGGATGATTTCTAGGGGATGTACAGATTTATTTGTGGGAAAAGAAAAAGGCAACTTGGTAAATTTCCCTTCTAGACATGGTGTACAAACTGTTTTACAAGTGTCTAAAGATGCAGAAACTTGATGCTGATGTAGTATGGCAGAAGTGATTGCATTAGATGGGTGTCCTAGCCTTTGATGCCATAGACTTGTACTAACAGGTTGTGCAAGAAAGCATTTGTGAAATTGAGATGATGCAGATGGCAGCTTCGGAGTAATGTGGAAAGGTATAGGATAATAACCAGCCCTACACAGCCTTTTGAGAAGGATTTTCCCTGTGAATTTGTCCTGAACCCAAAAAGAAACATCATCACATATGAATCGGCATCTATTATCCTTACAGAGTTGGTAAATTGATAGTAAAGGCTGAGATAGCTTTGGAACATGTAAAACATTCTGCAACACAAGAGTATGAGAGGAAGTATGCAATTTGGAAGAGCCTATATGAGAAATGGGTAAACCTGCACCACTTGCAGTGGTAATCGTGTCATTGCCGTGATATGGTCGTGCCAACTCCAAGTTAGCTAGGTCAGAGGTCATGTGAGATATTGCACCCGTGTCTGCAACCCAGAATTGTTCTTTAGGGGCAGATGGTTGATGCTGAACATGCATTGCAGAGAGATTTGGGGTTAGTGGCCGTCCTTGATAAGCAAAATTTCCTCGATGATAGCACTGAATAGCGGAATGACCAAACTTCCAGCAAATTTGGCATTGAATCGGAGAATGAGAAGCGGAGACCGGTGTACTATGTCGCTGAAAGCAGTCAGCTGCAACATGCCCTTTTTTGTTGCATATTTGACAAGTTGGTATTTCAGATGGATGATCTGGACAATGAGACTGAAATGGTCTTGGAGCACAAAGAATTCCAGGACTTGGATTTGGTGAATGATTATAAGATCGGGAACCAGACTGATATGACCTTCCTCTTCCTTTGCCTCTGAAGTTGTTACCCTTGTAACCACCATAGTGGTAAGAACTCTGGGGATTACTTCCAAAATTGCTGGATGGACTCCCATTGGTATAATACTGCCCACCAGAATTATAACCAGGGGAACGGGAACCACCACCATTGTTCTTGTATGGTTGATCATTGATGCCAGAGCTAGAACCAAACTCAACAAAATGAGAAGAATCTTGATCAAGAACTAGAGCTTTCCCTTTGTCAGTGTTGGTACCAGCAACCATTGCAGCACTAAAGGATGGGGAAGACTCAAAATATTGACCAATTGTAGTTTCTTCAGCTAACAATTGAGACCTGAAGTCTTTTAGGGAAATGCCAGTTTCTCTGCCTCTTATAACACACCTGAAGGTGTTAAATTCTGCAGGAAGACCTTTCAGGGCAAGAATGATGATATCATCATCATAAAAAATGACTCCTGCAGCAGCAAGATGATCTCTCGCATCTTTGATCTTTTGCAAATACACAGAGACAGATTCAGACCCTTTTTGAATGTTTTGGAGCTCAGTTTTCATCTGAAAGATTGTAGCTTTCGTGACTGTCGAGAATCGCTCAGCAAGATTAACCCACATTTCATGAGAACTATTACTCCCAATTATACAGGGCATTGCAGTTGTAGACAAAGTGGCAATGATTAATTGCATAAGAGCATGATCATGCATCTTCCATACAAGATAATCATCTGTTTCAATCCCTTCAGTTGTAGCATCCTTATCAAATCTTAGAGGACATTTTCGTGATCCATCAACAAACCCCAGAATACCATGACTTTCAAAGAGAAGTTTAATCTGAAAACTCCAGGTTAAGTAGTTAGAATCATCAAGCTTGACTGTAACGGACGTAGAAATGGTAGAGATAATACCGGTGATTGGAGACTGAACAATCCGTAGCTGATCAGCAGTAACCATTGTTGAGTTGTGAGACAAGAAATTCACTGAGACCTTTTAACAAACAGTTGATATGCAAAAGAAGAAGACTAAGTTGTTTAAGCTCTGTAATACTCTGACGACGCCAATTTTTTGTTTTATCACAGAACAGTTTGCAAACTAGAGGGTAGAGAGAAGAAATGAAAGCTTTGATTGAGATGCGGAAGCGCCAGTCGGATCGGCGATGATACCATGTGAAGATTGAAGCAGTAGCTCCAATGAAGATAGTCGAAGAAACTGAGATTTAGAGAGAGACAGAGACAGAGAGATTTCAGAGAAGATTTCTTTTGTATTTCTTGTATGTTTTTCATCATCAATTACACCTTTAGCTATCTGTATTTATATTATTACATTCCTTACTCTGTAAGCCAAGATATGAAGTATATCAGTTTTAACAACCTTAACAACCTTAGCACCATATCCTAACAGCCTTGTAACTTCCTTTGGATCTTGTGACACTTGTCCTCATCTAGACCCTTGAATTGCTTTCACTTGAATTCTGCTCTTGATGCTTGTTGTCCTTACTTATACTCTTACATATCCAAGGTTATTTCGGTCATTTCAACACCTCACTCTCCCTTCGATAAAAATTAATCTAGGATTTCTATAACAAAATACAAAAAGGAGTTAATCTGGTATACGATGATATGAGGGTTTGTCGTTCGAAAAAGGAGAACGACCTATCACTTCAATGTGTTTCGGACTGAAGATGACCCAAAATATAGAGTCATTGGCCCTCCAATCTATGGTAAAGTTGGATGGTATTCATTATGTTGAAATAACCTTGAACACAAGTTATGTGCAAGGCACATGACTTATCTTGGATGGAAAACGTAACAGAGTTATGGTGAGATGACAAAGTAACGATTTCAAAAAGTTAGTATGATAATCGCTTAAAATTTTAATTCATATGACAAATTAATAAAAGTTTATAAATTCGTATAACATTTCAAAAAATTTCCATTCCAATTGTCGTATGTACTTTATTCCATAAAAAATAAAAGCAAAAATTTAGCAATGCTTGTGAGTTGTGAACTTATTGCATGTTAAGTTTGTACTACTGCTTTTACGTATTTCTCATAAGTCAATTATCCGAGTTTCAAGTATTTACTAATTCTTCTTCTGAAGTTAGCGTTTTATTGATGCATATGCTCTTAAAAGTTGGTCAAGTGCATTACACGTGAGAAATTAACAGAAAAATAACGACAGAATTGATAATTAAGGGGATAATTACACAAACCAAAAAGGATGAAAGAAAAGAGATGTGTGCATGATGAATGTTTTTCAGTGCTATTAAATATTAATGAATCCCACAAATTATTTTTTTTTTGAACAAACACAAAAGTGAATTTTTACAAACACATTTTCTCACACAACACATTATTATTTATTATTAGTCAGTAAATTGGATAAACAAATGAAAGTCACGGGATATCTCTACTAATTAATAAAACACTCATTGTCAACCAAAATCCTATAAAATTACCAGTTTAACCCTCTAATTAAAACATAACATGAATAAGAAAAATGGGGCAAAAATGTAATTTCACACAACCAAATTTTGTTTTTTTTTTCAAAGCCTCACCTACATGTAATCCTAACATATCTCTAATTAAAAAAAAATCCCACTCCCACATTCTCTATCACTCTCTTCCTCTCTCCTTCTATTTCAAAAACAAAAATAAAAAAATTTCTCACACACTTTGTGTGTGCCCATATGCTAGTATAAATAAACAGAACATGCAGATGAGAAAATGAGCGCGTGAACAAAAAAACTCTATCATATTTTATAAGGTCATTTTGGTTCTAGTCCCTAGTTAACTAAATTATTAGAATGAAACCTTATTTGTTTAAATAATTTGATCAAGGTCTCTAGCATTATGTAAGAAATTTAACTCCTGCATTTATGCATTCAATGTCCCACAAATTATGAAATTTAAACTAATTCAAATAATATTTTACAATATAACAATTACGTAAAAATTAATACTGGAGTAATATGATTCTTCACATAGTTTTAATAAAAAAAATAGTGTAACCCACATAATTATTAATATATTAAAAAAATAACTATTGATATATTTAAAACAATAAAATAAATACATATAATTAGCATGGGTACATTCACAAAAAAAAGGGTACAAATTAGTACATATTAAATTCAAAAATTATGGGTACAAATTAAAACTTAAAAGAATATTAATACAAATAAAAAAATGGGGTACAAATTATAAATTGAAATATATGAAAAAAATACTAAAAATATATTTGGAAATGATTAATAAAATTTTCATTTTTAAAATTATAAATCGACATATGATGATTTGTAAATAATTTAATATTTAAATAATGGTATGGAGAAAAGTGAAGGGACCTTGATAAAAAAATGAAAAGAAATAAGTTCTCAATTAATAGGAAAAAAAAAAGAATGAGAACCTAAGTTAGAGAAGTGGTACAAATGTTGGATACACTATGTACTAGTGTAATGATTTTTTTTATTCAATAATGCACTAAGCTGGCTGCTGGTATCGATTTGAGCTACTATTGGGCTAATTTCCTGGACTACAATATTGGGCTGCTATTCAATTTTTCAAAAATCTGAGAGATTGACCATACCTTTTTGTTTTGGTCAACCACGCTGACCCTTACCACTGAATACTAATTTTTTTTTTTTTCAAACCATTTTTTTTTTAATTAATGAAACCTCCCATGTCCCAACACAAAACTCCTGCCCGCCAAACAAACCACAGTTTACTTGTACCAAACGAGAAATTTTTTACTGAAAATGAGAGTTTCCTCTTTAAAACTTATTTTCTCTCACTTAAAACACATTTTTTTTATTTTTTCAGACATAAACCCCATTTACTAGAGTCCAACTAAGCAAATTTCCTTAACAAGCTTGGTATGTCAGTTTTTATAATTCTCGTGTTCCTAAAATACCCTCATAGAGTGTAACATGGGTTAGGTTTGACTTATAATTAATAATAAATTTTTCATTTTATTATTTTCAATGCAATTAAATGTCAATTAACCTATTATTTGTTTAGGCTTTTTTTTCTCAAATTGTTTTACCAAAAATTGTTTTATCATGAAACTAGCTTACCTTATTAGCATGCAATATATAATATATAAAAAATATTATGGTGTTTTACGTTGAGACATGGACAAAAATAATTTCTGTCAAAAAAATTATACAAAATAATGGTTGTATTTTTTTCTTTCCATATAAACTAATTTACCTATCTATATGTTAGTACCCACTTAGAATAGAAATTCTGTAAAAATAATTTACCTACCCCATAGGTGTGATATTGTAAAGAAAAAATGTATATGATTACTTTGGATATTATAAGTAATAATATGACAGTATTATTTGTATAGGTAAATTAATAAGTAGATTGGTAAATTAGTATGTACTAAAAAAATGCAGATAAATTAGCTTGTAACAAAAGAATGTATGTAAATTAGTGATTTTTTTTAAATATAGGTAAATAGTTTGTATCAAAAGAATGTAGGTCAATTAGTTTGTATCAAAAGAATGTAGGTCAATTAGTGATTTTTTAAATATAGGTAAATAGTTTGTAATACGTGGTTTTAAAACAGGAGCTCAATTGCTCATTGCTAGTATAATTGAAGGTGAGTAATAATAATATTTATTGACATATGTAGGTCATTGTGGCATATGTTGTAAATATTTTATAAGGATATGTCATTTATTTGCCAACATGGTAGACTATTTGAATTTTGGATTTTATTTGGATGTTTAATATGAGGTGGGTTTTTGTCTAGACAATATTAGTTACAAGTGCCTATATCTAAACAACCCAATTTTTTATTCGAATAAATTGTAGTAATGGTCCCTCAATTTTAATCAAATTGGAGCAATGGTCTCTCAACTAAAAATTCATTATTATTGGTCCCTCAACTTATCAAAATGTGTAGCTATAGTCATTTTCATCAATTTCGTCAAAATTTTGTCAAAATAAGTTATGTTGGAATAACCATTGATATAATTAGGACCCCTAAACTCATCAAAGTGTGTAATTATGGTCCTTTTTCTCAACTACATCAAATATTTTGTCAAACGAGTTATGTTGGAAGGACCATTGCTACAATTGGACTAAAGTTAAGGGACCATTTCTCTAGTTGAATTAAAGTTGAGGAACCAATAGGGATTTTTAGTTGAGGGACCATTGCTCCAATTGAGTTAAAGTTAAGGGACTATAGCTACAATTTACTCTTTTTTATTCTGTCTGAACATGAGTGGTATACTCTATATCATTATACAAGCATGAGGAGTTTTATTTTTAAGCCATGTTCTAAAAATCGGCCTAGGGGTTGGACGGTGAGGTGTCGACCTAATTGGGTGCCAAACGGTTGACAAAATTGGAGAGTTGTTAGGCACTTGCCTGGGTGCTCCTAGACGGCCTAGGCGGTGTCTAGGCGGTTATCCCCGTTGCCTTCCACATCCGGTCGCACCGAGTAATCGCAGATTCGTCGAGAAATCTGACGAGGGAGGGAGAGAGAGAGCGAGAGAGAAAGTGAGAAAGGGAGAATGAGAAAGGGAGAAAGATTGTGCAGACAGGGAGAGAGATCGTGCAAAGAGGGATGGAGGTTGAAATGGATTATCTGTTGAAGAGAATGGGATAGAAGAGAGAGTGCAGATGAGATTTGAGAGAAAAATGAGGGTGCGGCTAATGTTTTGTTAGGGTTAGTAGGGTTTTTTATTATAAAAGTTTTTGACAATTATATCAAGCCCAACATCTTTTTTAAAGAATAAGGCCCAACAATAAGTAATAACTTAAATTTAATGGTCTTAACAATAACCCTAAAAGTTTATATAATGTCCATATTTTATGATAAATATTTATTTTTGTATGTTTTGCATTTTATTTTATTTTTCAAATTTTATATACAAGCATGGTTTTTTAAGTGTCAACATGCACTCACTTATATATTATATAACAAATTTATTTAAAAAATGCAAATCCGCCTAACCCGCCTAGGCACTAGGCGCCAGCTCGCCGCCCGACTAGCGCCTAGCATCTTTTAGAACCATGTTTTTAAGTGACTTTACATTTGTATAATGATATGTGTTATATTACTCTGTGGTCCGGTAATATTGAAAAATGCTAGGTGGGCTAAGTTTTTAGACAAACACAACATTTATGAGAAGATAATACTAGGTAGACTAAGTTTTTAGACAAAATTTACAAATCATGTATATGTCACCAATAAAAAAATATACATGTTAATCAATATTTAAACAATTTAATCATATCATCAATAATTACGTCATATTCGTATAATTTAAAAAATGTGAATTAAATAGATGGCATCTCTATCTATTGTTACCTATTCCAAAATGTTTCCCACCATTAGGGCTGGGTTTGGTTTTTTTTTTTTTTTTTTTTTTTTTGGTTTTTTTTTTTTTTTTTTTGTTTTGGTTTTTTTTTTTTTTTTTTTTTTTTTTTTTTTTTTGAAAAATGAAAAAAAATTGAAATATGAAATTTTAATATCTCCAACATAATCATAATATAAGCATTCCAATTAGAATCAAAGACAATGAAAATAAACATTTAAAGTTCAACTAGAATCATCAATCAAGTGTTCCAAAGGCCAAACTTAAAATAAACATCAAAGTTTAAGTCTTCAAAAAGTCCAAATTTAAAATAAACATCACACTTCAAGTCTTCTACACTTCATTGAGTTTAATTAAGATACAAAACATATAATAAGATTCAATTAGGGAACAAAAAAAATCACGATTCATAAAGCTTTCCCATACACCAATTACATAACATAAAACTGTACATAACAATATGACATCCACTAACACAATAATAAGACCAAGAATATGTCAGTGATCAAGAAAATGTCCCCAAAAATTATGTTTAAGAATCAAACCTACAAATGGTACTTTTAACCAAATATGTAAAAGTTATTTGAACAAAATTGATTGTAACAAGCATTCTTTGGATACAAAAGTGATATTAGGGACGGGGGAAGCAACAAAAAAGAACAGAAAAATCCACACTTTGATAAATATCAATTAAATGAGCTACTAATCCATCTAGATGCAACCTACAAATCAACAAACAAATATGTACCACTTGAGCCCTCATATCTCGACACTATAAACAACCAATCATTATGAAACACCCCAACCCCTTTTATTTCTCTGCTCTCCCCGTAACCTCATCCTTCTTCTTCGTTTTCTCCCTCTGCAACCTCATCTCTCTCTGTCTCTTCCTCTCCTGCACAGTGATCACTCAAGCATCACCTACAACTACATTCTTGGCTCGAGGTCGTCATCATCATCATCGTTGAACTGTCTCTTTCTCTCTCTCTGCTATCGCAGCAGGTCGTGAGCCCGAAAGCTTTCCGGCGAGCTCCTTGACTAGTAAGTCACGGATCTCCCTTCTTCCTTCTTTTTTTGTTGTGTTAGTTTGAACTTAGGTAGACATGGATGAGTTCTAACCCTTTTCGTACCAAGGTTTGGAATTGGAGACATCACAGGCAAGCACACCAACTTCCGGCGGACCCGAGCACTTCGAGGGCTCTTTCCGTTCGCTCACGGCAGTTCCACGACGAAACGAGGGTGCCTAAATACTCTACTCTTTTCCCTCTTCATTTTAGTGTTTGTTTGGAACCCTAGTTTGCTAGAAAACCGTTCGCCGGAGCTGTAGCAACTCCGGTTTTCCCCTCCGGTATTTCGCAGGCCTTTTAGGCCACCCATCAACCTCGGGCCTTAGGCCCGTGCATGGATCAGCCCAATACACCAAAAACCTAACCCGTTCCCTTTTTATTTTTAGTTACTTTTCTTTTTAAAACCCAAATACCTAAGGGGCCTTGGCTCGTGTACTAAACCCTATAGCCCAGCCCGTTTTCTTTTATTTTTTTACTTTGGGTTTTAAGGGTCCCCGGCCCTTAGGGCCTCTTTCCTTTTATTTAAGGGCTTAAAGCCCAATTTCCTCCTTAGTCCTAAGGGCTTAATACCCGACCTTGGGTTCTAGGTTTGCGAGCCGTGTGGTGCTGTGTGTGTGTATGTATGATTGTGTATGTGCGTATGTGTATATGTATGCACGTGTGTGCGTGTTACCGTGTGTGTGTGCATGTGTGTGGTATGTTGTGTGTGTGTGTGTGTAAGTGTGCATGTGTGCTATGCATATGTACATGTGTGTTGTGCACGCATGTATGTGTGTTGTGTGTGGATTTGGGATTAAGCCCAAACCACCATTTTTATTCCTAGGCCTATCCAAACCCAAAATCCAATAGGTCCTAACCCTTTTTAACCCAAGCTTTTTTATCTAGAAACCCAAAACACTTAGGCTTAAGGCCTTCTGGTCTTTTTTTAACCAGGATCCTTCTTAGGGTAATTCGACGTTTTGAATCCGTTTCCAATGTCCGTTTTTCCAAATTCAATTGCTATTATATAGTTTTATTTATTGGACTCTTTATATGCTTAGCGGCAATTATTGTGACGCTTCCGTCTTCGCTAGTGGCGTAGTTTTTGGCGGCTAAGTACTGTAAGTGGACCACTTCTAAAATTTACATGATTTCATAGTTTAATTGCATAAATGAATAGCATGCCTTATGAGCTTATGATTTGATTTATGATAAGCATGTTTATTAAATATGTTGATTTTCGTCTCGTGTTTTTTGTGAGAAATTAATTGTTAGCCTATATTGAGCTATATTTAATATATCGTATTTTCTATAAAAACCATGAACTGATAGACTATCTGATGGAAGACGATAGGATGCTAGGACATATTTTAGAAACCCCTCTTTATAGTATAGACAATGGATGACTTTATACTATGAAGTGGTTATTTATGGGAGGCGTAACTATTTGTGCGTACCTAGTGGACACTATGCCGCATGGGGCGAGGATATGGTGTTGGCATTTAGGCCAGGAGAAATAATCCCTAGCTACGGGCTGAGGGACACGGAGTAGGCATTGGGCTAGGAGTTGGTAATCTCTAGCTACGGGTGTAGAGACCACAGAGCAGGCATTGGGTCGGAAGTTATATTTATTCAGTGATCTTACTAGCAGCACACCGCGCTTACGAGACGGTCTACGAGATGATACACGCGATGATTTATATAATGTTTTTCCGCGTTATACCTGTCGAGATATTTTATGGCATGCTAGAGTTTCAAAAAAACCTATCATTTATTATGCTAGTAGTTTTCATTATTTATAAACCTGGGGGTTAGTATGTTCATAACTGTTTTCGTATTTTATATATATATATATATATATATATATATATATATATATATTTGAACTTGGTCCACTCACCCTTGTTTTGCGCCCCCTTTCAGGATTTAGAATCGAGGCATACAATTCCGACGTCAATGTCTTTGCTTTGGCATATTTGAGTCTTCTCGGTGTAGGACCCCCATCCGTTATTCATTAAATTTTATATTAATTCTTTTAGAACTCTAGTTAGTTGTATACTCTGAACACGTTCCTAAATTTTTAATTCATTGTATTTTAAATTTCTAACTCTTATTTATTTCTTATTCTTAGCTTTTGTATCAATTAATGGCTTTCGTCACCCTCGGGTGTCGGCCAGCACGTGTCTATCCTGGTATTCGGGGAATATCAGGGTCGGGGCGTGTCACATTATCTGTCAAACACCTCCTCATTATATTATACTTATAGCGTCATTCATGCATCTTAGATCAAAACTTCAGGAATGACAACATTGTAAGCAAACACATTGTGGTCAAAAGACTGATAATTGAAAGTCGATACGGTAATGATAGCATTTCAATCAGATTCTTCTAATTGACAACAATAGTAGTAAGCATTATTATCATAGGAACAACAAAAACCACTAAAAGTAAAAGAAAATCGCAAAACTCATGAAATTGAAAAGCTGCAGAACCCATGAAATTGAAAATAAAATATGTAGAACATGAGAAAAATTACCATGAGACTAACCTTGCAAAGGAAGTATTGTGGGTCGAGACTCGACGAGAGAAGTCGTGGGTCACGGGTCACGGGGGTGAGAAACTAAGAGTGAGACAGCGACACTTGCAAATCGGCAAGATGTGAGAGACTGACTAACTAAGAGTGAGATGGATCGCAAGTCGCTGGGAAGGAAGAAGATGAAGACTGATTGAGTTGAGAGAGAGTGTGCGAAGCGGCGGAGGTTGGGAACTGGGAATGAGAGGGTCCAAAGGCTACAAAGGATCAATGTTTTGGGTTACCAATACAAACGCAAGTCTTTCAAACTGAAAGGAGAACAAACGATGCCGTTTCTAGTAATAAAAGCATTTATTTATAATTAATTATAAAACGACGTCGTTTTGACAACACTTTGGTTTGGTTTCTGAACCCTAGAAATCGAACCGAACCAACCAGATTTGGTTCGGTTTGGTTTAACAGTTTTGGTTTCGTTTTTTCATCCTCGGTTCGATTTTCAGTCCAGTTTTTTTTTCGATTTTCGATTTTTTAAACCCACCCGTACTCGCCGTGTTCTTTCTCCTAACACTCTCTCCAATTGGTAGATGAAGTCATTTGAACAAAACTCATAGCTAGCCTGCGACATTGAGAAGGGAGAAGATGGGGATTCAAGGGCTTCAGCCGCTGTTGAGATAGATAACGGCGCCAATCCACATTAAGGACTTGGAGGGCACTTGGGTGGCAGTGGATGCCTACTCTTGGCTTCACAAAAGCTGCATGTTGACATTTCACCTTTAATTGCACGTGAACTAATCCAGGTGAAAAAGTAGGTATTTTTGGGTTAAAGATCACTATCTCTTTACAGTATCAAATCTTCATATGGATTTAACTTTATCCTTAGTTCTAAGAATTTTGTCTCCTCTCTTGTTGACATTGTTGCTCCTTGATCAAGCAAGAGAATGCATGTCATGTGGTGGCTCCTTACGAGGCAGATGCTCAAATGACGTTCTTGGCTGTCAGCAAGCAGGTAGGTCAGCAGTTATCACTGAGGATTCAGATCTTATACCATTCGGCTGACCCAGGGTTAGTTATCTGTATAGCACAGACCACTTCTTTCTTTACTGTTAGAAACTTCTATCTGTGTGATATGATAATTCTTTCTGTAATCCAGATTATCTTTAAAATGGACAAATTTGGGCAAGGTGTTGAGTTTCAATATTCCATGCTACATCGGAATAAGGACTCGACTTTTTCTGGATTCACAAAACAGATGCTTCTGGTGATGTGTCGTCTGAGTGGTTGTGACTATTTAAAGTCGTTGCCTGGAATGGGACTGAAAAAGAGCTCACATCCTCATCAAAAAGTTCACAAGTTAGGACAAGGTGAAGTTTATTATTCATGCATTCTATAAATTTTGGAAAACAGACCGACATCATTTGAATAATTTTGTTGTGAAGTAACTGCTGACTCATGACTGTCCGATTTCAGGTAATTAAGCACACGAAGTACAGTACTGCTTCAGTTCCTCCCCTATTTGAAGAATCATTCAAGAAAGCAATATTGACGTTCCAGCATCAACGGGTTCATGGTTCCGTTTCTCAAGATATTGTGTATTTATCTGATGTCTGATGATGTTGTGGATGATTTCGACTTCTTAGGACCATATCCTTTATATTGTTAATCTCAGTTAACCATCTCATTACGTTCTTTTATTGTTTCGTTACTTCCTTGCTCCTCCTATTCTTTTCAATACATAAATTGTGGCTTAACCTGAGATACATCTGTACCACAACATATAGCTAAAGGTATAGCAGAAGGTGATATCGATCCATTTACCTAAATGAAATTCTAGGTATCCCCTGTGCGATTTCCATAAGGATTAATTTTGTCCGATTGATTTTCTTCAATTCTGTTTACATATGTCTGGGAGCGTGTTAGTTTAGTCTGAGACTAAAGTAAATTTTCTTCTTTCCTCTTGGCATGAACAGGAAGAGAACGTTAGTGCCGACAGAACTTACCAACCTAAAATGTCAATCTTGGAAGGACAAATAAAAGGAAAGATTTGCCTGTGCAGAATACCCTCCTGACAAAATATTTTTGTATCCTTTGAATCCCCTTTTTCTTAAGCTTGATTACATTACCTAGGTTTTAATTCAGCATATTGTGCTAAAAAATCAGTATAAAATAATGTTCACAGTATTGCATTTTTGTAGCTTATATTGTGCTTGAGCTCAAGTTCTGTAGTTTTTCTTGGACAACTTAAGGCTTTGCCTCTCTTGAAGCAAAGACAAAATTCAGGCTCCGCGGAACTCACCTGATTCTCCAAGTCCAGTTGATGATTCTTCTTTCAGTCCCAGTGAAAATTCCTCTGCGGATGATGTTCCGTGTAAAACAAACTGCTCAAAGCTATCCCTTGGTAACTCTGACAACATGGGAATTGAACCTCCTAGTGGTCAGTGAGTTTCATGAATGTGTGTGATATGATAAATTTTAATCGAACATCACTTATTAATCAACTGTCGTTACACTTTATAAATTATCTCTGTCTTCTCTAGGTATAAGATGACCTCGACACTGATGTCCCTGATTTATTAGAATCTCAAAATCATGGTAATGATATAGTTTCCCCTTGATAACTTCATGGATCCAGTTTTAGTTTTCTGGTTACTAATAGTTGCAACTCACTTGAATTTATGTTCCTGACATTGAAAGACATGGTTTGCATGAGACGAAGTCCAGAAAATACATTGTTGCAACAATCCAGACATATTCTATTCATAAGCCTTGTCTAACGCTGCATACGGAGCGTGAATGTAACAATGCCCCAGACACAGTTGAAGGTGGTAAGACAAGAACGGAGCACAGAAAGGTTATTGTAAGTTCTCATTTCAAGGATAAGTCAATCAATAAACACAATCCGGAAGAAAAACAAGAAAAGCAATTGCTAAAGGATGATCTTGCTATTGTTATGCACGAGGATGCAGTTCCTGAGAGTGCTTAGTTTGAGAATAGCTATTTTAAAGGCAAAGTTGCGAAAAGGACAACCTCCCCACATGACAACGTTCAAATGGTAGGCGTTTTCCTCTCTCTTTTGATTTTATGCTTATAACGTTAGTGTCTGTGACTGTTTTTCGTATAACACTAATGTTTAACTACTTCAGGAAAATGTGAAACTAAAACAACTGTGTATCAGTGCATCCCTTCCAGATGATGGTAAGTGTTACTCGAAACTCAGAAAAAATAGTAGAGGACTCTTGTTCACTTACTGATCCATGCTAATGCCAAGCTTCTTATCTTATATCGTATTGAATCTTTCATCTGAGCAAATATTTTGTTTTGTTTCTTCAATGTAGGTTCCTATGCATCTAGCCTGAACAAAACAATTACAGACACAAATAAAGAAGGAAAATTCGGATCCAATATTTCCCTTTTAGGCCGTTATTCAGATATAGCGAAGAAATCAATGGAAAGATATGTATCAGTTATATCATCATTTATATTTTCCTCGTCTAGTTCTCATGCAAGTGGTCTTCGTGCTCCTCTGAAAGATGTCCAAAACAACGGTACCAATAGGTAATGCCTGTATTGTGTATGGACGACTTAATTTTAAAGTTCAATGCCTTTCTACAGCTAACATGGACTTGATCTTTGTATTGCAGACCAACTGTTGATGATGACTTTAGCAAATTTGAATACGTACCAAGTAATCGAAAAACTTTCCCAGCATCTCGCAAGCGCTGTTTTAGACCGGTTTAAAGCAAAACAGTGAGGCTGTGAGCATCCATGTGATCCATTTATTTTGAAATTCAGAACTTGGGGACTACAATTGTTGACAGCACGTAAATCCTCTGTCTGTGTGTGTGTGTGTATCTAGGATGTCGCTTTCCTATATCTGAGTGTATATATAGTTGACCATTAGCAGATTTATCTTTTCTTCTTTTAGCTGATAGCAACACGAACCCTATTTCAAAAGGATAAGATTAAGGCAGGCAAATTAAGTACCTTGTGCAACTGAAAAGGCACCTAGCTATCACTATAATCAAAGACTTCTGATTATATCTGGAAGTTCCGTTTAGGCCTTTTTCTTCCACACTTTGGAAATGGAAATGGAAAAATATAAGGATGTAAGATTTTTCTGTTAAACGAAGAAATACTATTGATTAATGATAGCGTGAAAGAGCTGTAAATTCCGACGTCCATAGTTTGAATCGGTTTCCAGCCCTGAAGCCAATTGTTGAGGAGGGGTGAAATTTAAAAAGGTAAAATTGTGGTCAGCGAGGTTTCTTGTCATGAAAATATCAGATAATATGCTCATTCACTACAAAGGAAACGTTATTAGTGAGGGTCAAATGTTGTTGGAAAAGTATTCTGCCATCGGAAAACTTTTTTCCAAGAGATAAAGTTTGTCGTTGGTCGTCGGAAATTCTTCTAATGGAAATACTTTTTTTCCAACTAGTCGTCAAAAAAACCACATTTCTAATGCCAATCACTCTTCGGTTTTGGTTAAATCCTCGTAATAATTGAATTTTAAAAGTTTATTAATCCATTAAATGAAAGAGTTTTTTTTTGTCAATGCAGTGCAAATATAGTTTACATGTGAGCACATCTAAGGATTTCAAACTCACAATGTCACCAATTTAACAAATTATCGTACAATTAATTAGGTCGAAGACAAAATTATTACACTTTCAATATCTTATGGCGCAATATAAGAAATTTAAAACTGCAAATCACTATAAATATGAAAACTGTAAATTGTAGTTAATCCAATTTTTAAGGGAAACTCCAAATAAATACGTTCTTCATTTTATTACTCCTTTGAATAAGATCAAAATGGTCACAATCACAATTATCATATAAGTAAGAGATAAAGTTTTGTGTTAAATATTAATATCTACACAAGGTGACTGCATGTGCAACTAGATTTTTTATTTTTTTTTTAACAAAAACAATATTATCTACATTAATGGAAGGAGAGTAAGCTTAGCTTCATAATGAGCTAACAATAATATGGTTCAAATTTGCATTTGGTAATAATCGCACTTAAGACCTCTCACTTATAAGCAAAGAGGAATTCTTTCGCCTTTGTCGTTGGTTGTCAGAAATTCTCCTGTTATTTTTTATTAAGTCAAATTAATTTTTTTTTATCCCATATGTAAAACAACGTTGTTTGGCCTGGGTATTAAAAAAAAAACAAAAACTTGCAGCAGTAGCGCCACCCAGGCTCATAACCAGAGGGCGCGGTCCCTCAATTTTAGTGTCGATTTTTTGCGACTGAAGATGCGGCCGTATCTCCTTGCGCCACATGACTTTCCCACTACTGACTCAATGGGTTCGTATATGTGGTTTGTAGGTGATTATATATATCGAAAATTAACTAAAAATTTTACACAGATAACATTAAGAGTGAGTCATAACGATTTTCTCGTTTTCAAAAACAGAATCTTAGTGGTTTGTTTTTTGTGTGTGCGAATCAGTCATTGTTGAGTTACTATATTAGCATTTAGCACCTTTGTGCTCCCATTTGGACAAATGCACGAAAACAACTTCTGTTATATTTTAAATTCAGGTCTCATAAAATAATGCTTATGAATTATGATATGTTGCCATCAAATCTTCTGATTAATTCAATTTAATTTTAGAGTTCCTACCTAACTAAAGTTTGACAACTTTAAAAGATAAAAGAAAGATGCTTCTCTATAATTTTATGCCAAAAATTCATTCGCTTCCCAACAACCACTCATTTTGTTCAAATTATCAAAACATATCCTTTAATTAATTAACTAGCATTCATGCACATGCTCATGCGCATGCAGAATGTATTTTTTGAATCACGGCGCGCTAAGCGCAATTTACACGTTTTAAATGTATTTGTATGCGTAAATTGACAAAAGGAAAGTCAAATATTTGAAGTAAATGAATAATCTTAGATCATGCTAGAAAAAACCCCTCATAAACCAATTAAAGCAGCTGAATTCAAATAATAAAATCGATCTTTATAGAATTTACATTAAGAATAGAGAAAATAATATTTAATAAATAATTGATTGAATCACATTATTGCTAGCCCATTATGAGGCTAAGCCCACACCCTCCCCCATTAGTGTAGATAATATCGTTTATTAAAAAAAAATTCATTTGACAACTAATTTAATCACATTATTTTCCGCGTGCGAAAGACCTTTTTATAACTGTCATTTAATAAACAATTGATTGAATCACATTATTTCTAGCACATTGTGAGGCTAAGCCCACTCCCCTCCTCCTTAGTGTAGATAATATCGTTTGTTAAAAAAAAAAACAATCATTTGACAACTAATTTAATCACATTATTATCCACGTGCAAAATACTATTTTTATAAGCGGCATTGCACGCATCTTAAGATGTTTTGAACGTGTTTAAAATAGATAAAATAATATTTAATAAACAACTGATTGAATCACATTATTTTTATCCCATTGTGAGGCTAAACCCACTTCCTCCCTCTTAGCGTAGATAATATCGTTTGTTAAACAAAAAACACAATCATTTGACAACTAATTTAATCACATTATTATTCACGTGCGAATGACCTTTTTTATAACTGGCATTACACGCCTCTTAAGATGTTTTGAACGTGTTTAAAATAGATAAAATAATATTTAATAAACAACTGATTGAATCACATTATTGCTAGCCCATTGTGAGGCTAAGCCCACCCCCTCCCCTTAGTGTAGATAATATCATTTGTTAAAAAAAAAACAATCATTTGACAACTAATTTAATCACATTATTATCCGTGTGCGAATAATCTTTTTTATAACCGGCATTACACGCCTCTTAAGATGCTTTGAATGTGTAAAAAAAACAAACACTTGACAACTAATTTAATTACACTATTATCTGCATGCAAATGACATTTTTTATAACCGGCATTACATGCATCTTAAGTGTCACATCCCGGCCTGGGCCCCCACCACATCCCGACCTCGACTCCACCATAGCACGATATTGTCCGCTTTGGGCCCCAACCACGCCTTCACGGTTTTATTTATGGGAACTCACACGAGAACTTCCCAGTAGGTCACCCATCTTGGGATTGCTCTTGCTTAAACTCGCTTAACTTCGGAGTTCCAATGAACTCCAAAGCTAGTGAGCTCCCAAAAGGCATCGTGCTAGGTAGAGATGGGAATATACATATATAGCTTACATGATCCACATGCTAGGTAGAGATGGGAATATACATATATAGCTTACATGATCCACATCCCTGGACGATGTGGGATGTTACAATCCTGAGCTCGACTCTACCGTACCATGATATTGTTCGCTTTGGGCCTCAACCACACCCTCACGGTTTTATTTCTGGGAACTCACACGAGAACTTCTCAGTGGGTCGCCCATCCTAGGATTGCTATCGCGCAAACTCGCTTAACTTTAGAGTTCTGATGAACTCCGAAGCTAGTGAGCTTCCAAAAGGTTTCATGCTAGGTGGAGATGGGAATATACATATAAGGCTTACAGGATCCTCACCCCTGGGCGATGTGAGATGTTACATTAAGACTTTTTGAACGTGTTTAAAAATAGATAAATTGAATCACATTATTACTAACCTATTGTGAGATACTAATTATAAAAATAAAAAAATAAAAAAATAAAACACACAAGCACAAAAAAAAATTAATTATTAAAAAATACTATTTAAATGACGAAAATGCCCCTACCTTATTTAATGCATTATTTTGAGAAGCCTTTAAAGTTTTTTGTTTTGAAGGCATTTTTGTCCATTTTTTTTGTTGAAGCTTGGTGACACCAAAACACTATTCATATTTTCTTCTCTCTTTATATATAATTAGCCTCTATGCACGCGCGTGCATAATGCATTTTTTGAATCACGACGTACTACGCGCGATTTACATGTTTTAAATGTATTTATTAATGTAGATGGAAATGAATAATAAATACATTTAATAAAAGTGGTCTTTTAACTAATCAAAACAGCTGAATCCATATTAATAAAAGCAGTTTTTCAATTTCCATCAACATTTTATTGAATTTACATTAAGATTAGAAAAATAATATTTAATAAACAACTGATTGCTAGCCCATTGTGAGGCTAAGGTCACTCCCTCCCTTTAGTGTAGATAACATCGTTTGTTAAAAAAAATGATCATTTGACAACTCATTGAATCATATTATTATGCACGTGCAAGAAACTTTTTAATAACCGGCACTACGCACTTCTTAAGTGTTTAAAATTGGAGAAATAATATTTAGTAAATAACTACATGCAAAAGGCATTTTTTGAATCACAATGCGCTACGCGCGACGTCTACATTTTAAATGTATTTATATGCGTGAATTGCTTCAATATTTTTTTATTTCGTTATTTTATTTTTTTATCAACAGCGCTACGCGCCTCTTAAGATGTTTTGAACACAACATTCATGATTTCTTATTTTTTATTATATTTTTCTTCCTCCATCACATGGGCACCATCAACTTTGTCATATGTTTATTTTTTTCTCTCTTACCTTTCATCTTTTTATTCTTTTCTCTCTTCCCGCTTATATTTATATTATATTTTATGATAATCAAATTACCAAATTACCCTTGCATGATTTGATATATTATTTTAGGTTGGTTTTGAATTTTTTTGGTTGAGGGGCATTTTGGTCCAGTTATTTTTGTCGAAGCCGGTGAATTCAAATTCCACTGTTCACTGCCTCTGGTTTTATATATAGATAATAATAATAGATATACAGATACTTGCAGGATTTGATTAAGTATTCAAGTCATCGAGAAACTTCAATTTTTTGACTTATTTTTTTTCCACATGAAAGATGCGAGCATCTGCCCAATTTGCTGAACTTTTTCAGCTTACTATTTTCATTACACATGGTGTTACTGTTACCTACATTAGAGGATTCGAGATTTGAATATTGGGTGGTCCTAATGTTAAAGGTCTCAAATTTATATATAAAGAGACATAATGCAAGAAGCACACAAAAAATTCAGTTTATTATTGAGATATTTTTCTTCCTGAAAAAGGAGACAATTGGTAACGAGTCACGGTTATTCATCTATTTTGGGCATGGAGAAACTATGGGAAATTTCACCATGCTCGTGAGTCGTGACCTATTTATTGAGATATTATGTTGAACACTTGAGGAGTGATTTCGAGATAATTTGTTGAGTATTGTCCATGCAACCTATCAAGATATGTTTGACACATATTACATCAAACAGTTAGTTGGTACAAAGGGATCGTAAAAAACATTCAGAGTATCCTCGAAAGACCTTTAAGTGTATATTTTTAGAACTTTGGGTGGTCCTGGATTATCTACATACTTTTTTGTTTTTTACAAATTTCTTATTAATTTATATTATTTGATATTCTCCGATCGCTTCGATTTGATGATAAAAAATTAAAAAAAATGTGGAAAAGA
Organism: Malus sylvestris; assembly: GCF_916048215.2. Taxonomy (NCBI): domain Eukaryota; kingdom Viridiplantae; phylum Streptophyta; class Magnoliopsida; order Rosales; family Rosaceae; genus Malus; species Malus sylvestris. The sequence continues at coordinate 41,483,369 of NC_062264.1, forward strand.
TAAATGACATGTTCGAATAGCATCACCCTGTTTTTAAATCTAAAATTCCTTATTCTCGACTCTAATGAAATTTGTCGGTTTTCGAAGTTTGGAAGCCATGACGCTTGAAGGAACAAAATCCACACGCAACGAACTCCACACATAATATAGTTTTCTTCATTGGAAAAGCAAGCTCCGACAGCCGTATGAGTAATAATTAAATACAACGTGGCGTATCTTATTTTAAATATTTACGATATCTGGTGTTTTTTATTCGGTTTTCAGAATTGGTGACTTTGATGTGATCTACGTCATTGGTTCATGAGTTGACACTGTCTGGTTTTTTCTGACCTGAGGATCACAACCATACACATGTCTCTGATTTTAAAGATGCAAACTTGGCCACGGGGTCGTTCCTCTGTTTCTTTTTAAATGAGATCACACAATTGTAAAGTGAATGCCACTTGTGAATAACGTATGCTATCTTTTGTTTATTTGGCAACCATATTAACCTAAGTCGCGCATGAGAACCAAGTTGGTAACGATCATTTATGTTTTTGCAATTCATATACAAGAGAGTTAAAAATTGGTTTACACAACATTTTAACGGTCATTTTTATTTTATTCATTAAGAAGTAACAATATACAAATACTATTCGATATATATAGTAATTTGTCACACTCTCTTATGGTACTCTTAATATGAGCATAAAAATAGTTAATTTGAGATGTTAGAAACTAAACTGAGAGTGCAAAAATCGTTACCCTATCTCAGATCTTTGAGACTCTAGTTAACTATAATTGGATTATTCATGTTTTTGCAATCCATATGCTAGAGAGCTTTGAATCAATTCAAGCAACTTATCTTAACCCTCTTCTTATTTCGATTAAAAAATAAACACTATACAAATAGTACCATTCAATATTATATAGCAATTGTCACACTGTTAGTTAGATATTGCTAATTAACACAAGTCGGGCAGGAGACGTGAATTGATAATGCTCATTCATGTTTTTGCAATCCATATAACAGAGAGTTTATGATCAGTTTACACGACATCTTAACACTTCTCTTTTTTTTCATAGAGAAATAACAACACACAAATATTATTGGATATATGTACTCTTATTGTATTCTTAATAAAAAGCTATAAGATAATTAATTTGAAGTTTTAAAATTGAGAGAGCGAAAATTGTTACTCTATGCATATTAGATCGTTGAGACTCGTAGTGAAGAAGTAGTGTGATAGAAAATAATCATTTTAATATGATAGCGACCAAATAATAAAACAACACTGTGGGATGTTGTTCTTTAGGGATCCGGCTTCTCTGCCATCCCATTTCCCATACACTCTCTTCCCCCAGATTTTGTACGGTCACGGTTAAAACACGTCAACATTTTATATTGATTTTTTTATACAGATAATAAGACACAAAGCAATAGTAATATAAAATGTTAACATAACTTAATCGTGACCGTACAAATAAGAAGGGATGAAAGTGTGTAGGAAGTGGAAGGGCAGAAAAACCAGGTACATTCTTTAGAGGTATGGACTGCAGGGTCCTATAGGTGGGGAACAAGCTGAGAACAAACACTGTGATGACCATGGTGGGGGTGCTGCACTATTTTTATGTTAGATTTTTTAGGTTTTGTGGAACTTGGCCGAACCAGGGGGGCCACTGCCCCCCCCCCCCAAAAAAAGTGGTACTACAATTGATTCTTAAAAGTGGCTTCACTCACATGATCATGATCAGAAGCTCCACTATGTGAGAAAAGTTAAATAAATACAAATTGGATTATTAAGTAGTAAAAGAATTACGGTATATGCATGTGAACAATGTGAAAGGGTCTGAAAATATTACCTGTTGAGAATAAATTTACAAGATAATTTGTGTACTTAATACATTTACTAAATAGCTTTATCATCTAACAGTTGTACATGATAATTTATTTTTCTAATTATATATTATTAAATAATGAATGCCGGTCCCATCAAAATTACCAATGTGAATGAAAAAGTAGAAGAGAAATTTTTTTGATGGATTATGTGAATAATAATGTGATTTAAGGGCCACGTCTTTTGTTTTTGAATAGTACTATTCACATTCTCTTTTTCATTTTTTATACATTCTTATTAATTTTTGTTTATTAATATTTTTTAATTTATTTATTACAACGGTTAAAAATTAAAAAAAAATCTAAAAAATAAAAATAAATATATAAATAACCACCTTCCCCACCCCCACGCCCGGTTTTTTACTTTTGTTTTTTTTATCTACTAAAATGCAACGACTATGACTTCTTGTTATTGGTAGGAAAAATCCCTCTTTCCATCTATTCTATACATATATCCACTTTTGTGACTAGATAACACGTGTTCAAGTCATGGTGTTATTTTCATTGTGAAGGCAATGACTGACTTTAACCTTTGTAGTGCGCTTTTATAATATGTATTTTAATTAGTCAATTGTGTTAACAAATTATAGGATGGGAGTAAGTCAATCACTCTCTCCACATTTTTTTTTTCAAGGAAAACTAATGAAAATAGTTTGAAAATTTTGAGTTTTAACGACAATGACAAAATAAATGGTAAAATGAATAGTACCAGAATTGATTTTTTAGTGTAAAAATGTGGTTTTTCATTAAAGTGAATATTACTGGAAACTTTTCGTTAAAATTCCTTATTTTTTTTATACAAACGATTATTGTAGATGGAAATCACACACGACGGAACCACTAAGAGATCAGAGGGGTTCCGGGTCCATTATGACTATGGTGTAAGAAATTGTTCGGCGGTCTCAAGTCTACAGTGCGACATGAGGAAGAAGGTTGATTATTCCTCGTGAATATTGTATAAACTCGACCATTTCACAGTATTGTTTAACTGTTTCGAATATTAGCACACGCTTTAGAATATGATCACATACCTTTCAGCTGCCGGAATTTGTCGCATACAGTGTTAGTCATACGAGTTTATAAGACTTTTGTTCGTTAGAATGCCAATAAATACTCAAATTTAATCACATTTCCAAATAAAAAAAAAGAAGGTAAATACCAAACTAATTAGGAAAGAACAAACCCAGAACTCATCATAACAATAACAGAATTTTTTGTTGATGGATACTCTATGGAAAATGAGAAACACCCACTCTTATTTAATGGGAGCATTTTTGCTCACCGTGTGGTGTATACTCACCATCCTATTTATCACAGTTAGATGAGTTTAAATTTCAAGATTCGTGTAGTGGATAGGCACAAATCTCAAAATTCAAACTCATCTAACGGTGATAAATAGGGTGGTGAGCATACACCACACTAAATGGTGGTGAGCAAAAATGCACTCCTTATTTAATAATGTTTATTGTCCATTTGATTTAATCAATATGACTACTAGAAATAAAGAAATGCATGTGAAAGACTAAAAGAAACGAAATCACCTCCCATAATTTGTCCATAGCAAAATTCAAATTAGGATTTAAAGAAGCGGGCACACTGTGTAAACCAATGGACCTAACCAATATGGACTAAAGAAAATGAACAAAAAAAAAGTTAATTGAAAGGACCCAACAAATTAACAGTAATTGACAGGGGAAGAAACAATTTCAATTTGCTCTCCCTCATTTTTTTTTTCCTTTGTATTTTTCGCATCTAAATAAAAATACAAATAAATAATAACAGTTAATTCTAAGCTTCCAAGAAACCAGTCATTCTGAGAATCGAATTCCGGACTCGACTCAAATCCCTTCCTTTAAGCGTCCGCCCGTTGCCTGTGCACACGGAGAACGCCATCTTCCCGGCAATACGCCGGCGCACAATCAGATGCGGCGGCACCATTTCTCCCCCGTCCCACTCCTCCTCCTTGTAGTAGTCTCCGTCGCTGTCGTCCTCGGAGCCGCTGAACATGTTGTTGGGGATTTTCACCGGCACAGACTTGATAATATTATTGTTGCCGTCGGTGTTGTTAATCTTCCCCATTTTCTTCTTCTTCGAGAAATTCGACTTGTCGTTTTGATGGTGACGCCGGAAATCCAAGCAGGTCTCGAAGTCGAGATTATCCGTGGAGAAGATGACCTCAGATTCTTGAAACTCGTAGTCGGCCATGGCTAGATTCATAGAGCTAGAGCTGAAAGGAGGATTAACAATATTGGAGAATTTGATTGCAACGAAATATAAATGGAAGTTGGGTTTATGAGAAGCTTGGATTTCGTAGGGTTTATATAGAGAGAGGAAGAGGAGGAAGAGAAAGAAATGAATGGGGGAATCTAATCGTAGAGAGTACACTTTGATTGTTAATTTGTGTTGTCAGATGGCGTCACTGTTTAAGGGAAGGGCATTGAGTGCGGTCCCCGCCACCCTTTTTTTTAATTCAAATTAAATCCCTCTCCATTAATTTTTTTTATTTAATAAAAAATCCGAATAATGATTTTGGATTGGATGACGATTTCAAGTTTTTTTTTTTTGACTGGATAATGCTCTAAGCTACTCTAATATATGAGAAAACACATTTGAACTTTGGTGCTCAGGAGCAAATACATTGTCCCACGAGGTATAAAATATCGATAATATCGGAAATATCAGTAGTCCAAAACACGGAAGCTTTTTAGTGACTGGATAATGCTCTAAGCTACTCTAATTTATGAGAAAACAGATTCGAACTTTGGTGCTCGGGAGCAAATACATTGTCCCAACCAATCAATGTAATCCAAGTTTATAATTTGATTATTTTTAAAGAGTCATATATTTTCAGTTTTATAGCCAAAATGGTATCTTAGTTGGCATAACTCATCACTTTAGTCTTTGAGATTTGAAATCGATGGGAGTGATATCTGAGTTTGTCCACCATCAATCATTTTAGTCATTTAGTGAAAAATATTCATTAAATAAGAACAATGACAACAATTGAATTGAAGTCATGTAGTTTTAGTCCTTGTTGGGTATCAAAGATTGAATTGAAATGAATATCCCATTATACCTATAGTATGTTGAAGATAGAAATAAAAAATAGTGAAAATGAAAGTAAAAGATGAATTACTCATTAAATAAATTTTATCCATTAAAATTCACCACAAAATAGTAAAATGAGAAAAATAAGTTTATTTCTTGTCTCTAAATCTCCTCGTCATCCTCTCAATCTTAAAAATATTCACATCCACCTTTAATTTACCCTGCATATTACGAGTTACCCAGTCAATTCCTCTTCTAGACATCCAACAAGTCCTATGTCACGTATTTTTTCTATTTAAGAACAATAGTTTAGTTTATATGTTTATCTTCAACAGAATTTAGTACGATGGTAACATATGTGAAGGTGATATATTGGCCTCTTAGAGATGTAATGTTTCTCAATTGTAACACTAAAAGTATGTTATAAGAACTGAAGTCGAACTTTGTCCAAATTCCAAAAACCAATATTATAGTGTGGCCGTTTTTGGTTACAAGACTAAGGGGTAGGGAAATAAACTGGTATCGACCTTATCATTCACAAGACTCAAATCTAAAATATCTTACTTACAAGTGACTAGAAGTACCACTCAATTGTAGTCTTAGTTTAATTATTGTTGTAGCCTTTCTAACTTCGTCTCTCTTTCTATTACCTCACGGCTCTTCTCTTTTTCTTAGCTAATTAACTGCACATTGACTTGGTGTGTTTTTGGTTGCGGTGGCTCAGCTTTGGGGGGATTTCATTGGGTTCCGTTTTCTACCTTCCCTTTTGGTCAAAATTTGAGTTTTTTTTGTATTTAAATTTGCACCCGTTTGTTTCAAATACGGATGCAGGGTGCTTGGGCAACAGTGCACGCATGGTCAATTGACAATTGGTACTGTAAAATCCAAAATATATCAATTTATATAAGGAATGGGTTTATGTTGAATTTTTGAGACACACCTATTAATACTGGCTTAATTTTTACTTTCTGTTGAATAAAAACAGTAAATGCATAATGATTATTTGGCTTTGAAAGATTTTTTAGTATATCGAGAATATGAGGAGGAACATCATATATTATTGCACAACTGAAGTGACACTTGAAAAAAGAAAAAAAAAACACTACTCCCTAATGACGTGGTGTTTTGCTCGTGTTACGAGCACACTAAAATATCTCTCATTTGGCTTCATCGCATCTTTCAAGGGGTGTGTAATGATGTCAATGCTTTGTGACACGTTCAAATTTTTTTTGGGTAATGTTATTCATACCATGTTTTTATACCACATCTATACCACCTTAAGTGGCATCTGTGTGGACAGCCACATCATTTGAAAAAATTGCAAAACCCAAGGAAATGAAGGAGAAAAACTCCTCGTATATCACAATCATCATTTAATTAACTAGTTTTTCTTAATCATTAGTTTATTAAATAATGAACTAAATTTAAAAATCTGATTAATTCAAATGATGTGGCTATCTACATCAAATGTCACCTAAGATTATATGAAAATGTGGTACAAAAACATGGTATGAATAACATCACTCTTTTTTTTTGTGTGTAATGTAGTCATATCCTTATTAATTTCATAATATTACTACAATCTTTGTAATACTAATCATATTCGAATGACATATCTGAATAGTAGCAAAGTACGTTGCATTTTATGACGAGAAATAACAAATCATATTTGAATTACAATGTCTCTTTGTTTCCACTTGTTTTGGTTTTTAAGTTTCATTTCCCTGAATACGAGGAATTTGTATGTGCGCAATAAATTCGATATCTGATTGTAACAAACTCCGTTGTAATGTTGTATTGTAACAAACTCCGTTGTAATGTTGTGGGTTTTACTATATATGGTTCATCTTCCAAACGAACCCATAAACGTCAAAATTTACCAGCCATGGAAACAAGAACTGTAGGTGAAACATAATTGCATGAAGATCGAATGAACGTCCCTTGTTCAAACTCCACCAAAAATGAAATATTCTGTAGGATATTATTCATAAGAAAAAACAAAAAAAGAAGTACCCGAAATTTGGGAGAGCTAATTGGCAAGCCGAGCCAAGTTGCTTGCAGTAATCAATCAGCTTGCGGTGACTTGTGAGATCTGTGCATTCAGCAATCATTGGGTGGGTAAAGCGTCGGTGTAAAGCTACGGATCAGCCAGCTCGGCACATCCTGCGGCTCATGCTGCGGGTCAGAGCGGGGCCCAGCCCCCGAGAGCGTTGGGTATGGTCCACCTAATTTATCCAATTATCGCAAAATGCGGCTTTGGGCATACGACAAAAACCAGTGGAAGAAGGACACGTGGTGGGTCACATCAGCCTGAACACACAGTGTACACGAGCGCGGGAATCTGAATGATTGGTGCCACGTTGACGCCGTTGTTTTCGTGTAATAATTTAGTGAAGCAATCTTAGGACTTTTAAGGTGCCAAGTCTTGGTGTTGATGTTTAGGAAGCAAACAAAACCAATCAATCAAGCACTAGAGAATATGGACATTTAGGGTTTTTCCTTCGATGAAGAGTACGTTATCATCCTTTAAATTAAGAAATTAATCTTTTAGTTCTAATTTTTTTTCGTTAAGTTGAAGAAATTACCAATTCAAGAGTAATGTTTTCTTTGATAAAAATACACTTAATTTAACCAAATTTTATTACAAAATGACAAATGATTGACGATGTATAATTTTAAAGATCACTTCTATCGATTTTAAATCTCAAAAATTAATGTGAAGAGTAATCCAATCTCAGAGACAATTTTGGATAAGAAGAACATAATGAAGTTATTTTCATTTGAAGGTAAGAACACAAAGCTGAAAAATTCATGTAGCTAGGTGAGTGTAATTAGGGTTAGATTAATGAACTAACACGCGTCATAGCTTCTTTTATTTTATTTTATTTTTCAGGTAAAATCACATTATATGTAAAATGTACAGTGTTTTTTCTTTCAAGTAATTAAGAATATTAAGTTTACTATGCACTCGAGGTCTGTTCAATTTTCCCTTTCCCCTCATATAAACAAAATGTAAAATCACATCATTTAGCCTCATTCCAATTTAATTTGTAATTTTTTTTTCTAGGCATGAGTAAATTCGGACTTACGACCTTTTCAATATTGGGACGAGAAAACAACATTTACATCAAGAACCAGTTGATTCATCAATTCTACTCATATAATTTGAACGAAACTTATTTTTCCTTTCTATTTAATTCTTATTGGTAAGATTTTGCAAGTGGTAATGCATTTATTTTAATTTTACATGCTAACAAAACATAGAAAAGAAATAACTGTATTTTCTTTCACAAATTGGAAGTAGGGTTTGTCTTAACTACTCCTTCAAGCACAACATTTTCCATAGGGGATAAGGGAGAAAATGTTATATATATGAAGAAAGTAGAGTAATGCCAGAAGAATAAGCAAGCGAACAAGCAATAATGCAGAAGTGTGCAAGTGTATTGTCCATGGGAGAGCTGGTTTTCCCTTTGACCTAGTTGGATAGACGTACATATAACTCTTTTTAGTGAAAACGACTAAACACGAGGCCTGGAATTTGAGTCTCTGGATGTTTGGTATTGGTAGATAGATATTTTTAAATGTCTATTACTGGATGAATAAGACTTCGATCTCATCTCTACTAAAGATTTAATTTAGTCAGTGTCATCACATAATTAAAACTCGGCGACCAGTTATGAATTAATCAATTTTTTTATATTATAATCTAATGTTTTTTTAAATGTTCATTTGAAAATGCAAGTAAATCTTGGAAAAACACTTGAAGCGCTTTCTAGAAAAAACATATATATAGTTGGCGCTTCTTTCAGGAAGCACTTCAAGTTCTTTTGGAACCCAAAATTATTTTTTCTAAAAGCAATTTTAGTCATTTTAAAATCACTTCCAAATGAGCCATAAAATTAATTTGAGACCACAATTGAAAAATTAATTAAATTATAAAGTTTCCACAAGGGTATGTTGCTGAAGTTGTATGCATTTATCTCTATGCCTTTTGTTCGATTCTCTCGTTTTTTTGGTATCACTTGTATAGAAAAAAGATTTGATCACAATTTTCGGTCCATTTCGCAGAAAAGAACGAAAATTCAGTGATTTGAAACCCACCATAGACCCTATATGTGCTTACCTGTTGGTAGACTTATACAAAAATGCTAAGTTGAAAAATGAAAAGAAAAAAAAATTCAGTGGCGTTTGTAATTATTCTTTCCTTAGAGTTATGGTAATATAGATGGATACACAAAGATATGAACATACATTATATTTGGGTCTCACCGATATTCTACGAAACCTTATGATATAGAGTGCATGTGATGTACAGATTTTCGAAGTCAAGAACAATTTTTTTCTTGAAAAAAAAAAAAAAATCAATCGGTGGCTTTGCCACAGCAATCACCATTTCAGAGGTCAGAAAGATTTGCATAGGCATTTTAGCCTCCTCTGACTATCATCGTGTGATTCACAAACACTAAGAATCAAACTTAGGACGTGCTGTGTGAAATACGGACCTGAAATCATCCAAACTACTAGGCCACCTGTGGTGACTAAATTAATAACAATTATTGCAGTTATGTTCAGCATACGTAATATTATGCTTTCACATCATATCATCCGATCTCGAAAAAAATAAGAACAAGATTTGGAGCTAGTTGTCACTAGTTTACAAAAGCACACAAGCTAGGCTCAACTGATAATCTGAAACTAGTTGTTTTTCATAATTTGTTTTCATTAACAATTACAGAGCACGAAATTAGTGCCCCAAAATCTGGAACTTTGAGGACCTTTTTTCTCCAAGGAATTATATTATAATAATTCATGAAAAAACATTTAAATTTTACTTCTTTGCTTTGTTTATTGGGTAAAAAAGAACATATTTTTCAGCGTGCCAGGAACATAACCTGATACACTAAGACTCATAAACATAATGTTCCTGAAAGTTGTGGAAAGAATGTAGTCGAGTTTTTTAAAAAAAAAAAATCCTTTGGAGTCCGCTTGTGTTGGTCAGAGTAAAGCTGCAGCCACAGGAAGAGGATGGAACAACAGTACTACTTGGAACAACAACTCAAGATATAAGATATTGGCGTAGTCAGGATATCGCGGTGGTTACAATGGGCGGAGGGTGGTGGTGGAACAACGGAGGAAGAAGAAGGAACATATATTCAGTTCATGTTGGTTATGAAAACCTAGATTCATGTTATTGATAAGGCTCAGAAAGCTGTGAAACTCGGAAGAATTTAGTTGTTTACACGATCGATTAGTAACTTTATACTATACAATAAATACATTTTTGTTTTTAATCTTTTAAAACTTATGTATTTCTTTTATTCTTTTATTTTATAGCAATAGGATAATACAAAATGTTTTGCGTTACTGATTAGTTCTTAACTTCTTACTCTTTGGTGTCTTTGGTGGTATTTGTTATCTTCGATGTTATCCGTTTGATAATTATTTCATTGTATTACTTTTTTCAAGTTTTTTTGGTTAAGAGTGCCTTTAAGAATCTTCATTAAGGCATTTCCGACTCCACTCGTGTCAACATGACAACCTTTTGCTAAATTATCGTAAATGCCCGACCACGTGACACTCTTAATCCTAATAGGAAAAGGCAATAAAAATCTCCTTTAGGCAGACTAGCAGGCTCAAATGTATATATAGGCCCATGCTAACATTAGCCCACAAAAATGACAAATCCAATCCACTTGGAAATGGAAGTGTCCCCCTCTCTGTCTCTTGTCCTTTTGCTTCTGCAACTTATGGCGTCCATAGCTCCTAACGCTTGAAACCCACTCGGAGATTCTTCACATCCACAAGGTATGTATGTGCGCTCTTCTCTTTGCTTTCGATTGAACCCATGTTCGTGTTTATGCTTATGCACCTAATTATTCATCTTTATCTTCAAGTTTGCTGAATTTTTCACTTCCTTTAAGCTTCGTTCTTAAAACCCACTACGAATATAATCATTAGGAAGATAGTCAGTACAAGTTTTTGGTAAAGTTTTGCTGTTGTATGGCGACCCACTTGATTGTATGCTTTCATTTTTCATTGCCCAACTGAGCTTTTCATGTTCACATGGTTAAAAATCTGTTCTTTGAATAAAATACCTGTTTTATTGAATGCTTATGTATTTGTTAATCCTGAATTCTGGAAAAAGATGGTATTTTTATGCAGAAATTGGATAAGGAGTCTCATTCTATTTGTTTCCTTGTGAAAGTCGAAATAGGCGCTCTTCAATAGAATCCTTGTGGACATTGCTGGTCCATGTAAACTGCTCTCAAGATATTGGAAACTAGAGAAGACTAATGTTTTTGAATTCCGGATATTGTATTCGATGTCAGTTCCCCTTATTAGGAATTGATCAGGTAAACAATGAGTCACCTTATCTATAATTTTTTTGAATTCCATTCCGAGTGCTCCTTATTGTACTTGAGTATTTTATCTAACTTCTCGGATGACTCGGTAGATGAAAACAGGTGAAGCAGCTTTATCATCGGGGTTCAGCTTCTCTAATTGCAGAACTAGAACTAGTCTCTTGTGGAAGGTAACTGGGTTTGTTGGTTGCTGTCCTCGTTGTTAAGGCAAGCTAGAAAAATGTCGTACATGTACTTTACCTCTTGCTAACTTGGACGTTTTCATTTAAGAGTTCCGTCACTTTTCTCTTGTTTTTCTTCTAGAGAAATTCGCTACATCACGCGGTGGCTCCAAGTCCATTCAATATCAAGTGCTCCTACAAGCAAAGTAGAAAGCCTCTAACTAGTTCAAAACCGGTTGAGAAGTAGGTTTGCTATCTTTCCTTGCAGTAAACATCTGATATTTTCATTGTTCAGTTGAATTGCTTCAAAGCACTGTTTCATCGTGCTTGACGACACTTTATTTCGATATGAATGTTTAGCTATAGCTGTTTATGAATGTTTATTTGGTTTTAGGCTGTCTTAGTGCTTAGAAAAGATGTACTTTGCATGAAATGTAGGAAAATAATCAAGAAGGCGGGAAAGAAAGAGCACCACTTATGGCAAAAAAAAGATTCGGCCGGGTCTGGGCAAAAGGCACTCAATCTCGTTAGAATTGTTAGTCTTTCTTCCGTTTCTTGAGTGTCATGTTTTTGCTTTTGCTCTTTCAAGCTTTATAAGTTTCTGAAACTATGATTTGGATCCTGTTTCTACTCTGTTTTCTTCATTAACATTAAGAATACAGGTTTCGGGTCTTCCTAATGAGAAAGAGACCATTTTTGGAGCATTAGATAAATGGACGGCTTGGGAGACAGAGTTCCCATTGATTGCAGCAGCTAAGGCCTTGATAATCCTAAGGAAGAGGAGTCAATGGGTGCGCATAATTCAGGTATGACACTTGCAGACTATACTTCAGATTATTTAGAATTTATACCGCTTACTTTAGGCGCAACCTGAACCTAGTGACCGCCGTTATCAAATTGCAGATAATTATAGCTTAGATGGATAAACAAGTGGAAATTTCCCTTTTGAATTTTTTTTCAAATGCCATTGAATGTGACATACAAATTAGCTTGGTTTAATATGAGACCTACATGATTCCTTTATAGGATAGCTTCATTTGGAATACACCTTAGCTTGGATCACTCTGAGAACTAAATGCTTAAAAGCATAAATCTGTAAAAGTCCGCTTGACACGAAACTATAGATCATGATTTGACTTAGAGATATTCTTCAAGGTGGCTTTACGTGATTAATTTTGCCCGTGTAAGCCAAAACTAACCGTACAAAACCAGCTGTGTTAGTTGTTGGATCGCCTCATTTTTTAAAGTACAGAAAATGCCTTATGCTCTAGCTATGTGACAGTGAAAATTGCTGGTTGTATTAAGAGTGGCTAATCCATAGTGGTGGTCAGGTGGCAAAGTGGATGCTGAGCAGAGGCCAAGGAGCAACAATGGGAACGTATGACACCCTATTGCTGGCATTTGATATGGATCAGAGGGTAGATGAGGCTGAATCATTGTGGAACATGATTCTGCACACGCATACACGCTCCATCTCTAGGCGGCTGTTTTCTAGGATGATCTCTTTGTATCATCATCATGACATGCAAAGCAAGATAATAGAGGTAATTCGACAATACCGTGTCTCTAGCACTTTGGCATTTCCTGAGAAATTCGACAATATTGTACTGTGTTCTGTATCTGATGTCTGCGTTAAAGGTGAATAAGATTTCATCTTAGTGCTAAGATTTAAATCTCTCCTAAAAATTCAGGTATTCGCAGACATGGAGGAACTGGGTGTAAGACCAGATGAAGATACTGTCAGGAGAGTGGCACGCGCTTTTCAGGAACTAGGGCAAGAAGAGAACAAAAAACTTTTCTTAAGAAGATATCAGTGTAAATGGAAGTACATTCACTTTAAGGGTGAAAGAGTTAAAGTGAGGAGAACTAATGCATGGAATGGAGATGACAACTTAGGCAACTAAAATTGGACTTGATGGGATGCACAATCTGATCCTGACATCCGCTTTCCTGTTCTCCATTTTTAACCCATAGATGAAGATATGTACAGATATAGGGTAAGATTCATTGCTACGTACTTGCTAAAGACAATACTCAGTTGTACAATCTGATGGATTCGGTATGCAACTATGCATCCATTTTGTTAAAGTGATCATCTTAAATGTTTTGGATCTGGGTTCTCTGTAGTAGTAGATTATCTTCTTTTAAATGCAGTAAATTGTTTGCAAATAGGTCATTTCCATTGTAGCTGATGAGCGCAAACCGCCAATGCAGCTGATGCTTTTCTTTACAGTTTGACAGTGTTTGCTTCAATCGTGTACTCAGAATCACGATTGTTACTGAAGTTCTTCATTCCTTAAAGTTCGCAGATGGTAATACTTTCTTACTTTTCCTTCTAAAAAAAAGTTGAAATAGGTTTACTACTCCACAGAATAATATTCTGCCCAAGCCTTTTGCTCCAGCAACCCCTTCAAGTACTGCAATGTAAGAGTCCTCGTATCTCTATTTCTTTGTTCCTACGGTTTGGAATGACGTCGAAATCTATAAGAAATTAAAATGGTGACGAGTTCTTATGCTAACGACACTGCAATAGGACTCCTCACAGTATAGAACCCATCAGTCCATGTGTACCACCCAAAGACGTAATCATCTGTGCTGTGCTTACTAAGCATCTCTCTTCTTGCTTTAACTGTTATGGTGAAGCTCTTCTTCTGGCCGACATGATCGAAGAACAATATGCTCGGGGATGCCTTAACGGAGATTCCCAAAGGCGGTTTGGCGGTAAAGAAGTAAATGCTTTTGCTGTTGCCGACGTTTGTGACTGTCCTCTTGATGATCATTGCGTCCTTAAGTTTGGGGATTGCAATGGAAGGGTAGTTCAAGTTGATTGCTGCCGGTGGTGATTTTGGACACTTGAACGTTGGGTCGAAGTCCTTGGCTTCTCCTATGCTGCAAATGTACTGAAGATAGTCTTTGTACGAAGCATCATAGACAAGGCCGGGGTCTGCTGCCTTTGTGGGACGAAAGTGGCCAGCCCCATATGCAAAGGGAGTGGCAACACTTCCTGATTCATCATTCAATGGCAAACCCACGTTGTTCCTTATTCCAGCTGCAAGGCAAACAACAAAAGTTAGAGATTATCAAACAATGTACTGGCTTTAAACAAGTGCGGCCCTGCCTCGAAAAATTTTGTGGTATTTAGAGGTCGCACTTGGTGCGATGGCAAGTGCCTTCGCCCATGAGCGGTAGGTCTCGGGTTCGAGACTTGGGAGCAGCCTCTCCATAAATGGGGGTAAGGCTAGCCGACATTCACCTCTCCCAGACCCTGCGTAAAGCGGGAGCCTTGTGCACTGGGTACGACCTTTTATTTAGTTTACCTGTGGTCATGATAGCAGATCTTATGGCAGCACCACTCCAAGTGGGGTGGATTGCTTTGACGAGTGCTGCTGCAGCTGCTACATGAGGGCAAGACATTGAAGTTCCGGAGTATATATTATACAGAACAACTCGGTGATCTATACCCGACAACTTGGTGGGCGGATCAGCCTCAGTCCACGCTGCCAATATATTCAGCCCTGGAGCTGTGATATCCGGCTGCCAAGGTGAAGGAAGAGAGGTTTAGTTTCAAAACCATTAAATACCTAAACTTTAGTACGTAATAGTTTCTTTCAAACTGTTCCTTGCCAACATTAACTGTTGTCAGAGAGATTGCGCTAATTAGGTAACAAAAATAAATACGTCACGAAATTTACCTTGAGAAAATTAGGGTCAATGATATTGGGGCCTCTACTAGTAAATGCAGCCATGAAAGGAGCTGGCTTTCTTTTCAACACAGTCCTTGCTGGTATAATAGTAGCCGTTGGAATTTTGGTAGAGTTGATGTATTGAAGAATTCTATTGGCATCTTTATAAAGCACCGAAGTGGCAGGAATAACATGAGCATCGCATGCAATTTCAACCCCATTTTCTGCACTGTTTCCTAATATAAATCCAACTCCTCCTGCCCTTTTCACTTCCATGCCTTTTACAACTCTCATCCCACTTCCTCTCATGCACAAAACTATCTTTCCCTTCACCTTCTCAGGTGAAAGAGAGCCCGGTAGGCATTGTCTGCAGCCACAATATTGAGTTTTTTTTTTACAAGTCATTAGCTAATTAAAATCACTATCTAACTACTATAACATAGAAACAGATGATAAGCATAAACCACGGTTAAGTGCTCTTTTATATTTAGTTTAGTGTCTGCCAGTTCTAATTAAGTCTTAAATCAGTTCTGTTTGTGCATATTTTCTTTAAGTAAATCATAGAGTAAACTTTACCCTGCCATATCTTTGGGAACACCAGAGTTAATAACATCTGCAGCATATACTAAAGGGTACTTCTTATTCTCTTCAAGCTTGCTTGGTGTCACTGTTTCTCCCTGAATGTTAATTCAATCAAACATTTTAGAAAGTACCTAACTGTACTGCATGTAGGAAAAAATAAAAAAATAAAGCTTCCAACGACAGTGATAATGAGAAGAAGTTCTTCCTACAAAAGTATTCCCGAAATGTGCCCTAATTCAAATGCTAACAAATCGTACTTTCCAATTATATATAATCTTTTAAATTACCTCAATTGTGATCCCATTTCCAAGCACAACTGGCGCGATGAATGCCCGGTCGAGGCTACTAGCACCAACTGTGATGATCCATGGAGCTGAATTTACAAGAGTAGATGGGGCAGGGCCAGAGTTCCCAGCACTACATGCCACCACAATGTTCTTATTTGTGGCATGCAATGCTCCAATAGCAATGCCATCATTGGTGTAATTTACAGGTTGGCTTGGCCCAATTGATATGCTCAGTACATCAACACCATCACCTATTGCATCATCAATGGCTGCAAGCATGTCTTCCTCAAAGCATGTGTTGCCGCCCACCTTGGACTGGCCTGGTATCGCCCAACACACTTTATATATGGCAAGGCGCGCCAATGGGGCACCACCAGAGGCGGTGCCTAGGGCAAAACCACCCAGGGCTGCGGCATTTGGAACAACTCGGCCTGCAACGGTTGAACTTGTGTGTGTGCCGTGGCCATCCATGTCACGCGGTGATCGGTAATCCTCCGAGGCATTTACTACATTGCCATAGTATTGCTCGTAACCTTTGAGGTAGTAGCGAGCTCCTATCAGCTTCCTGGGCAACAATCCATATCAAAGGTGAACTTGGGATCATTTACTTGTGAGTATAAGACTTTAATCACAATGTTTGATTCTTGCTTTGCAAGTTTCACTACAATGAAAACCCAAGTTCCGCACAAGATTTTATTTATATTAGTTAGATAGTAAGAAAATAATTCTACCAATTGGTTTTGCTCCATGTATTAATGAGTTAACCAATGAGTTTTTAATTATGATATGTTACATGAATCCACAGCATGTATATGTACATGTCCATAGAATGTATATGTACATGTGCATGCTATATAAAAGGTAGTAGGGATTTTTCATGTAAAAGGTAGTAGGGATTTTCTATATGTGCATGTTATGATTTACCGCATGTTATGATTTACCTAATGATCTATGTGTATATAATATCATTGAATAGGAAATATATGGGTCTCGTATGGTATTGTCTTTTATTTCTCCTATAAAAGTAGTAGGGATTTTCTATTTCAAGATAAAAACTTTTCATGCGATATGATGAGCGAGATTAGAAGACATATATACTCATATATTTGAGTACAAGTCTAAATAAACAATATGTCAATCTTACTAGTACTTTAGTTGAAGATGATATAACTAAATAACTGTTGCGAACTTTGGGAAATCAAACCAAAAACGTGGATTAAACATGTAATGTGGACTTCGTACATATATATAAAAGTCTATTTGTAGTCTTTCTTTATTAATTTAGTTGGTACACATCAGTATAATTTGTTGTACTACTTTTATTCACCCTTATCAGAGATATGACCTATAATTTAAGTAAGCAACTTATACATTTTTTGTTATCTGTAGAAATATAAGTGTTCGATTTCTGGTACATGCAGTAACATTTGCAGTGTGAAGCTGAAATCTCAAGGGTGAGCACTGAACACACACCCCCGAGCTGCCCAATTGCAGTCGTTCTCTTTCTGGTAATAAGAAAAAGTTGAGAACTGTGCAACTGAATAATTGGGTTTAGGTCATTTTCCAGAAAGCAAAAAGCTAGGCTGACTCCAAATGCAATGGTCACAGACACAGACAGGCCACCAAATAACGATAAGGAAGTTCACAAGACTCGAAACAAAAGAATCCAAAAGCAATCAAATCAATTATTTGTTTGCAAACAAACAAGCTAGTGATCATGCATGTTTGCTGGGTCAGAAATTCTTTTATAACTCAATTCTCAATAATCCCAAACAACTATTTATCAATTATGCAAGTCAAGCGGATGCTGTCACTGAATCTTGCTCTTTTTTTGGGTGCAGGTAATGGAGAACTGTACAACATGAACGTGCAGGCCTAAATACTGGTATCTTGATTTTTACGATAAACGTTTACCCCTTGTATATTTTGTTATATAAAATTCTCTATCTCTAATTCCTTGGTATCATCAAATGCAATCTCACTTCGATTACATATTCCCAAAACTGACATTTTGCAGACCCAATTTCCCCAAGATATGCAGGAGCAACTTGTATGATGGAAAACTAAACCAGCCCATAGTAGAAAAACTTAGAAGGAAAGTCTAAATTGAATGGAAAGAGGAGTGCAAATGAATCTACTATTTCTTTGAACTGATTACAACTATTCATGTTTGTGTAATCCACAAAGTAAGAAAGCCAGAATCACATCGTGCGTGCAATTCATCTTAATAATTCTCCACTCCTCTTAATAATGGTATAGCTAGTGAAACATTTTATTTGTTATTTTTCAATTTCAATCCTCATATGGAACATGACCTATAAATTCTATGATGGATAAAATTAAGAAATGGAGTTGAATTTTCAAAAGTTTGTGATTTGGAATTTGGAAGGCATGCAGTGCCATGCTGGAGGGCAACTTGCTAATGCTTTTTTTGATATTGACATCACTACGGTTCCTTCTTGGCTCATTTTATATCCCTTAGTGTGGGGTCTAGCCAGTCCCCTCTAGGGTAAGGGAGATATTTGTATGAAATTAGGTGTAACTCTATCGTCACGTATATCATAGATATAGACAAAAATCTATACAGTCCATTTCATTTAAGTTTTAGCTAGTGATAAAGATACAAAAATATTTTAGAATAAAATGTGTCCAAAGCGCAAAGCTAGCTAGCGTATTAAATCACTTCACATGTATTGCTAAAAATTCTAATTTCCCTCACCAACACAGTTACCCATGCCACAAAATGGCTACATATATAATCAAAGAAAGTTGATGGAAGGAAATCAACAATTAAACTAACAAACTTACCTGTTACAGTGAGATGAATTAAAACCAGGTCCTGATTGGCAGATTCCCTTCCATGAATTTGGTACGGGCCCCATTCCTTCATCCCTAAAGCTCTTTGATTCTGGCCAGACACCTGATCATAAAATCAACAAACATCATCATCGTATGCATCCAATCATTCCCCTTCCCTCCATCCAGTAGAGAATCTAACCTACAACGGGGATATCTCTTCACTTCCACAACAATTTGATAACTTGGTGAGTTACACTACTACAAAATTATCTATTGCTAGCGGTCCAAAAACCAACAAGAAACATATATTACTATAACATATATTACTATCGAATATTATGCAAAAGCCGACAAGAAACACCATATATTTTCTCTAGTGTTGAAGACAAAAAAACATACTATTTGGCACAACAAGTTTTCTCCATTAAATACAAAGTGATATAATAATACTGGTGACACAACATATCTCCTCATAGAATGAGTGCTCTAGACATAAAAAGATATGAATATGATATACCACCAATAATACATACATGCATCAGATTTTTACCACCCCGAGACACACAAACACAAGGAATCACATGTGAAACAGTTCAATGGACAGACAAACTAATCTATGAAGTTGTTTGATAAAATTGATGTATTCTTAATCTTACCACTATCAAGAAGCCCAACTATGATGTCCTTGCCAAATCTGGATTTGGATAAGAAGTCTCCTCCCATCTTGCTGTCTATCCAGTGCCTCTGTTCCTCTTCTAGTATGCCTGAAAACTCCCAAGACCTTGTGGTGTGCATAGAGTACTTTTTTGGGTGGCTAGCCCACACAGACACAACTTCTTCCAACTCTGCAGTTACCATTTAATTTCTGTAGCATTACAGAGAGAGAGAGAGAGAGAGAGAGAGAGAGAGAGGATGTGATTGGTTTGGTTAATTACCAGATAGCTTGGAAGCTTCGTCCTGAGTGAGGACTGCTGCAAAGCCATTGATGCTGTGCTTGTAACTGTAAAGCAAAGAAGCTCTGGCATCTTCTCCTGTTTCTTTCACAGAGAGCAAATACGAGTGATGGATGTCCTCAATTTCATGCAGTGCTTTCTCTCCCCTGTGTTCTCCAAAATACACTATGTAGACCTATAGATACATACAAACATGTATATAAGTACAAATACATGTGTCATATATACAAGAAAAGATACATGAAATGGAAGAAAAAATAGGTTTATCATAGCCAAAAGGAATGACCTTTTTTTGTTCTGCACATGAGGCTAAGAGAGGAAGAAGGAGGATAGAGAGGATGAAAATTTTCTCCATTGGTTTTGTGCTGAGGAGTTTAGTGGATACAAATTTTGAACCGATTAACAGTGTTTATATAGAAGTTTAAGATATAAATTGAATCAAATTCTTCTTTATTTCTTATATGTCAAAAGGTCCCTCCTCGATTTTAGAGTAGGAACCTAAATACACGGTAAAAATATGATATCTGATATATGAAATTTGGTGTGCAGATGGATACGCAGTGGACTCTTTTAGACAATTAAATTGCTTTTTGTTTTTTTCAGTTATATTGATTTTTTATTTATTTAGTTACAGTTGATTTTTTTTTAATTTACTTATTTTGGTTGAGTGATAAAAAAAGTCATCAAAGCTTAATTTAGATTTTACTAGTATATGCCCCCACACATAAAGTGTGTAAAATTTTTTACTTTTGTTTCTAAAATTGAAGGAGAGAGGAAGAGAATGAGAAAGAACATTGGAGTGGGGAGAGGGAGAGAGAGAGAGCTTTTTTTTTTTTTTTTCTTTTTAAATCAGAGATGATAAAATCACTTAGAGGTGAGACTTAAATAAAAAACAACAGTAAGTGACCCTTTACTATAGTGGTGGAAAATAGTTGAGCCATTGCATGACGGCATGAGTTCAAACCCATTGGTGGCTAATCTAACAAAATCTATTGTTTCACAATAAAAAAAAAAATTTGTTTTGTGAAATTATATTATTGTCTTTAACTCTTTTGTTGTGATAGAAGACAAAAATATATTTTCATCCCATTTTGATTGACAAAAAGAATTTCATTAATATGTATTCAGATTATCCTTAATTTTGTTTAACTTGATATGTTTTTTTGAACGTACTGCTCTCATTATCTTATTTATCCTGCTCCCTTTCTCACCTCTCTTCTCTGTATATACTTTCTTAAATTTTCCTCTTGATTTATTTTAAAATAAAATCCATTCTGATAGTTAATATCCGTAAGTACATTGATAATTAAAAAGCATCACGTGGAATCAAAAAAAATATTATTCAACTACTGAATTCAATATAAGATAATTACACTAGCATTTTCTACATTTATCACCTCATGTTTAAGAAATGGAGTAGGATTCTCTCTCTCTAAATCTCATCTCCATCACTCCCCTTCTCTCTCACTTTTAAACAAGAAGAAGTAATACTAACACTTCCTAAAGTTTTAATTCACTTTCACATCACTCATTTAAGAATGAATTTACCCATGTATTTAACTACTTAAATAATAAACAAAATATGGCAAAATCAGATAAATGGTCCTTGTGGTAATAGGCTATTCGCAAGATTATCCATATGGTAGAATAATTAAGATTTAAACCCTTATGGTGAAAACCATTAACAAATTTAGTCGAAAGTGAGATTTCCATCAAATCTTCGTTAGATGCAAGGATAAAAATGTCCAGCCACACTCATTTTTGTGTTTACCTTTGTCTTTTACTACTTCATCTCTCTCTCATAAATTGAACCACTCTGTCTTCATGTTCATGATCTAAATTCCTGAGATTGAATCCTTCCCTTCCTTTCTTATCCATCCTTCACCTTCATCATCCCCAGTTTTCACAACTCATTTCACCTTAGTCCAGAAATTCAAATTCACTATTCAGATTTATTACAGATTCACAATTCAAAATCATATAACTTCAAATTCCATTATTTTCAAAATGTGCTCGCACCCTTCACCTGCTCCATCAGATTAATTTCAGTACCGAAGTCAATTAGATTCAATCTGCATTCGTAAAAATTAATCACGGCAATCTGAATAAAGTTTTACTTGAACATAATATTTCATATGTTCTAGAGTCATATGTGTCACACTTCCTGCACTTCTGATCGCTGGTGAAGCGCAAATAATTGTGTCTCAAATTTCTTTCCCTTGTAACATGTTTATTTACTTATAATTCTTTGTTTTTGCAGTTATTGGGTCACATATTTCTTCATTCTTTTATGTGTTTGCATGGAAAAAAAATCATCCCAAGCAAATATGCCATTAATTTGTTAAAAAACAAAGAAGAATATTTCAATCATTAAATGATTTCTTCTTTACAAACGATAGCGTTAGTGAATTAAATAATTAGTTGTTAGGAGAAAAAATAATTGGTGGGAATCAAACCCGCACTATAGTACATAAACTTGATTGCTTTCGATGGAAAACGCCCTTGCGAATCATTAAATGATGAAAAAGACAAAAGAAAAACACCTGCAATTGAAGATTTATTGTTTTTGCATATGGACATATTAACTGTTCATGATGTCAGTATTGAGCTTAATATGCCCAACTATAGCAATCATAATCGATAGGAAAAGAATATTGTCTTCGTGGGTCCAAATAATATCAAGCAAAATAAGTATTGTTCATTTCACCAAAGTAAGAAGTGGCAACTCACCAAGTAGAGTGCTTAGGCCCTGGGGGCAGTTCCACATATGGTTAAGGGTGGGGTTGGATATATGGAAGAGAGTGGGGATTGATTGGGATATCATTTGTATTTTGTGCACAAGTCTAAATTAGTACTAACGTATTTGTGGGCTTAAAGGGGATCCCGATTTCAAACGCATGACGAAAGGGCATAACTGATCGTCAATTTTCCTGGTTTTTGGTTCAACCTATAAGTAACTGTTTATATCACAACATTGTCCACCTTCTGTTGGCCCATGCTTACAACTGTATATCCCATTTGCAAATACAAATTTATTCTCCCATGCCTCATGTTTCTTCTTACCACCACACATTGTCTTTGAACTTTTTTTTCCAAAATTTTCAACACATATAGGGCCTTTTGATTTGTGTGTATATATGCTGCAAGTGCAAGACTTCTAAGATTTCACTCCTCTTGAAATTATTTAAGTATTTAAGGGATTGTGGGCAAGAATGCGTGCATGCATGAGAAAGACACGGTACGTCCATTTCACGAATGTCAAATGGTGGGCTGCTCTACTATGGGATTGTGGTCCTTAATCTAATCAATCAGAATTTTCTTAGTTCATTTAAAGTTAATTACCCAATGAGCTGTATCATTAATTATCTTTAATAGTTTCTAATTTACTCTAGCATACAACAAAATGGATTCAAATTGGATAAGAAAGCAGAAACATAGACCTAATTAAGTGGCTTAATCCATATCTGAATGGTTGATGCTAGATGAAAAAGCCGTAAAGTTGCTAATTGCTAATTAACCATAAATATACAATGAAAAATAACAATAACAATACCATGCAATCTGAATCTCATTCACTTGAGCAGTAGATATAAAGTTAGGCTTGTATACAATCAACTTCATCAGGAACCCTCAGCCATCTCTTTTAAGAGAATGACAACGTCGTCTGATGATCCAACGAGATATATCGTGCACTTTTGCAGTTCACTTTCTTCCAACAGCACAAGAGAAGTAAAAATTGTCAGCCTCGAGCTCAAGCAAGGAAGAACTTTCATGGAGAGTGATACATTCTATAACGCAATAATAAAGTTGGCCTACCTCCCTCCTAAGCATGAGCAATATATTGCTCTCTTTCCTAAAGTTGACAAGGACCTTCAGGCTTCAGCCAAAGATTTCAAGATTCACTCTTCAGTCCTCCCCCAAGACCTAACACAAATGAAGGGAAGCCAGCCAACATGCATAACGAGACCGATATTTTGGGGGGTGGTTGTGGTGACACCAAAAGATGCAGAAAAATCTCAAAATTCAGTCAGATTATGACGAAGATTATCCACAAAGAGGCAGAGTGGAGAAATACGTTGCTGTTTTGTGTTTTTGTTTTGTTTTGGGTTCGGCATGAAGCCGAGGAGGTCGATGACACGGAACCAAATATTTGCATCCAATTCAAACAAACGTTTTGGTTCTTATATTTCTTTTATGAGAGGTTATAGAACTTAGGACTTGCAGTGCACTATGTTTGTATGTGACCCCACCACCAACATTGCGCAATTTCTAAGTGAATTGGTATTTTGTGAGTTTACTATAATTAGAGTCCAAAAGACTTCTTCTTTCTTGATTTAATGCATGAAATAAGATGTTTTTATTTTATTTTATGCAAGTTGGATTGGAAATTTCGATCAGACTGGAAAAATTCAGTTTTGAATCCATAACATCTCCAATCAGAATATTTATAGAAATTGAAATGTATTTTAAAGATTCGAAAATTTTCAAAATATAATCCAATTTTATACGAAATTTGCCAAACTAATAGGATCTCAATTTTTTGAGACACTCCCACCATGGCAACCCGGCGTATTCATTTCATGTAAGTCTCGTTTGAAAAACATACTCGTCACCGGCAATAATTTGAATGAATTGATTACACTGTCTCTTTGCATGCCAAGCAGTGTTAAGGCCACACAAAATACTATTGGGCAAGCAAATAAAGCCCAATAGCTTAAAGTTTCTTTTGTGCACATCACCAGCCCACAAACCTTCCCTTCCAATTGGACTTCGGTCCCCCACGTCACCAACATGGGACCCACCCTTCGCTAGGTGAAAAAGAAGAAAAATTTAGTTGTGACGGGAACACAAGTGATACACCACGTATTTTAATATGAATGGTGAGAAATTGTATTTTTTAAGATATTAACCTTTTAGCACACATATTTCAAAATTTGTTTAGTGACACGTAATGTACCATCTCGTATACCAATCATATTGAAAAATCTTTCTTGGAAAAGGGAAAAGATCTTCTTTGAATCTCTTCGTCTTAATTCTTATTACGCACAAATTCGAACTTTTGAAATTTAATTCCACTGCTAAAAATAAAATTCTCATTAAAAATTATAATAATTTTAACGTTGAATCAAATTTTAGGAGACGGATTTGTGGAAATAAACTTCTCAAACATTCTTAACCGTCGATCAATCATCAGCCCCTTATAGAGCTACAAAATGGCCAAGACGACACCGTCGCACCCGACTCTTCTCTTCCTCACCCTTCTCCGCCTTACCACAGCACAGCCCTCCCAATCCTTCTCCTACTCTCTGTACCCAACCCTCTTCTCCCTCGCCCACTCGCTCATGACGCGGGTGGCCAACCTCCGCGAGGCACGCGGCGACGTTTCGGGATCGCAGCGGGCCAGGGCCGTCTCGTCGAAGCTGGAGCGGGGGCTCGGGATGGGTGTGTGGGGGTTCATGTGGTCCGCCGGCTGGGACGATCTC
This sequence comes from Malus sylvestris, assembly GCF_916048215.2. Taxonomy (NCBI): domain Eukaryota; kingdom Viridiplantae; phylum Streptophyta; class Magnoliopsida; order Rosales; family Rosaceae; genus Malus; species Malus sylvestris. The sequence goes on from NC_062264.1 coordinate 41,508,603, forward strand.
AGGAACTACGCGTGGAGGGACTTTCCCTATTCGGAGGTAGATGCGGACGCCAACGAGTTGCTGAGGTGGCTGGGTGACTTGACACAGAGGCAATCGGATTCCGATCGAGCCGTTTGGGTCGCGCAGAATTACCAAACTATCCTCAAGGTTTCCAATTCGCTGCTCCGTCGGCTCCTCAAAGTGCTCTACCACTCGGTACGCACGTAACGTATCACTTGTTACTTAAGCGGAAACACATCGTACAAAAGACTTTAACTAGAAGTACTTTTTATTAGGAAGTATTTTAAAACTTTTACGTTGAACATATAATTCGTTTAGAAGTGTTTTTAATAAAAATAATTTTAGATACAATTCTTAATAAAATGTAAGTAAATTTTAAAAGAATGCTTGAAGTTTTTAGCAAAATTCACTTCAAATGCTTTTAAAATATGGAACTTTAACGAAAAGCACCCGGTACTGTTCACTTTAACGAAAAATCACATTTTTACACTAAAAAGTCAATCCTGGTACTATTCACTTTACCCTTTATTTTGTCCTTATCATTAAAACTCAAAGTTTTCAAACCCTTTTCATTAGTTTTCCTTTTAAAATATGAAAACATTTTTTTTCAAAACTTTTTTTCAAAACTTTTTTTCATCATTGAAAAAGACTTCTAAACAACATGGGCTGATAAACATTTTGATTGTTTAACTTTTTCAAAGCAATTTCAAGTAGACCCTTAAATATAGGATATAGTGTTAACGAATATATATATATATATATATATATATATAAATACACGTGTTATGAAGTATGTGACAGTGTAGTGGTGTGACAGGAAACGTTGAGAGAAATGGTGAAGGCAGTGCAGAGAGATGTGGTGGAAGGTGAGCTATTCAGGGATTGTCTTGAATTGGGCTCCAATGATTTGAACGGTGTGATTCAAATCCTCAAGGATTTGGGATCGCAATACGGTTCCACTACCCCACCAAGAACTATGACACTTTTAACAGCTATATATTTGTTTGTAGCTTGTAATTAGTATTTTCTTTTAGGTAGGGAGCCTTGTTAGCTTGAAGTTACAATTTTTCGTTATGTTTGTATTTTGAATATTTGATTGAGAGAATAGGAATGGTTTTAGTAATTTGAAACACTTAGGAAATAATTATCACATTTTTAATGTCCTTTAGTCCCAATAATTATGGCCCCTCAACTTTAGAGGACAATGGGCTCCTTTATTTATTGCTTAGCGAAACTAATGTTAATTTGCCATAAATTTTAGGGTTTGTTAGAGATTGTTTTTGTGTGTTGGAACTCTTTTGTGGGAGAATTTTTTTAGTATAACTAGAACACGGGTCAATACACTATGTCATACTACAAGTGGAGGAACATTTGAAAATAATTTGTTTTCTTCACTTATATTATGACATGTGGTATATCATCGTGTTTTGGGACACATAAAGCACGGGCCAGTACACTATAGTCATTATACAATCTTTTGCTTCATAAGGCTCATTTGGTATGTCGAATTGGATTGGAGGTAGAAGTGAATAATTTTTCATTTGGAGGGGATCAGAAGATGACAAGGCATGAAGAAAACTCATGTTTTCTAATTTTGTCATTTTCAGATGATTGGAATGAGTAGGTTTTCTTCACGAGTAATTCATCTTCTTTGTTTCAATTGGACATAATTTTTTCTTCTTACCTTAACATACCTTTAAATTAGGGACTTAAATCTTTCAATTTAATTCTACCTACGAAATGAGCCCATAGTTTCTTTCACTAAGACGACTAATTTTTAAAACTGGTAACACATCCCATTTTTTGAATTAGAAGTCCAAGGGCTTCATGGAAAAGCATTTACAGTTGTTTCTGCCGAACATTGAAAGAGCGTGGACATTCCCAAGCGAGTTCTTTGAGACATATTTGAGAGTGCTTATAAAAAAATAAAAACTCTTCTACTAAAAGCGTTTTTACTAGAAACACACCAAAATCGTATTAGTTACTAATCTTTTCATGCAAATTCACTTTTAGATACATGAAATGGGAAATGGATCCTCTCCGATCCATTCCACCAAACCCACTAAGTTCACCCATCCAAACCATTGAAATTTAATATAACCGCTAAAGTTATTATAACTTTTAAATGACCTTCTGTTTGTAGTCGTTGAATCAAATTTCAATAGTCCAGATGGGTGAAATTGGTCCGGATCCCTTGCCCATGAAATGAACAATGCTCGTCGATCATGGCCTAGCAGGCATATACCCAAACATTAATGGTGTCGTGGACCCAGTTTCTCCAAATCCATCTTCTCTTTTGCTAATAAAGATGGAACAAAGCTTAGAATTTGTTTAAATCAGATCTAGCTGGCCATGGCCTATACAGGCATGTGGTGGGTGATGAAATAATTGAAACCAAATATTTGATAGGTGATAAGATTGAGAGAGTTTTCAGTGTGTTCGGAACACGAGGAGTAATATTACATGTCATTAAACAATTAGAGAGACATTTAGAAAAAAAAAAATTTCTCCAGTTCTGCAATGACATATGATATTCCGTCTCATGTTTCAAGCACACCGAAAAATCTCTCGATATGATATGGCCAAGTAGTATTACTAGGCTACTAGTATCTCTACCTCAGCTACTTATTTAAATTGTGTCACTCTCCTTGCGATCGAAAACACTTATCTGTGATCACTTTCTTATTAATGCGATCATTCCTTCACCTATCCCCTTTCCCATAAATTCCATTTGATTATATTAAATGAGGGCACGGGTCTTGGTGCTGCTGGTGAAACTCATGCTCTTCAAATCTCTACTGGATATTACAACATTTAATTGTTCGTGCAGAGCATGCATGTAATGGAACCATTTGTTCAAGTTATAGACCATTTATTCCCTCAGACACAAATTCACAATCAAATGTTTTAAGCTCTTGCATTTCCCCCCTCAAACAAAAATTGTATAAGAGAAGTAGATCGTGGTTAGGCTAGTTAGTCGAAGCAAATGTGTACGTCAGTCCTTTTACACTCAAGTTCAAATCTCTTTTTGTAGATTACAGTAATTTAGAATATCAACTTGTAAAAAGAAATGTAAAAAGTAAGGTTTGGACTGGTGACTTGCCTCTAGAGATAACAATTTGACTCACTACACTTATCACCCATTGATCAGTCATTGGGGCAGATATAAATATGAGAATTTAAGTATTCAGATACGAAAACCGCTTAAAGTATCAATATACTGTCAATTTGTCACGATAATAGTGCTATCTAGGAGCATTTCCGTATAAACACCAGCAGTGATTAGCTTTTACAATGACAAAAGCTATACAAGCTCTTTAAACTTTCATACAGAGCAAACCAGCCAACAACCTCTCCTATAAAGTGAACAAGATAAACATTATAAATTTATATTTTGGCCCTATATTGTAGTGTTTGACTTCTCGGTTCAGGGACAACCGTGGATGAAGGAGATAGATGAGATGAGAAAAATCGATTTCCATGGAGGTGCCACTTTCCTTTCACTTCTGAGTCAACTTAAAACAGGTGGACTCTAGCCTGTCAAATTGACTAGCAAAACGTGTCAAGTTGGTTCACAATATTTTGCATCTTAATACATTTTTCACTCGGTTTTTAAAGTATAAACACGTATTAAGTACAAACACTTACAAATTACTCATAAGATGATGCATTGGATCAATCATATGATGATACATCTGACTAATCAAATAGTGTAGTATATGAGACCCTTGAAATGGTGCTACGCCATCTTATGGACCGAATCTACCCATAAATGGAACAAATGTATCACTCACTGGACCATAATGATAGTATTTTCAAGTGTTCGTGCTGCAGTAAAACTCCGTTTTACTAATGTTTAGCTCCTCTAACACACTTTCTTTGGGGTTTATTTTTCTTCTTTTGTAGTTAGGTGCTTACTGTTTTGGCCAATGAAAGTTTGGTTCATACTTCTCAATTCTCATCATATTTTGGGTAGCTGGGTTGCTTTTTTTTGTAGCTGGCTTTCACTATAATGTGCATTTTTTGTCTTCCCCTTCCACATGAAATGGAGACCACCGACGGGTAAGTCACTGAAAAGTTCAGAAAGAGACATCTTTCTTACCATATTGTGTATTCATTTTTCTTATCATTCATGCTAGCTGGGGAGATGGTTGTAAAGGCGGTTATCCTTACAGGGCATGCATGCAATGCAATTTCAATTTGGCCCAAATCATTAAAGATTTGCCAACCTCCCACATTAAATTGCATGTGGGTTGGTTTGGTCTACATTTTTGTAGAACATGCTCAAGACAAATGCCATTGCTAGGTCGAACAATGCTAGGGAAATTATATGTTTTTACTACATGAATGTACTATTTGACATTGTAAGTGACGCATACATTTAAGATTTAACAAAATAAATTTATTAATTAACGTGATATCTATATATTACTTGTTACATTATATGGTACATTAATGAACATGGTAAAAAAATTTGATCTCCATATTATTTTCTTTGCTAGACAGATTCTTCGCACACCAATAATTATGTTATGTCTTGATTCTTGAATCTCAGCCCTTGATTTTATCTGTTCCCCATGACCCTTTTTCTAGATCAGGATATAGCTCTTTTTATTTATTTATTTATTTGCTTGATCAGTTCTGTAATGCACTAAATGGTGAGGAGCCAAAGTCAAGGAGGCAAAACAGACGCAGAGATTGCATTAGAGGACCACAGAACCCTAGAAAAAAGTTGACTTGGAATAGTTGTGCACATCACCAAACACAAGAGCATGGATACCAGTCCGAAACTAGTGTAGCACAGACATAGTAGTATTACATATATTAACATCAATAATTAGGATAAAACATTATCCATTTAGTTAATTATGATTGATGAATAATACATGCTGTCAATTCCAGTTTACTGTCCAAATCTCCAATTTCTGTTCACGGTGCTTCATAATCTCTTTTCTTATGCCATGTTTACTTGGAACGGAGAAAGACATTAATGGGGCAAGACTAATCAGGAATATAGTAGAGGAGGAATAAGTATGTGATCAACTATTCCTTTCGAATCAATCTAATTTAAGACAGAGCAAAATATAAGGCGTAAATTGGACATGACCCCCACTCTCCAAAACCTCCTTTGAAGTCTGCATAAGCTCACAAAGTTATGTGCAATTCTTCATAAATATTTAAGCTATGTGATCCTCCACAATCTATACCAAGTCCAGCTCCGCCAATGAATACCCAAACTAGAACAATTTCGATACTCATGCCAAGTAACTAACTAAACATGCCACCATAAATCAATAGAGAGCTACACAAATTTAGTGCGAGATTACCAATATGCCATGCTGATGGTTGAATTAATACAATGATTAATGTTACTGTGTCATTGGTCGAGTTATTAATTCCAAGTACCGACGTCAAAGGCCAAGATGCACATTGGATACACAAGACTTGGATCAAATGCAAAACTTAATTATTGAAGAGGTATTGGAGAGAGAGAGAGAGAGAGGGTGTTAGAGCTGGCTTTGCCATACAGTCGACTCTCACATTATATCCGCGTGTAATTAATGCCTCGAACCAACTCTCTCAACTGTAAAAGATATGTATTGACTGCCATTGCTTCCCTGCTATTATATATTCTCATCATGCCTTGCTTTTACTCCTCACACATTCACCTTCCTTCTTTAGGGTTTCTCTCTCACCTTTCTAGCCATTTGGTCCATCTCATTCTTCTTCCCCCAGCTTTTATTTTTAATTTACTGCTAAATTGGGGTCGATACTACAATGGCGGGAACGGCGAGGAGAATGTGGGTGGCGACTGTGGTGGTTTTGGCCGTGAGCATGTGGTGGAGTGGCGCTAGGGCTGAACCGCAAGTGCCCTGCTACTTCATTTTTGGGGACTCTTTGGTTGATAATGGCAATAACAACCAGCTGCAGTCCTTGGCCAGAGCTAACTACTTGCCTTACGGGATTGACTTTGGTGGGCCGACCGGAAGATTTTCCAACGGAAAAACCACCGTTGATGTTGTTGGTGAGCTTCTCTCTCTCTTTCTCTCTCGTTCTCATTTCCACTAACATTTGCCATGCATGCTTGCACTTTTCTTTGTTCTATAAAATCATCATGAGAGATTATTTCTTGCAACTAATATTTGGGTGTTATTGTCCAATATTTCTTTTTAAAGTGTTACAAAACTACACCATTCGTCCAATAAATGATCATCACAAGGTAAATTATTACATAAGAGAATCTCTCGTGCCAAATTGCACGAGTAAAGGCTATTAATGTGATGCCATGTCGTAGCTAGTCTAGTAGGTCCGTCCAAATAAGTAAAATAATGTGATATCATAATGTTGGTCCCGCAAGGTTTTAGCGCAGTTACGAAATTGCACCCTATCTTTCTTGTACAAATTTATCTTTACATACCTTTTCTCTAAACAAAATTTTTAAACTGAAATTGTGAAATTTCAAATCCTGTTTTGTGTGTATTTGACATGCATAATGTTCTGCTAAATAGCTGATTATGATCACTTAATTTTTACTTCAATCTCATGTCAATTATTTGTGAAAATCTGCATTTGGTAAAAAAAATTTGGACCAAGAATTCTCTGTATATATCTTCGATTTTGTGTACATGCAGCCTTCTATCCATACTTTAAAAATAGCAACAAAAAATGGTAGCTCTCAACCAGTCTGTTTTCATCATTTATGACCAAGAAGTGAGAATTTATTTCTCAGAGCCTCTCACATGTTGCTTTCTAAAAATTAAAAAATCCCATAGATATTGAGTAATGCTATTCATACTATGTTTTTATATCACATTTCTATACCACTTTAGGTGTCATCTGATGTGGACAGCCATATCATTTGAAAAATTTGCAAAATCCAAGGAAATGAAGGAGAAAGACTCCTTGTATCATTTAATTAACTAGTTTTTCTTAATTATTAGTTTATTAAATAATGAACTAAATTTAAAAATCTAATTAATTCAAATAATGTGGCTGTCTACATCATATGCCACCTAAGGTGATATGAAAATATGGTACAAAAACATGGCATGATGTACAAAGTAAAAACTGCATGTGTACAAAGTAAAATAACTGCATGTGTACAAAGTAAAAACCATGTTACATGGGAGACACAAACCACTTACCAAAACAGTGAAATTCACCTTAACTGAGTTACTGATGACTTCAAATTATCTGCATGCAGCTGAGCTTCTGGGTTTTGATGATTTCATCCCTCCCTATGCAACTGCTAGAGGCCAAGACGTACTCAAAGGAGTAAACTTTGCATCTGCAGCTGCTGGAATTAGAGAGGAAACTGGACGCCAATTGGTAATTACAATTTTCCATGACACATATTTTCACTAGAACATTAATTATGCTTAATATGTCTTAATTGTATCTAATCAAGTCTTAATTAAATGTTGCAGGGAGGTCGTATTACATTTAGTGGTCAGGTAAAGAATTACCAAAACACTGTGTCCCAAGTGGTGAACTTACTAGGTGGTGAGGACCAAGCTGCAAATTACCTAAGCAAATGCATATACTCAGTTGGATTAGGCAGCAACGATTACCTTAACAACTATTTCATGCCCCAATTTTACAACACCGCCAACCAATTTACCCCGGAGCAATATGCCGATTCGCTTATTCATGATTACAGTCAACAGCTGAGGGTTAGTTTTTCTCCCCTTCCATTCATTTTTTTTGTGCATTAATTAGGTTCATCAAGACCATTTTTAATGGTTATGAACTTATAATGTTAATACAAAAGTAGCGTTATTTTGTCAAATAATCTAACATATTATATTGTCCGACGATTTGGTAAGAGAACATTTCGTATTAAGATTGTAACACTCTCTTGAATAGATCTAACGAGATTATCTAGTAACTATGATAACAGTAAGCCCAAATATAGCACAAAATGAGAATGGGCCTTAAGCTATTGTCATGTGTTACTTATTATATAATAGGTATGTATAGTTTTTGCTAATTTTCTTATGAACGCGAGCGTAACTATATTATGAAATTTAATTAGGTGGTTTCCTTTAAAAACATTATATTATATTTGTTTAATGTTGACTGATGTGTGCTGTATAGATTTTGTACAATTATGGAGCAAGGAAGGTTGTGCTGTTTGGAATTGGTCAAGTAGGATGCAGTCCAAGTGAATTGGCACAAAATAGCCCAGATGGTTCCACATGCGTACAAAAAATAAACTCTGCAAACCAAATTTTCAATAGCAAGCTCAAGGCACTGGCCAATGAATTCAACACTAATCTAGCAGATGCAAGATTTATCTTCGTAGACACTTATGGCATTTTCCAGGACATAATAAGCAGCCCTGCACAATATGGTAATTACAAAGGGAAATTTTCAAAAACCCTCTATTATTCATCTTGAAAGCTTTTTTCTCCGTTGTGACATGTAAACCCTTTCGTTTTTCTTCTTTTCGTTGATTTGGTAAAAATTAACGAATAAGCGATCACGCAATCACAAATGATTGATGAAGTAGGCAAAATTTACAACTCTTGCTCTTGGTCACGTGATTGTTTTTCCGTTAATTTTAACATAATCGACTAATAAAGGAGGAAACTCAAGGTAAACATGTCCCTAAATAATACTTAACACTCACTGGGAATTTTTTTTTTCTATTACTTTTAGGAAAATAAATTTGTGACATGGTTGGAACAAACATTTTGTGTTTTTGGTGTGTTTTATTTCAGGATTTAGAGTTACAAACGCAGGGTGCTGTGGGGTAGGGAGGAACAATGGCCAAATTACATGTCTTCCCTTCCAAACTCCGTGCCAAAATAGGAACGAGTATCTATTTTGGGATGCATTTCATCCAACTGAGGCTGGCAATGCTGTTATAGCAAGGAGAGGATACAGCGCTGTTCGGGCCTCGGACGCTTACCCTATCGATATACGGCGGCTTGCCCTTCTTTGATCGTCGTCATCATCGTCGTGATCAATGATTATGGCTGCAGTGGCATATAATCATGCTTGCACACCATATCATAAAAAACAACCAGCAGCTATATATAATATGTATTGCATTCTCCTATGTCATGGGTTTCTTTGTTGCAATTGTTGCAGTTAATCATGTTTCGTTTAGATGTTCATCAAACTTTGATCTTCTTCTTGTGTACTGCTTAAAGGTTTAAATTAATACGAAAATGAGTTCGTTTGGTTTTTAGACTTAGAGGCTCTATGAGTTGTCAATTTTAGTATTTTACAGACAGGTTGAATTTCTAATTTAAAAAAAAAAAGACAGGTTGAATAGGTGAATAAGTGCATAGTATTATAATCTCACCCACCTAAAAATTAAAATGTTATTTTTCCACTTATTATTATGTTGAATTTTCAGGTCGAGGGACCGGGGGTCCCATTCTAATGATACTATCTCCAACTTAATAATAACTATCTGCCAAATTCGTCAGAGTTTTATCACAAAATGACTCAGTATTAGTTAATTGGGTAATCACATTTAAGCTATTTCTTTCTTCTTTCCCCCACTGATGTGGGATAGCCAACACGCCCCTGCACGTGGAACATTATTTTAGTGGTTCACATGCTGAGATCCACATACCGGCAATTGAAATTCAGAGGTTGGCTCTAATGGCTTCCAAACTTATTTCCAATCCTAAAATAACCTCTAACACAAATCTAAATTTACCTTGCCATCTTCGAATTTCTCTACCAATCTTGAACTCAACTGCAAAACTTTGGCTCTGCTAATCTATTCTTCGAATTTCCTCATCCCGTGATTTATTTTTTCTTATGATATGAAAATAAATTATTACCTTGGAATTATCATCATATACATAATTGAGCTAATACACTTAACCGATAAAAAGGAAAATCTGCTACAAGAGTTTAAGTCCTTAAAGCCAACTCAGTGGAGGCGTCGAAAAAGTGGGGCTTCAAATAGTTGATGAATTTTCACTCAGGCTTATATGCGAGAACAAATTTTCGGAATCAAAACTTTTAACAGTTTCCCACCTATCCTTTTTCGCAACTATGTTTTCCGGCTAAATCCAATACATGATGGAGGTTGAGACGGTGATTTTCGTGTACCTCTTCCTCTTGCATCTCGCTGGAGATCTGAAACGTCGATGACAGAGGAAAGGAGAGGAGAAAAGGTTAGTTGGTCTCTTCCTTTAACTTTCACATACAAAGAGTTTGTACAACAGTGGAGCAAGAAAGGTTGCCTTGATTGGACTTGGCTAATTGGATGCACCCCAAATGCAATTTCAACATTTGGTACAAATGGGACAACGTGTGTTGATAAATTGAACAGTGGTCCCTAATTTTTTAAACCAAAATCTTGTATCTCTGGTCGATCAGCTCAACACAAATCTGACCGATGCAAAATTTACTACGTCAACAGCTTTGGAATGGGCTCAGGAGACCCTGCAGCAACTGGTACATGTTCATAATTTTGGGGACTAACTAACATCTTTTTGATATGATTGCATTTGGGGTGCATCTAATAACGTGGTCCGACGTGACTTGAAAAACGCATTAAAGAATGTGAAGTCTTAAATAAAAAATCAGAAAAAATAAAATACAATTAGGCACCACTGTTTGCACAATGTTTTTTTTTATTAAAAAAAAAAATCTTCAATTGTTGTATTCTAACGAGAGTTAATTACCAGCCCTACGGGATTGATTTTCCCGCAGGACCAACTGGAAGATTTTGCAATGGCCGCACCACAGTGGACATACTAGGTCTTACATATTTCCTCTCTCTTACTTTCTCTGTCTCTCCCTCCTCCTCTCTCTCTCTATATATAGTTTGTGTTCTCGCTCCAGTTGTTATTTGTTCCATTATATGATAATTCTTATGAATCCTTATAGGGGTGTGATATCCACACATCTCATTCTACTTCTTACATATCCTTCTAATTTTCGGCCGTTGGATCAGATGAATTGAAGAAGATCAACGGACATAAATTAACAAGGGATGTGTGAGAAGTAATTTGGAGTGTGTGGATAGCACACCCCATCCTTATATTTCCTAGCTCGTCCTCGGTTTAACACTTTGCGGGCACAAAGGTGCTGTTTGCAAATGATGACACATATTTGAAATTTACACACTATTAATTCTATCTGTCATTTTTTTTTTATTCTTTATACTTGGTTTAGAACTTTAGAGGATATGGTTTAGAGGATAAGCCTTCAGTTAACCCTTAATTATCTCCATCACCACTTATCATGCTCACTAATATTCATCATTCCTTGTTTATTTCTTTGAATTCTATTTCCTGGTTTCGTAACTTTCTTAAACTTTAATTTTCTCTTTAATTGTAATTTTGACTTTCTAGTTTACCTTAAGGGTGCAACTCGGATGGGTTGAGCGGGTTGAAAGGTCAACCCAATCCTAACCCAACTTTTACAATTCGGGCTCGGGATTGGGTTAGGTTTCATTTGGGTTCATTTGGGCTTGAGTTTAATTGGGATAAGGTTTAGTTGACTTGGGTTTGGGTTGCCTAACTTTATCAAGTTTAATCTTGTAACAACTTAGTTTCCAAGAATTCCTAACAAAATTAAGGAAAACTAACGAAAAGTCCAAAAAACTTTTTTTTTAACGAAAAGCCCTTTTTAAAGGTATAGTGAATAGTACTAGTTAAAGGTAAAAATGTGGTTTTTCGTTAAAAGTGAACAATACCGGAAGTGTTTTGTTAAAACTACCAATATTAAGCCAAGGAACATCAAAGCTAGCTTACTCTAATTTCATAAATCAATCTACTATAAAGCTTTAGGATTTAGAGACTATGAATATGGGCTGACTAATCAACGCCTCTTATTCCTTAAAAGCTTAAGTAATTATAATGGGTAATTTATTAAAAAAATATTAGAAAGGGCATTGGTTTTTGGACTTGGCACACTTGGCTGTAGTATGAGCATTAATTGATATGGGTTACAATCTGGTTAGATTGAGTTTGGTTAGTTTGGTTAGGTTGAGTTGGGGATGGACAGATAAATGATCAACCCGACTCAACTCAATCAATGAACGGGTTGAAATTAGGTTGGGTTTGGACATGTTATAACTAAAAAAACCCGCTTGTTCGGGTTTAAAGTCGGATTGAACATGGACGGGTTCGGGTTGGCCCAACCCAAGTTGCATCCCCAGTTTACCTTTCCTAATGTTCATTGTCTTGTGTAAATCCGGACTTTCCCCTAAGAATAATAAAAAATAATTTTATCCAATACAATTTATTTTATTATGTATACGTTTTTTGTAACTATATATAAGTTTGGTTGCAAGACACGCAGAAAATGAGGCTAATATAAGCTGCTTTATATTGCAATAATGAAGCTGAGCTTTTGGGTTTTGAGAACTCCATTCCACCATTTGCAACTACCAATGGCCAATACATTTTGAAAGGTCTCTGAATTATGCATCTGGAGGAGCAGGAATTCGACTGGAAACCGGCTGCCAATTGGTAACTAATTGAGTCACTATAAACGTCTCAACTTCTATGTAATATTAACATGTATTTAAGTAAAATATAACATGATAAATGTTATTCATACCATGTTTTTGTACCACATTTTCATACCACCTTAGGTGGCATTTGATATGGACAATCACATCATTTGAATTAATCATATTTTTAAATTTAGTTCATTATTTAATAAACTAATAATTAAGAAAAACTAGTTAATTAAATGATGATTGTGGTATACGAGGAGTCTTTCTCTTTCATTTCCTTGGGTTTTGCAATTTTTTCAAATGATGTTGTTGTCCACATCATATGTCATTTAAGGTGATATAGAAATGTGGTATAAAAACATGATATGAATAACATTACTTATATAACATATCATTTCTCTTTGCTTGCAGGGTGCTCATATAGCTTAGATCATCAGTTACTACATCACGGAGAAACAGTCTTGCGCATTGCTGCTATACTGAAAGCTAATGAATCAGCTTTTCAGTATTTAAACAAATGCTTATGTTCAGTTGGATTAACAATTACTTCAAGCCTCAGTTTTACCCCACCAGTAGAATATCTACCCCTGAACAATATGCTCAAGTTCTTATTGAACAATATTCTCGCCAAATATTGGTAACAATTTTTTATCGTAATTTCAATCTTTTTAATTTTTGACTTCAAAATATAATAGTTCTGTTTAAAATTTGATTGTTTAATTTGCTCCATATTATTTTTGTATGTACTTCGTACGCGAATGCAGCAAGGAAAGTGACCTTGATTGGAGTTGGAGCTATATGTTGCAAATGCAGTGCATCGTTTGGCACGAATGGTACCGCATGTGTTGATAGCATTAACCGTGCGGTCCAACCTTTTAACCAAAAGCTTGTATCTCTGGTCGATCAGCTCAACACTAAACTCACCGATGCAAAATTTGTCTATGTCAACAGTTTTGGGATGGGTACTTCAGGGATTCCTAATAAAGCTGCTGGTAAATATATGCGATGCGACTACAATCTATGGGGAAATGATATCTCAAAACATCTTTTCTCCTTCTGCTATTCAGTTATTTATGTCTCTTTATTTGGTTTTGAGTTATTATGTTGAAATGTCGAAAATTAACAGGATGTGTCGACGGCAAAAATAAAAAACATGCAAAAATCACTTCCCATAATCTTTTGGTTTTGAAAGATAAAGCTGACATTGAGTAATTAGTCATTTCTTTTATTCATGTCAGGATTCAAGGTTGTGAATGCTCCCTGCTGCCCAGTGAATGAGTTCGGTCAATGTAATCCTGCCCAAGCTTCATTCCAGAATAGGAAGGAGTATGCATTTTGGGACCCGTTTCATCCAACTGAGGCCCTAAATCAAATCACTGCGAGAAGAACATACACTGAATTGGACGACTCGGACACTTATCCAATGGATATCAGTCACCTTGTCAAAGCCTAGTCTATATGAGCGTGGAGGGGGTCGAATCCAAGCAAATATTTTACATGGAATTTAATCTTCCCCACTTATTCTGATAAGTTAATTGAAAACCCGAAATAGTATATTTAGGATCAAATGTGGCTGTTTTGATGTTTGAAATTCTCTTTAATGGCGTAAATGTTTCCATTCATTTTTTAATAAACTTCTAACTTCTAGAAGACAAAAGGTGGCGCTTTTTATTCCTCTTGTGTTAAAAGAATGTAATTTTTCATTTTCTGTGCTTATATAAAAATTGAAATAGGGCAGAAATAATTGCATTGACGGCTACTTCCTTCCCAAATTTACAACATATTCCAAAATATGGTTGGTCCGACTCTCCGACGGGGCTGACTTACATGAACAACAAATAATATTGCCTTGTGTTTCACAAAAACATTTACCTCGTGCTTTAAGGTCTTGAGTTGAATTTCTCTTCTCACTCTTTTATTTGTATATATATAAAAAATTGCAGTCACCATTTCGTAAATAAAATTTCGATTATTTTTTGTTTTTGTTTTTTTGGCAAAATTTTTGTTTTTGTTAACTTTAACTAGTATAAGATTGCCACAAATACTACGGTCTAGTGATATTCCTCTTTATTTGTAAGTGAGAGGTCTTAGGTTCGACTCTCGTCAAAGATGAATTTAAACCATATTATTGCTACTTAGTACTACGGTATTGTGATATTCCACTGTATTTGTAAGTGACAGGTCTTAGGTTCGACTCTCGTCAATGACGAATTTGAACCATATTATTGCTAGTCCATTGTGAGGTTAAACCCAACCCACTTCCCTTAGTGTAGATAATATCGTTTGTTTCAAAAAAAAAAAAAAAAAAAAACTAGGATAACATTTCTTAGGAGTCTTTTAATTTAGGCTCAGTCAACCATTTTACTTTTTAGTTTAACCCAACATTTATGTGGTTTCGATTCAAACTACTGCGACTTAAGATATTAACCCGCCATAAGGTCACGAGTTTATTGTCTTTAATTAGTATAAATCTTTTTTGGATTTAATTTGTGTGATCAAGAGCATAACATGCTTACCCCCACGAACATCCCAATGGCTTTCATTCAACCAAAGACATTCAAAGTGTAACAAAAAAAACCCAACCTTTCATATTCTGTTTTGATAATATATACCTCCCCTTTCTTTTACCTCTCTTTCCGGTGTTATATACGATTTTTAAATTCTAGCTTATTCTTTCACAATGTCGACAAATGAAACAGCAAAATGGATGTCGATGATGATTAATGTTGTTTTTGTAATTTCAGTATCACAATCCTGCGTTCGTGGAGAACCAAAAGTACCTTGTTTCTTCATTTTTGGTGATTCATTGGCAGATAATGGCAATAATAACCGCCTCCGGACCCCGGCAAGAGCGAACTACGAGCCTTACGGGATTGATTTTCCACAGGGACCAACGGGGAGGTTTACCAATGGCCGAACAACTGTTGATTTTATAGGTCTGCACATTGTCTCTCTCATTCTAAATTTCATTTATAGAAAACTTCATTTTAATCCTTGGCAAATATGACTTTTTGATTAAAACCATGAGTAAGATCAAAATCTAATTTTAGCCCTTGATACATTAATAACCTCATTTATTAATTATATTTTGATTTTTTAATTATTTATCTTTTTCTTTCTAATTTTTAATGTATTAATTTTATTTCATTATAATTTTTATTTTCATTTCATTCATCATAATATATTTTGTTGTGAACATTTAGATAAACTAATTTTTGTTATACAATATATTTTGATGTACTTTATCTTCTTCATTTAGGTATATTAAATTCATTATTATACATTTCAGTGCATACATTTAGGTACACACATTTCGGTACATATATTTCGATACAAACATTTAGGTATATTAATTCAATATAATACATTTTCGGTACTAACATTTCAGTGCATACATTTCGGTACATACATTTAGGTACATTAATTTAATATTAATACATTTCAGTGCATATATTTAGGTACATACATTTTGGTACTAACATTTAAATATATTAGTTCAATATAATATATTTCGGTACTAACATTTAGGTACATTAATTGAGTCTTTCAAGTTTGAAGAATGTTAAATAAAATTAATAAATTAAAAAACTCTTTTTTGGTAAAAAAATAAATTAAAATTTGTGAATTAATAAATTTATAGAAAGCTTCATTTTAATCCTTGGCAAAGATGACTTTTTGATTAAAACCATGAGTAAGATCAAAATCTAATTTTAGTCCCTTGATACTTTAATAACCTCATTTATTAATTATATTTTGATTTTTTAATTATTTATCTTTTTCTTTCTAATTTTTAATGTATTAATTTTATTTCATTATAATTTTTATTTTCATTTCATTCATCGTAATATATTTTGTTGTGAACATTTAGCTAAACTAATTTTTGTTATACAATATATTTCGAAGTACTTTATTTTCTTCATTTAAGTATATTAAATTCATTATAATACATTTCGGTGCATACATTTAGGTACACACATTTCGGTACATACATTTTGATACAAACATTTAGGTACATTAATTCAATATAATACATTTTCGGTACTAACATTTCGGTACATACATTTCGGTACACACATTTAGGTACATTAATTTAATATTAATACATTTTGGTGCATGTATTTAGGTACATACATTTCGGTACTAACATTTAGGTACATTAATTAAGTCTTTCAAATTTGAAGAATGTTAAATAAAATTAATAAATTAAAAAACTCTTTTTTGGTAAAAAAATAAATTAAAATTTGTGTATTAATAAATTTAAATATTTAATGGAGACATTAAATAAAATGCACATTAATTATTTTGAATTAAGGACACATTAGGGACTAAAATAAATATTTAATCTAACACCAGGTTTTTTTTTTAAATTTTAATCTTCTTGAAGGATTAAAGTTCAAAAACCCATAAATTTAAATATTTAATGGGAGACATTAATTAAAATGCACATTAATTATTTTGAATTATGGGCACATTAGGGACTAAAATCAACATTTAATCTAACACCAGGTTTTTTTTTAATTTTAATCTTCTTAAGGGATTAAAGTTCAAAAACCCCTTTCATTTATGCACTCTAAATTCTTAACACACTATAGCCTTTTCTTTAAGTCTGATTTATTTTATTATGTATTTTTCCGATGCATTAATTCGCTTCTTGTTTTTTTTTTTTTTTTTGTCAAGCATTTGCTTCTTTTAACGGCCGAGAATAAAGCTAGTAAGTTGTAAACTCGGGACGTTCTAAGTAA
The DNA here is from genome assembly GCF_916048215.2 of Malus sylvestris. Taxonomy (NCBI): domain Eukaryota; kingdom Viridiplantae; phylum Streptophyta; class Magnoliopsida; order Rosales; family Rosaceae; genus Malus; species Malus sylvestris. The sequence continues at coordinate 41,525,784 of NC_062264.1, forward strand.
GCGGAATCTTGATGAACATCCAAATTTACGTGATGAGTGCTTTTTAGAAATAATTGCACGCATTTGATTAGGTTTAGTTTAGGGAGATGATTGATGCACACATTTTTTTATTTTTTTAACACCCCTATTTATTTGTTATCCATAAAGGAAAACAAAATGCATACGCAACTTATAGCCATGAGCAAGCACTATGCTTTACATTACAGCTGAACATAAAGGCGATTTTAAACTTCAATCTTTTACATTACAGCTGAATTTCTGGGTTTTGAAGATCCCATCCCTTGTTATGCAAATACTAAGGGGTTCAAGAACATGGTTAGAGGTCTGAATTATGCATCTGCCTCAGCAGGAGTTCGAGATGAAACTGGCTCCCATATGGTAATTAATTAGCTAATCGCGATTAGAAAATTACTTAATTATAAATGTAAATTCGAAGTAGCAATATATCATAATACATAATTTCTCCTTGTAGGGTGAGAATGTCAATTTAAATAAGCAATTACTGAATCACAAATCCACAGTCAAGCGCATTACTTCAATAATGGGACTTAAACGATTGTCTAGGCAGCATTTACAAAAGTGCTTATATTCAGTTGGACTGGGTAGCAACGATTACCTTATGAATTACTTCCAGCCCAAGTTTTATCCCACCAGCAAGCGATACACTCCTGAACAATATGCTTCAGTTCTTATTAAACAATATTCTAAGCAAATGAAGGTTAGTAACTAATTAACATAATGCACTTGTGTTTAATTAATTTTCCGTGTCTCTGAGACTCGAAACAACTGCATAAGAAAAGTTTGAGTATTGACTTATTTCATTTATTGGTTAAGACTCTGTACAAGTATGGAGCCAGGAAGGTGGTCTTGAATGGAGTAGGACAAGTAGGCTGCACTCCATCTTCAATTTCAATTACAAATGGGTCTACATGCGCAGAAAATATGAACAATGCTGTTCAATTTTTTAACCAAAAGCTTAAGTCTCTCGTCGATCAGCTCAACACCAAACTGACTGATGCAAAATTCATCTATGTTGACATGTTTGGAATTTCCGGAAGTCCATCAGAGGTTACAGCTGCAGGTTTTTAAACTCTCTTTGTGCCCTAATTTCTTTAATTACAATATACTCACATGCATTAATTATGTGAAAAAGAAGTCATATGTGACGTGCTCATATATGTCAATTAAAATCCTAGCTTAGCCATATTTTCATAGATAGAACAAGCTAAAGTGTTATATTAATTTATTTTTTTCATATTTAAGGAATCAAGGTGACGAAAGCTAACTGTTGTCCAGTAGATGAATTTGGCCAATGTGTTCGTTCCAAAGGTACATGCCAGAACAGAAGTGAGTATGCGTTCTGGGATTTATTTCATCCTACTGAAGCTTCCAATCTCATCATTGCAAGAAAGTCATACAATTCTTCTAACTCGTCGGACACTTATCCAGCGAATATTCGTCACCTAGTTCAGCTCAGGCTATAAAATGGGTACTCTTGAAAGTATTGTTTATATTGAAATTAGTCTTCCCCATGTACATATATAAAGATCAACAAATTAATCACCATGTGACATGTACAAGACCTAACTACGAAGAGTATACTATAATTGTAAATATAATATATATGCATTTTTGCCAAGTTGGCATGAAATCAAGCTCTTAGTGTAATAGTCCAATTGTGACTCCAATTCAGTTCTACGAATCTTTTTCTTTTATTGATTAAGCGCTTTTATGAACTGGTTATTTGGTTAGCAATATGTATTTTTCTTTCTAATTAATGTTTGAAAGATGTTTCAATTTCAAGTCCCCCTCTTCGGTAAAGTTGAACTAAGCATTCCAAGTATTTTGTACTATATCCGCGGGAGAGATTGATGGAAGTATAAGATATAGGCTGATGGACCTGTTAATGTGGTATGTACCCTAACTCCCGTACGCCTTTGCCTTTACGCATGGCATCTCTTAGTCTCATTTTCTTTGGTTGCAAGAATAGTTGTGCATGAGAACACATCTTTTTGTCCTCAATCGTAGAAACATATCAACCACGAGCACATCAAGTAAATTGCTTGCCAATGAATTGGTAACCCTTTGAAAATTTGATCAAATTAACAAAGTTTTCAAACATGTTGAGAACATTATAATGTTTAAAAAGATTGTATCTTATAGATGAACAAAGTCCAAGATGAGTACGAGCCCATTCAGGGTTTCATTATTTATACTGAAAATATAACTTTAGTCTCTGAAATTTAATTTTCTCCACATAAAACCCGACATAAGTTTTTTACTGAAATAAAACCTATTGACTAGATTCCACATCAGCAAATTCCTTAATTATATTTGACTTTACACATTTAAAAAAATTTCGATGCCCAAAACACCCCTATTTGAATGTTTGATTTACACAATTAATTCGATACAAATTGTAAGGGAGAATTAATGATTTTACAAAAAAAAAAATTCATTGCATAATATATAATAACAATAAAGCATGCCTAATAAGTTAAGTCAATAAAATTATATTTTACGTATAAATGTAGGTAAATTATTTCTCTCTCACACACACACACATATATATAACAACAAAAAAGCATGCTTGACATACATAAAATTCATGCAAAATAATTTACCTACATAATAAAGCAAACCCAAATATACGCAAAATAATATACCTACATAAAAAAATGTTATTATTTTATTCAATACTAGTTTACCTATTGTTTGTACATATAATAATAAAATGTGCCCAATATATCAACATACAAAATAAAATACCTACATAATGAAGAAATGTTATTTGATTCAAAATTAATTTACTTACAAAATAAAGCAATTATTTTTTATTCAAGATTAATTTACCTATTATTTGTACATATATCTTATAATAATAAAATGTGCCAAACATATGTAATAATATGTGGAAAATAAATTACCTACGAAATAAAAGAATGTTATTTGATTCAATATTAATTTACCTACAAAATATATGTTATTTGCTCATCATAAATTTAAATATAGGTAGATTAATTAGTTTAATATGTTTGATCATATATGTAGTACTGTGCATGTATATGTTATATTGAGCTTATGGTAGTAATATATACATTTGAACGTATATATGTGTGTGTTTGGGGTAATAATATGTGCAATAATTATATTTTCGTTGTAATTAAGGTGAGTAATAACATTTATTGATTTTTATTTTGAATATTGTGGTACAAATTGTAAATATTTTGTAATTATATGTCAATTACTTCTATACTTGGCAGTCATTTTTAAATCTGGATTTTATTTGGATATTTATAACTAGGTAGGTTTTTATCTAGAAAATAAGAGTTGTAAGGGTCTATATCCAAGGAACCCTTATTTATACAGCAGCCTTACTTTGTAACAGCTAATATGATATTTGTCATATCATTTGGTGACTAAAAACTTGGATTTTTTTTTTTTTTGGGCTGTAGTATTAGATACCGGTAGGGAAGTAATTCTGTTACATTTCATGGTGAGCGTTATTCTGGCAGGCTTCATTGTATTTGTGTGATCCACAAAACACATTCTTTGCCCCCACGACACATATTGCACTCAGGCTTGCTTCAACCAGTTATTCTGCATCCGAAATATTTAATAAAATAAAAATATAAGATACATCCATGTAAAGGCCGTTTGATAACCATTTCGATTTTTAATTTTTAATTTTTGAAAATTAAAAAAAAAAACAAAATAGTTATCAAATGACCCTTAACTTAATTTGAAATGTCCATTTAGTATTACGAGCTAGTGATATTCATTTTCACTTGTAAATAAGAGGTCTTAGACTCTTAGGTTCGATTCTTGCTAAAAACGAATTCAAATCAAATTATTATTGTTTGTCCATTGTGAGGATTAGTCCACTCCCTCACCTCTTAGTGTAGATAATATCATATGTATTAAAGAAAACGTTAATTTGAACGACAATTCCCCAATTATAAGTCTAATTTGAAGACAGTTCCTTCGAGTACGCTAATTTTCCCCTTAGGTGGCTTAGTACGCACCATTTCCAAGCTTCCCTCTCTCTCTCTCTCTCTCTCTCTCTCTCTCTCTCTATATATATATATATATATATAATACCTCCATTTCTCTTTACAGTACTGCCTTAATTTTTTTTTCAGTGTTATACAATTGTAATTTCACTTTAGCTATATCATTTCATAATGGCAACAAATGAGGCAGTAAGATGGTTCATGATGATCGGTTTTCTGGTGGTTTCAATATCACAATCTTGTGCTTATGGAAAGCCGGAGGTACCTTGTTTTTTCATTTTTGGTGATTCATTGCTCGATAATGGCAACAATAACTTCCTCCCAACGTTGAGAGTGAACTACCTCCCCTACGGGATTGATTATCCGACCGGACCAACCGGAAGATTTTGCAATGGTCGAACTCCAGTTGACGTACTTGGTCTTGCCTCTCTCTCTCTCTCTCTGTCTCTCTCTTTCTGTCTCTCTCTAAATTTCTTATGCTATATTGTTAATATCATAATCTTACTCTATAAATTAAGAGCTATAGAAATCATAGAGAAATATAATTTGTAGTTGTGAAACTTGCTTACCGTAGTGTATTATTTACGATGGATAGAGAAGATCTCATCAAAGATAGAGAAGATGTCATCAAAGAGTTCATTTATTTACAGTTTGACAATACAAGTATCTTATGTTACTGGACAGTCTGACAAGTGAGGATTTGCATATATAAATCGTAATCAGTTTGTTTGCAAGGGTTTCAATGAAAGGAGGCCTAGCTAGCTATAATAAGAACATGATTGCTTACATTACAGCTGAACTTTTGGGCTTTGAGAATCACATCCCACCATTTGCAACTACTTTCGGCCTGGCCACACTTAGAGGCTTGAATTACGCATCAGGCACTTCAGGAATTCGAGCGGAAACAGGCTCTCAGTTGGTAATAACTAATTAATCACAACACAAACATGATTTATACTAATTAGCAAAGATAATTAGTATATAAATTAATCTTTAGCTAAAATGGTCATTGAGATTTGCATAACTCCTCACTTTGGTCTCTGAGATTTGAAATAGAAGTAGTTCCTGAGTTTGTCCACTATCAATCATTTTGGTCATTCCATGAAAAATCTCCATTAAACAAGGCTAAAATGACAAAAATACCCTTAATTTTTGTCAAATCATTTGACCCATTGTTTATTAAATTGAGGGTATTTTTGTCATTTTGGTCCTTATTTAATATAGTTTTTTTTTATTTTTTTTATGGAAGGACCAATATGATTGATGATAGACAAATTCAGGAACCACTTCTATTGATTTGAAATCTCAGAGACCAAAATGATGAGTTATGTAAATTTCAGGGACCATTTTGACTAAAAAGCCATCTTATAATATATGATTAATTCTCCTATGCAGGGTGTTAATGTCAACTTTGATCGGCAGATACAGAACCACAAATCTGCAGTCTTGCGCATTGCTTCCATACTGAGAAGTAAAGAATCAGCTATGAAGTATTTAAACAAGTGCTTATATTATGTGGGAATGGGTAACAATGATTACCTTAACAATTACTTACAGCCGCGGTTTTTTAACACCAGTCGCATATATACCCTTGAACAATATGCTGCAGTTCTTGTTAGACAATATTCCAGCCAAATCATGGTTAGTAAGTAGTGATTAGTTTTCTAATTGATTAGGCCCTGTTTGGACTGCTTCCTTATGAAAGCACTTCTACTTATAATCATTTTTTTCTAAAAGTGATTTTCTTACAAACACGTCGAAATTTCTATTAAAATCCAAGTTATTCTTGGAGATGCACTTGGAAGTACTTATTCATGGAAAAACAGAAAAAAAGCGTTTCTTTGATGCGTAAACACTTTTAATTAAATTTCCTATCAAATAATGTGGCCAAAAGCCGTTTAGTTGTAACAAAGTGTTTTAGGTATTTCAGAAGCAGTCAGTTCCCAAATACGGACATGTCTTAAGAACTGAATATCAGTTTTCTTTACGTTTTAGAATATTAATTATTCTGTGTTTTATGTTGCTTTTAATAAAGACTTTGTACAAGTATGGAGCGAGGAAGTTTGCCTTGGTTGGAGTGCAAGATATAGCAAATACGACCTATGCTTTTAACCAAAATCTTGTATCCCTGGTAGAAAAGCTCAACGCCGATCTTGGAGATGCAAGGTTCATCTATGTCAACTCTTCCTCAGTGACACGTTCAACTTCTGTTGGTATATAGTAATACATTTGGGATATATCACTCTCTTCATCTGCAGTTTCTTTCGTTACAGTATTTGTTTTACATGCCTTAATTCCGTTATATGTGACATTCCTCTAGTAACATGTACGTGAGACTCACTGTTATATACAGCGAGATCCAAAGTGTGTATATGTTGCGAAAAAGAGTCATACATGACCTGCGGTTTCACACAAAATAAAATACCTAGCGTGTAAACTTAATTTCTGAATTGGTGACATTGATTAATTTGTTATGTTGATTTCAGGATTCAAGGATTATGACACTAGCTGCTGTCCGGTAAATCGACTAGGTCTATGTGCTATTTTCCAAATTCCATGCCAGAATAGGAGTGAGCATGCATTATGGGACTCATTCCATCCCACTGAGGCCGCCAACATAGTCTCTGCAAGAAGAACATACAATTCCTCAGACCCGTCGGACACTTATCCGATGGATATCAGTCACCTGGTTAACCTCAGCCTAGAATCCTGACTAATTATCACACAGTCAAGCATGATTAATGAATAATCTACAATGTAGCTTTGGATATTTATATATCAGACATATATAATAGATATTCAAACCAACATTATGAAGATTCAATCACATCAAAGTTGGAAGAACTTGTTAGGGTAATGTCTCGTAGAAGTCTTAGTAGTACATGTTGCAGGAGGCTTAAATATAAAAATACAGACAAGAAATCCCCTTCCATCAACTAATATACGTACGTATACCTACGTACTTGGTAACGGTCTTCATTCCCCAAGCAATCTGGATCATTCATCTGGTGTCATTATACACACCCACCATAGAAAACTAAATCAGCAGAAGCGATACAGTCCAAGCATATATATTAACTGCACACGAATGAACGATGATCAAAACAATGTGAATATTGCTGGTAGTTTGTGATAATGTGTTTGATAATTTGGGATTTTTATGAACTTACACTAATTGAAGAGAAATCTGATCGTGGCGGGGATTGTACTGATGATTGGGTTGTAACGCGTTCACTTGGAAATAGTTCCGAGAGTCGTATGGCTGAGACTGCAGGATGTCATAGCTTGAAGTTCCTCCTCCAGCCATCACATTTATGTTCTGCTGGCCCCTCTCATTCTCAGCTATCTATATATCCAATTTATAATTCCTAGTGAATATTAGCTAAATACGTACTGCATACTCACATAAACAGAAAGACTAAGCGCGCGACCACACAAAAAAACACATATTTTTTTAAAGAAAAAGAGAGAGAACTCACCTTTGCTCGTAGGAGCTGGTTATTGTTGTGCAAGTCCAGTTCCTGCAGGAAAAAATTGACAAAAATGAAAGCGAAAAAAAATATCAGTACGATGAGTAGAACACTCATATTTGTTGTACGATGATTTCAAAAGTGCGAGCATACAACTTGTTGCGATAATTCACCACAGTAGATATATAACATATACATATATATATAAGAGTGAAATTCATCACTCAATATTAATGTTTGGTACATGTAAGGTACTGTTAGTCAGCATAGAAGCTACAAGAATAAGAACAAATGGCGATGAGCGTTTTTTAGAAGTTGAAAGAAAACTTAAACCTAACCAAAAATTTGAAGTGTAAATCAATTTTCACCATTTGAAAAGTATTAGTTTCAAATCATCAAAAGTATGATGATTTATAACAATGACTTACATATTATCATGTTTTCTACCATGCATGTACTAATTAAGTTGATCAAGACAATTTGATGCCGCCAAGCTTTCCAAATGCAGATGAACCACATTTATAATATGTTCAGAAATAAAGCAGAAGTAATTTCGTAAAATGAGCAAGCTAAGTTGAAGAGGTGTACCCTTTTCTGCATGTACTCAATTTCGGCAAACAAGAGCTCATTCTGAAAAGAGTTCAAGAATTGAAAGAAAGAAAAGAAAAACGTGTTAATGGCTATGCAAAAGCTGGAAATATGACCACAACGGACAGTTCAAATTGCGAAAATCGTCACAAATGATCAATAGCTTCATTAGACACCTTTTTGGATCGGATTCTGCTAATTCCTTTCTCTAGTTTACTCTCCAGGCTCTTCAGGTCCTTGATAGGCATACTACTCAATGCATCACCCATCATATTCCTGGAAACAACATTCATTGTCAGTTAAAAGGGTGCCAATTTATAATATAGGATCTAGGAAAGCTTGTGGTAGCTAGGGTTAGATGTCTTTAAGAATATTACCGGTTGGCATTCTGCAAATTCCCGATCTGCGCACGCAATTTTGCAGCTTCTTGCTGGTAGTACTGAAATTTACATCAATAAAGCAATAGGTTAAAACTTCTGAACATTAAAGACTATGATCAAAATTCATAGAAACGCTGCTTTAACAGGACGCATGCCTTAAGAAATCACAGATACACCTTCACATGTTTGCTTCTTAATTAGGGTTTATATGTTACTACATACATATGTGTATAAATGTAATACACACACACACACACACACACACACTCACGCACACACTCACACAACCGATTAGTATAATTACGGGTCCTTGTAACTATTCATGAATTAAAAGTTAGGAAAAATAAACCAGAAACAGTTCCATTAACTGTTTAGTTCCATGAGAACTTGATATCTTTGTATCAAATGTGCAGAGTACGAAATCACTCCTTGAAGGCAATTATATTAATCAAGATAATAGGTTAACTACTTACCAAGGCATATTCTTGTAAAAGCTTTTGCTTTACCGGTATCTTTGGTTGCAATGTGAATGAACAGAAAATTGAAATGGATCTTAAACGCTCACCCATATTCCAGGATTTATATGGGAAGTAATTGATTGATTAAATAATACAGGCTAAAGTGAAAGAGGCTTGTAGCTTAAGCGATGAGGAACATTTACTCTCCCCTCCCACAATATCGCGTGTATAAATTAAATTATAAAGTAATATAAGGTTTGATAATGACATCCAAAAAGGAAAACAAGACTTGTCTTAGTCATGGATTATTGGCTTTGTTCAACTATCAAGACCTACATAACTAGTCTTGAACTTGAAGTCAATGTCTGAGTAGTTCAAGACTTCAAATTTCAAGGTCCCCCAGATGATATCAAATAAATATGACAATGAAATCCCAGAAAGAACTGAATCTAACTTTTAGAATCAAACTCCAAAGTTACGAACTTTTCTGTCAAATAATATCTACATTCGGGGTAAGTCAGTGTACCTGAGTACTAGCTTCAGAAACTGATCCAGTATTTGAAGAATCTGCACATGTCTTCTTGTACCTCTCAACTGTTGCTTTAACACTGCATGGTATGCACTCATAGTATTACTATATGAATCTATATATGTAGGGACCATTGAAATCTAAGGAGGATCTAACATATGACTAAAATGATTAATGGATAACACTTCTAGCTCCAGAAAAGAAGCTCATGCATTGATAACCCATATTAGACATTCTTGTTTGGTTACTATATGATTGGATTAGATTGGATTGGACAACTCATAAAATGCAAGTATGTTGAAAGTAGAAGTGATCATTGTCATTTTTAAGGATATTAGACCTAAAGCAATTTATCTCTTTTAATCCTACCATTTTGAGGAGATGGAAAGGAATAAGTTTCTTTCAAGAGTAATCCACATTCTTCCTTGAACTTGGACAAATCTTTATTTTTTCCTTGAACATACCATAAATATGGCGAGCTATTGAATCCAATCTAATCCTAAACACCAAACGAACCCTTAGTCCAATCAATATGCTTTGGAACTAGTACTCAAAAGGAAAAACACCAATATAATTAATGCATGTATGATTCTCAAATTTATAAGAAAGCTACATTCATATACTATAGCATTGCTTATGCATTTAATGTTAAGAAATGTATCATTCTGAAACATTGTGATAGTTTGAACATAATATGAAAGGCATACCATGAGGGAAGCTACCTACCAAAAGATTGGTTCTATATCTGGCTTATTTGATCAAACTTTCCACATAAGGGTTTTTGAAATAAGTTCCTGTAATCATTTTCTACCTAAATAAAAAAACTGTGAAACTAAAGATATTTTTCTTAAAGCATCTAGGGAGATAAGATGGTAAACCTTAAGAACATAGTGTGGAGTGGAAGCCTCAACTTCCTACGCTGTATTTGAGTGAGGGATTTCCAAGTATCAAAGGATTGAGGCCAAGTTACTCAGGAATTGATCATAAAATGTTAGATAGAGGGATTAGAAATGTAGGTGTGTGAGAGAGATTTGTAAATGTACCTTTCCAAGTAGTGAATTGCAAACCCTCTTACATGCCTATGAAATGCGCATCGAGGGCTTTTCTAATTCCCTTCGCCTAGCATTTTGTAGTCTATATGTTACTAGCTTGGCTTTAATTAATCCTTTGTGACTTGGAAGATCCTCAACCAAACATAGCTGGATAACCTTAGTCTAATGATACTTTTCTTCCCAAGGCTTAAGTTTGAATCCCCTTCTATTTTTACAAAAGAAAACAAAAGGTGCGGAGCCTTAAGATCTAACTATTTTCTGTTGCCTTAAGTAGTAAATTGCTTGAAGTAATGGAAAGCTTTACAATATTTTCTTTTTCAAATTAAAATTTTTTCTCTTTACCTTTCTGAATACTAATTAAAATTGATTTTAATATTTTTCTCAACTAATTAACTGGGGAAAATATAAAGAAGAAACTTGCTGTCTTTTTCTGATCCAAAGTAATGCATTATGCATTTTGTACATGTAGGGTTCCAGTCTCAGTTTAACTTATTAACTAAATAGATCTAACTACTATTAGGCTCTCTTGTCATCTCCTCACAAATAGTTTCTAAAACAATGAGTACAAAAATTAGTTCATTTTAATTAACTAGATATAAGCACTTTGGTTAATTAGATATAAAACTGCTGATGTTCATGTCAATTTACCGAAGAAAACAACATGTAAAGGGGGTTCCCAACCACAGCCAAATTTCTAGTGTTGGGAAGGGAGAGAAAGAGATAAAAGAGGACCTGATTGATTGAAATATAAATGGTAATTGAAGTTGTTTCCACAAAATGCATGCTTATCCTTAGCAGAATTTCTGAGTCAGATTTCTGTCTGTGCTATAAACTGAATTTCTTTCCCCAAGCTCTAGCCTTTCTGCCCAGTTTTATTCATTTCCTAAGGCACACATGCTATCGCATAACATTAAGGGCTAATTCTACTGACTTAATCTGAGATACTATGTTTAAATTTATAAATTATAAGGCGATTACTAACGGTCAAATGAACAAACTCTTACAGTTAACTGAGCCTAATTAATAAGCAAATCTCAGTTCCTTCACACTAGAAAACTCGGTTCTCTGAGTTAGACCGGCTGGCCTAATTCAATCAGTCTCTCAACTGACGGATGTGATACAAAACCATATATCAATGTCATAATTATACAATTAAATTTTAAAAAAAAAAGATCATTAATTTAATAAAAAAACAAAACCTCACGCCTTCCTATGCATACTGATTCCTTAAAATCGTCGAGCTTGTGATTGGTTCCCTGTGCCACGGTGGCACAGCTCCCCAATATGATTGGTTCAACTAGATAAGAGGCCATAACTCTCATTACACAAGGGATATTTTCCTGGAGTTCACCTTTTAACCCACCTCGTGTAAAACACAAACAGTTTAATGAATTTTGTATGTTTTTAATTACTTTACAGAAGTGAAAGTAAATATAACATAAAGATTTGATATTTTTTCTTTTCTGTCTGAAAGACTGAAGCTCTGATGAGAACATCAAAGCCGTCTGTTTCCAGCAGCAGAGAAGGCAGACATATGAGCCAAACGAAACGCTCAGAACTCTCCCATTGGCTCGCAGTTGTCGTACGTTGTCTTCTGTTTCACTTGTATCTCTCACGCTTAAAACTTGCATAAATATATCTACGCAAGATCTCTGCAAATGCAAATGCCATTCTATGATGCCATAATTTTGATGACCCAGTTGAGCTAAGATCTCTCTCTCTCTCTCTCTCTCTCTAATAATTTGGAAAAATAAATTATAAAAGAATATTGATTTATGAGATCCGATCCAAGTAGAAAAAAAATGACCAGAAAGGTTAAAAATTTAGGGTTGAAGAACTGGGAAAAGGGGAAGAGAAGCCAGTGTAGGAATCATGACATAAACGCCTTTTGTCAGAAGTCAAGAACTGAAAAATCTCGTGTGACGTGACCAAAGATTCTATCAACCAAAGACAAAAGAGAAAAAAAAGAAACAAAAAAACCAGAACCTAACCCTAACTAGACCGCATCCCATTTCCAAAAAATGTCAAATTTAAGAAAAGATGACATTTTGACACTTGAGATGTGGAAAATATGTGTCCTTTACTCGATTTAAGGGTTGCCCACCACAAATCTTTGGACAAATTGAATACCCAATGTGGTTTCTTATGAACCCTAATTTGGGAAATTAGGGTTTTAATTTTCTGAGGGAAATTCCACGTGGTGAAACTGAGATTTGGGGAATTTTAGCTTCTGGGTTTTGGAGGTTGTAGCCAGATTTGGATCTACAGGGAAGTTTGTTTCATATTTCAAGCAAAACACGTTTGGGTGCCTTGGAACCCTAATTTGTGCTTATTTTGCAGAGGTCCTGTCAATACATTATTTAATTATTTTTTAATTAAATTTGTACTTTAACTTTCCTGATGTCTATAGCTGACTTGCTATTAAGGAAGTGTCAAAGAGATTGGGGGGCTTGGCTAATGGGGGCATGACAGGTTGTGTGTTGTAGGCCTGCTTAGCTGCATAAGATGACATAGAGTCATGCAGCATATGAGAGAGAGAGAGAGAGAGAGAGTATGGAAGAAATCAGAAAGAGAAAGGGAAACAGAACATTAACAACAATGGAGGGAGGGTAAGGAGCTGATCTCAGAAGCCTGCATACATTCCCAAAAACCAATACTTGTTGCTATATACATCCTAATGATAATATATACATACATACATACATATATATATATATATATGTATATGCTTCTTTTTTCTATCTATTACACCAGATCTATGTTTCCACCAAACCAAGAGCTAAGAAAATGATCACAAACAGAAAAGAAAAATTAAATTAAAAAATACCCAACATTATTAAGCACATACATGGAAAAAAACAAAACAGAAGAAAGAAAGACGAGTGAATCTTATAAGTTATATAGAGAGATGAAAGAGAGAGAAAGAGAGGAGAGAGAGAGAACTCAATCTCAATCTCAACTCAACTGAGTACCATAACAATGATAATGTTTTTCCTGATTAAATCCAGCAAAAGATCTATTTCACAGAAGCAAAAATCTTGAGGACTGAAGTGCCAATAACTTCTTGAAATGCTAAATTGTGACAAAAATTTGCACAGAAGAAGAAAGAAAAAGAAAAGAACTTTAACAAGAACAAAGAAATCTTATTAAAAGGTAAATTGAAAATAAAACTTGGGTCTGAAAATAATACTAAAAGCCTTCCATTAGAAAAAATAAAAGAATAAGAAGAGAAAATTAAGCAAGAAAATTGAAGCAATAATATTATTACCTGTTGTTGGCATACTCATAGAGGCGGCCACGGTTAGAGAAGACTATGAGAGCAACCTCTGCATCACAGAGCACAGAGAGTTCATAGGCCTTCTTGAGCAACCCATTGCGCCTCTTGCAGAAGGTCACTTGACGATTGGTCGTGTTTTCGATCCGCTTGATCTCGATCTTTCCCCTACCCAATTTTCTCTGGGGAGAGTCGATTGACAAGGATTTGTTTTCATTGGCCATAGTTGCAAGCTGAATCAATAAGAACAAAGAGATCAATCAATTAAGCACCTTTTTAAATAAAACAAAAACCCCAGAACTTCAATTACTATATTCTTGATCACCAACAAAAAGTTTGAAATTAACTTGCAGAAACAAATGAAAATATGAAAGCTTGGTGCAATTCAACTACAACAACTAGGTAGCTTAAAAAATAATTGAGTAGCTAATTAAGCTAGCAATCCCAAGTTAGTTCAAGAAATTGTGAGCTGAACAGATTTGATGGAACTAAAGTTTGAATTTTCATATTTATTTTGGATGATCTTGGTGAAAAAGATTTATGGGGCTAAAAGAAGTGAGGCAAATGAACAAAATTTAGGAGATAGTGTTTGAGTATTTTGATCAATGAAGCATGGCAAGAACACACAAAGAAAAGATCATAAGATGATGATAATTAAGGACAGAAACAGAGGTTTCTTTCTTTCTACCTTTCGGGATTTTTCTCAGGTCTTTTTCTATCTTTCTTTCTCCACAAATCCAAACGAGGAGATAAGCAGAAAATGGAAGTGAGGTGGGATGAGGGGTGTGTATTTATAAAGGAAAAAAGGACATTTCCACAATTATTCTAATTTCCAAATTAATTACTTCAAATTTTTAGTTATTTTCTAAATTAATTACTTTCAATCTTTAATCTGCAAACTTTTTATTTTCACTAGCTAAGCGCATGGGGCTTTTATGTATTGGAGATGAAGCAAAAGAGAAAACATGGGAAATGGGAATCACTCATTTGATTCAGACTCCATCAACCATTCATTTTATTTATTGTTCATTACTTATTTATTTAATTATCATATATATTTTGCTTGCCTGTGAAAGATGAGAGATAATAGGGGAGAAAGAGAAAGGAAAGGTACTTTCTGAAAGAGATTATTAATGGTGTGAACGTGACGTTTGGCTAAGCGCGCGGCTAGCTAGCTAGCACACCTCGTTTTGGTTAAACCACGACAACATCAAAACTTTATTTCATTAAGTAGGGTTGACTGTGTGAATTCAAGAACGGTATTGTGTTTGTTTTGTATCAAATATTTTGTTAACTCCAAGTACTCTGTGTCTTTTCTTAGGGTGCGTTTGTTGCATCGGACTACCTCGAATTGGACTAGCTTCAGGGACTAAAGTAAACTAGCTTGACATGGACTAAGTAGTATAAGAATAATAATGTGTTTGATGCAGTGTCGGACTAAGTCACGGACTTTTTTTTTTTTTGAAATCCAATTTTTTTGTCAAAATTTTAATTCATATTTATTAATATTTTACTATCTCTCTTCCTTTCCTTTTTCTTCTCCCAATTTCAAGCTTAGTCAAACCTTCTCTTTCCCTTTCCACCTCTTGCCCTTCTCTTTGGGTGTTTTGTACTTCCCAGATTTGGTATTTTTGCAATTCCCAAGGGTTTTTGCAATTCTCATAGGCCCGACGAGATAACTGGTGGGGAGTCGAGGTTTGTGGAGTTGGGGTAGTGAGAGACGGTGGTGGCTTGGGGTTGGAACACTTGGATTTCTTGTGGGGCTGCAGAACCCTCTTCGAAGTCTCTGTCATGGCCGCTCCGGAGACGAACTTGGATTTCTTGGATTTGTTTCCGTCAAACCCAGTTGAAGGCGAAAGCAAGAGACGGTCTTAGTAGTTCGAAGCATTTTAGGGGGTCTCGCTAAGACCTCCTAGCGAGGTCATTAGTCCATGTGAGTCCCACCTAATCTCATTAAAACTAGTCCCTGCCAGTACCAAACATGAGACTAGACTAAGTGTTAGTCCAGTGATAGTTAGTGAGGGCAAACAAACACACCCTTAGAGTCTTCTTACAAGTCTTCCTAAGTCTTCATCTACTCATTTTGCCCTGAGTCTCTGTCTCATAATCGCATCTTCTAACCGGAGCATCTGTAGGTCTTCGGTTTATGTATCCAAATCACCTTAACCGATTTTCTCTCATCTTACCTCATATATCTTCATTCTTAATCTTATCATTTCTCGTGTCCCCACACATTTAACGAAGCATTCTCATTTCCTTGACACTCATTTTTTTGTGTGTTGATGCTTGACCACCCAACTTTCCATGTCGTAAAGTATTGCTAACCTTATTGTTGTCCTATAAAATTTTATCTTCAGTTTTAGTGACTTACGACGATCGCACAACACACCGGATGTGCTCTTCCACTCCATCCATCCAACTTGTATTCTATGGTTGAGATCTACATCTAATTCTCTGTTCTTTTGCAAGGTAGATCCAAGATAGCGAAAGTGTTTGCTCTTTAATACGCCATGATCTCCAATCCTCACCCCTTATCATTTGAACCCATGTTCCTATTAAACTTGCACTTCATACACTCTGTCTTTAACTTACTTGGGTGAAGACTTTTAGATTCCAACACTTCTCACTAAAGGTTAAGTTTCACATTTAATCTCTCCCGAATTTCATTTATTAACACTATATTGTCTGTCAAAAACATACTCAAATGGATACTTCTTGAAAATGTCACATTAACTCAACCATTACTAATGCAAAAAAGTAAGGACTTAAAGCTAAGCCTTGATGTGATCCTACGGTTATGGGAAAGCTTTTAGTTTGTCTTTCATGAGTTCTTATTATAGTCCTTGCTCCATCATACATATTGTTTATTACTTGGATATATGCTACTTATACACCTTTAGGTTAAAATATTTATAAAATAATATTCATGTAAAAAATAGATGAACAAAAACTTAAGGGAGTTTTTCATCGATTTTTTGTGTAATTTCTTATTACACAGAAAAAGGAGGAGAGTACTGAAGGTTCTATTTACTAAACAATTCATCACGTGCTTTTTTGTGTACTTCTACTTTCAGAATATTTTATTTATATATTTCTCTGAATTTTTTATTTATTTTAGTGAAATTAATTTTTTAAAAGTAGGTGACTCAGTTAAGTTATGGCTTTTCTAATCTATTTGAATTTAGTTTCTAATCTATAATTTATTTTAGTGAAATTAATTTTATTTATATATTCCTCCTTTAATTTTAGTTTCTAATCTATTTGAATTTAGTTTCTAATCTATAATTTATTTTAGTGAAATTAATTTTATTTATATATTCCTCATTCAATTTTAGTTTCTAATCTATTTGAATTTAGTTTCTTAATTTGGAATGCTTAAGATATGGCTTTTCTACCCCCCAACCTAGGTCAAGAGGTTTAGGAAATAGAAAAAGTAGTCGGTCTTGATGGAATGAGAAAACACATATACATGTGTGTGTGTGTGTGTGTGTCCCAATTTCCCACAAATATGAAACATGATGTCAATTTATTTCCTAAGAAAATATTGCATAGAAGTATATCACTTTGTCCGCCATATGTCCAGCCATGCATATATGCAGCTCCTTAATATGCTGATTTATAATACAGCAAGGAGTTCTTGGCGTTGTAGAGAAGAGACCAATACTTTGTTGTTGTGATGGCCTGGCCATGACTAGCTAGCTTGTATTTGATATTTGCCATAACTAATCCAATTTCTCGTCGAATCGAAAACGAAAACGTTGAGCCGTCAATGATCATTTGGTGTAGTGACACTCAGTCTCAATTTTGTTGAACACTACTTTCAGCCCAAATCTCCTGAAAAACAATTGTTAAATTAAGAAAAGAGAAATTTAGCAGTGACTTATCTTGATATTTGGACATTGTTTGATTTTTCCGTCCGAACTTTCAATATAGTTTGAGCTCTTTTAAACTTTCAATTCGTATTAATATACCTGAAAAAAGAAAAATTTTGATAATTCAAGTGTGAGAAATTTTACAAGCTTGCACATCGGAAGCATATTCAAGGGCCTCCCCCATACTAAATGGACAAAAAACAAATCCTCAATTTGAAGGAACAATGGCAGAACAAACAGCGAGGAGAATATTAACATGAAACTAAATTTAAAATTTATAGGGCAAAGTGAAACAAGACGTATAATTCGGTGACGTTTCTAATTTTTATTTTTTTCTCAAAAATAAATTCCAATTTCTCACTTTTAACCGCATGTCCATTCGATCTGATTTGACCTAGGAAGAGAGGTAGCGCCCACCTGTGTCCGTAGTACTCCTGGTTGATCATATATTTGTTTGTTATACCATGTCACTCGTGGTTTGTAGAAGACATGTCACTTTTCCTTACCCACCTAATTGCAAACAAAGGGATGATAACAAGTTTGCGAGGAGATGTGTAATGTTGGCCATGCTCGATCGACATTGGAAAAACATATATCATCCATCTTTCTCTTGTTTTTACCACATATATATAATTCGATCTACTATATACACTACCCATTTAATCATCGTAGGTACTTTTACATAGATTAGTACATTTGGCCACCATCCATTGTTGAGAGTATTTTCCCACATCAAAAGATCTTGAGCAATTTCATTCATTATCAATTAATTTTACGATGGATGCTAATAATTTTAATATGATACCAAAGTAGGCTGGAAAAGAATGTTGAAAGTACAAAAAAGAATGTATTTAACATCTATTTTATAATAAGATGGTTTACATGTTTGGTATGTACATGCATGTAAAGAACACCCTGAGTTTCTCTTAATATGTTTACTTATTTAAAAGTCATCAATCAAAGAAGAGAAAGAATGAATGAGTTGCCCCTTAGTTGATATGATTTATGATTTGTCAATAATTGGATTACTGTTTTACTGTAAACGCAACATTTTTCAAAAATTCAAATGTGTGTTTATACATGAAAAGTCACGAAACAGAATAATTCAAAGGGAAAGATAAACACATCATTTTTAGCCTCTTATACACTCATATTTGATCATGATCGTTGATTTTGTTTGACTTATTCAATTTAGTATGGTAAAAAAAAAAAGAGTGTGTGAGAAGCTAAAAAGGGTGTGAGTAAATTGTGAGGATATGAAGGTTAAACCGTAAAAGAGTTCCATATTGGTCAACGAAAAAACTTTGTAAGGGCTTATAAGAGGTTTGGGCCACTCCCCATATTACCAATTGGTTTTACGGTGTAATCTCAACTTTCTTCATGGTATCAGAGCAAGTTGGCCTACGTGTGAAGCCTAACTCGCACACATGCTTCACGCCACCCAATTCTTGTTGTCCATGTGTTTGGCTTGAAAATGTGTTAGCATGAATTTTAGCCAACTAATATCCAAGATCAAAATATATTTAGGGTTTACTTGACCCCATTCCAAGTAAAAACACATGCGCGCCAAGATGAATTTTAGCAACTAATTAGGGTTTATCCAAGATTAATAAAACATCCCAATGTTTTCCTTGGTACTAACTTTATTGACTTAATTAATTAACCTCATGTTGTAACAGGAAAGTTCTATTCAAAATATATGAGTCTTTATACATAGAGAATTGGCACCACCGTTGTCTTCTCTAGCTATGAGGTTATGACACATATACAATTCCTAGCGTTGTCTTGAATATTGTCGATTTCCTTATCTCTCGTTTCTTGTTGTTCATGTGATCATCAATGCACCTTCATCTAAACTTCCACTGCCCATAAATTTCTTTCACCATATTAGTCCATACATATATAACACATCACTGACGCTAGATCCTAGATGCCACACAACAATATATGTATATATGTGTATTGTTCAATGCATATATATGCTCTCATTGTCTCTTTCCACATATGTTACCAATGATGGATCCAAAAAATATTATTGGGGGTCAGTAAGAATAGTGTACGAAGTGTACAAAATTTTTTAGTTGGTATAGTATGAAAATTGGCATTTTATTGAGCTTTAGTAGGACCGAAGTCATTTACCAAGTCATATTGCAAGCTTGTTGATAGATGCTAATAGTTTCCGAAATAGCATGTCGACAGATGTCGATAACTTTTGAGTGAGCATGACTGCGGATGCCAACATATGCCAAGTGGCCTATCGAAAGATGCTCATGGAAAAGCATACAAATATGCATGAGGCTAGCAACTACTTTGCCCAATGCCCATAGAGGCAATTTGTCGAATAATTGGATGACAGCTTTCAACGAAATCTCAAATTTTCAAAGAATAGCACCCAATTCTTCTATGAAGAACTTCTGAGTTTAGGGAGTCAGCTGACCCACCTTGTCCCAAGGTGGATCCGCCTCTATATGTTACTGTGGTGACTCCATAAATATTGTATGATCAATCTTTAGTGAAACATCACCCTCAATCATTTGCCATGATT
This sequence comes from Malus sylvestris, assembly GCF_916048215.2. Lineage (NCBI taxonomy): Eukaryota > Viridiplantae > Streptophyta > Magnoliopsida > Rosales > Rosaceae > Malus > Malus sylvestris. Next base: position 41,545,965 of record NC_062264.1, read on the forward strand.
TGATTATTATCTTCTTTTTTTTCTTTCCTCTGTGAATATATGTGTGCATAAGCTTTCTCAAAACGTTCCAATACACCTTTTTATCGCATTGCATCATGTCTGAGTTTTCTTAGTTCTAAAATAGGAAAGCCATGGTAATTCTCCTTGTTCTCACAGGTCCTAAGTACTCTTTATGGTTCACAACAAGAAAATCTCCCCCATATCTAGAAGAGGACCACATTGAGGGCAACTTAATATATCATAAAACCCTACTACTCATACATATCCATCCACACCATACATGGTAAATGTTAAATAGTGTTATCGGTCGCTAGACTCGACTCTCTGGTGTGATTTCGACTCCTATGAATTTCTTTATCGGTACGTTGGTTGCGATTGAATTCCCAACCTATCGTAGAGTCAACGGTACAGTCGAAAACAAATGGAAAAAAAACCTGAGACTTTTGGTAAAAATGGTACTATATATAGCCCTTTGTTGACATTGTCCAGCAAAAAGGAACCCTAGCTATGAACATCTTGTAATGTGATTCAACCGAAAGGAAAATTAAAGTGAATTTGGTTTTGTTCAATTCCCCAATTTAGTTGATAGGACTCCAGGGAATTTCCTAACAGTTCAAATTGATCTTACCATTCGTTGTATATATACTAGTAATGTTTTCACGAAACGTTCAACCCTTTGTAAAACCAGAAATGAGGCAGCTTTGAATTGTTTAGCTAAGAAGGGAAAAGAAAGTAGTTTAGTTTATAGCTGATAACCCCTACAATACCACTTTAGGTGTAGGTTTTGCTTACATGTGTGTGTGTGTGTGTCTAATGAGGGCGAGTCTGTGGCACCATTTTTTACACAACTTTTGATACATGTTTTTGCAGGTTCCACTACACAATGTATTTTTAACAGTCTTAACAGTCTATCTTTTAGAACATTATTCATAGATTATCACATCATTCATAGATCATACTGCAAAAAATTAGACAAATCCAAAACCATTAAGACATTCATTAATTTGTAGTGAAGAAAATGGACCAGTTCTACAAAGAAACTCTAAATCCTTAATCCAACGGTCTTTTCATATTTGGGTGATCTTTGGGGGAAGATCTAAAAGATAGACTGTTCGAATCGTTGAAATATTACGAAGTTGGGCCACCAAAAACATGTGTCAAAAGTTATGTAAAAAGAATGGTGTCACGGATCTATCCCCATATGTAATTAGTGTACTAATTAAGTTAATTTTCCGTATACATATCTAAACACATTTGAAATATTGATAAGTCCAAGTCCAAGTCCAAGTCTAATGAAACTAATTATATTCTCTCCAAAGGCAAAGGGACCACAAAAGCAACAAAACATTTCTTTCAAATGATGTTGAGAGGTTCATGTCTTCAATGCAAGACCTAATACCATAAATGCATCATGGACATAATTTCATAGTCCATTGCAGTTCACCATCTTTTTCACTTCTTTGAAGGGTTCTTCTATTTTTTATTCATGGTTTTTATTAATTTATGAACTAACTACTAGTAATTATAAGTTTCGTAAAAATCTTATGAGGTAATTAAGGGTCTTGTACAAGATAATGATATGTAACTCAGGTGATCAATAGCATTCAGTTGCACAAAGGTCCTGCGTTTAGTGCCCCCTCCCCCAATATCACATGTTTAGAAAAATAAAAATAAGAACCTTCATCTTAAAGTTGAAGAACCCTAGCCACTTAAACTACAATCTAGTAGTATTTTTCTTTATTTGTAAGTAAGAGGTTTTAGATTCGAATCTAGTAAATGACGAGTTCGAAATCAAATTTTCTCCCAACCCTTAATGTGTTTATTAACAAAGAAAAGGACATCAACATATAAAAATTAAACATTTGTCCAATGAATATCCACCTAAAACGGTTGCCTTGGATAACTTTAAGTGATATACTTATAGTAACCAATAGGCCACTCTTTCAATAGCTTACTAAATTTAGCTAAACGATCTGCCGAAGTCTATGCCTTGCTACAGGGCAGCTAGCAATGATATATGTACAATGTATTATGAACTATAGACCTTATCATTGATCTTTTTATGCTTGCTAGTGTTGCAAGGCTTGTACACACATTAAGTTATTAAATTATAGATGTTCTACAAAACTACCTCATTAAAGGTTGGGTTAATTGTAGTAATGGTTCCGGAACTTTACTTCTAGTTTAATTTTCGTCCATGAATTCTCATATTAGTTTCTTTAGTCCTCGAACTTAACAATGTGTTGCACCATTAGTCATTTTCACTAACACCGTCTTTTTTTTTTTGTTAAATCTAGGGGTGTATTAGGAACTTCAACATATATAAAACTTCAATAAATAATTAAAGAAGCTAAGAAAGAGAATAAAAATTTATAAATTTATAAATTAATAACTAAAACTTAAAATAAAATGAAAATTGAACTATGAAAGTACAAAATGAAAATGGTTGAAACAATGAAAAAAATTTCTCTATATTCATTTTTCTTACACAAAAAATAAAAAATTTAAAAAAAATCTAATTTTTTTAAAGGTTTTTTTTTCTCTCTCATTTCTCACTTTTAAATTCATTTGTAGTGATGTGGAATAAAGTTCCTAATATACTCCTACATTAACGGAAAAATAGACAATGTTAGTGAAAATGACCAATGGTACAATACATTGTTAAGTTCGATGACTAAAAAAACTAATATGAGAGTTCAAAAATTAAAATTAAATTAAAGTAAAGTTCAACGGCCATTGTTACAAATAAGCCTTAGAGGTTATCTCTCATGTTAGGGATTTGATTTAGCTTGGCTGCGATCTCTGCCTCCATCGCGGTGTTTACCCCGTCATCGACAACGGTGGCAGCTCAAGACAACAAGTGAGTTCTTGATCTTATGGTTGTGATCGGAGGAATACTTTATATATTTGTCTAAATATTGTTAATGTATCATCTCTTGTATTTGTATTATCGTTGTGGCTAGTGGCCCTTTGATGCCAAATTATGAATGCAATTACCTTTTGATGAAAAAAAAAACCCTTTAATTCGTTTCTGTAAGTCGAATTGTTAATTTGTAGCTGTCATCACTCACCACCAAAATTTTTTCGGCATCATTTTCAGTTTGGTTAAACATTTCATGACATGGAAAGAGTTTGAACTCTGAACATTATTTTAACCGTTAAAAAGAGAAATACCGCTTGCTATCTAGCAAAGAATTAGCCAGTGTCGTAGGTAGAATTTAGAGCACTTATTTGAAAAGAATTGTGTTTCTTTTTTGTTTTTTTTTTTCTTGAAAATATTGAAAGCAAAAGCCTTTCATCTCCAAAACAAGAATGTAATTGAAAAGAGATGAGAGAAAGTGAGAGGTTATGTTGGATTAAAGCTGGTGGTCCTTTCTGAAAGGCATATGGTTCCCCTTGTCACTAAAGGTTTCACTCATTAGCACAACCACTCCAACATTAATTCCTTTGACATGGGCAGCTCTTTGAATTCCCACCTCCCGTTGTTCGAATATACTTAGTTGACGTTAATGTAATTTACATACGCATAAATTATCTGTGTACAACGTTCGTTCTTTATCAAAGAACATGACACTACCCATGTTCAAATGAAGGGTGACATTTAATAAACTCATGGATGGCCAGGATTATTCCTACAAATTGTAATCCTCTCATAAGATTACTAACATGACACTAGCCCTATTTCAATGAAGGGAGACATGTAATCAGTATTCATATTTTTTTGTTTAGGAAAATGTTCGGGAAACCAAAATTTTAAACCATCTTTTGTAAATTATATAATGTGATGGTTGAGGAAGTCCAACCATCAACTGTTACATCACGCAATTTACAAAATATAGTCTAAAAAGTTAGTGTCCCGAACATTATCCTTTTGCTTTATGAATCCAGAGTCCAAAGGACAATCATGATAGCACTTTTTTTTTTCTTTTGGGTGGTCTGGAATACAATTATTGTTTTCTTTTCCAATTCCATGCTCCCTTTCTTTCAAAATTATTGAGTTTCAACTGTGGAATTTCTAGTACCCACGTGCACAGTACAGAATGTGAAAAATCGCGAACAAGTTTTTCTTTGTCAATTTATAAGAAATATGAAGTTTTAACTTGGAATTGTTAGCTTCATATACATATAAATTGTTCTTATATTTTTTTTTTAAAAACAAACTTAAGTTTCTAGGCTTAACTTATTATCTAACATTGTTAAAAATTAATTATCTTCTTACCCAACTGATGCAGTTACAAGACAAGATGCATTTCACACAAAGAATTACCTTGGCTCCAATGGACGAGTTGGAGTTCCTCCTCAATTCATTGCATGACCGATTTATGAAACTTCATGTTTATAATTTAAACCGTTCCTATTATAAGTCATTTTGTAAAGATATAAAAAAAAATTGCTTATAATTGAGATTGTTAATTGATTTTTTTTTTTGTACATATAGTCCTTACAAAGTAATTTATAATATGGAATACCATTCATCATTCAAAAGATCTTGTTAGAAAATCAAATTGGACAATTTAGGGCCTCAAATTTTCTCAGTTTTAACCTTCCAAAAGATCTTGTATACGTAATTAAGTTGGTCCAATTAGTCATTCAAAAGTTAATTGGCTCTAACACAAATTGTTAGGCTATTTCTTTTTGCGTTATTGAGCCCTAATAATTAGGTGCAACGGCTAGTTCCACGACTAGTAAGGCCCTTCTCAATGGATTTTGCTCACAAAGTTATATGACCAACCACAAAACTAACCCGACCAAACCACAAAAAGAAGAGATTTTGTTGTATAAGCTAATTAACTTGTGACCACAATGCATGCAAAGACAAAAGAGGCACCCAACTTATGTTGGGGTACTTGGGGAAAGAAAGCTTCAATAAGCTAACTAATTAGTTTATGAATTGTATCTTTTTTTTCGGGTTTTGGCCTGTTTGTCAAGACAGTATGCTCCCTCACCTGTATATTCGCCCTCTTATAGATTTTTTTTGGGCAATGCCCTCCTATAGATTAGATAATTTAGAATATCACGTCAGAAAATTTCTGCTCATAACTCATGTTCACAATGGCTGCAGCATGAATCAAGTAAAATTTGGCCAAAATCAATTCAAATAAGATCATTCATCATCAAAAGTTTACTTAATGCTTACAAAGTTACAAGCAACCTATCTATCTAACAAACTCAAAAGCTCGGCATGAGCACGAAGATGACCGGATTATCATTGCCACGACCCATGGTGATGGAACGAAAAAAAATTCTTGGAAACATATATGAATATATATATTATATATATATATATATATATATGATACATAAAAATGTAGTTACATGCGAAAAATGTTGTACAGAAGGCGATTCTCTGCTGTCTTGACAAAAAACCTTTTTGTCACCAAGTTGGAATGAGTAACTACGGCTGGTAGGCTGTTAACACAAATGCAGAAACGGTTCCTGTTTTATATGCTACTGGTAGAACGTGACGAACGACTTCTGCTGCCTCGACCAGAACGATCTTTCCTTAACATGGCTTCAAAGTTTTGAAAGCATTGCAACGGTCTAACCTGTACATGTTATATGTGTGGGGGTGGGGCAAAAGGGGAAGGAATATTCAGCTATGCAAGTAGTAATGCAGGAACATAAAGGTAAACAATGCAATAGCAAACCGCCACAGGTAGAGAGGTCACCTTCCAACGACTTTTCTGACCAAGAGTGTTGTACATAAATTCCAGCCTTAATATTATTTGCCTAAATGCAGGTCTTTTAGCTGGATTCTCGTTCCAGCACTCCTCAATCAACCTGTGAGCAGGTATCACATTAACAAGATTAGCCTAGTTTTTATGACCCTAAAACACTCAGAGGTAAACATATAAGTTTTTATGAAGAAAAGTGAATTTGATTTGCATCCCAAAATCATAGCTCTCTCTCTCTCTCTCTGAAAGAACTACACAAAACAGAATGGTAAAGAAGTTGACAAATAAGCGACAGTCAAAAGTCATGACAAAATCTCACTAGTTGAACATTCATTTTAATGGATAAGTTGGAGAAAGTTGACTTACTCTCTAAGACCATGTCTATAAAGCTTTACTGGAGCTCTAAAAGGTGGGCGCTCTTTTGCAACATATGCTTTGGGAACTTCATTATCTTGCTGGGCAGCAAATGGTAGGCAGTTTTCTATCATCTACAAACAGTATCTTACAAAGTCACGAATGAAGCCTGATACATCAACTGATTGGTATGAACTACTTGGCATTTGATATTATGTTCTTCTGACAATAACTTATTACTAAAAACAAACGTTTACTTAGATGAGGGTACACACTAAGTGTCACATCCCAGTCCGCATAGTAAGGTATTATCCGCTTTGGGCCACACCCTCACGGTGTTGTTCTTGGGCTTCCCCCCAAAACGCGTCTTACTACAGGGAGGTGGGCATGTACATATAAGGCACATCACCTCCTCTCCCCCGGGCGATGTGGGATCTCACACTAAGGGGGGTGTATTCAATTGAGAATGTGAGAAATTTTAATGGATTTATAAATCCATGGATTTTTATGGAGTTTAATTGATTTGTAGAGATTTCATATAAAATTTTGATTCAATTCCCTCGAAATCTCATGGGAAGAGGTGAGATTTGTGGATACTTAAAATACACTACGAAATCTCTCAAATTCCCTCTAATTCCTCAACTTTCTCAAATTCTTTAAAATCAATTTCTAATTGAATACACCTGGAATGTTATAAACTTCTTTAAAATCTTAATTGAATACACCTGGATTTCTAAGGATTTTAATAAACTATTTTAAAATTCTAATTGAATACACCTAGAATTTCAGAGAATCACTTAAAATTTTGATTGAATACCCCTAGATTCATTAAAAGAATTAAAATCCCTTAAAATCCCAATTGAATACACCCCCCTAAGATGGCATACCAATAACTTTATAAATACAGTTGGTCCAGTATTTAGAAATGAGTCATATTTACCTCTTGTAGAATTAGAGCAAAAGAGAATACATCCACTTTGGTATCATATTCTTCGTTCTTGAAAACCTCAGGAGCTATGTATCGACCTGTCAATCAAATTAACACATTCCACTCAAGACTACAAACTCATATGGTTGCTTGTAGATTTATCAAGGGCTACTAAGCAAAGGAAAACTATGAACTTTTCTTGGCTAGGATCTATAAAACGTATTAGCTACAACAGTTTATTCCCAGAAGAAAATACTCACATGAAGTGTCTTGACAAATCAAAGGCCTGTCCTCTTTAACTGTCAGCAACTTGCTAACTCCAAAATCTGCAACTTTCAGGTGCCCGGAATCATCCCGCAATATGTTCCTGTTATCTTACTCGTGAGCAACATAAAAATAAGATGCCGACTGTTCCACACTATTATGAGAAACAAGGATTCATCTTTTTGGTAGTGCAATGCCAATATCAACATATGCTTTGCTCAGCAAAATAAGGAAAAAGAAGAGGGTAGACCATTCAGTCTTTTGGATCATGTAAGTACAAAGAGGAATGGGACATTGACATGGGTTCAATTCTTGCCAAGAAAAAGAAAAGGCCAACGAAGAAGAAGAAGAAACTTACGAAGGCTCAAGATCCCGATGAATTATAGCTTCTGGCTTATTCTCATGCAAATAACTCATTCCCCTGCAAGATATCAAAAGATAGGTGGTGAGGAAAAATATCCAAGTACAATGCATAATCTTACTCTCACAACAAGAATCAAGCAACTAACTTTTCTTGTTTTATAGCTACTATTAGTCAAGCATTGATTAGTACATAGTCTCTCTTCATTTGTTAGCTAAAGAAATTCGGAACAAGATAAGCAAGGCCAATTCAAAGTAGTACCATACCTTGCAATATCGAGTGCAAATTTTACAGCTGTAATTGGTTTTAGTGCTCCTCTTTGTTTCAAAAATGCACGAAGGTCTCCCTGCAATCAAAAGACAGAAGAATAAAGATTTAAGATCTAAAGAAAAATCTAAATTGCACTGGTTTTTAAGCTATAAACTTACTATTTTCCTCTCAATTTTCAATGGAACTGAACAGAGTAAAATGCTCTATGAGTATTATTGTTCAAACAACCATGCCACTAACAATGTCATGCCTATTTGATTCTGGAATTTTCAATGAAACCCTAAAACTAAATTTGACGATTAACATATGCAAAAAAGGGTGCCATTCTAAAGAGTATCATATTCCACTCCTCACTATAACATAGGAACTTCAACTTTTACTAGTAAACATTATGAAATAGACTCTTCGCACTATTTCAAAATACAGAGAGATGCAATGGCCACAAATACAAAATAAAGAAAAAGAAGGCCAAATATAAGCACAGAATAAACAAACCATGGGAATGGTAAGAACTCAGGAAACTATAAACCATGGCATTAATATTCCATGTTAAGAAGACCAACGGCATGGGAAAATACCTTAGGCAAATATTCTGTTACAATCATCATTGGACTGCTTTGAGTCACTGCACCCAAAAATTGGACTACATTTGGATGTCGTATCTTTTGAAGCAATGCAAGCTCATCCCTGAATGCCTTCCTGAAGAAAGACCAAATTGACCTATAAATTCAAAGACCATAAAGCAAGGAAATCACGAATTGGAAAAGCAAGGAACAGTTTACGAACAACGCACACTTTATCCTCATCGACAAGCACTTCCTCCGCGAGCATTTTAACAGCAACCTGTATTCCTCGCCAGGATGCAGTACGGTATGTTCCCTGTTAAACAACAAACAGTTGAACAGAATCAAATAAGGCGAGTGACAATACTAAAAGAGGCACAACACCCAATTAAACAACTAATCAAAATGCTTATAAACCCTCAAATTCATACAAAGATAAGATGGTTCCAACTCCGAGAGGAGTAATTCATAACAAGGGAAACAAGAAACGGCAAATCTGTATACCGAAGTAATCGGAAAACGAAAACTTTACCTTGGTAATTTCATCACTGTTGGTAAAGTCCAGTTCTTTGGGATCAATTTCATACTCTGGGACTTCTCTGGCATGCCTAACGTGCATGGGAGCCATCTGAATTTTACACTCATACAAATTATAATACAAAACGAGCATAATATACAAAATTAAAACAAACCCAAATCATAAAACACATTTAGCTGAATTGGGTTTGTTTAATTTTTCAAAATTAAAAATTCAAATCAGCTAAATTATTCAAAAAGTACCAGAGGCTTTGCCCCACGCTTCTCCAGAAGCTTGATCACATCATGGTTCTTATAGTAAATAGCATCTGCAAGAGGCTGTTTAATCAACATTAGATTATCACTAATCACTAATTAGACACATTAATTTCCCATTTTTCAAATTTTCACATTGGAAATGTGTAATTATTATTTGAAAATTTCACTTACGGTGCTCCCCCATCGGTCTTTGGGGTCAATGTCAGCACCGCGGTCGAGCAGCAGCGAAACGACGTTGGTGAGCCCCTGGCACGCGGCGACATGGAGAGCCGTCCGATCGTCGATGTCCCTGAAATTCACATCCAGTCCCGAATCCAGAAGCTCCTTAATCCCATCCAAATCAGCTTCATTGGCCAAATACATTAGCTTCACTCGGGGATCGATCCCCTCCGGATCATCCTCCCCCCCCACGCGCTCCTCCCGCTCACGCTCGGGCGCCAGCGACGACTGCTTCCCCAGTGTGAACCTCAATGGCTGCGTTTTCAAATCCATTGCCAGCTTCTAAGACAAGTTGGAATTTTCTTTGCTTGAGTATCAGCAGAAGTGCTTTTCTGTACAGCAATTTGCTATATACGCGACGGATTTGTAGGACAAGTGCTTTTAGTTCTACGTTCGCGATTTCCGTTTTTATATTTTTCTGGTGGTGCATGATAAGAAGGGTTTATCCAAAGTGAGCCGGGCTGTTATGTGCGCCTCACCGACGAACTAGTCCTAGGAACAGTTGGCGTCGGCGGTGAAGTGTGAACTGTCACCTGCCAAGTGTGCCACACGGGAATACCAATTTTTCCTCCTTTTTTTTTGGGGGGTGGGGTCGTGAGGGGATATTAGGTTATTGAAGGAATTTTAGCTTAATGATGAATGTTTATTGAGTAGCTCAGATATGCAAACAGGTGGAACGTCCACGGCTTCGAGATAAGGAGTTCAAAATTTAATTCCGTGTAGTCAAGTGCGCGTGCTTTCTTGCACAACCATTATTTCGACACGAATTGAGTAGCTTAGATAATTTCTTGCACAACTTCGACACGAATTGAAACAAAAATAACGAGTTTGGGTAAATCTGTTAATGAGTCGGATTGTTATTGAGTAATACGTTAACGTATTGGATCGTTATCACGTCACCTATTAAAAACTTGATAAGATATCGTTTGACAAGTCTAAACATTAGGTATGACAATTTCTTACATAACTTGTTAATCTGATACAAAACAACATGACTCATTAACTAATCGAGTCGTTACTGGATCACCGGTTAGGGATCCATTATCTTAACAAACTGACACAACACAATAAAATAACTGGTATAACACGAACATGACAAACACGATTAGTTTGCAAATAGCTCGTAAAAATATAATTACAAAGTAAGAAAAGAGAATTTTGAATTTTCTTACAAAGAAGTCCCCATCAACCGCCTTTTCCGTTATCCATTAAAAACGATATGGATGTCCTAATATGGTTGTCAATTACTTCCACAGTTTTTTTTTTTTTTGCTTTTGGATAATTACTTCCACAGTTTGACATGGTAAGACGGTGCATGATAAGAAGGGTTTATCTAAAGTGAGCCGGGGTGTTATGTGCGCATCACCAACGAACTAGTCCTGGTGACAGTTGGCGTTGTCGGTAAAGTGTGAACTGTCAACTGCCCAGTGTGCCACATGGGAATATCAATTTTTCCTCCTCTTTTTTGGGGGGTCGTGAGGGGATATTAGGTTATTGAAGGAATTTTGGCTTAATGATGAATGATTATTGAGTGGCTCTAATAATTTCTTGCACAACCGTTATTTCTATGCGAATTGACACAAAAATAATGGGTTTGGGTAAATTTGTTAATGAGTCTGTTTGGGTTAAAACTTGAACTTTGGGCTCAAAAGGGAGTTGGCCCAAAAGAAAGACTAGGAAGAAAGAAGCCCGGAGCTCAGCCAAAGCCTAGATGGCAGAAAAGGGCTTTTCCCGACTAGGTGCAGATCATTTGAACCACTTGCTCACCTACCTAGAGGCCAAGTGGTGTAGACCAGCCAGCTAATCAGCCCAAAAAGCACTTTACAGTGGCAGTACAAGTAAAAAGCTGATGAGTCATTGCCCTTCAAGCTGCATTCGGGCAAGATTAATGCTACAGGAGGCCAAGCCAAACTGTCTATAAAAGAAGAAAGAGAAATTAGAGATAAGGACACTCAAACAAACAAACAAATACACAAACTCTGCTCAAGCCAGATTTGCCTTCAACGAAGCTGTAGTCAGCCCAAGCCTTCATCCCTTTCGGGATCAACCCTCACCAAAAACCTTTGTAAAAGCTCTGCTACCTTGTTTAAATTTTGCTGTAGTATCGATTTCCTTCTGTAAACTCATCCCCCTATCCCTCTTTCTAAGCTCTCAAACCCCTTTATAAATCACAAAAATAGGAAGTTGCAAGACGACCAGCCTTGCCCGATAAGGTGAAACCTTGCCCAACCCTCTTTGTTTTTGTCTTTTCATTCATAAGTCTTGTAATATGTTGTATACTTCCATTTGTATCCAAATTATTTCTAGCAAGTTAATGATTAAAAGACTCCTCAGTTCTTGAATCCGATTGGAATCTGTATTCACAGTTTAAATCAGATCTAAGTTCTAAACCCTCGGGCATGTACGATTGATCATTCAAAAGTCATTGGTCTCAAGGCATAAAAAAGAACCTTATGTGGACTTAACCCATCCACGACAGTCTTTGATAACAAGAAGTCCGAAGTTACTTGGAGCGCAAGTAATCGACATATTTCTCAGTTTTATTTCTGTTATATTATGATTATCGTAGAACGTTATTTGAGTATAGAAGTAATTCTGATGGGAAGCCTCAAGACCTACACCTAAGGCCCTACAAAGGCACCTATTTGGATTCATTCTGCTCTTCGGGCTCGGGTAATTAGAAGTATAATAGTCATAACACTTCTGCAATCAATGAAACAAACATTATATGTTCGAGTACTGAGTTAGTTCGTGATTGTGAGCCTCAAGGCCTACATCTAAGGCCCCACAAAGGCACCTTTCATAACTAAAACAACCTCTCGGGTATATATACAACTAAAACTCAACACCTGCCATGCTAAAGATGGCAGTAGCACGCCTGAGCACCTAAAAGTTAATCTTGATTGTGAGCCTCAAGGCCTATACCTAAGGCCCCACAAAGGCACCTTTCAAAGTTAACTATGTCCTTCTCTTTCAGCCTTGCCCGACAAGCTTTGCCCGACAAGCCCGCCAGTGAGCAGAAGCCCGACATAAAGCATCAACTAGCGCCAACCTCTCGGGGAGCTGTGTGCTCGTCCGCTAGGAAACATCCCCAACGGAAATTCTAGCCACGAACAGAGTCAGGTTATTATTAAGTAATACGTTAACGTGTTGGGTCATTATCGTGTCATCTATTAAGAATCTGATAAGATATTATTTGACAGATCTAGACATTAAACGTGACAATTTCTTGTATGATTCGTTAATCCGATATGAAACGACACGACTCATTAGCTAATCAAGTCGTTACTAAATCACTAGTTAGGGATCCGTTATCTTAACGAACTACCATGACACATTAAGATAACTGGTACAACACGAACACGATAAATACGATTAGTTTACAAATAGCCCGTAAAAATATAATTACAAAATAAAAAAATAAAAAATTTTTGAATTTTCTTACAAAGAAGTCCCCATCAAGACAAGTTTCTTCTTTTCCCATAATTTTCTTGTCGACTGCCTTTTCCCATTATTTTCTTGTCGACTGCCTTTTCCCTTATCCATTAGAAAGGATAGGATGTCCTAATATGGCTGTCAATTACTTCCACAGTATGACATGGTCATCTTCTGAAAATTAATAAGCAGTCGCTATTTGAATTATGTTGGAAACCTAATGCTCACATGTTATATTTCCTTTCTCCGGCACACTTTTATGTTCAAACTTTCTCTTGGTAAATTTTTTGATCTACATACATAATAAGGTTGAACGAAAAGTGTGGGGAAATAAATAACAAATTGATTCAAGTACAATTCTGTTCAATTATTATATAGAACAACACATAATAGCGTTAAACTTTTCGCATATAAGTATATACGAATCTATGTATTTTGAGTGTGTTGTTCTATGCAAGAACTGTAACCAATACTTTCTCTTGTCACGATGACAAAGTTGTTTTATGGTAAAACAAAAGAAATGAGAGGAAGATGAGGTTGGAATTGGCCAGGTCGGCTGCAACTTGTCAATTTGATAATTTTCTTCTGCCACCACCAACACCAAATTAAAATCTTGTCTCAATCATGGCAAGTGGTCAAGAGAAAAAAAAACCTCATTTTTCTAATGGGTTCGGTTTTGTTGGCTTGTTCAATGTACCATACAAAATGAACAAATTAAGCATATCTATCAAAGGAAAAGATGGTCCCTCAATGTGCTAAAGAATAATTACAAAATGATGAACTCAAGTCAGGAAGGCTTCTCGTTTTACGAGGGTCGGGGAGAAGGGGAACGTCTATCGTGCACAATCTTATTTTTGTTTTGCAAAAAGGCTGTATCCACAACTCGAATTGGTGACCTTTCGGTCACCAAGAAACAACATTTTCGTTATGCCAAGACTCATCCTCAACTGAAGAATAATTACAAGCATAAATAAAAAAAGAAATTGGGTTGGGGATCAGATTTTGACCTGAGAATACATTAATCAAATGATAGGGGGTGGGTTGCAAGTCAAAAATATCAAGAGAATAATTAAGGCCGGCGGCCGTTGACAACTAACTAAAGAAATAAATAAATAAATATAGGTTTTTGCATTATATTCTTGTGACTGTGGATAAGATCCATCACATGGAAGCTTACATACTTCGCTTAGGATCTATGCTATATTTTCGATTGAATTTCTTGACCATCGTAATATTATTAACTTACTCAAAACTAGTCTGCCATGCTGCCACCACCATATTTTTGTTGATTTTTTGCTCCTTGCACCTATTTTTAGCACATTAATTACAAAGATAATAGACCTAGCAAATGTGCCTTTTTTTCATTTCCAGATTGTGTCCAAACGTATTTTCTTCGGGGTGTTGGACGCGATCATCTTTCTTTAAAAAGTTGATATGAACACAGCTCGTTAAATTAACAGTTAAAAAATTTCAAGCACAAACACAACTCACAAATTAACAGATCCCCACCGGTTTAAAGAATCATAATGGGAGTAATAGAACCACCGAACTAGTTTCTTCTTTAAACCAAACGAACAAGGGCAACAAAGATTTGGGCTCATTTTTTCATTTTTTATTTTTTTTATTTTTTGTCTTTATATGCATTCATTGGCCCAAAGAAAAATGGGAAACAAGAATTTAGCCTTTTTGTAATTCCATTTCCACTCTATCAATAGACTGGTCTTTTAATTTCATTGGAAACAAAAAAAAGTTCAACAAGTGCTAGTGTACCCACGAGGATGAATCTACCTTGTAATATGTTGTATAACGCAATCATTCATTTTTATCTTGATTTGTTTTACTTTCATTTTTATATTTGAAATATATCTTCGGACCAAAATCGTAACCTTAGCCAAAAATCTCATCAAACTCATTTGAGAGGGATATAAGTTGAAAGTCTCATTTAAAAAAACTTAAAAAGGGAACATATTAAAATCATAGTTGATTAGTGGTCACCAAACCAAGCGTTTGTTTAAGGAACAAACACAAGCTGGCCAAAAAACCCCAGCCTACTTCCAACTTGTTAATGTTCTTGATCATGCAAGACAATTTTTGCCCAAGGAAAAAAGAGAAAAGATCAAGAGATGACGGGGACACTTAAATAGAATCTGATTACAAGCTTAAATATAAGCATGCAGTAAGAGAAGTAAAATTCGATTTGACAGTGTACTCAGCAATCTTTCTCCCAGGATTTGAGCGTTTTATCTTCGGTGTCGGTTTTGTACAATGCAAGGAGAGTAACGGGGAAGCTCAGGCTGGCAATGAGACTGTTAGCTTTTTGTTGCGCCCTTTTCTTCTCTTCGTCGGTCATCCTCATCACAACAACGACTTGGTGCCTAGGTACTTACCTTTTCTATGTTTTTGATACAACGATATCAAAAACTTAGAGAAGCTAGGCCACTAGGCACTAAGTTAGTCTTTGATTGGGTAAAGATACGTTATTAGGGTTCAAAAAATCTTTCTAATGTAGTAAAAGAGAAAACTAATAAAAGTTGCATTTATAGTATTTTTAAGTTTGGGGTGATTTTCAAATTGAGCCATGAGGTTTAAACTTTTTCACATTACAACATGAAGTTTTAACACAATATCAATTTATGCCTTTTGTCAAACAAATCATTTAAATCTTCGTGTCATCAATGAGCGTGGAACCTGCAATTGTGTTGACAGGTAAGCCATATTTGTACGAAATAGACTAAAAAACTCATCAATTTAACATAGAATTAGATGTTCAAGTAGACAGAAGATATAAACTGATCAATTACAAAACATTCGGATGCTATGTGAGAAACGTGAAACCTTATGGTCCATTTTGTAAGTCACTTCAAAGCAAATTCCTTAAAGGTGTTATTGTACTTGAGTTAAAAATTTCGAGTATCTCATACTCGATTAGTAATTTCGAGTATCAATAATTATACTTAACAAAAAAAAAATGAGTATTTTATTTAATTCATTTAGCATCAGGTTATTAAATTATGGACCTTACAATGTGCCACGTAATTAATAGAAATCTTAACAGAGTTGGATATTAAAGACGAAATTTATGAATGAGTCAAGACAACCGATGAGTTTAAAACATAAGAGAGTAAAACTACGTTTTGCAAAAGCAAGAGATAGCTAAGATCTTAGCCCAGGCACCATCTGGCGAACACAGTTCAGTGGCGGAGGAAAAGACCAAAGGCGCAACTCGCGAGTCTCGATGAAGAAGAAGACCCACCATTTCGTGAAACGTGGGAGGAACACACTGTTTTTATTTTAAAATTATATTGTTTTGTGGAGTGAACCGGTGAGTTTCATTGTGTGTGGAGTGAAACGGTGAGTCTCGTTGGGTTAGTGTTATTTTCCAAGGCAGCCTATAACCCTTTGTAATTTTTAATTCCTTTAATTCCCTTCCTAGTGCCCACCTCTCTCTCAAGACTGGTTTTCAGTTTAGTTCATGAACTTGCAGTAGCTTGAAGTTGTGGATAACATTTAGGGTTTATAGAATTGCACGCAGTGTTATAATTTTGGGATTATGAGACTAGAAGGGAGCAGTTAATTGGGGATATTGAGATGGTTCTTCTGGGAATAATTTAGTTCAGACCAAACAAAAAAAGGGCATGAAGTTTTAGACCAAAAGAAAAATTTTGCCTTAAAGTTAGCCCACCCCATTGTCAAATCCTAGGTTCGTCCATATAACTTAACCCTGTCGACCTGCCAATGTGCACCAGAATTGACCTAGAGGCCGGCTTTGATCTCATTAGCATGCGAATGCCAAAGCTTGTCCTCATCCGGAGGCAGCGACAAATTGCGAATTAAGCCTTAACCATAATCGACCAAAAATATAAAATAAGGGCCTGCTTGACCCGAAAACGACGGTATAGTCGTGGACGGCGACTGAAGTAAGTCCTGGTTGAGGCTGTGTTTGGTTCAATCTATTAAAATCGGATCGGATCGTGCTAAGTTGACCTCAAAACATGCAGGACTTGTGTTGAGATGGATTTGCTCGATCCATTGTATACTTATGGTCAGGGATAGGCTGGGTCCAGTTTGGATCGGTTTCACTCTATGGTCAAACAACTATTGTGTGTTGCAGTTTGATTCGGCTTGAGCTAAGGCGAGAAGATAAACCAGTGTTGGGCAGTTTGGTTTTGGTGGTTTGACCTTTAAGCATAAGCTAAATACTTTTTATTACTCTCTTTTGGAATGGTTTTTTTTTTTTTTTTTTTTTTTTTTGCTATGTAAATTATACAGATTTTAGATCTAGCAGTAACTTATATATGTTCAGTGAAACACAAAATATTAATACGTGAGAAATGAAACAAACACATCATACTTGCTTTCTACAATCTTATGATATCAAATTCATAATAAACCTACCAATTATGACAATTTTAAGCATATTTGAAGTTAACATTGCATCCAACATTCTAATGTCTAAATCTCTAACATCTTAATGACATTCAAAATTTGATCACGCTAAACTAACAGCCTAAATTGTCTAATAATATTATTATAAAATTATTTGAACACACAAAACTGATACACTTTAATAGAAGTGTCACTGATCATTATACGTTGCTATCTATACTAAAGAGTGTGTCAGCAAGTGCGTTAGTTTTGTGTGTCAAATAACATAGCCCATCATGTTTTGAATAAATAATAAGAGAAAGTGGGACTATCCATGGCCTGTTTGCCACCTCATTTTTTACACAATGTTTTATATTTTTTGCATGAGAATTAATGTTAAATTGTGAGGTGGCATAAAGTCTATAGAGAGTCTCACTTTGAGAAAGTCCTCTTAGCAATTCTCAAATAATAATTATGAATTACTTAGTAACTTGCAACTTAATTATACATAAGATCTTGAATATCATGAATAACTTTTGAAGATGGATAATAGTTATTTCTAGATTTTTCATTGATTATCATTTATGTAAATAATCAATCAAATTAAATTATTGGAAGGTGTGGGAATTGAAATTTTTCATTGATGGACAACAAATTAATTGATCACAGACACTAGCTAGTTGAAAGAAAACAAACGTCCTAGGCCTTAATATCATATTTAGGATACATTATCCAATTTTCACACATTACATTAAACCATATATATATAATAGCTGCTATTTTTTTTCCTTCAATCCTCTCAGAACTCATTAACCTCAATTTCCTTCTTCTTCTCCTTTGAAACCAGCATGGGGCTCCCAGGCCTATACTTGTACCTCTTTGCAACAAACACATAGATAAAGAAGTTGATCAAGCTCATCAATGAAAGCAACCAATAGAAAAGATTCAAATGGTTCAAGTTAATGTTGTTCCCAGCCAACCAGCCTCCACTTTTTGTGACACCCTTTGTTGCATTATTCACAATCTTAACCAAAATGGTGCTGAAAAAATACCCTAGTGCCATGGAGCTCCACAAAAAGCAAGTTGAAATTGATTTCAACCCTTTGGGAGACTCCGAGTAGAAAAACTCAAGAAGCCCTACGTATGTGAACATGTCGGCGATTCCAAAAATGAAGTACTGGAAAGACAGCCAGAATGTGCTGATTGGCAAAGGCTGCACCACCGGCCTTGCCAACAGCATGTTGTGCTCTCTTGCCACATCTTTCCTTTTCACTTCCATGATTCCAGCCACACCCATGGAAACACATGAGAGAACTAAACCCACGCCTATGCGCTGTAAGTGCGTTATGCCAGAGGGTATGCCGGTGAACTTACTTGCGATGGGGACGAAGACACTGTCGTAGACAGGAATTATGATGGCGAGGAAGACAATGGGGATGATGGGGAGTGAGGCTGGTGGGATTTTGAAGTGTTTGGTGATACTTGTGTCCATGGTGAGACCTTGTTGGATGGAGAAGGTTTGGAGTTGCGCCAGGCATAGAGTCATTATAATTGTGCAGCAAAATATTGGGACCATGCCTAGGATGATTTTTGCATTTTCCACTTGCGTGACTCTGCAAAGTTTCCATGGGTTTGGAGGCTGTTGTTCATCAACTTGCCCTCTTCGGATGGATGCTTTGTCCAAAAACCTGAATAAAATTCAATTATGTGTTGTGTTACGCAAGGAGCTAACAAGAAGTTTTCTTATGACGGAATAGAAATTCAATTGTGTTACCAAACAATTTGGCATGTTTTATTGTGAGACTGAATGAAAATTGTAAATTAGATTAAATGTTCGGTTTTAATCTAGTTCAACCGATAACATAACTTATCAGATATCTGGTACTAATTGATCAACGCTAGACTAATAATGGAAGTCCATATTTCCACCCAAAAAATGTATTTAAAAATCATGAAAATGCAAGCTTAATTTTATCCCTCTTCAATGGTGGAGGATCATATATTTTGCTTAACATCTGAATAGAAATTGATATAGAAATCTAATCATTTATGAGTGTACGAAAGTTCTTAGTTAACACCCTAATTTTGTATTATTTCAAGGGTGGAAGATCATATATTTCGGTAAAAATTTGTAAGGTACCTGAAAATGGGTCTGTGAGGTAGGAATTCTTGTTCAAGAGCAGCTTCCTTGTCTTTGCTAATCTCATACAATTCTGCGGGGTCCTCAGGAAGGCTAAGATTTTTGTTGCGGATGGCTGCAACATACACCTGAAAAGAACATGAGCAACAAGTTAGCTAGTTGTGATCAACGTTCGATCTGAATTGGAAGCATATATTCATTAGTTAAGAATCTTCCTTAAGCCGACCTCCAACCAAACACCAATAGGTAAAGGTGGCAAATCAACTCATGGGTTATTTATGGGTACCCAATAAAGCTAATTCAGTTTGATTTCATCTTACATCATCATCACCACTATCAATCTCACATTTATATTATGGTGATATCAAATTAAACGGATCTTAACAGGTACCCATTAACAACTCAATGAGTTAATTTGTCACCTCTACTAAAAGGAAAAAAAAACTGTACACTACATCTTAGTGACTTAATCAATCGATTATATTGATTTGGATTAACTTGTAAAAATCAATCTTTATTAGCATCCAAAGAAGGTTTTTGCACCCAAGTTTTGTTTGTTATTTCCCCACCTCTCGCTTGTATAAAGCAAAAAAAGAAAAACAGAGAAAAGAAAGAAAGACTTGGAACTAGTGTTTAAAGGGTTGACAAAAGAAAAACAAACCTGTATAAGTTCAACTATAGCACTAGTTCCTCCGATAACTTGTATCCGATACAACGGCAATCCTGCGAAAAAGATGACGACGCCCAAGAACATGGCGATAGTAGAGATCCCAAATCCCCAATCCCATCCTTTATTGTCTTGAACCCACACAATTAGGGTTAAACTGACTACACCACCCAAGCACACTGCTAGCAACAGAAAGTTAAAGAAGCTAGACATCTGCCTTGCCTCTCTCGGGTCCGATTCGTCAAATTGATCAGCACCGTGTGATGGTAACGTGGCCTTCAGCCCGGAAGCTCCGGCCGCCATAATGTAGAGAGCAATAAAAAGAAGGGCAGCATTTCCACCTTCAACTTTTTCACATTTTGCAGTTGGATCAAAGACATTGCAGACTGGTGGCGTCAGTTTAGGGTAGTGAGCTTGCACAGTCATTAGTGCTAGTCCCTGAAGTGAAAATTTACAAAACATACATGCATAAAAAACTATGCAATTACTAAACCAAATTCAATTGCGAATTATACACAAATAGAACTGAGCGTCACTGAACAGACAATAAATTGTATTCAAAACAATTTAGTGACATCTTATTGTGTAGTTAGCATCCATCCAGTTCTATTTGATTAAAGGTTCATAACTCGTTGTATTTGTGCATATTTTGCTATTAATGATGAGTAATTTGAGTATTTCGTGCATACCACAAACTCGAAGCACCCGGAAATGAGAAGAGTTTTGAATCTCCCAAAGAAGGTGTCTGCAAGGATGGCCATGAGAATGGACAGAATATAGCCCGTTCCCATGTAGTTGGTGAGTTGGTTAGCTGCATCTGCTAGCTCAAAGTGCATGACCCTATTGAAGTAGGTAACCAAGTTCACAGCCAGGGCAAGAGTTGCCATGTTCTCAAAAGCAAATGTACCTGCAACATATAAAAACAACCCCAAAATTGTAAATTATTTAAGGACTACGTATTATTGCATTTATGGTGATCATGTAAGCAGATGTAGATTATGCTAGTTAGTCAGGACAGTGTGTCCCTCCTCTTATGCCAGAATTAATCTCCTTCACGTACATTAGACCACAGTTTAGAATGTCGTTTTCTTAGAAGAAAAGAAAGTGATCATGTATACAATGTGTGTACTAAGGGAGTACCTAGTATGAGCACAGCAGTTTTCATTCCTCCATGTTTATATTTCACAGCTGACCTTCCCTTCCAATCAACCTTCCCTTCAACAAGCTCAAGTTTCTCCTGCAGGTTATAAATCAAAGAGAATATAATTAACATGGTCGAATTCGAAAGAATAACATGAACAAATGTCCTCATTAATTTGTTAAAATTACCATAACTAGATACAAGGATTGCAGTGATCTCTCTCTGGTACTAAAGAGAACAGACGTATGAATTTTGGAAAAGGGATGAGAGGCTAATGTAAACTGAGGTTCGTATATATAAGACTTTGACACAGATGGGCTTTGGGACTTATTGGAAGTTGCGTAACGACCATTTGTGATGTCCATAATACCCCTTAATTTGTTGGAATGTTGGTGCATGTTTTGCTATAACATTGCCGACCTTGAGTAAGAGATTCCCATGACATTGTCAAGATTGTCCAAGAGGAAACCTGAATAAGGACGACAGAGTGAGAGCTACCCATTTAGCATTTCTTAAAAAAAATAAGATAAAATCATACTTTTTTGGTATAAAGAAGTGGATAATAATTTTTTTGCCAAAAGGTGAGGACTTGAAGCTCCAATGATGGCGTATATATTTACTTAAGATAGGGTAAAAATTCAACTCGTCCTCTTCTACAAATTCTTGAGGTTTTGGCTTTCGTGTGGTTGTAAAATAATAGCCCTAATGGGCATGTCATACTCCAAAAGCCTAAGCAACTTTTTGTGTTTAAATTATGGGTAGTGTTATGAAGAAAAAAAAAATATGGTAGTAGTCTTTCATATTTTAGCTTTTTTCTTCGTTGATTTATTCTTCTTTTTTAGTTTCTTTATTTTTTTTAATCAATCCAAAAACTAGAAAAATTGGGATAATTGCATGGAGAAAAAATAAGTGTGCCAAAATTACTATCCTAATTTTTTATTTAAATTTCCAATTAATACATGTTGGTAATTTTTAATCGACACAGAAAGAATAGGTAAAAGAAATGAGTACGTATGAAGTATTCAACAAGGGATTGAGTGCAATCCAAAATCTTTGGGGCACTTTCAAGTTCAAATTTCACAAAAGAAACATTACAAGAAGACGAGTCCTGCATTTCACCCAAGTCCAAAAGCATCTAAACACCCGATCTGTCTTTGCCCTTGGAGAGCCTTTGCTTTTGGACACTACCATCCGCCTCTTTCTCGAGAAAAATCTTTTTTTTTTTTTGCAGTAAATTAATCATTCACATCAAAAGCAGAATAGTTTCCACGTACATGATTAGTGAAAGCTAATTAAAAAACCCTTTATTTGGTGCAAATTGTCAGGCTAATACAACTATGGGGCCTCAGCATTAAAAAGGACTTGTATGTTGTTATGGGAAAAGGATTAAAACAGACAGCTGACAGATTCTAGAACAAACAACTCAACGGTTCACGCTGTGTTATATAATATACTTAAACACTGTTTAGTACTTGGGTTAACCTATGATGGTTAGGATGATTAAGTCAGATGTGGGCTGCGTTATCTCACGGGTAGCAACTTGCCTGCTCCAGTCTCTCCGGAGCTATAGAATATTTAATGGCTCTGCGCGAATGATTCCTGCGGCGTAGGTCATATGTAAACTTTACGTATGTTTGTTTGAACAACACAAGTGCATTTTTCAAGCCTTATTTTACAGTCATGAGCTTCATGTCCTAAAGGGACCCTTTCAACCATGCATATATATGACAGACCCATGAAAAAAGCTGAACATAATTTAGATGCGAAGATCAACTTCGACTGAGATTGATAACTCGCTTAATCACAAAGATATTATTAAATGGTTTTTTCGCCGCAAGAGTAACATTGACTTGTGATCCACGCCACACCAGATGATTTCTGCAATTTCGCTCATTTGGTAAGAAATTTTCTTATGCAGTCTCTCTTACAACTGTTAGATTCACATCAACATGTTGGAGCAGACAATAAATTTCCCAGATGTCATAAAAACTGTCATTAAGATTACAAACTCATCCAACATCCAATTATGTTAATAATAATAAGATTGTGTTAAGAGATTAGTTTTAATTACAGGTTAGTGGAAGTGACTGATTTATTTCTTTCCTCTTTAGGTGAATTAATTCTGGTTTAGCATTTAAAATAATTCTGGTTTAGCATTTAAAAAAAAATATTATTAAGGTGAGGAGGGAGAGTCCAAAACTATTACATTAATTTAGAGAAATGAGAGTTTCGAACTCAGTACGCATGAGTAAAAACTCAACAATAAGCAAACAAAAATAAAAGTGATTTAAGTGCCTGACATAGTTTTCTTCACTAGGCTGAGTCAACTATTGATGGTCTCATAAAGAAGTTTCTTTAAGTACATAGTTTCCATCACTAGACTAGTTAATACTGTCCCATTGCACAAAAGCAATCAAAGAACTTCCCTTCAAGTTTTATAAATAGTGATTTTTCGATATATGACGGTCACACTGCAATACTATACCCTTGGTTCATGAAATACGTTCGACAATATCATAGCAGGTGAATTAGTAACACCCGTCAAACTCAAATTTCTCAAAGCAGAGATGCTTTTTAACTCAAAAAATCAAATGTGTAAAATGATACAGAAAACTGTTCATGATGCAATTGAAAACATAGAAATATATGGATGCAAACTCTCTAGTCGATGGTCATATGCAAGGGTTGATGTCGCTGAAAAAATGACTTCATATATTACCTAAAAATGTATATAAATTATAAGGGAGTAATTAGGTTTTCATCCTTATTTTTACTACTCTATTGATTAAAACCTTATTACTTTTCAATTTTTGATCAAGGTCCTTTGTATTAATAATATCATTAATTATTTCAATAATAAAATATTTTTTATTTCTAAATATATTCATTTAATATTAAAAATGTTACAATTAGTATATTTATATTTATGGCTAAATTTTTTATCATATATTTTTATTTTTAGTTTGTACCCATTTTTAATTTGCAACCTTTTTTAATTTGTACCAATTTTCCTTTCAATTTTAATTTGTACCCATATATTAATTTCTTTTTGTGCCCATATTTTTTAAAGTTTTATTTGTATTGTACCCATATTTTTTTATTTATTTGTACCCATTTTTATTTTTGCTAAATGTACCCATTTTGAAGAATGTACCCATGTTTTGATACAATAATTTTTTGGTTATTTTTTATGAATGTACCCATGTTTACACACACACACACAATAGTATATTTATATTTTAATATTTTTAATCCCACAAATTATGTTTTTTATTTAAAATCTCATTACTATAAACAACTATAAATTTTAATTTTTAATTTAAAAAATATAGTAACGTACATAGAAATAAATTATCAATTAATTTTAGGGACTTGAATCAAAAATTGAAAACCAACAAAGTTTCAGTCAAAGATTATTCATAACTAGGGACCGCATCCAAAGTCTCCCAATATAATTATTCAGAAACATAGATTGTCTTCTCAACCAATTCAAGAAGAAAACCCCCCAGACAAATAATGATGTGACTATCAATTGAAGATGTCTAAGAAACAAAAAGAAGAAAATGTACAGAACAGGGGTTGCCTGTGCAAAGAATGCCGGACTAAAATTTTAGTGGAATGCCTACAATTACCGGGGAAAAAAGGCCGATGATCAGTAGTTCAGCAACGAGTACTTTACGCGCAATACAATCTTTCCCTTGTCGACTCCAAACTTAGCCCCGGTGACTAACCAATGACCTGGTATATCTTGCGGCCCCTTTGACATTTCCGTCAAGTCCACTAGTTTAGCTAGTTTTTCCTTTTTATCATCAGAGCTTCTGTTGTTTAAATGTGACGAAGAAGAACCATCCGTCTTCAGTGCAGAAGACGGGGTGGCTGGGCTGTGATCCCAAACAGACCGCCTAATTGTGCAGCCTGGTACTTTAGAGAAGAGGAGTTTGAGGTGCAATACATTTTTGGCACCAAAATCCCATACACCAAGCTGAGCCCCGGTGACAATGTGAACACCAGAGAGGTCACCGATAGAGGTTTCCACATGCTCTATCGGTGCAGTGCTTACATGGGAGAAGTTCTTCCACTTGATTGGCTCAAACCAACGGCTGTCTTGCTCTTCAGGACCTTGCCACTTGGGTGCACCTATCGCCATGTGCACATCCCAATGGGGTTGAAGAATTTTCGGAAGGGACACTAGATGTTGCAAATGTATAGCCAGTCGGTTCTGTTTGCTGCCTTCTAGATTTAGTCTAAGCCCTGTGACAGGCTTACGGCCTACTGTTACCTGCAGTGTCAAGAAATTTCTTCAGTTGAGGTGAGGTGAAAGTGGAAAACTACAAATATAAGGAAATGAAAGAGTCATTTCTTTTCCCACACAATAATTTGATAATAATAGCCATCAAAGAACTAATGATAACCAACAAACGTACCTGATCTGGACTGATGTAAAGCTTCGGACCCATCAAGCTGAACTGAAGCGATGAACACACAGGTTCTTTTCTTTGCAGATTATTTTGCTCCGGGGCCCAAACTTGAGCAATTTGAAAATCCAAGAAATACTGCAGATCTTCGATTGGTGGCTTGTCTGGTATAAACAATGACAAACATATAACAAATGTCAAAAACACCTCCAACACCTGAATAGGTGGAGCTACAGGTAAGCATGCTTCTAGCTATATAACCAATTTTCAGGTTCTAGACAAACGATTCAAGCTAACCATAATTAAAATGATTTATCCGTCATCAGATTGGAATAAAAGTCAACACTTTTTATGAAATACATTTTAGATTAGATCTTACACTCTAAATATAACTCAACCGCACGACTCAAGTGCTTTATTCCAGGCACTCCTTCAAGCAAAGAAACAATGGGTGTAAATGTCATGTTAATCACATCTGGTGCTAGTTGTACAGTTTCGGCCCACTTGGAATGACTCTGCTCAAGATCATCACCCCCTCTTCTCCTGAATATGACTGTAACATCCTGAAGGACACAAAATTAAGGATATTCACAAACAAATCCACTGGAAGTGACAATTGATCAAGAATTATTTTAAGAACGGGGTGAAAAGTTTCTTGAGACTTTTAGATGAAACACCAATGATACAAACCTTATCCTTGTACTTTAATGGGCCTGGATTTGACTGGTTTTTTGAGTCCACAAACCTATGATCACCAATGTCTTTCACATAATTCTCAATGTCCCCCACTGACAAAGGAGATGACTTGTGCTGCCTGATATAGAATACATCTCTTCCACCAATAGTTGCAGATATGACGATATGGGTACCATAACTCTCGATAAAACTGAAAAATGAACAAGAGGAGAAAGAAAATTGTGTATCAAAATTCCGGTGTTGTACTGACCAACAGATCTAGTAATCTTATCAAAGGAACACCCTGCAGTTGTGCATCACCAAATATTGCAGTTTGGAACATTTCGAATTTAAATTTTCAATATGAATTGATGGGGCGCCATGTCCAAAATTATTCTTTGAAATATGTAACTATAAGAACTGGCCAACATAATGAAATTTGATTGATTATCCTTCTTGTTAGTGCATATCAAGTTTGGTTTCAATAACAGTTACTAGCATCTTTAAGTAAATATCCATACCATTATGAATCAAGTGCGTCGCCATTAGTTTGAGGCTTTGAGCATACACAGGTCTAATGATTAATCATTCAATTTTTCATCACCAAGCTCTTTAGTTGCATTTTATAACCCACTGATCAAAGTAGGAACAGAATATGACAGAAAGCAGGTATCAAACAGAGCAATCAGGTACTGACAAGTTGAATTGTCCTCGAAAATATCTATTAGTTTAATGCATAGACAGCACATGAGTTGTAGGGATTAGCCTATCAATTTTGTTGGTAATTGACTTTTTACCGAGATGATTAGAATTGAAAAAACACAGACATTTCATGTTTATACTCTTATCATATTTAGTTGCTTACCTTGCTAAGGCTGCAGGATCCCATGAGTAAGGAACAGCACGCTTGATTTCCTCATGCAAAACTAAATTATCCTTTTCTAATTTAACTTTGTATAGGGGAATGAAGTATCCAATCATGGCGAGGGATTTGGTTGCTGCTGCATCAACTTGCCAAGAACCGGTGAAATTGAACATGGCATTGAAGCTTCCAAGAGGAATGCTTCCTGATACATCTGATTTCTTGTTGAAGTATTCTGCCATCTGAAATGTCAAGCATCAAAGCCACAAGTTCACAAAATTTGTCGTATAACAAGAAGGTCAAATGGTTGCTATAATTAGGAGAAGCCAGTCGAAATTCCAATGCATGCACCAAATGCTGACCAAATAGGAGGAGATACTATTCATTCCATAACGGGGAAGATACAAATGAGAAAATGTAATTTAAGAAACGCGAATCTAAACTTAGCTATGTTAGAATATATACTAACTGCTAGCTCACATCCTAACTGCTCAAGCTTTTCGGGATTGTAGTAACCAAACAAACTTTATCTTTAAGCATGTTTACAGGATCTCTGTAAAATTTTATTCTCTAATGCACCAAATAGTTTTAGCAAACTCTGCAAACAGTTGAATTCAAACAATCACGAATGCCAGATTTCTTTATTTAGCCATCTATATGTTGTTTGAGTATGCAACATTTTCCCAGTTTTCTTTATGTTTTGCGTAGTACATTGACTAATTACACTGGCTATTAACCCACTGTACAATCCATTATCAAAATACAACACCAACACTGAAATATGATTTATATAGCCTAACAAGCTCAAATAAACATTCAGACTAGAACTTTAGCCTAACGAGCTGATAGTGCATTGCTCCGTAACAGATGAGTAATCTATTCTCTGCATATCACAAAACAATTCATGACAACCTATATGGAGAAAAAAGCAACTCAGAAGCCTGGAAGAAGAGAAAGACATGATCTTTTCGAACTTTCAAATCACGCTACACATTAGCAATCGAATGACACAAACAAAATATAATAATTTTGAGACAGAATGTACGGTTATTCAAATTTAACACAGGAGTAAAACTAGAAGAATTCTAGAAATCCATGAAATACGATATGCGGAATCAATGATTTCGAAAACAAACGAATCCCAGAACCACAAAAACCCAGCAAAGCAACATTATCCAACATAAAACAAACCAAGATCATAACTTTCTGACTCAACCAAACCACAACCAAGAAAGTTCAATTCCCAACAAGTCCAATACTGAACTGAAGCTTCTGCAAATCCGAAAACACCCAAAACAAATCACAGAATTCAAATCCAAACTTACAAGAAACAAAAACTCATCATCCGAAATTGGATAAAAATTCACCTCGTGGAAGCTGCAGACGTGAATTCTATCAATGGACCTCTTCCCCGGCGCGCACTCAACATCAATGGGCACATTCGGCACAACAACCCCATCAGAAAGAACAAGATCTTTCCCCTGATCCTCCTCCAGAATCACGAGCCTCGACCCGGGTGCCCCTTTGCAGTAGAGAAGCCTGATATCGGAAGTGACGTCAAAACCGCGACCCAGAGCCTGGATTGAGTTGGAGAGCGTGGTGGTCAGCGCGGCAGAGCTGGAGCTTCTCGCCGCCACAGCAGAGGATTCCATAGGAAAAGAAGGGTCTTTGTCTTTCATTGGCGAAGAGAAAGAAGAGAAAGAGAAATCGATGGCGTGGTTGGTGTTTTCTAGTTGGATGGGGGAATCATTCGAAATACAAAAGTGCTTTCTGTTTCGGTGTTTTGCAGTGGCTGGCTGGCTGGCTGGCTTTTTAGGCTGAGGAGAAAGAGTGGGGATTTTGCCCTCTTCTTCTTTGTACCAAATGCGTATAAAATGTGTATATTGTATGGAAGTGCACAAACTAAAAGAGGATTCTCAGTTGACTGGTCTTCCTTGTAAAAAGATTTTGAAGTCAAACCCCTACCAACAAGTCAGACCAAGCAAGATTCCTACGACTAATTTTTTAGTTTGATTGTCACACCGTTTTATTAATTTTAGTATAACTTAAGTTTGTAATAGTATATTCGGTTTATTATAATTTGTGAACGAGTAATACGATTTGATAGTGTGATGGACAAATTTTAGACGAGCACACTCAAATGCTTCTTGAGATGAAAGTTTTGTTTATATATATGTTTTGACCGAGGCTTTGTTTCGTAATAGGGCCGAGACTGAGGTTTTTGTAAGCAAAGTTCACAAATAAATGCATTCGGCCAAAATAGTCAAACAAGTGTATTCGACCAAATTTTTTATTCGGCCAGAATGTTGTTGCCCCCTTATTTTCTTATGCATCGGCTTGCATAGCCGTATGTTTAAGAAAATAACATATATATATATATATATATATATATATATATATTTAACAAACGAAAAGAAAAGTGGCCAAACCATAGTTAGGAGGAGGCCAACGATGCTTTATTCCAAGTCGAGATCTTGTAATAACAAAATCTTCACATTGATTTCGCTCTAGGCCGAATAAAGATTTTCCTCCAAATATTTTTGACTTGGCGAAATATTTTTTATCATTGGCTGCCGAATGTATTGAACAATTACTATGCCCCCTGGGCATAATAATTTCGGCTTTTAATTCAAACATCTTAGCCGAACGAGATTTCTCCATATCGGCTTTATCGCCAACAATCATATCAATTGTCGTGGTTTCTTGGGCTAATCCAATGTTGCGGCCTTGTTCGTCATTGGAGCACTCCTCTGACGAATCATTTTCTGAGTCAATTTGTGGTTCAGAAACTTGAACATTTTCTTCTAGGCCTACCACACTTCCAGTCTCAACCAAAAAAATAGGTGGCATTTGTTCTTCGACCAAATTAACAATTTTCTTAGGCCGAATATTGGTTGTGGCCGGAGTGGAAATTTGTCCCCCGACCTCTTGCCTTTTAGAAATTCTTCCCAATCTCTCGAGAAGTTGTTTTTGCTTCTTTAATAGGCAATGAGACTCATCCTTTGAAGCCTGATCGAGATAGATCATGTGAACTTCGTAGTTTTAGCACTGGATCCTATTGGGCGTGCCAAAATGTTGACCCTTAAAACTACCAAACATACGTGGCGCGCAGGCCGAGTAATCTATAAGCTAACTACGTCATTCGGTTAAATGTGGGGCGTGCCAACTCGTCGGCCGAGCTCGGCCGAGGAGTAAAATTTGTTGATGTTGCGTTGGGTGCGCGGCTGATTTCTGCATCTTGCGATTGCGACCGAGGAAGGAACACGTCTCGGCCTCTTAGGTTCTCGAACCTAAAGACAAGGCTACTATTCTTACGAGGTTCACGAATCGTCGTCGTTGGATTCGATCACAGTGATGGTATTCGTCAGAGTAAACTCACGCCGAATCGACACCAAAGTGTAAGGGCACAAATACTCAAAGCGGATATAGGTCTTAATAGTAAACGTTGTTCGGCCGTCTTAATGCCGAACTCTAAATCCCACTTGAGAGTATCTAATCATAAAATAACTCGGCGTGCAATGCGCCGAGCTCAGTAAGCTGTAACACCTCACTTCGTCGAGAAGGCTAATGAGATGACCTTGATCAATAAGGATTCGGAAATCCTTCTCGACCGAGACTTGGATAAGTAACCAACCGCCCTCGCCGCAGTGCTGTTGATGCCAACAGAAGATGCTGCGAGACCGGCTGATTCTACGGCGACAGAGCTATTTATGCCGACTGAAGATATCACCGGTTGCTTTCACAGTGCTGTTGATGCCAACAGAAGATGTGTCAGCGAAAAGAGAAAATAAAAATCTCAAAGTTGTTGAGAGAGTTTGCGCAGGACAGTTGTGTGTTAAATTGGAGGGGGCTCTTTACGTTGCACATCGCCTTGTATTTATAGGGCCCTGCATACACAAGTCGCGAAAACCAATTTCAATTGCACTGTGACTCTGAGTCCTTATTTGTTGCTAACCTTACGTCTTATCAAAACTTGCTATCATCTTGCAACCTGATGCCAAGGATATTCCACCATCAGAACCTTTATCCACGCATGCATAGTAACTTTCCGCCGATGACCACTTATCAAATAATAATTAAATGATGAAATATAATCACCATTTACCAAGACAAGGCCACGTGTAGAATCATCTTTCAAGCACATCACCATTTTCACTTCACCTTTATTCCATTATTCCATGTGGTCCATTGTCCAAGACTTGCAGATCCATGTGACAACATCCATCAAGCAACCTAACCTACTTAGGTTTTCTATTCACCATTATCCAAAACTAAATGTTAGCGGTTGAAAGTCCATCACCACTTTCAACTAGGTGGGCAATTTGCGATGGTCTCTTCAGACTCTAGACCATGAATAATCAGGTTGTGTGCAAGCCCTTGAAAATCCCACCTAAAGCCGTCACTTCAAAGACTCTCAAAAGAGACCATGTCCATTTCCAACTATACTTCCATTCTCATCCATGCAGAACATGAGAATTTAATATATTATTAAGGGCTATTATCATGACCAAAAAAATCACAATATTATTCCTTAAAAATTATCCCGACTAAGTCATCTAATGGTTGGGAGCTATGCTCACTCAACGGCTTTGATTGCACGGGTCGATAGTGTAAATTTGGGTCCAAATACTCACATTACAGCTATTAAAAGTGTTTTTAGATGATCAAAAACGCTTATAAGTGCGTTGAAAATTAAAACACAGTAAGAAGATGCATTTACCAAATGAATTTAGGGATACAACTACTTAACCATACCAAAAAGTATTTAAAACAAACAAAGAGTTGAGTTTTGTCTGCTTTATTTTTCCTTTATTCGGTGGATTGAGCATGGGATTTGAAACAGAGAATTGAGGGAAGGGCCATCAAGTTGGACCTAAATATTATTAGTTCATTTTTAGACTTGTTGGGTGGCCGTCCATCGAGCCATGTTGCCGATAGTATTGATCCTGGGCTAAACTAGCAGTAGACTCGGATCACAGACATATTAGCTCAAGATTTTAGACAGCTTATAAAGTTTTAAACTTTTAAGTCATTTTTAGGAAAGATTCTTACGTTATGTCTCATCCTTATATCTCACACATAACATGTTTGACAAGAAAGTGAATGGAGTTATATTCTCATCTCTCATCTCACTCTCATTGCGTGTCTTACATGACCGAAATTATATTTTTTATTTGTCAGTCTCACTTATCTCTTACTTATATTATCAGTATTATCTTTCTCTCTATTTCATTCATAACGTGACTCCTCCTACTATAAAATAAAAGTTTTGCTATGTGTGGCTAGCTGCTTGTATGTTGGAAGTATATATTGTAACAAAAAATTTAAAAAAACTAGAACATAAAACAGAATTATATACCCAACCAACCAAAAAACCCGAATGAAAGATGAGACCTAGTCATTGTCGGGTCTATCATTTTGTAACGATCGCATGCAAATTTAGGCAAAGATTTCCAATAACTCAGCATTTCCACCAAACAGAAATCCTAAATTTAGACATCACTCCAAAAGGCATAAGCAAATTCTAGAGACAACCAAACATGATGAGAAAATTTTGCATAGCCTCTCAAAGAAACCTAAACAAAGTGGCCTTCATCTACATATAACACTCCCTTCTCCCCCTCTCCCTTCATCTCCCATAAGCAGCCTTGGGTCAAAACAAGGAGGCAGTGGAAAAATCATGCAGGCCTATGGCTGCTTTCTAGTTAGCTTTTTTATTCTCGCTTTATTTTCCTTCTCCTCTTCTGCCCTAACCGATGCCGAAGCGTCATTTCTTGCACATCGCCAACTCGTAAGCCTCCCAGAAGGTGGTGACATTCCTGACAACTATGAATTTGAGGTTGAGCTTGATCTGAAGTTTCCCAACACCAGGCTTCGACGCGCATACATTGGGCTTCAGGCTCTGAAAAAGGCCGTGTACTCGGACCCTCTCAAAACAACCGAGAACTGGGTTGGCGAGAATGTATGTGCTTACAACGGGGTCTTCTGCGCGCCGGCTCTTGATGATCCGGAACTTGAGGTGGTGGCAGGCATTGATATCAACCATGCAGACATCGCTGGACACCTTCCTGCGGAATTAGGGTTGTTGACGGACATGGCATTGTTCCATATCAACTCTAATAGGTTTTGTGGAATCATCCCCAAGAGCTTTAGAAGGCTAACTCTTCTCCACGAGTTCGATGTTAGCAATAACCGCTTCGTGGGATCGTTTCCCGACGTTGTCCTAGAAATTCCTAACCTCAAGTACCTCGACCTTAGGTTCAACGATTTCGAGGGGAAGCTACCTCCTGAGCTTTTCAACAAGGAACTTGATGCTTTGTTCTTGAATGATAACAGGTTCACATCCACCATTCCTGAAAATCTCGGCAACTCCCCCGTATCAGTTCTTGTCGTCGCCAACAACCAACTCGAGGGCTGCATCCCTAACAGCATTGGAAAAATGGTTAAAACTTTAAATGAGGTTGTATTCTCCAACAACAAGTTTACTGGATGTCTGCCTCCTGAAATCGGACAACTCGCAAACATGACGGTGTTCGATATTAGTTCAAACACATTCAGTGGGATTATGTCGAAAACTTTCAAGGGCTTGGAAAAGGTGGAGGAGCTGGATATCGCACATAACATGCTAACTGGGTTTGTTCCTAATAGTATATGTACGTTGCCAAACTTGGGAAACTTCACGTTCTCGTACAACTACTTCAATGGAGAGACCCAAAAATGCGTGCCAGGATCTCGGAAGGATGTTGTGTTTGATGATGTGAGCAATTGTTTACCAGACAGGCCTGAACAAAAGTCGGCAAAAGAATGTCATGTTGTGGTGAGCAAGCCAGTGGATTGCAGTAAGGCAAAGTGTGGCGGTGGACATGGGCTGTTGAAACCTTCTCAGCCTCTGGTTGAAAAGCCAAAGACACCAGAGCCAGAACAACCCAAACAACCACCACCACAACCTAAGCCACAACCACCAAAACCATCACCTGAACTAGTTCAAACACCTCATACACCAAAACCACCCAAGGAGGAGCAACCCATGGAACAACCTCCCAAGGAAGAGCAACCCAAGGAACAACCTGCCAAAGAGGAGCCACCCCAGGTACAACCTCCTAGAGATGAGCCACCGAAGGTGCAACCTCCTAAAGATGAGCTACCAAAGGTGCAACCTCCTAAAGAGGAGTTACCCAAAGAACAACCTCCAAAAGAGGAACTACCACAACCGCCTCAAGTAGAAGCATATGCTCCAGAGCCGATTTTAGAAACCTCATCACCTACACCATCACCATCACCTAAAGACATAGGTCCCAAGGTTCCAATTTTCCTTCCACCAATTGTTGACGCTCCTCTACCAGAACCCTTTGGGCAAAGATCTGTCGTTCCAATCCGCCCTCACCCACCATCAGTTCACTCCCATCCACCAGCTGTAGTAGTGCAACCACCACCAATCCACTTGCAACCACCTCCGGTTCACTCTCCTCCACCACCAGTCCAATCACCCCCACCACCAATCCATTCTCATCCACCACCAGTGTACTCACCCCCACCACCTGTCCATTCTCCTCCACCCCCAGTGCACTCACCCCCACCACCCGTCCATTCACCTGCACCACCAGTACACTCACCCCCACCACCTGTCCATTCTCCTCCACCCTCAGCGTACTCACCCCCACCACCTGTCCATTCTCCTTCATCCCCCCCAGTGCACTCACCCCCACCACCCGTCCATTCACCTGCACCACCAGTACACTCACCCCCAGCACCTGTCCACTTTCCTCCACCACCTGTACACTATCCTCCACCACCAGTCCACTCTCCTCCTCCACCGGTACACTCACCCCCACCACCAGTCCATTCGCCCCCACCACCAGTCCATTCGCCTCCACCACCAGTGCACTCACCCCCACCACCTGTCCACTCTCCTCCACCACCCGTTCACTCTCCTCCACCACCAGTCCATTCTCCTCCTCCACCTGTGCACTCACCCCCACCACCGGTCTACTCACCCCCACCACCTGTACACTCACCCCCACCACCAGTGCACTCGCCACCGCCACCAGCACCAGTCCACTCACCGCCACCTCCAATCCAATCATCACCACCACCGGTACCGATCCACTCATCGCCACCTCCAGTCCAATCACCTCCAATCCAATCACCACCACCACCTTCTCCATCTCTATCACCTCCTTCTCCCGTTTCCTCACCACCCTCTCCGGTATATGACTTCGCATTGCCACCTACCATCGGGTTCCAATACTCATCTCCACCTCCACCAATGTTCCCAGGCTACTAAGCGCACTGCGATATCAAGCTCCCACCCGGCCCCGCATGAAAATTTGTTTATAAATATTTACAATCTCACAGAAATACACCCACTTTTGTTAGGACCATAGCTTGTAACTCATGACATGAAAGTGTAAATCTTTTCATATGCTACGGAATGCAATAAAAAGGACGTTATCGGCAAATCACACATGCACTTTTTTCTCGTTTAATTTTAAGATTTTATTGGATTTATGTGAGTATTGACTACAATACACGATGAAACATCACTACATATCATCCATATATATATATATATAT
Source organism: Malus sylvestris (assembly GCF_916048215.2). Lineage (NCBI taxonomy): Eukaryota > Viridiplantae > Streptophyta > Magnoliopsida > Rosales > Rosaceae > Malus > Malus sylvestris. The sequence continues at coordinate 41,581,668 of NC_062264.1, forward strand.
ATAATATTTGAGAGCAAAAGAAAATTTTGCGTAAGACTCAGTTTGTCTTGGATCTTGCTGAATGAAACTACACCCCACTCAAAGCTTGCCATGTAAAAGTTTTCATACAATTTTTTATCGTTTCTTTATATTTAAAATTTTCATAATTCTTTTTCCTACTAATTAATAAACACATGAGATTCATCTGGTTCTTCTGTTTTTTTCCGTCTTCTCCTCTCTTTTTCTTAATTTTCTATATTGTATGTAGTCTTCCTCCCCACTCTGTCTTTCCTTTCTTCATAAGAATATGGAAGAAAAAAAAAATTAAGCCAACTCCTCCAGTTAGCAACGGGGATAATAAGAGACAAGATACGATGGTTAATTGTTTTAATAATATATTTTTGTGATATGATGGTTCCCCATCCGGCCTTTTTTTCTCTTCCTACTACTATAACAAATGCTGCCGCATATATGTCTAATATCCCTCTTCTTCTCTATCGGTTTCCTTAAATAAATAAATAAAATAAAAAATGATGTTCGGGCACCTTCATGCATGCGAGCTACTACCACCATTATGTTATACACGTTATACGCAGAAGCTACGATCAGAAATAAGAATAAACTGTAGAATATGGCCGTATTGTCTCTGGTGAATTTGTGCTTTCATTTTGGCATGAGCACCTGCCTTCAACAACGGACCACCCGGCCACACTGTTCTTCATTTACCACGAGAATCACGATCAACTGCATAGATATCCTAGACAGACAATGAGGTATAGGCGGTCCGTTTTGCATTGGGTGAATACAGTAAGCTTTGCGTGCTCTGTACAGAAGTAGTATCAGAGTCCTCGGTGAAGGCCCTAAACCTCAACTCGTCACCATAAATACTCGGGTTTATCTTCACCTCGTGAACAAGAGTTTGGCCTTCAAGCATGCTCACTACTGCAGACATTGTAGGTCTTAGTGCCGGTGATGGATTGGCACATAGTAGAGCGACCTTTATCATTCTCAATGCCTCTTCCTTATTGAACGCAGACCCCAACTTTCGATCCACCAGCTCCATCAGATTTCCATTTTGTTGCAAAACAAGGGCCTGCGGCGTTGAGAAGAAATGCAGAAGGAATGATGAGAAGTTGATAACATTTGAAGAAGAAAATGAAAAGCCATATTCTAATTCTTCGGTTCTATTTTACAAATACGGCGGAGCCAAACAATTTGCATGTGTGTGAGTACTAACTACAATACACGATGAAAGGTCACTACATATCATCCATATATATATATATATAATATTTGAGAGCAAAAGAAAAATTTGTGTAAGACTCAGTTTGTCATGGATCTTGCTGAGTGAAACTACACCCCACTCAAAGCTTGCCACGTAAAAGTTCTAATACAATTTTTTATCATTTCTTTATATTTAAAGTTTTCATAATTCTTTTTCCTGTACCAAAAACGACTGCGACGAAGGTCTTACCCAATCAAGAAGGCATACAAAATTCTCATTTGGACGATATTTGACGTTGTTTTTTCCAGATATGAGTTCCAATGCAACGACCCCAAAACTGTAGACATCTGCTTTGTCACTCAAATAACCCCATAATGCATATTCTGGTGCCATGTATCCTCTGCACGTTAACAACTTCTGTTAGTGTCCATAAAGATGCCATCTAAAGAACTTTACGTACATTGATTATATTGATTTCGATGATGTTTTGAAATACAATTTTGCAATTAATACATCTACTTCAGTAAAGTTTTTTTTATCGTTAAAAAGAAGATTTGAGTTAAAAAGTCTTCATGGTATTTACATTAAGAAAATAAAACGAGCAAAATAGAAACCACAACAAATGAAAGAACAAAATGAAGGATTGCTCACATGGTTCCAGCGACTCTGGTACTAATATGGGTCTTCTCCTCTTCGTCCAGCTTAGCCAAACCAAAGTCGGATATCTTAGGGTTAAGGTCTCGGTCAAGCAGTATATTGGTTGTTTTGATGTCTCTATGAACAATTTTCAGTGTCGACTCCTCATGCAGGAAAGCCAGACCTCTTGCAATGCCAAGACATATTTTATACCTCGTATTCCAGTTCAGTTTCTTTAGGCCTTCCTCTGGGCCTGAAATTAGCAGATAACTCAAAGAATATTCATGGAACTAATTATAACATGCGGAAGTATTGCACTTCGTCCAACTTACCAAACAAAACATGGGAAAGGCTATTGTTCTCCATATATTCGTATACCAAAAATAACTGATTTCCTTCGATGCAGCATCCATACAATTTCACAAGATTTGGGTGTTGTAAGGCAGAAATCATGCCTATTTCATTCACAAATTCACGATTTCCTTGCTTTGATTTTGAAGAAAGTTGCTTAACTGCAATAAATGTGCCATCTAATAGTTCGCCCTGCATTTTGAAATATAATACATTTGAGGAATATGAGTCAACCATAATACTCTCCAAGTGTGATACACCATAGCATTCAAAACAAAAGAAAAGTTCTTACAAATATAGGGAAACAAAATGGAGTTGTGGAATACCTTGTAAACAGCTCCAAAGCCACCTTCCCCAAGCTTGTTTGCAGCATCGAAATTGTTAGTTGCAGCTTTAAGTTGCTTGAATTTAAAGAAACCAGTGTGAAGATCGAATCCCATGAGATCTGTTCGTGTTGAAAGGTTAACATATTGAACTATTTAGAATCGAAAGGGCAAGTGAACAACAAGCGGTAGAATAAGAGTTGAATTTGCATTTTTAACATGTTTACAACAAGGGCGGGCATTAAACCCCTAGTAAATTTTAACATATTGATGAACTGTCAAATTCCATCAGACTCGTGCATGCATGACTCGATGATGAAATTATTTTAGTAGAAGAAGTTAGAAGTGGGATTAACTTTAAGTTAGAATTGTAAATGGAAACGTTAAAGGCTAAGGATTTGAGTGAAATAAATAAAAATTAGTAATCCTAGGAATAGGAATCAAGGTTCGGTAAATATAGATGATAAGAATAAGACTTTCGATCCTCTCAACTGTTCAACCCAGCGGCTGACTTTCATTGATAAGTTAACTCTCTAATGATTCAGCATACTGATAGGTGCTACCAATGTAAAAGCCCCTTTGAAAATTCATACTGTAGCAAGTAGAAATATGAATAACTTTTCAACTTTTCTAAATAAAAAAAATGACCTATATGGTATAGTCCGTACCTTGTTCCCTGGTTGTCCTGCCTCCGAAACAGCCTTTCAACCAAAGAATGCCCAAAATTACGAAAACAAGGAATAACGCTGAAACAACTCCAATCACAATGAATTTCTTCCTTTTGCTATCATCAGGTGGTTTGAAATCTAGAAAAAGAGCCAAGAACAATGATTGTGAGAGAACAATAAATTTCGACAGGATTGTATAGAGAGAAACTTAAACATTGCTACTTACCAGACTGCACTGAGATAGCTGATATCAGAGAACCATATGTTCCTGATTTTGGAACATTTGTTGTCCCTTTCCCAGCCCACTGAAAGCGGATTTCTAAAGTCTTAACGTTAACAACTGCTTTAAATACCTTAATCACTTCCTTATCAACCCCTTGTGCTTCCCTTTCAATATCAAAATCCTCCAAAACCAGTTTATCCTGCAATAAATTATTTACTCAGTCAAGTAGAAAAATAAGAAAGACGAGCGGTTAAGAAAAATTGTTATAAAGTATGAGGAGTTGTGGATCGCCGGTTAAGCTCTGTGAGTGAAAAGACAATGAAAAGAGTCAAAATTATCCAAATGGTTAAAACTAAAGGTGACAAAAATGTAAAATGTTTACTATTTTTCCAGAGCCAAAAAGCACTGCAAATGACTACCTGGATATAAACGTTAAAAATTCGTCTTCCAACACCATAATAAGACCTGTTGTCTCTGATAACTATTTCCGCAAAGTGCAGTTTCACAGTGTAATTTCCATTTGCTAAGCAACGAGCATAATATGTGAGAGAAAGAGGAGACAGTCGTGCAGTTTTATACAATTCAGAGTTGTTCATTCTGAGTATCGAAATATTATTTGCTATATAGTCTTTGTTGGAGCTCCAAACATCTGCAAAATCACCAGTACTACTAAATCCCCAATTTGCTGAGTTCTGAAAAAACTTTGCTGCACCTCCTGAGGCGTCATCTGCCTCGTACTTGATGTTTCCAACTGTGGTTTGATTTCCACCGCAATTTAGATGTAACGAGTACCGATCTATATAGAGAAAGAAGAAGAGAGAATTTAAAACAATGCTTTGTAACCTTTTCACTTCATATGAACACAAATTTACTCCTATGGATTTAATTCTAACAACAAATTTTAACTACCTTTTGAACATGGAAAGAGGCAATTGCTAAGTATCCTACAATATGAAAAATAAGCATTAGCTTCTTAACTTAATAAAGAGAAATGAAAAGTCTTTGCATGAAGCTCATGAAGTTAGAAGCATACGAATTGTTCCGACTGGAAAAACTTCTGAACAAATTGCTGATGCAAAACACATTACAAAAAGTTAGATTCATCTATATAAGAAGTCAAAGAAAGTAACATAGGTTTATCTCAAGGACATTAACATAAAAAATGGAAAAACTGTTATGCGTACAAGGTCTCTCGACAAGAATTTGGGACAGAGTTCTGAGGAAAAGTATTGTAAGAAAGATCTATATTGCTGCACACAAACATGAAGTTCTCTGTTAGCTTCGAATTTTGGTAAAATCAATATCAGAAGATTTTTGTAAAACTTGTAAATAATATAATTACTTGTGGTAATTCAACAGTATGCATATCAACAGAGTAAAACAAAAATAAAGCGTTCATATGAAATTCAGGATGACGAAGCAGAAAAAATATGTAAAATTCTGGGATGAAGAAACATACTAGCGACTGTCTCTATTTTTAATCCACTCTGGAAGACCAGTTAGCAAGTTGCTTGTCAGATATCTGATCAGTGAGCAATATAAAACAGAAGTCAATGAACATATATTTATACGTATACTGGTTCAAAATACAAAGAAAGACGAGAAATTTAAAGTCTTTCTAAGGCCTTTCCCTTGGTACAGCTATGATTGCTAGCAAGAATTTGGTCAAATCCTAAATGAACTCATATCTCTATACTTTTTTTTTCTTCTGGTAAACGACAAAACAAAACTGCACTCGTTCTCATTTGGTCAGACTGCGTTATCCACAAGTAAGCTTCATGTTAACATCAAAATGACAATGTTAAAAGTTGGACCGTGACACTTATACGAACCAAGGGAAATGCCTCTATGCATCATCATGTGTGTTAGCTACCCTTATGAGTTATATTCCTTACATTGTGGCCAATTCCATAATATCTGCAAAATTTGGAATACTCCCTTCCAATCTGTTGAAGCTAAGATCTCTGCAAATGAATATGTATACAAATAATCAGAAGTAAATTAAGCAAATCTTAAAAACATAAATGAATCAACCAGTACGTAGCCTGTTAGTGTGAAAAATAAATAGAACACTGTCTGCACACCAAATTCACAATCGGGTTTTGGACAAATTTAGAATGTGCTGCTTAACTGAAAGTTACTTTAAAGCTTATTACGTGTAAGGTCAAGCAAACATTTTAAGTCCACAAATCTCAAAGTGTAAGGTCAAACTGCTCATAGTGTTACCAGTTTGTTATACAATATTAGTAATAATCTAGAGCTACAGTGCAAAACCAATTATTAAGACGACCATGTCATGAAAAAATGGAGAACAATAGATAGAAGACTTACAAATCAGTCAGACTTCTCATGGCAGAGATATATTCAGGCATTTCTCCTGTTATATTGCAGCTCCTTAACATCCTGCAATTTGAACAACCGATATTCGAAAATTAGTTTTCATCTGCATGCATTATGCTAATAGAAATATATATAAAACCTAAAATATGGCTCACAATTTATTAATGCCCGTCATGCTTGATAAGTTTGGAAAAGCTGAACTCTCACCGCTTAAGTCACTAATCCTTCTGCAAAAGGTTACAGCATGATAACGTGTTGGAATACAAGTATCCTCATAAATCCATTTTTTTCTCTAAATTAGAAAGACGCAAGGAGATCATGCAAATTAAGATAACTGATAGCTTAGAAGGCAGGACTCACAGATCTGTCATATTATGCAAGGCAGATAGACTAGATGGAAGGGGGCCTTCAAGACCACTCGCTTGCATCTCTCTGTAAACAACATATTTGATGTATTTAGGATTACACATGAAAATATTTCAGTTGAGAATTTAAAAAGTGCAATAAAAGAGATCTTTTACAAGGCCTGGAGGTTTTTCCAACTTCGAAAGTAGTCAGGTATTCTTCCAGTGAAGTTATTACTGCCAATCTGACTGTAAATAATGCCACAAAAAGCTGAAAGATTAAATGACATAAACCACAAGTATTTCATGGAATGAACCTACATTATTTAAGGTAGTCATATCACTTACAGTACTCTTAATTTGGTCATTTTAGTGAGGGCTGAAGGCAGCTCACCAGTGAGATTGTTAGCACGAAGATAGCTGTAGTTACCCATGGAAAAACAAGACCAAACCGTTGTCAATTACCATATATACTTGCTCATGAAAATCCAATAAAATTAAAAAAATATAAACATATAAAGTTACAAAGGAAGATAAAATAGAAAACTAACAGAAGCTCCAGGTTAACCAAATTGCCCAATTCCAGGGGAAGAGTTCCAGAAAATAAGTTGCTCTCCAAGGCCCTGAAAGCAAAGCCTTGTCAAGTTCGTATTGGTGCACAAAACTAACAATTCTGAATGAAGTGATAGCAATGGAAGAAAGAATAGATGCATACAGAGATTGGAGGGTAGTTATGCTTCCCAAATAACCAGGAATGGGTCCTGATAAGTTGTTCACACTGAGAACCCTGCATGTGCATGAAATTAGTTCAATAATTGGTATGCAAGTTTATTATCAACCTCAAACAAAAGTCTAGAATTCACTTACAGAAGTTCCAACTTCGTAGAATTCCATTCGCGCGGTATTGAACCACTTAGGTAATTCCTGGCCAAATTACTACGATCATAAAGAAACAGTGCTATTAGGTTTTCAGACAGAAGCTTAATAGATTTGTGGAAGAAGAAACTAAAACAAATTAGAGGAAATATCTTCATACACTTGCTTAAGGTAAGGTAGCTTCGACAGTGCTGGCGGAAGCACACCATCAAGGTCCTGTCCGGTAAGAAAACTGCAGAATAAGGATCCACAACTTATAGGTTATGAATGTTGTGTCAAAAATCGCAATCTCTTACAACTTGATATGGACAAAAAACCTTCATACACTTGCAATGGCAGCATTGGCCACTACCATCACAGGCAATTTAGAGCAGAAATTATAAACTACAGTTCGTAAAAAGTGCATACATGCTTTGGATGTGGCATACATTGCCAGAGAAAGAGCAGTTGCAGACGAGAGTGTTGTTGTACTCATCCGTACGCGGGATTGAAATAGTCGGAACATTGCTACAAGGATCACTGAAATTCCAATCCTTTTTATTCAATTGCACAGCTATTTCACGAAGTGCTTCCACTGCCACACCCAAATACCCAGAAGCACAATCTCAAAATCACTTTTCACAAAAGCAAGTAATGGGTAAGATAAAGTTTCATCCTTTCTAGTAAGTCTATTACAATTGGCCACAGAAAATAAAAAATTGAACTTCATAAAAAATTCATGCATAAGCTCTGTTCTTCTTCAATTTCCTGTCAAATTTTGTCTAAAAAGCTTATAAATTTAAGTTATTTCCACCATAAAAACAATTTTCAACATTTTTCAGATGAACAATCCAACTAAAATTGCAATCACTTCACACACATAGAAAATCAAAACAAAGGCTTTCAAAGTAAGAGAGCCCTTTACCTTCATCGTCTGCAAGAGTGCCCACCGGTTCCTGGGATTTGATTGGTTCAATGCAGATAAGTACTGTGAGTAGAACAACATAGCAGAAGAACAACTTTGAAAGGTTTTGACTTGCTGCCATTTTCTTTACATAATCACATTCCATGGAGCTCCGTTGTTTCTGCCTGCAGGCTCTTATCTATCCTGATGGAATAATAGTAACATTTTGGTGCAATTAATTATCCCCACTATGAATTTTTTTTTATTTTCAGGGTCAACATCATTTGCCTAAAGTAGACCCACGGTTTTTTTTTTTTAAATTATTGAAAATGACATACACATATTTTTTCTAATTTCCCACGCAAACTATGGTAGATATCTCATATACGAAAACTAATAATTTACCTTGTCAATTCTCAAAAAAAGTTGAAAATCAATTTTTTTTTTCACCTTGATGTGTCCTCAAATTAAGATCACATTTTTAGAGAAAGAATATATTATTAGATGAAGTGGAAATAAAGTGATGAATTAAAATTATTATCTTTTATGTCTTTTGTGGAGACGTAAGTTGAGTCGGTTCTTTGCGTATTTGACTAATCTTTATCCTGTTGTTTGTGAGCTAATTGACAACTAGAACGTGGATTGGCTCAACTTTGAATAACATTATATCAAGCCTCACGTACTACAGAGTTTCGTTTTAATCTTATATGTATTGTTCAAGTGTTATAATTAATAAAAAATTAGTGAAATTATCAATTTATGTTTAAATTTAACAAATTTCATCATATGAGCTTTCTTCTTCTTTTTTTGTATGGAAAAGGATCTTTGACGGATTTTTTTCTTGGAGATTCTAAGGATCCCACAATCGTGATCGTTTATTATATATCGTGCGGTCAGATATTATTTTAAAATTTAAAATTAAATATAAATAATACTTAATAAAAATTAATCGTACGATATACGATGAACGATTACGATCGCAGAATTCTTAAGAAAAGATCTGCAAGGATCCTTTTCCTTTTTGTACTTTCTGGAGAGAGAGAAGAGATGCACACGGCTGACGGATCACATGCCACGATGGGCTCCCACATGCTTTTCAATTGGATAATATAATAATGTAGGCAAAGAAGTTGGTTTTATGATTATGATGCGCCCATGGTTTTACCAATATGGGGAATGTTCTGCCTAGATCGATTCGTAAGAAGATATTTGCTAATAAGCGTTTATGGTATAGATTTTTTTTGTTATATTCTTAAAAATACACAAATTTTATATAAAAATTTACGTACATGAAAAATCACTTAAAAACGCATTAAAAAATATCAACTAAAATGTGTTTCTCTATAAAACGGTTACATGACTTGAAAACATTTATATTTTACTAAGTGTCATTAGAGCATTTAGCAAAAGATCTTTTGACAAACACGCATAAAAAAATAATTTAAAAATATCTAATATAAAATAGAAGTAATAATGGTTCAACATATAGTAGGTTGTTTTTTTTTTGTTCGTTGAAATATTGGTAAATTGAATTGCTATCCAACTATAGTGAAGTTTTTGTCTTACTGATCTCAGGGCTTGAAGCCTGTTTGCCAACAAATATCACTAAACAGATAATAGCCACATCGTCCAAAACTAGCTTAACATTGAGGGCTATTATCTAATAAACTAGTTACGATAAGGCATGTTTAATGATTTATTTAGTATTTTTTTGGCGCACAAAACCGACAAGACAAGCTAACGTACTGCATGGGATCATTTACGTATTTTGCCAAATGGTGGGACAAAGTTTAGGGTATGTCATGACATGTCATCGCATGTCAACATATCAAGGCATTAACAAAATGCATGTCAGGACTCAGGACATATTGATCCCCAGCAAAATATCGGCATAATGCAAATATCATAACGTACTCATAGCATGCCGGACATTATATATAGCTACTGAATAGCAATCTATCTGTTATTATAGCATTCAGTCTCATTAGCCTTTATGCAGGCATTCATGCATGTGCATAAGATATTTTTTTAATTATAGCATGCTATGTACGATTTTTATACTTTTTAAATGTATTTATATGCGAGAATTGACAAAAAGAAAGTCAAATATTTGAAGTAAATGAACAATCTTAGATCATACTATAAAAAACCCCTCACAAATCAATCAAAGCAGCTGAATTCACATAATAAAATCGGTCTTTCAATTTCCATCTACACATTATTGAATTTACATTAAGAATGGAGAAAATAATATTTAATAAACAACTAATTGAATCACATTATTGTTAGCCCATTGTGAGGCCAAGCCCACCTCCTAGATAATATCGTTTATTAAAAAAAATAATAATCATTTGACAACTAATTTAATTACATTATTATGCGTGTGTGAAAGACTTTTTTTATAACTGATATTACAAACCTCTTAAAATATTTTGAACGTGTTTAAAAATAGAAAAAACAATATTTGATGAACAACTAATTTAATCATATTATTGCTAGCTTATTACAAGGTATCAATTTAAAAAATGTACATAAAGAATTATTATTAAAAAATATTGTTAAAATAATGAAAATACCTCTGCATTATTTAGTGCATTGTTTTGGACTGTTTTTAATTTTTTTTTTTTTGTTTTGAAAGCATTTTTGTTCAAAACTTTTTTATGAAACTTGTGATCTCAAAAAAAGATTGTTGGATTTATATATAAAGATACGTACAATATTATTGAGGTGTTTTATTCTTTTCGTTGGTGAAAATTGTTTTGGTGTTTTACTTCCTTTCCTCCCAATATTGACTATTTCTTTGGTTTACTTTTTGCATTTAACTTTTACGTGTCGTGTCGGCAACTAGACTAACCTTCTTTGACTGGAAAGTTCAAACCATGGAGAAAACCTTGTCTTTTGAAAAGTCATCAAAAGGAAATGTATAAAACAATATTGCGTCTATATTCAGTTCATGCATATGCATAGCAACTAATTACGAGGCGTTTGGTTACAGACAATTGTGTTTGGGACGAGCAGTGGCGGATCCGAAATTAACATTGGGAATTCCAAGGTTAAAGTAAGTTTTAAATAGAAACTGGGCGAAGCACGGAAAAGTATTTCAATTTATTAACCGAGTCATTTCGTCGAATATTTAGTAGGTTTGTTATCGTCAATTAAACTATATTGTAACAGATATTGGCATATGTCGAAAAAATTCGATGAATGCTATAAAAAGAATTTATTGAGTACTTTCAACATAACCTGTTGAATGTTGCCGAGATATGTTTTAGGCATTGCATCAACCACTTGGTGAGGATTACATTCAAGTATTCCCTCTCCAATCTTCATTGGTTCCATGGCTTTCATCTCTTATGATTTTTTTTTTCTTTTCAACATCTTTTTTGTGGGTTGGTTTGAAAGAAGGATTTCATCTGATTATTTCCTTAAATAATGCCTACTAGTTTTTAAGAGAATTAGGAATGTGATTGTATAAATATTGGGATTCTGTAGTATATTTTGAATAGTTTCGTGATTGTAATTAATGTAATACCTAAAGGGTAATTATTTTACCTTCCTACTCTTAACAATTGGTGAGAAAACACCTCACAATTCACCCAATTCTCTCTACACCTTGCCATTGCATCTCTCTTCATGTAATTCTTCAGTTAAATACGCATTCGACAAAAATTAAGTTATTAACGAAAGACAGAGACTTGAAGTCCGCCATTTTCTTTATTGAAGTGTCCTAATCGAAAGTAATGAAACTAATATGAAAGTTGAAATTGAAATTGAATGATTAGGCTTGTCCAACTCAACTCATCTGTTACGTAAGATGGTATAATATTGTAGTATAAAAGAGAATTACTTTGAATATATTAAGTAATGTTTTCTTGTTATGCTTGTATTACCAGACTGAATCTGAATTTCATTATTGATATAATGCAAAGCAATGTTCCATACATTTGAGCCAAAATAACAACAATTTAAGCAAACACAATTGAGGATTTACAGTAATAAAAACCATCGTGTATTTGATGTTACCCTCTTTTTATTGTACAAGCTTGTATAGCCGAAGTTGTGCTTTCATTTTGGTATGAGCACCCGCCTTCAACGGCGGAGCACCGGGCCACACTCTTCTTAATTTACCGTTGAGAATCACGATCAACTGCATACATATCCTAGACAGACGATGAGGTAGAGGCGGTCCATTTTGTATCGGATGAATAAAGTAAGCTTTGCGTGCTCTTTTCAGTAGTAGTATCAGGGTCCTCTGTGAAGTCCCCAAACCTCATCTCGTCACCATAAATACTCGAGTTTATCTTCACCTCGTGAACAAGAGTTTGGCCTTCAAGCATGCTCACTACTGCGGACATTGTAGGTCTTAGTGCCGGTGATGGATTGGCGCATAGTAGAGCTACCTTTATCATTCTCATTGCCTCTTCCTTATTGAACTCAGACCCCAACTTTCGATCCACCAGCTCCATCAGATTTCCTTTTTGTTGCAAAACAAGGGCCTGCGGCATTGAGCAGAAATGCAGAAGGAATGTTGAGAAGTTGAAAACATTTCATGAAGAAAATGAAAAGCTATGTTTCTTAACTCTTCGGTTCTATTTTATATAGCGGGTGGAGCCAAACAATTTGCAGATATTGGAAAACCAGTCCTACGAAAAGCACCCTGGCTTCCTATATACTTTTTCCCATACAAAACGAATGAAACAAAGATCTTACCCAATCAAGAAGGCATACAAAATTCTCATTTGGACGATATTTGATATTGTTTTTTCCAGATAAGAGTTCCAATGCAACGACCCCAAAACTGTAAACATCTGCTTTGTCACTTAAATAACCCCATAACGCATATTCTGGTGCCATATATCCTCTACACATTAAAACTTTTTGTTAGCATCCATAAAGATGTCATCTAAAGAATTTTTTGTACATTGATTATATTAAGTTCAATGATGTTTTGAAATGAAATTTTGCAATTAATACATCTACTAACAAAGTTTTTTTTTTTTTTTTGGTCATTAAAACGAAGATTGAGTTAAAAAGTCTTCATGTTATCTAAATTAAGAGAATAAAACGAGCAAAATAGAAACCACAATGAAAGAAAGAACAAAATGAAGGATTGCTCACATAGTTCCAGCGACTCTGGTGCTAATATGGGTGTTCTCCTCTTCGTTCAGCTTAGCCAAACCAAAGTCAGATATCTTAGGGTTAAGGTCCCGATCAAGCAGTATATTGGTTGTTTTGATGTCTCTATGAACAATTTTCAGGGTCGACTCCTCATGCAGGAAAGCCAGACCTCTTGCAATGCCAAGACATATTTTATGCCTCGTATTCCAGTCCAATTTCTTTAGGCCTTCCTCTGGGTCTGAAATTAATAGATAACTTAAAGAGTATTCATGAAACTAATTATAACATACAGAAGTACCGGAGTTCCAAATTGTCCAACTTACCAAACAAAACATGGGAAAGGCTATTGTTCTCCATATATTCGTATACCAGAAATAACTGATTTCCTTCGATGCAGCATCCATACAATTTCACAAGATTTGGGTGTTGTAAGGCAGAAATCATGCCTATTTCATTCACAAATTCACGATTTCCTTGCTTTGATTTTGAAGAAAGTTGCTTAACTGCAATAAAAGTGCCATCTAATAATTCGCCCTGCAGTTTGAAATGTATTACATTTGAGGAACATAGGTCAACCATAATACTCTCAAGTGTGATAAACCAAAGCATTTAAGACAAAAGAAAAGTTCTTACAAGTATAGAGAAACAAAAAGGAGCTATGGAATACCTTGTAAACAACTCCAAAGCCACCTTCCCCAAGCTTTTTTGCAGCATCGAAGTTGTTAGTTGCAGCTTTAAGTTGCTTGAATTTAAAGAAACCAGTTTGCAGATCTAATCCCATGAGATCTGTTCATGTTGAAAGGTTAACATATTGAATCGTTCGTAATCGAGAGGGCAAGTGAACAACAAGAGGTAGAATAAAAGTTGAATTGCATGTATAACAAGTTTACAACAAGGGCCGGCATTAAACCCCTATTAAATTTTAGAATATTGATGAACTGTCAAATTCCATCAGATATCGTTCATGCATGATTCGATGATGAAATTATGTTAATAGATGAAGTTAGAACTGGGATTAACTTCTAAGTTAGAATTGTAAATGGAAACATTAAAGGCTAAGGATTTGGTGAATTAAATAAAAATTAGTAACCCTAGGAAAAGGGATCAAGGTTCATCCATGCAGCTGACTTTCGTTGATAAGTTCTCTTTCACGATTCAGCATACTGATAGTGCACCAGTGGAAAAGCCCTTATGAAAATTCATACTCTAGCAAGCAGAAACACGAATAACTTTTCAACTTTTCTAAATAAAATAAATGACCTATATGGTATTGTCTGTACCTTGTTCCCTGGTTGTTCTGCCTCCGAAACAGCCTTTCAACCAAAGAATGCCCAAAATTACGAAAATAAGGAATAACGCTGAAACAACTCCAATCACAATGAATTTCTTCCTTTCGCTAGGCGGCTTGAAATCTAGAAGAAGAGTCAAGAATAGTGACTATGAGAGAACAATAAATTTCTTCTATACAATCGAACTTAAATGTTGCTACTTACTAGACTGCACTGAGATAGCTGATATCAGAGAACCATATGTTCCTCTTGTTGGAACATTTGTTGTCCCTTTCCCAGCCCACTGAAAGCGGATTTCTAAAGTCTTGACGCTAACAACTGCTGTAAATACCTCAACCGCTTCCTTATCAACCCCTTGTGCGTTCTTTTCAATATCAAAATCCTCCAAAACCAGTTTTTCCTGCGATAAATAATTTACTCAAAATAAGAAAGACGGGAAGCGGTTAAGAAAAATTGTGAAAAAGTATGAGGAGTTGTGGATCGCTGGTTAAGCTCTGTGAGTGAAAAGACAATGAAAAGAGTCAAAATTATCCAAATGGTTAAAACTAAAAGTGAAAAAAATATAAAATGTTTACTATTCCAGAGCCAAAAATCACTGCAAATGACTACCTGGATATAAACGTTAAAAATTCGTCTTCCAACACCATAATAAGACCTGTTGTCTCTGAGAACTATTTCCGCAAAGTGAAGTTTCACAGTGTAATTTCCATTTGCTAAGCAACGAGCATAATATGTGAGTGAAAGAGGAGACAGTCGTGCAGTTTTGTACAATTCAGAGTTGTTCGTTCTGAGTATCGAAATATTATTAGCGATATAGTCTTTGTCATAGCTCCGAACATCAGCGAAATCACCAGTACTACTAAATCCCCAATTTGCTGAGTTCTGAAAAAAGTTTGATGCCCCTCCTGAGGCTTCATCTGCCTCATACTTGATGTTTCCAATGGTGGTTTGATTTCCACCACAATTTAGATGTAACGAGTACCGATCTATACAGAGAAGAGCACAAAGAAAGTATAAGAGAAAAAACTTAAAACAATACTTTGTAACCTTTTCACTGCATATGAAGACGAATTTACCACTCTGGATTTAATTAAACAACAAATTTAACTACCTTTTGAACATGGAAGGAGGCAATTGCTAAGTATCCTACAATATGAAAAATAAACATTAGCTTCTTAACTTAATGAAGAGAAATGAAAAGTCTTTGCATGAAGCTCATGAAGTTAGAAGCATACGAATTGTTCCGACTGGAAAAACTTCTGAACAAATTGCTGATGCAAAACACATCATAAAAAGTTAGATTCATCTGTTTAGAAAGTCAAAGAAAGTAACATAGGTCTATCTCAAGGATATTAACATAAAGAAGAAATGGAAAAACAGTTATGCTTACAAGGTCTCTCGACAAGAATTTGGGACAGAGTTCTGAGAAAAATTATTGTAAGAAAGATCTATATCGCTGCACACAAACATGAATCTCTCTGTTAACATGGAATTCCAGTAAAATCAATATCAGAATATTTTGGTGAAACTTGTAAATTATATAATTACTTGTGGTAACTCAATAGTATGCATATCATCAGAGTAATGAAAAAGATAAAGCGGAACATATGAAATTGAGGATGACGAAGCAGAAAAAATATGTAAGATTCTGGGATCAAGAAACATACTAGCGACTGTCTCTATTTATAATCCACTCTGGAAGACCAGTAAGCAAGTTTCTTGTCAGATATCTGAAGAGTGAACAATATAAAACAGATGTCAATGAACATATATGTATAAGTATACTGGTTCAAAATACAAAGAAAGATGGGAAATTTGGTTGAATCCTAAACATATTCATATCTCTATATCTTTTTTTACTGATAAATGAAAAACAAAACTGCACTCGTTCTCATTTGGCCAGAATGTGTTATCCAAAATTAAGCTCCATGTTAACATCAAAACGACAATGTTAAAAGTTGGATCGTGACACTTGTAGGAACCAAGGGAAATGCCTCCATGCATCATTATGCGTGATAGCTACCCTTACGAGTTACATTCCTTACATTGTGGACAATTCCATAATATTTGCAAGATCGGGAATGCTCCCTTCCAATCTGTTGAAGCTAAGATCCCTGCAAATAAATATGTAAGCAAATAATCAGAAGCAAATTAAGCAAATCATAAAAGCATAAATGAAGCAACCAGTATGAAGTCTGTCATTGTGAAAAATAAATAGAAAAGTCTGTACACCAAATTCAAGATCGGGTTTAGAAAAAATTTAGAAGTGATGCTTAACTGAAAGGTGGACGTTTTAAAGCTTGTTACCAGTAAGGTCAAGCAACAATTTTAAGTCAACAAATCTCAAACATGACCTAATGGTCGTATATTATATGCTCATAGTGTTACCAGTTTGTTATACAATATTAGTAATAATCTAGAGCTACTGTGTAAAACCAATTATAAAGACGACCATGTCATGAAAAAATGGAGAACAATAGATAGAAGACTTACAAATCAGTCAGACTTCTCATGGTAGAGATATAGCCAGGGATTTCTCCTGTTATATTGCAGCTCCTTAACATCCTGCAATTTGAGCAACCGATATTAGAAAAGCAGTTTTCATCTACACACGTTATGCTAATAGAAAAACATATAAAACCTAAAAGATGGCTCACAATTTAACCATGCTCGTCGTGTTTGATAAGTTTGGAAAAGCTGAACTCTCACCGCTTAAGTCACTAATCCTTCTGCAAAAGGTTACAGCGTGATAACGTATTGGAATACAAGTATCTTAGTAAATACACTTTTCTCCCTAAACTAGAAAAGGGACTCAAGGAGATCATGAAAATTAAGATAACTGATAGCTTAGAAGGCAGGACTCACAGATCTGTCATATTATTCAAGGCAGAGAGACTAGATGGAAGGGGGCCTTCAAGACCACTCGCTTGCATTTCTCTGTAAATAACATATTTGATGGATTTAGGATTACACATGAAAATATTTCAGTTGAGAACTAAAAAAGTGCACTAGAAGAGATCTCTTACAAGGTCTGGAGGCCTTTCCAACTTTGAAAGTAGTCAGGTATTCTTCCAGTGAAGTTGTTACTGCCAATCTGACTGTAAATAATGCCACAAAAAGCCGAAAGATTAAATGACATAAACCATAAGTATTTCATGGAACGAACCTACATTATTTAAGGTAGTCATATCACGTACAGTACTCTTAATTTGATCATTTTAGTGAGGGCCAAAGGCAGCTCACCGGTGAGATTGTTAGCACGAAGATAACTGTAGTTACCCAATACCCATACAAAAAAAAAGACCCAACCGTTGTCAATTAACATATATACTTGCTTATGAAAATCCAAAAAAAATAAAAGATATAAACATATAAAGGTCAATAAAATAGAAAACTGACAGAAGCTCCATGTTAACCAAATTGCCCAACTCCAGGGGAATAGTTCCAGAAAATAAGTTGCTCTCCAAGGCCCTGAAAGCAAAGCCTTGTCAAGTTCGTATCCAAATCAAACAAATTGGTGCACCAAACTAACTATTCTGAATGAGGTGAAAGCAATGGAAGAAAGAATAGATGCATTCAGTGCTTGGAGAGTAGTTATGCTTCCCAAATAAGCAGGAATAGGTCCTGATAAGTTGTTCACACTGAGAACCCTGCATTGGCATGACATTAGTTCAATAATTGGCCCACGAGTTTATCATCAACCTCAAACAAAAGTCTAGAAGTCACTTACAGAAATTCCAACTTAGTAGAATTCCATTCACGTGGTATTGAACCGCTAAGGTAATTCTGGCCCAAATTACTACGACCATAAAGAAACAGTGCTATTAGGATTTCAGACGGAAACTGAATAGATTGGTGGTCGGAGAAACTAAAACAAAATAGTGAAAATATCTTCATACACTTGCTTAAGGTAAGGTAGCTTCGACAGTGCTGGCGGAAGCACACCATCAAGGTCCTGTCCAGTAAGAAAACTGCATAATATGGATCCACAACTTACAGGTTATGAATGTTGTGCCAAAAATCGCAATCTCTTCCAACTTGATATAGACAAAAAACCTTCATACACTTGCAATGGCAGCATTGGCCACTACCATCACAGGCAAATTAGAGCAGAAATTATATATTACAGCTCGTAAAAATTGCTTACATGCTTTGAATGTGGCATACATTGCCAGAGAAAGAGCAGTTGCAGACGAGAGTGTTGTTGTACTGATCTGTATGCAGGATTGAAACAGTCGGAATATTGCTACAAGGATCACTGAAATTCCAATCCTTTTTATTCAATTGCACAGCTATTTCACGAAGTGCTTCCACTGCCACATCCAAATGCACAGAAACACAATCTCAAACAAAACCACTTTTCACAAAAGCAAGTAACGAGTAAGATAAAGTTTCATCCTTTCTGGTAAGTCTAATACAATTGGCCACAGAAAACATAGAAAAATTTGAACCTCATAAAAAATTCATGCATAAGCACTATTCTTATTCAATTTCCTGTCAAATTTTGTCTAAAAAGCTTACAAATTTAAGTTATTTCCACCATAAACATACATTTTTCAAATGAACAATCCAATTCCAGCAACTAAAATTGCAATCACTTCACACATATGAAACATCAAAAGTAAAGATTTCAAAGTAAGAGAGCCCTTCACCTTCATCATCTGCAAGAGTGCCCACCTGTTCCTGGGATTTGATAGGCTTAATGCAGATAAGCACTGTGAGTAGAGCAGCATAGCAGAAGAACAACTTTGAAAGATTTTGACTTGCTGCCATTTTACCTCACACTCCATGGAGTTCTATTACCTGTAGGTGAGAGTTAAACAAAAAATAACAAAATTTTGTTTTATAAAACTACGTTATTGCTCTTAACTTTTTTGTTCCGATAGAAAACTAAATAGTATTTTGTTTTATAAAACTACGTTATTGCTCTTAACTTTCAGCCTCGCTTTGTTGCTTCTCTTTCTACCTTTTGTTTTTCTTGTCTTTTGAATTGTTATTGTTATTAGCTTTCTGATCATAAGTAATGATATACTTACCATATTTTTCATACTACATTTGTATCACATTTTTAGAGAGGTAGAGCCTACCAACACATGTGGATCATGTCTCTGTTAGAGAGATAATACAAATGTGGCATGAAAAATGTAGTAAGATTTGCATTTTTGATATTTAAATAAGTGCTCTTTAAAATGGCCATATTTCAATTTCCCAACACAAACCCCTGTGTTTTTTTTTTATAAAATAATTAACACATGTCATTTTTAGTCTCGTGTACTCTTTTTTAATTTTAACTGTTGATTTTGTTTGACTTATTCAATCTAATAACTAAAAAGAAAGAAGAGTGTGAAAAGCTCTAAGTACACTTTTTTTTCCCACCCTTTATGATTTGTTTACTCAAACTAAGACCACTTTAGTTTTTTATTTTTGTTTTTTTGTACTCACGGTATTATTTACACTAAGGGGAGGGATAATCTTAGTTTCACAATTGATTAACAATAATATGGTTCAAATTCGCCTATGGTGAGAATCGAACATAGGACCTCTCACTTACAAGTGATAAGGAATACCACTAGACTGTAGTACTAAGTGACAAAACCAATTTAGTTTTATAGAAAGAGTCTATTATTAGACGAAAAAGTTAAGTACAAATAAACACACAAAAGTATGCATTTTGAATTAAAATTATTATTGTTATGACTTTTTTCTTATAATAATGGAAACATAAGTCGAGTAGGTTGTCGAGTAATTAGAACTAAGAGAAATGATAAAGAGACCATCTCAAAGTAAAACTTTTTATGGACTCTGTTACTTCATCTTTTTGACATATTATTTTATAATGTTGTCACGAGAATTGTGCCACAAAAATAAGATGATAAAGAGTTCATGAAAAATCTTACTTTTAAGAGAGTTTTCTTATCATTTATGACATAACTGGTCTTTACTTGTGACCCTTGCTCATTGACTAGTTTTAATTTGTGATCTTCATTAAAATATAATTTATTTTAAGAGAAATGTTAAGTAGACTATTTTTAAGTTGGACTCTTTCAAAATGGAATTCTCCGCCACTTCATTTTTTTGACACAATATTTTATAATGTTGACACTAAAATTGTTCTAAAAACATAAGATTGACAAATTTTTTATAGAGAATTCTACTTCCAAAGAGTCTCTCTAGGATTTCTGTTATTTTTAACACATGTTGGTTGTGAACTAATTGACGACCACAAGTTGGGATCGCTCAACTTTTGAATAAGACTATTCAATATTTCAATTAGAAGAAATTTCAAATTTTGAACTTTCTGAAGAGACAGATGTTGAATGGCTGAAAGACCGAAAGTTACAACTCAGTCACATCTCTAGAAGATAAAGACACGGTTGAATGGAAAAATATTTTCATTATGCCTGAAATACAGATGATACAGTATGTGTTATTATATAAGCAGACGAAATTTTTATTTTCTAAGTAGTGAATTTTTTAACATTATCTCACTACTTGTATAATGACAATTGGTATATTACTCCATGTTCAAATACTTTGAAAAATCTCTTGGTTGAATGGCTCTAGAATATAATAATAAAATTAAAAAAGGAAATATCTAGTGGAGGCACACATTATGGGGTCCCACATGGTTTTCGATTGAATATTAATAATATGGAATTGTTACATGCGCTTCAAAAAGAACATTTTATTTGCACTCCAAATTTTATGTAATTGAAAAAAAAATACACTTATGAAAAGTGTAGAATGAAATTTTTGTAGTGCTAAGAACATTCCTCCTAGTATATTAGGGCTGGTTTGGTATTGTTGTGCTTTGAAAAAAAACTGCTTCTGCAGTGCTGTGAGAATAAGCGGCTGTGAAATAAAGCAGCAGAGTGTTTGGTAAACTTTTTTGTAAAAGTGCTTTTGAAAAAAAAAAGCAGTATGATAGTGTTTGGTAAACTTTTATGTAAAATAGATGTGACTGTGTAAAATGACCAAAAATGGTATAATACTAGATATGCTATTAATTTTATTTTCTTAACAAATAAAGATGAATTATGTTGATGCACAAAACCGGAGGTCTTGGAACAACGTAAATCCAACCGTGAATCTGCAATGAAATGTAAATAACACAAGATGTATCGTGGTTCACCCCAAGGTTTGGGCTACGTCCACACTGATTATGTATTTATTTGAGGGAA
Source organism: Malus sylvestris (assembly GCF_916048215.2). Taxonomy (NCBI): domain Eukaryota; kingdom Viridiplantae; phylum Streptophyta; class Magnoliopsida; order Rosales; family Rosaceae; genus Malus; species Malus sylvestris. The sequence goes on from NC_062264.1 coordinate 41,603,104, forward strand.
TAGAGAGGGAGAGGGTGAGAGCTTCTGAGAGCTTCTGAGGGTGAGAGAGGGGATCTCAGGCCTAGGAATTGACCTCAGAAAATGATCCCCCTAATTGTGAGGGTGAGGGGTCTTTTTATAGAATAAGGACTCCTCACTTATTACATATTTGCCCCTTCCTTTATCACATAATTACATTTATGTCCCTCGAGTATTTGTACAAGATCTAAATACGAGACCCTAAATATGGTATAAACAAATTACTAAATATATTTTATTTTTAAAAGAAAAATATTTATAAACTTTATCTTAAATATTAATTAGTATGATTACTTCAATTGAAATACCTTCGTATTTCTCACAACTCAAAGTGCGAGTGAACGGAATTTGTAATGTATTCTGGTTAAAAAACTTTTAAACCATAACATACAAAACAACTCTAGATATTGGGTTTGCTTGGTGGGTGACCAATTGAACAAACTTTCATGCCTTTAATCTAATAAAAACTTTGAACAAAATCCATCACCAACATACAATCTAAAGAATGACATTATTCAATACTTCTTAATCTCTCTCTCTCTATCCACCTCTTTCATTGTTTGTACAAGCTGGAGTGGAAATTAAGCAAACATATGTTATTTACAGTAGCAGACCTGAAATCCAAAGGATCATTCCACTGCCTTAACGGATCATCGGACCATCTCATATTAACATTGTCAATCACCCAGCCATTGATGTGTTCCATGATGATCCCGGCCGTGCTGTGTTTAACAAGTCCCTGGCATCCCGGTCTGTAGTCTACCAACCCACCAGCATTGTTAGTCCATCTTCTGTAAGTCAGATCCAAGTTAATGAATCGTAAATCACTGAGAAGCCCGCCTTTAGAACCTGATAAGAATACTCCATTCTCGGAAGTTGAGGTGATATTAACGAAGAGTAGGTTAGAGATTGAACCCTCATTTGACTTTGAGTGTCGAGGACATGTGGTCGCGTAGATTGGCTCCGCTCTTCCCCACCAGGATCGATCATAGTATCTTGTGCTCATATTTATGTTTGAGAAGGTAATCTCACTCACATTTCCTGCACAGGTGAATAATTAGTAATCTTGTTGTCATACTGAGAGAGCTATGACAGCAAGCCCTGATCAGCCTTTATTTCATCAAAACATATGCAGGTAAAGGCAGAATAACAATAATGAAGAATCAAAACCCTCCCATTAAACCAGAATTATTCCGCAATGACAAGGTGGCTACTACAAAATGCCATGACTGATGGTTATAGGAAACCATTCATACGATGATAAGGCGATACAGACAAGCAAGTATAGAATAAGATTTCAAAGTCCTTTATTGCTTTCAATTGTTATTCCACACATTCAGGGAGTTATAGATGGACTAACAGTCCAACAGTGTTACAGTCATCTTACCCTTCCCTACACCCTGTAAGGCGTTTATGGGCTGCCAAAGAGCGGAAAATGTGATTCCAATGCTAAACAAAGAGCGGAATAAGATTTCAAAATCATTTCTTCTTTTTTTTTTTAACTAGAGGTTATATGGTTTATTAATCCATTTTAAGAATGCAACCCTTAACACACCACCTTACAGCACAACCTGATGACAACCATGCACCACATGCATCCATGTTCACGAAGGCACTCCTCTTGTAGTTGAATATTCGTTCAAGATTTGTTATTTAAGAACCCATCATTCATGTTAATTAATCTAACAATCCACTTTATCTAATTGCCAATATCCAATACATGACATACGCAACTTTAAAGAATCCATCCACAGATACAAAGTCTTTAAAAATCGATATGAGCACATAGTGAACAAAATTGAAGGAATCCATCCATACGGCTTTAAAAATACTGCCTGATCAAACACAGTACACTAAAATGCCAATACTGTATTGTGTTCGAAACTAGGCAAAGATTTTCACTGGTGTTGGCTTGCATGCTAATTTTCTTCAGTAACCACAGGTTTTATTCCAAAATACCCCAATTTTGTGAACTTTGTCATTTCAAAACTTGATTGGTTAGGGCTCAAAATTCTTGCTCCCATTGTGAAAACACTATGTACTTGTTAATCATTCAACATTGCCTCTGAATAACTATGTACTAGTTAATCAATGATTAATTATCCCACCACAAAAGCTGGAAAAAAGAATTACTGCAAGAATCTTTACATTTAGCTCTTAATTTGAGAAATTAACAAAGGAAAATCCTACATTCAATTGCAAAACTTGTTAATTTTAGGTTACAGGAATCAAATGAAATTAAATGCAGAAACAGAAAAATTACCAGACTTTGAGAAACGGGTGGGATTTGTAGAGAGCTTGGATGGTGGGTTTGATCTATTTGGTTCATAGGGTGAAGCGGCAACAGAGTCGCGATAAGAATGTAATTTACTATTATTAGCATTTGACTTAAACTTGGAGTGCTAAAAAACAACCGATTCTTTTCTCGCTGTTCTTATGAGGCTAATAATATGATAGATAATAAGAAAATCAAACAAAAAATAACTATCCAAAACACCATTGAAGAAAAACACAAAGCAAGAACTCACCAGAAAGCAGGATGTGATTCAAAATCTTCCAATTTCCAAACTTTCCCAGTAAGTGGCTCCAGAATCTGAAACCAATGCCCAAACAATCAAGAAAATGCATATAATATTCTTGGAAATGCAGCAATACAAGAAAATGCAATCAGAAGTGTCCTTAAATTATAGTAAATTACAGAACCAATATATTAATGAAACCCATAGATCTATGAACCCCAGATTCGAACAGATCTACAGAAAAATTTGAAACAGGAAAAACTTAAAAGAGAGACTCTGGGAATAGAGCTTCATGCTTAACAAACAAAGCAACAAAATCAATAAATTAAATGTCTAAAACAAGCTCTTTAAACCCAGAAAAAGCTATTAACCCAAAAAAAATAACCCAGAAAAGTTAACACATTTTCCATTAAAAAGCAAAGAACCCAGAAATTCATAAAAAACAACAGAACCCAGAAAAGATAACGAGAGAGATCGACCTGGAGAACGACAGAGATCGTTGGGAGGAAGGAAGGTTCAGGTTGGAGATTGGGTTTTGGGGGGACGAGTTGGGAGTGAATGAGTTGACGGGAAGGAGTGAAGTGAACGGGAGGGAGTGAAGTGAGATGCCAGAGCAAGAAGAGAAGTGAGACGCGAGAGGGTAGGATGGCCATTTGAAAACTTTCATTAAACGGTACTGTTTACCCGTGTTTTCATAATAAAAAGCTGTTTTTTGAAAGCAGCAAAACCCAGCTTCCACTTTCTAGCTGTTTCTGGCAGCAACTTTAAAAATAAGTGCCTTGTTGTTTAATTACCAAACACAATTCTAGCAGCAACTTTTTTTCATCCTAGCTTTAAAAAAAATTTAAGCTGTCACAATCGTAATCTTATGGCTGGTTTGGTATTGCTGTGCTTTGAAAAAAAAATTGTTTTTTCTGTGCTGTGAGAATAAGTGACTGTGAAATAAAGCTGTAGAGTGTTTGGTAAATTTTTTTGTAAAAATGTTTTTGAAAAAAAAGCAATATGATAGTGTTTGGTAAATTTTTATGTAAAACAGATTTGAAAAAAACCGGTTTTTCAAAGTTGGGTTTTGCAGCTTCTTGTTTTGGGCTTTTTTTTTTACCCAAAATTGTGAAAAAAAACTAAAGCTAAATTTTTACCAAACACAAAAAAGCTCCAAGCTTTTTTTTATACTAGTTTTTTTTCAGAATCACCGCAGTACCAAATCAGGCCTTAATGTAGTTAAAGAACTTGGTTTATAATTATGACGTGGCCGTGGTTACTAATTATGGGGAATGTTATGCTTAGATCGGTTATCGTAAAGGGAATGCATTTGTAGAAAGCACTTTTGTTAATAAGCACTGTATATGTTACAAGTGTTTTTGTTATAAACTTCAGAATTTTGTAAATTTTTTCAAAAAAGAAGAGAAAAGAATGTAGTAAATGTTTTATTAAAAATTCATGTAGTTGGTGAAAAATTACTTGAAAGTGCATTTAAAAAGGTCATCTAACCTGCGTTTGTCTATAAAACGGTTTTATTACTTGAAAAAATTTATGTTCTGCTAAACGTAGTTAGAGAGCGTTTAGCAAGAGATCTTTGGACTAATATGCATAAAAGGAAGGGAACTTTAACGAAAAGTTCTCGGTATTGTTCATTTTAACGAAAAACCACATTTTTACACTAAAAAGTCAATCATGGTACTATTTACTTTACCCTTTATTTTGTCCTTATCTTTAAAACTCAAAGTTTTCAAGTCATTTTCATTAGTTTTTCTTTAAAAAAAAAACATTTAAGGATACCAACTACGGAATAGAACTAGTAATGGCTAAACAAATAATAAATCGCGTATCATAAACCACAATTTAGTGCACCTTAATTGTCTAACTAATTAAAATCCGTAACCATAATCTAAATGTTCACATCTTCCTAGACTTTTTGTATGAATATTCCATGTATACAAAAGCAAGAGTTGGCCTCCTTTAACCACCAATCCATGTTGCATCTTAAGCCAGAAAAACGAACTTTGAATTATTCAACCTTTCGTCCCTGCTGTAATTCCTTACAACTTAAACCATGTCAAGTGGAAAATTGACAGCTTGATCCTGACAATCATATACGTAATGATTGGACTGAATTTGAATCACTTAAAATTACTGTATTTTTTCTTTCTCCACTTGCTTTGTTACATAGAGCTTCTACTTCGCGAATGTAGCAAACCATTTAGAGTTGCCTCAATTGATTAAAATCGTTTATTCTTGCACCCAAAGTTGTAATCAAAAGTATGAAGCTGAAGCTTTGATATTGAAAAGTGAACGTACTACTTATCATTACACGAGAATTTGCATACTTGAGACCATAACAAGGTTTACGTTAATTACCAAGTAGATGTACTACTACTAGGACCAATTTTATAGAGATCTGAGGACGTGGTAGCAGAAGAATTAATCCATGTTGCATCTGATGAACCAACAAGGCTCTGAGTTCCACTTGTACCCCCCTGTGCAGTCGGATCAAACGGGTTTCTCAAGGTTGCTAACTTCAATTCATCGCCGTAAATATTTGGGTTCATGACCGATTCACGAACAAGTGTCCGTCCTTCAAGCATGCTCACTACTGCAGACATGGTCGGCCTGAGAGCTGGGGCTGGATTGATGCATAAGAGAGCTACCTTGACCATTGTAATCACCTCTTCCACTTCAAAATCCGACCCCAACCTTGGATCCACTAGCTCTATTAAGTTCCCCTTTTGTTGTAAAACAAGAGCCTGAAATAAGCAGATAAAAAAGACCAGCCGAGATTAGCTACTCAACGTTGACATGTACTCAAGCTCTTAGAATGAAGATCTTACCCAATCCACAAGGCATACGAAGTTCTCATTTGGTCGATATTTCATGTTGTTCTTTCCAGCAACAATTTCCAATGCAACTACACCAAAGCTGTAAACATCTGCTTTATATGTTAAATAACCCCATAGTGCATATTCTGGAGCCATGTATCCTCTACACAACAAATTCAGTTTCAAGGAGTTAGACAAGACATTAGTTCCTGGGGACATTTCAATAAATAAGCATGTAGAATATAGTAGCAGCACGCTTACATGGTTCCAGCAACTCTGGTGCTAATGTGAGTGTTCTCCTCTTCGTCAAGCTTGGCCAAACCGAAGTCAGAGATCTTTGCGTTGAGGTCTTGGTCTAGCAATATATTTGTGGCTTTAATGTCTCTATGTACAACCTTCAGTGGCGACTCCTCATGCAAAAAAGCCAGACCTCTTGCTATACCTATGCATATTTTCTGCCTTGTAGACCAGTCCAGCTTTAATGGACCTTCCTCTGGACCTGAAACAAACATGAATTTCCAAGTCCTTTTAATTCACCATTCCTGTGTAATTTTGTTACTAAACTTGATAACTAAGCTTACCAAACAAAGTATGTGCAAGGCTATTATTTTCCATGTATTCATATACCAACAGTAATTGGTTTGATTCAATACAACATCCATACAATCTGACAAGATTTGGATGATGCAAAGCAGATATCATGCCTATTTCATTCACAAATTCCCGATTTCCTTGCCTTGATTTTGATGATAGTTGCTTAACCGCGATTATAGTACCATCCAACAATATACCCTGCATTTTACGTAAAAGCCAAATAGTTAATTCAGGACACACAAAAGTACGGGAAAAGACGCAGGTTGGATTAAACGGTACCTTGTAGACAGACCCAAAACCGCCTTCCCCGATTTTGTTTTCGGGATCAAAGTTGTTAGTGGCAGCTTTTATTTGCCTGAAGGTGAAAAAACCAGTTTGCAGATCCAGTCCTCTTAGAGCTGTCCAAAGAACAAAGTCAGAAAATTGGTAATATCTTATGCATTTACGATATTTCTTTTGAACTTAGAGCCTGAGAGTGTATTTCCTAGCAACATGGAATTTGACCAAGTGATGCAACGAATAATATAGGAAAAAGGACAGAAACTCTAGAACACAATAAACCCTAAATTCTTGTTGATTCACACAAATGAGAACAGCAAGAACAAAGAAAATTGTTGATTCCTATGGAATACCCAAGTTGATAGAGGAGAAGAGAATAAACTTTAAGATTCAAAAACTGCCCAGCCATCTAGGCTTAAAAGAAAATATAAGGTGAAAAGGCTGAATCCCAATAGTCCCAACACATTGAGCCTAGCCAGGAATTTATTAAGACCCTAGGTAATAAAGCCAAACCCAAAATTACTTCCAATTCGATGCATCAATACTTATTTAGATATAAATGCATAGATGATCATGTCTCCTATCCAAATGTTTCTGCATCACCAAGGTACTACATCAAACTTTCACAGTAGCTTAATTAGTAGTACCTTTTTCCCTTGATGTCTTGCTACCAAGACTGCCTCTCCACCAAAGAATCAAGAAAATAAGGCACACAACAAAAGCTCCAACTGAAGTTCCAACCACAATAGGTATTTTGCTTTTGCTACTTGGAGGCTTGAACTCTACACAATTTGTAAAAGAAATGAAAAACAAAGTCATGAACGACATATAAAGGCTCCTTTCTATGATCTACAGCCGTACAGAGGGCATATAAATCCAAAGTAAACAAACTTTCGCATGTTTGCGTGTGTGTGTGAGAGAGAGAGAGCTGCAATTTAGAAGATACCAGAGTCTACAGAGATAGCTGATATAAGAGGACCATATGTTCCTCTCTTTGGGGAAGTTGTTGTCCCTTTCCCAGACCACTTAAACCGGATCAGTAAAGTTTTATCCTTAACTTGAACTGCTTTAAGTTCCTTAACGACTACCCTATCAACCCCTTGTGCTTCCTTTTTTATGTCAAAATCCTTCCACACTAGTTTCTCCTGTAACAAACTTTATCAATCAGAGAATTCATCTTCAGTAGCATATAGATAGAGCGCACAAAATAAGGTGCAGTTAACTACCTGAATATAGACATCAAATATTCGCCTTCCTAAACTGTGAAAAGATTTGTTGCCTCTGATTATTATCTCCGAAAAGTGAAGTTTCACGGTATAATTTCCATTCCCCAAGCAGCGTGCATAATATGTGAGAGAGAGAGGAGATAGGCGTGCACTCGTGTACAACTCTGAGTTGTTCAATTCAAGCACGGACATATTATTTGTAATGTACGGCTGGGTGGCGTTAACGTCCCAAAAATGTCCAGTGGTACTGATTCCCCAATTAGGTATCACCGCAACAAAACGTGAATCACCACCCGGGTCTTGATCCTCTTCAAATACGATTCCTCCAACAGTGGTTTTACTTCCTCCACAGTTAATATGTAATGAGTACTCCTCTTCAAAGATAATCAATATCATATCAATTATAGTCAGATTATACAGAAAATACCCTTTCCCATCATCTATTTGATGAAAACTGTAATTATCCCAGTTGGGTACGTACTAAAAAAGTATAAATTATAATCATATTTTAAATCTAATACATATGTTGTTTACCTTTTGGACACGAAATTTTTTCCAGGCACCCTCCAGATAATCTACATTAGTGTAGTGAAATTAGCTTATTATGTAAACTTGAAGTTGACATAATGAAAAGGAAAAGAAAATCGCTCCCATGTTGAAGACTAATCTAGTTAGAAACCTTACGAGTTGCCTTGTCCGAAAAAGCTTTTGAACAAGTTCCTGATATATACATGGTCCAAAAGAAAATTAGAGGTGACTCAGGTGAGTGAAAACAGTGAACTTTGCTGAGCACATCAACTAAAAGAAAACTGTTCTTACAATTGTTCTCTACAAGTAGTTGGCTGCTCGGAGATCTGAGAAAAATTATTGTAAGAAAGATCCATCTGGCTGCACACATTCACAGTAAATTCGTAAGCCATTATACCGGCCTCTACTAGAAAAGTAAATGTTAAAGTGTCTATAAAGTTGTCTGCTAAAATGATTATGACAGAAAATCTTAGTCTTTGGTCAGCTAAATGTCTCAAGAAACACAAATATATGCTTCTGTCAATCTACGCAAACAGTACATCCAAAGCGTATATACCCGTTATGTGTAACATAACAATCAATTAGAAGAATATATAGTTGCCGGATTCCATGGAAAAACAAACTCTAGCAATCTGGTAATATGATGGAAAACATACGTTTTACGATGTCTCTTCATGATCCAGTCTGGAATAGGCCCAGTGAGCAAGTTGCTTGTGAGATATCTATTCCGGAAACAATTAATATATGGTCACATTCAGTTAAACTATATAAGTACTGTTCCAAGGGGGTAGTTACACAGACGAAATATTGACTGGATAAACAATTAAAGAAATTTTGATGTTTCTTACAGCCACTGCAAGTTTGACAGGGCCGCCATATCAGGAATGTTTCCTTCCAAATTGTTGAAGCTGAGATCTCTGCAAGAAAATAACTAAACTTTTGTTACATGGATGCCTGATTAACTGAAGAGAATGAACTCGTTAGCCAACTCGTGAATAAGAAGATATCAAATAATTTTTCTGCGCACTTGAACAAGAAAAAACAAAATGAAAAATGGAGAACAGTAGTATTACAATACTATCAAGTTTGCCATTGTTGGAATATAATGGGGTATACTTCCAGACAAGCCACAGCTCCTCAGCATTCTGTAACATTATATTGGCAAAAGTGCGCACTAAGTATTGATTAGTCTAAAATTACAAGAAAATACAGTACTTTCACGACTTACAATCTATTCATGCTTGTCATACTACTCAAGGGTGGAAATTCTGAACCCTCTCCACCTATATCACTGATCCTTCTGCATTAAAAAAGGTCCGTTCAATAGGAAGTTATTACAAACATGTAAACCCAGATTACGTTATTTTAGCATTAATGCAACTTAGGATCGAATGCAGAACTCACAGCTCTTTTAAATTACTCAAGACAGAAATGCTCGATGGAATTGGACCTTGGAAGCCACTAGCTTGGATCTCTCTGTCAACAACAGAATTCAAATCGAATAAGATGTTACACTAGAAAAGCTATACTTCTTAACAATTTTGAAGATGGAATAAGAAAATCACATACAATTTGAACAACAAAAGTCGAAACGGATAGATGCTACACCAGAAAATTATATACCCTAACAATTTAGAATATGGATTAGGAAGCTCACAGTTTCTGAAGTTGTTTCCAGCTTTGAAAAAAATCAGGTATTTTTCCAGTGAATTTGTTACTGCTAATCCTACTGCATAAATGCAATCAGGAAATACAATAAATCCTACGATTTTGTAACGGATTTACAAAGTAACAATAAGAAAGAAAAAGGGTACAAACACGTACAGTTCTGTTAACTCGGTCAGATTAGTGAGAGCCCTGGGCAGCTCTCCTGTGAGATTGTTGGCATTCAGATTGCTGTAGGTACCAATGCCAATTTATCAGTACTGGTTCTTACTTATTCAAGGTATCTAAAAATTAAATAAAAGCTTACAGATAATTCAAGAAAACCAATTTCCCAAGCTCAGGAGGAACAGTTCCAGAAAACATGTTATTCTCTAAGCTCCTGCAAACTTATTCTCTTTCATCAGCATTACAATACGCTAAACCAAGCACAAAATTAAAATGGATGATTACAAATAATATAAGGTCATAACGGGAGATCAAGCCAGAGCATACAGAGAGAGTAGGGTGGTAATGTTTCCCAAGTAGCCAGGGATTGGTCCCGTTAAGTTGTTCACGGTAAGGGACCTGCAGTGTACTCATTTTGTTAGTGCTATTAGTATAAACGGCTAACCTTGAACATGAAGTTGAGAAATCATTTACAGAGATTCCAACTTCGTCGAAGCCCATTCACGCGGTATAGTACCGCTGAGGTAGTTCCGGGTGAAATCACTGTAAGCAAGAGAAAAGATATTAGTCCACCAATATTTGTGGAAATGATGTAAAACAACTTTTCAGCGAATATACAGCTGAAAATGTTTCCTTTCCTTACACTTTTTTTAGGTAGGGTAACTTTGCAATTGATAGTGGAAGTACACCAGCAAGATCTTGCCCTTTGAGAAAACTGTATCACAAAATGTCAAGGGCTCACAAACTTTAAAAACTGTATGCAAAACGAATCCTAATACTTTATATCTGTGAGAAGTGAGGACAAAGTCCTACATTAGTGAGGGACCAAACCATATGCAAGAGCTTATAAGGAGTTGAGTTGTTACTCATATTGTCAAATGACTTTTATGGTGGAACCTCAACTTCTTTATGGTATTAGAGCAGGTTTGCCCACGTGTGAAGTCCAACAACCACACATGCTCAATGTCACCCAATTTGTGTTGTGCATGTGTTTGGCTTGAAAATTCATCACACGTAAGGGGGCTTGTGAGAATGTGAGGACAACGTCCCGCATCGACGAGAGACAAAACCATGCAAGGGCTTATAAGGACTTTGGCTTCTCTCCGTACTGCCAATTGGTTTTATAGTGGAAGTTCAACTTCTTCAATATCTACTCTTATGAACACAAAGGGGGATTATATATAGCAACCTAAAATGCAGTCTTAGAGTCCGTAATGTTGTTACAAAAACCTGCAGGCATGGTCGACCTTGGCCCAGTGTGGCTGGGCAACTGTCCAAGGCCCAAATGAATTGGCGGCACCAAAGTTATTGGGGGTGTATATTCATTTATGTTTTCATAAGAGTATAGTTTTGTAAAATTTGGTTAAACAACCAAGAAGTTTAACTAGAACTAGTGGTTTTTGTTGCCTAAAATTAATGAGAAGGTCCTGAGTTCGAAATACTATATGTGTTTACTTTACTTACCAATTTTTAAAAATTTCTTTTTATAAAAGTATAAATTTATAAAATTTAGTCAAATAATCAAAAAGTTTAACCCAAAGTGGTGGTTTATATTGTTTAAAATTAACAAGGAGGTCTTGTGTTCAAAATGCATTTTGTGTTTTATTACTTTTCAATTTTTACGAATTTCTTTTCATAAGAGCATAAATTTATAAAGTTTGGTTAAATGATCAAGAAGTTTAATCATAAGCAGTGTTTTTTGTTGTTTAAAATTAATGAGAGATCCTAAGTTTGAAATGCTATGTGCATGTTTATTCTTTCAATTTTTACGAATTTCTGTTTGGTTGTTAATTTCTTTTTAATTACTGGCTAGCTATGTGGGTTCCAGCTTTTAAACATTCATTCCAAAACAAGTCTAACTTTCAATATTCTTTCAAAAAAAAAAAAAAGTCTAACCATCAATGGAGAGTAACGTGTAGATCGATTTTTTAGACCAAATTTGCAAATCATATAAAGTGTCACCACTATATTTAATTTAGTGCTCATTCATTACTTGCACATATCAATTAAAGACTTGAGAATATGATTATTTTTTCAGTCCCATATTGACAAGGTTAGTAAATAAGAAAAAAAGTCTCATGATTTATATAAAAACATTTTAAAAGTTCAGATAAAAGGGAAACAAACTCATCATCTATATACATGTAAGCTCGGGGTTTTTTGGTTCCCTTCTCTCAAATGCAAAATTAGTTTTTCCGTATTTCTAAATTATTGAATTTGAAGTGTTTTTCTAAGCATAAATTTATCGAAGTCTCTTTTATTTATTTTTTGAAAAAACGATATTATCTACACTAAGAGGGAGAGGTGGGCTAAGGCTCACAATAGGCTAGCAATAATGTGGTTTAAATTCGCCTTTGACGAGAATCGAACCTGAGACCTCTCACTTACAAGTGAAGAGAAATACCACTAAACCGTAATATTAAATGACAATTTTATCGAAGTCTTATGTGTGAAAACAAATATTTTTTCGTATATGAAGTTAGGGTATACATTTTGGAGTTGGGCGGGCCTAAAAAATCTCAAGACCGGCCTTGCCTACAAGCATACACAATGTTATTACAAAACAAAATAAAATGTTATGCCTGGATTATAGTGGAACTATCCAAAAAAGAAAAGTGGATTGGAACGCTACAGGAGATAATTCAATCTATAAATAACCGAACGTAGAATATAGAAAAATAAGGTTTAAAAGTTGGCCTACATGCTGACAACATGGCAAAAACCATCAGGGTTGGAGCAGTTGCAGATGACAGTGTTGTTGTAGAGAGTTAATTTATCAGATTTTTGGGTAAACCAATTTGTGTCATTGAGGCATGGGTCTATGCTGAAGTTCCATTCTTTTTTCCCCAGTTGTATAAGTATTTCTTTGAGTACTTCCACTGCGCACACAAAATAAATCCATCAAATTTCTATTTTATTAAAAACATCTTATTCAAGAATCCCATTACTTTCAGAGGATAAAGAAACAAGGGGAATTCATGTAAAAGAACTTTATAGAAAAATACATTTGTAAGTCAGAGGTCTTAGATTCGATTTTCGCCAAAAACGAATTTGAACCACATTATTGCTAGCCTATTGTAAGATTTTGCCTACTCCCTCACTCCGTTGGCGTAGATAATATCGTTTGTTCAACAAACAAAAAAACATGTAGTTGAGTACGTAATATGAAAATTCTCAATCATAGAGACCAATTTTGGCATTGAGCACTCTGATATCTTCTTGAGTGCTCTTCTTTTCAACAAGGTAAAAAAATCCAGACTTCCATAAAATACAAAAAATTTAAATTTAAATTTAAGAAACAATGAGGCTTCAAATGATAGACTTTTGGTATTACCAACTTGAACATTGAAAAAAAATGCCAAAATGAAAATTAAAAAAAAAAAGTTACCAACTTGAAAAATAAAATTAAAAAGGGTAATGAATTTATTTTTTTAAGAAAAAAAGGGTACTGATTTTTGAATTCTCGTTTACTGTCCTTAATTCTTTTTTTTTTTTTTTATCCGACAATTTATAGAAAAGAGAGAAGTGAACTAGGAGTGCTCTAACACTGGTGTAATCTTTACACCAAACATGTTTGAGAAGACAATTCTTCTCTTAATCAAAGAGAAAAGTATTGCACTACTGAACATTCTTATCTATTCTAAAACATTAGAAGAAAAACTGAGCTTGAATGATACATTTTCAGTATTTCTAATACCAAACTTAAACAATAAACAAAACAGCAAATTAGAAAAAACGCACTCTCGCCGCTATAAAATGCCAAAAAGAAAGGCTTCAAGAGCTTAACTAGGATTAAACCCCCTCAACTGACTGTTCGCTTGTCATGTAATCTTAGTTGCAAAATTATATTGGTGCCTTCGTGTTTTGCAAAGTAGGCATGCTTACTTTAAAGTACTTTGGGGTGTTTTTCTAAAATATCGAGTTTAAAGTGTTTTATCTAAAGTGCTCAAAGATTATATGAAGATGAATAAAGTTAAGGTCTACCCTAAAAACAATAAGAAAGTAACTCAACTTTTAGAAGCACATACAAACCTCCTAATTATTGCCTGAGGTGAGATTAACAATGTCAACAAAATGGCATGTGCATAAAAAGCTGCCCTTAAAAAGATTAAGAAGTAAAAAGAAAAGAAGAATAAGAGTGACTTGCTACCTTCTCTAGGAGCAGTTTGAGATTGTGCTTCAGCTTTGACTGTTGATGAAAAGCAGAAGCAAAGGATCAATGTGAGCACGATGAGAAATCTTGCCATTTTCTTCTATCGTTACATATGATATGAGCCCCCCAACCCAACCCAACGCACATGACTTTATATAGCAAATATCATCCAGCTTAATTAATCATCTGACCATCAATCTCAATCTTCTTTATTAATGAAGGGTCCCTCCCCCCGGCCCTTTGATTAGAACGTACAAACACACTGTGTCAGTAACTTCCAAGTCAACCTAGTTCCCCCAATTATTCACAAGATTGTCCAAGTGTTTTCTTTATCCTTTTCAAAATAATGGACCCTTAGAATCTTGGCACGTAAGTAAAGTAATGGACCCTTGGATTAGTAACTACTTTGTTTAGCTTGTGTCCTTAATATGAATCTTTGACTACCCTTCAACATTTTATAACATTGAGGTTTTCCTTTCATTTTTATCTTTTCTTTCGTAAGTGATATTGAGGGAGTAAATCGAATACCAAGGAAGGAGCCAAGATTTTTTTTCTCGGGTGGGCTATAAGATCCTCCTAATATTGTTTGTCACATAATCAACTAAAACATATATACATATATGCTCATCTTTTCTTCGGTTGTCGGATATCCAGGTAGCTTTCTGATCATGAGTAATGACATACTTACTATATTTTTCGTACTACGTTTGTATCACATTTTTAGGGAGGTAGGGCCTACCAACACATGTGAATCATGTCTATTAGAGAGATAATACAAATGTGGCATGAAAAATGTAGTAAGATTTGCATTTTTGATATTTAAATAAGTGCTCTTTAAAATGGCCATATTTCAATTTCCTAACACAGACCCTCGTGTTTTTTTTTATAAAAATAATTAACACGTCATTTTTAGTCTCCTATACATTCTTTTTTAATTTTAGCCGTTAATTTTGTTTGACTTATTCAATCTAATAACTAAAAAGAAAGAAGAGTGTGTGAGAAGCTCTAAGTACACTTTTTTTCCCACCCTTTATGATTTGTTTCCTCAAACTAAGACCACTTTAGTTTTTTTTTTTTTTGACTAAAAATATTATCTACACTAAGGGGAGGAGGTGAACTTAATTTCACAATAGGTTAGCAATAACATGGTTCAAATTCGCCTATGGTGAGAATCAAACATAAAACCTCTCACTTACAAGTGATGAGGAATATCACCAGATCATAGTACTAAGTGGCAAAGCCACTTTAGTTTTAAAGAAAGAGCATATTATTAGACGAAAAAGTTCAAGTACAAATAAAGACACAAAAGTATACATTTTGAATTAAAATTATTATTTTTATGACTTTTTTCTTATAATAATGGAGACATAAGTCGAGTAGGTTGTCGAGTATTTAGAACTAGGAGAAATGCTAAGGAGATCGTCTCAAAGTAAAACTCTCCATAGACTTTGTCACTTTTTCTTTCTACATATTATTTTATAATGTTGTCACGAGAATTGTGCCACAAAAATGAGATGACAAAGAGTCCATAAAGAGTCTTACTTTTAAGAGAGTTTCCTTAGCATTTATGGTAGAACTAGTCTTTACTCGTGACCTTTGCTCATTGACTAGTTTTAATTTGTGATCTTCATTAAAATATAAATTTGTTAATTATTATTTTCAGAGAAATGCTAAGTATTGTCTTTTAAAGTTGGACTCTCTCAAAGTGAAATTCTCCCCCACTTCATTTTTTTGACACAATATTTTACAATGTTGACACTAAAATTGTGCTAAAAACATAAGGTAACAAAAAATTTATCGAGAATTCTACTTCCAAAGAGTCTCTAGGATTTCTGTTATTTTTAACACATGTCAAGTTGGGATCGCTCAACTTTTGAATAAGACTATTCAATTTTTCAATTAGAAGAATTTTCAATTTTTGAACTTTCTGAAGAGGCAGATGTTGTTGAATGGCTGAAAGTCACAACTCAGTCACACCTCTAGAAGATAAAGACATGGTTGAATGGAAAAATATTTTCATTGTGTCTAAAATACTAATGATACAATATGTGTTATTATGTAAGCGGACATAATTTTTATCTTTTAAGTTCTGAATTTTTTAACACTATCTTACCACTTGTATAATGACACTTGGTATATTGCTCTGTGTTCAAATACTTTGAAAAATCTCTTGGTTGAATGGCTCTAGAATATTATAATAGAATTAAAGAAGGAAAAATCTTGTCGAGGCACACATGATGGGGTCCCACATGGTTTTCGATTGAATATTAAATTATTAATAGTACGGAATTGTTACATGCACTTTAAAAGAACATTTTATTTGCACTCTAAACTTTTTGTAATTGAAAAAAAAATACACTTATGAAAAATGTAGAATGAAAATTTTATAGTGCTAAGAACATTCCTAATAGTATATTAATGTAGTTAAAGAACTTGGTTTATAATTACGATGTGGGCGTGGTTACTAATTATGGGGAATGTTATGCTTAGATCGGTTATCGTAAAGGGAATGCATTTGTAGAAAGCATGTGTATGTTACAAATGTTTTTGTTATAAACTTAAGAATGTAGTAAAATTTTTCAAAAAAAAAAAAAAAATGAGAAAAGTATGTAGTAAAATTTTTATTAAAAATTCATGTAGTTGGTGTAAAATTACTTGAAAGTGCATTTAAAAAGGTCATCTAACCTGCGTTTGTCTATAAAACGGTTTTATGACTTGAAAAAATTTATGTTCTGCTAAACGTAGTTAGAGAGCGTTTAGCAAGAGATCTTTGGGCTAATATGCATAAAAAGAAACATTTACGAATACCAACTACGGAATAGAACTATTAATGGTTAAACAAATAATAAATCGTGTATCATAAACAACAATTTAGTGCACCTTAATTGTCTGCCTAATTAGTGGTTAAACAAATAATATAGTCTGACTAATTAAAATCCGTAACCATAATCTAACCGTTCACATCTTCCTAGACTTTTTGTATGAATATTCCATGTATACAAAAGCAAGAGTTGGCCTCCTTTAACCACCAATCCATGTTGCATCTTAAGCCAGAAAAACGAACTTTGAATTATTCAACCTTTTGTCCCTGCTGTAATTCCTTACAACTTAAACCATGTCAAGTGGAAAATTGACAGCTTGATCCTGACAATCATATACGTAATGATTGGACTGAATTTGAATCACTTAAAATTATTGTATTTTTTCTTTCTCCACTTTCTTTGTTACATAGAGCTTCTACTTCGCAAATGTAGCAAACCATTTAGAGTTGGCTCAATTGATTAAAAGCGTTTATTCTTGCACCCAAAGTTGTAATCAAAAGTACGAAGCTGAAGCTTTGATATTGGAAAGTGAACGTACTACTTATCAGTACACGAGAATTTGCATACTTGAGCGCATAACAAGGTTTACGTTAATTACTAAGTAGATGTACTACTACTAGGACCAATTTTATAGAGATCTGAGGACGTGGTAGCAGAAGAATTAATACACGTTGCATCTGATGAACCAACAAGGCTCTGAGTTCCACTTGTACCCCCCGGTGCAGTCAGATCAAACGGGTTTCTCAAGGATGCTAACTTCAGTTCATCGCCATAAATATTTGGGTTCATGACTGATTCACGAACAAGTGTCCGTCCTTCAAGCATGCTCACTACTGCAGACATGGTCGGCCTGAGAGCTGGTGCTGGATTGATGCATAAGAGCGCTACCTTGATCATTGTAATTGCCTCTTCCACTTCAAAATCGGACCCCAACCTTGGATCCACTAGCTCTATTAAGTTCCCCTTTTGTTGTAAAACAAGAGCCTGAAATAAGCAGATAAAAAAGACTAGCCGAGATTAGCTACGCAACGTTGACATATACTCAAGCTCTTAGAATGAAGATCTTACCCAATCCACAAGGCATACGAAGTTCTCATTTGGTCGATATTTCATATTGTTCTTTCCAGCAACAATTTCCAATGCAACGACACCAAAACTGTAGACATCTGCTTTATATGTTAAATAACCCCATAGTGCATATTCTGGAGCCATGTATCCTCTGCACAACAAATTTAGTTTCAAGGAGTTAGACACGACATTAGTTCTAGGGGACATTTCAATAAATAAGCACGTAGAATATAGTAGCAGCACGCTTACATGGTTCCAGCAACTCTGGTGCTAATGTGAGTGTTCTCCTCTTCGTCAAGTTTGGCCAAACCGAAGTCAGAGATCTTTGCATTGAGGTCTTGGTCTAGCAATATATTTGTAGCTTTAATGTCTCTATGTACAACCTTCAGTGGCGACTCTTCATGCAAAAAAGCCAGACCTCTTGCTATACCAATGCATATTTTCAGCCTTGTAGACCAGTCCAGCTTTAATGGACCTTCCTCTGGACCTGAAACAAACATGAATTTCCAGGTCCTTTTAATTCACCATTCCTGTGTAATTTTGTTACTAAACTTGATAATTAAGCTTACCGAACAAAGTATGTGCAAGGCTATTATTCTCCATGTATTCATATACCAACAATAATTGGTTTGATTCAATACAACACCCATACAATCTAACAAGATTTGGATGATGCAAAGCAGATACCATGCCTATTTCATTCACAAATTCCCGGTTTCCTTGCTTTGATTTTGATGATAGTTGCTTAACCGCGATTATAGTACCATCCAACAATATACCCTGCATTTTCCGTAAAAGCCTAATGTTAATTGACGACACACAAAAATAAGGGAAAGTACGCAGGTTAGATTGTACGGTACCTTGTAGACAGACCCAAAACCACCTTCCCCAATTTTGTTTTCAGGATCAAAGTTGTTAGTAGCAGCTTTAATTTGCCTGAAGGTGAAAAAACCAGTTTGCAGATCCAGTCCTCTTAAAGCTGTCCAAAGAACAAGATCATAATATTGGTATAAGCATTTGCAATACTTCTTTTGAACTTTGAGACACAGTGTATTTCCTAGCAACATGGCATTTGAAAGATTGAGACAAATGCACTTTCACAATGGCTTAGTAATACCTTTTTCCCTTGATGTTTTGCTTTCTAGACAGCCTCTCCACCAGAGAATGCCTAATGTCAAGAAAAGGCACACAACCGAAGCTCCAACTGAAGTTCCGACCGTGATTAGTACCTTGCTTTTGCTATCGTGAGGAGTCTTATACTCTAAAATTTTGTAAAAGAAATGAAAAACCAAATCATGAATGATAGAAGTTTTGCTATCGTGAGTATATGGTCCTCTTATATCAGCCATACATACACAGTAAGTTTTGAGAGAGTTCGCAAGTTTAGAATATACCGGGGTCTACCGAGATAGCTGATATAAGAGGACCGTATACTCCTCTGTGTGGGGAAGTTGTTGTCCCTTTCCCTGACCAATGAAATCGGATCTCTAAAGTTGTATCATTAACTTGAACTGCTTTACGTTCCTTAATGATTGCCCTGTCAACCCCATGTGCTTCCTTTTCGATCTCAAAATCCTCCCACACTAGTTCCTCCTGCAACAAACTTCATAAATCAAAGAATTCATCTTAAGTAGGATATACAAAAAGTGCATGCACAAAGATTTGTTTGAGTACCTGAATATAGACATCAAATATCCGTCTTCCAAGACTGTAAAACGATTTATTGCCTCTGATTATTATCTCCGAAAAGTGAAGTTTCACGGTATACTTTTCATTTCTTAAGCAGCGTACATAATACGTGAGAGAAAGAGGAGATAGACGCGCACTCATGTACAACTCCGAGTCGTTCCTTTGTATGGACACATTATTAGCTATGTAGTCATTAAAGGTGGGCTTAGAATCCCAGAAATGTCCAGTGGTACTTATTCCCCATAAAGCTCTTACAGGATTGAACTTTGCTGCCCCACCTGGATCTGTATCCGCTTCGAAGTCAATTCCTCCAATGGTGGTTGCCTTTCCTCCACAGTTTATATGTAAAGAGTACCGCTCTTCAAATATAATCAATATCATATGAATTATAATTAGATTATAGAAAATACTTGAGTAGAGAAATGAAACAAAATATTGTCTTAAAAACCCTGTTCCATCATGTCGATGAAAACTTTAATTATCCTAGTTGGGGTAACTAAAAAGTGTAACTTAAAATGATATCTTCTTAGAGATATTTTGTTTACCTTTTGGACATGGAAAACTTTCTAGGCACCCTCCAAATAATCTACATCAGTGTAGTTAAAATCAGTTTATGTCAATTTGAAGTTGACATAATGAAAAGAAAAAAGTAAATCGCTTCATCGTTGAAGTCTAATCAAGTTCGAAGCTTACGAGTTGTTTCGTGCAGAAAAGCTTTTGAACAAGTTCCTGATGTGTATATATATATATATATAGACACATGCCAAATCAGTTAGTTCCACAGGAAAATGGCGAGTGATGACAGTGAACTGTACTATGCATGTCAACTAAAAGAAAACTGTTCTTACAATTGTTCTCTACAAGTGGTTGGCTCAGAGTTCTCAGAAAAATTGTTGTAAGAAAGGTCTATCTGGCTGCGCACAAATACAGTAAATTTGTAAGCCAGTATACCATCACTAGAAATGTATAAATGTTAAAAGTAACCGTAGAGTTGTGTGCTAAAATGATTAATTAATGATAGAAAATCCTAGTCAATGATGAGATTCAGTGGAGGCCATATATTTACGCACCCATAGACGGAATGAAAATAAGGAATTTGATTTCGATTATGAATTATTCTTGTATTTACTAAGACATGAAAGAATCAAGAATACATGGAACCCACGTGACAAATGGAATTCAACTCCTCCTTTTGTAGGAATTGGACTCCTTGGTGGAGGTGGGAATTGAATTCCAAAAGTTGGGTGCGATAGAATCCATGATTTTTACCCATTATACCCTCACATATATTATAAATGCCTAGTTTGCCTAAGGTGTATTTATAGCAGTTTGGAGAAAGGCTTAATTGTAGAGCGATATTAGTATTACAACGAGGGGTTTTTGAACTTTAATCCTTCAAGAAGATTAAAATTTAAAAAAAACTTGGTGTTAGATTAAATATTGATTTTAGTCCCTAATGTGTCCTTAATTCAAAATAATTAATGTGCATTTTATTTAATGTCTCTCATTAAATATTTCAATTTATTAATACACAAATTTTAATTTATTTTTTGACCAAAAAAGAGTTTTTTAATCTATTAATTTTATTTAACATTCTTCAAATTTGAAAGACTAAATTAATGTACCTAAATGTTAGTACCGAAATGTATGTACCTAAATATATGCACCGAAATGTATTAATATTAAATTATTGTACCTAAATGTGTGTACCGAAATGTATGCACCGAAATGTTAGTACTGAAAATGTATTATATTGAATTAATGTACCTAAATATTTGTATCGAAATGTATGTACCGAAATGTGTGTACCTAAATGTATGCACCGAAATGTATTATAATGAATTTAATATACCTAAATGAAGAAGATAAAGTACATCGAAATATATTGTATAACAAAAATTAGTTTATTTAAATGTTCACAACAAAATATATTACGATGAATGAAATGAAAATAAAAATTATAATGAAATAAAATTAATACATTAAAAATTAGAAAGAAAAAGATAAATAATTAAAAAATCAAAATATAATTAATAAATGAGGCTATTAATGTATCAAGGGACTAAAATTAGATTTTGATCTTACTCATGGTTTTAATCAAAAAGTCATCTTTGCCGAGGATTAAAATGAAGTTTTCTATTACAACGAAATGGGTTTTTTTTTTTAATGAAAAAAATAAAGTTTTAAAGAGGTGGAAAATGGGCAAAAAAAAGTTATAGATTCTATTTTCAAGAGGTAGAAAGTTTTACAATTTGTAAGTATATGTTATTATGAAAATTATAGTTATTACCTAGTACATAAATTAATTTATTTAGAACACAGATAGTTTAGTAATTATACTGGTTCTAATTCCGATTCAGAGATATTCGGTAAATAGCTTTTATAGAATCAACATCATTCCTATTTCGATTTCAAGCAGTTTAATAAACGACTTCATAAAAATCTGATTGTGATTCCTCCTCAATTCAATTACTATTACGTATTAGTAAACGCGCCATACATATTTCAAGGCACAAATAGGCTTCTGTTAATCGTGCTAGATATTAATCAGCATATGCAAACAGTACGCCCAAAGCATATGTTCCCGGAATGTGTGAAACATTACAATGAATATTAGAAGAATATAGAGTATATATTGCTTCGCGCCGGATGCAATGGAAAGACAAACTCCAGCAGTCAGATAATATGATGGAAAACATACGTTTTAATATCCGTCTTGTTGATCCAGCCTGGAATAGGCCCAGTGAGCAAGTTGCTTGTGAGATATCTATTCAGAATACAATTACGTAGTCACATACAGTTAAACTATATATTTACCGCTCCAAAAAGGTGGTTACACTGCCGAAATAATGACTATATAAACAAATGACTATGAAATTTTGATGTTTCTTACAACCACTCCAAGCGTGCGGCTGACATATCAGGAACACTACCTTCCAATCTGTTGAAGCTGAGATCTCTGCAACAACTCAAAGTTTGTTACTGGGATGCTTAACCGAAGAGAATGAACTCATTAACCAACTTGTGAACAAGAAGATTTCAAATTAATAATCTTTCTATGCACTTGAACAAGTAAAAACCGAATTGAAAATTGAAGAACAATGTGTACGTATTACAATGTTTTCAAGTTTGTTAAGTTTTGTATGTAATCGGGGATGTGTCCAGATAAATTACAGCTCCTCAGCATTCTGCAACATGACTATAGATTAGCAAAACTGCAGCTAGGTATTGATTAGTCTAAAACTATTAGAAAATTGCAACTTTCAAGACTTACAAATTAAGCATCTTTGGCATGCTCTTCAAGTTTGGAAATTCTGAGTCCCCGTCATTTTTAATGTCACTGATTCTTCTGCATTACATCACATCATGATCATGAATCATTTTTAAGAAAAGCAAAAAAACGAAAAAACATTGTGAGAGAAACTAACTTTTAAAGGCAGATTAAGGTTCTTTGGTGATAACGGAACTTAATTAGTATTGACTGCAGAACTCACAGTTCTGTTAAACTACTCAAGACAGAAATGCTTGGCGGAATTGGACCTTGGAAGCCACTAGCTTGGATCTCTCTGTAAACGACAGAATTCAAAACTCAAAACAGATAGATATTACACTAGAAAAGATATGCCTTAACAAATTAGAGAAGATGCAAAGGAATCACTTACAACATATTAAGGTTCTTCCAACTTTGAAAAAAATCAGGTATTTTTCCAGTGAAGTTGTTAATGCTAATCCTACTGTACAAACACAATTAGGAATACAATAAATCCGAATATTTATTACTGATTTATAAAGTAATAATCAGAAAGAAAAAGGGTACAAACACACAGTTCTGTTAACTTGGTCAGATTAGTGAGATGCTGCGGCAGCTCTCCCGTGAGATTGTTTGCATTCAGAATGCTGTGTAGATACCAATGCCAATTATCAACTCGTACTTGCTTATACAAGTTATCTCAAATTAAATAAAAGCTTACAGATTGTTCAAGTTAACCAATTTCCCAAGTTCAGGAGGAACAGATCCAGAAAACTTGTTATTTTCTAGGCTCCTGAAAACAAATTTTCCTTCATCAGTCATCACAGTACGCTACACCGAGTGACTTAAAATTCATTTTTACATTAAATATGAGGTTGTAGCGAGAGATTAAGCCAAAGCATACATATAAATTAGGGTGGTAATGTTTCCCAAGTAGTCAGGGATCTGTCCCGTTAAGTTGTTCACAGTAATGGACCTGCATATTGTACTCATTTTGTTAGTTCAATTAGTATAAGCTACAAATGGCTAACCTTGAACATGAAGTTGAGAAATCATTTACAGAAATTCCAACTTTGTCGAAGCCCATTCACGTGGTATAGTACCGCTTAGGTAGTTCTTTGTGAAATCACTGTAAACAGGAGCAAAGATATTGGTAATAATTAATAGGAAAAATTAGTATCCGGTTCCTAGTTCTTACTGTTCATTGACTAAGACCTTATTAGTTCTCAAATTTTGATTCAAGTCCCTAACATTAATGTGATAATGAATTTACATGTTTATTATATAAAATTTTAATATAAAAATAGTAATTAATTTAGGGTTTAATACTCACACCCCTATTAAACTTCTAATTAATTTTCAATTCAAACATTTCCAAAATAATAAAAAATTAAATTAAGTTTGTACCTATTAGGTTTTTTTTATATATATAAAAAGATTCTTAATTTTTTAATCTTAAATGTACCCATTCATATAATTTTTCAATTTTTTTAATCTTAAATGTACCCATTCTCAAATATATCAATTTGTTATATGTAAAATGTACCCTTTTTTAATATAAAATCCATTCAAATTTTTTAATCCATGTTTAAACTTATATGGGTACATTCTTTTTCGTTGATTTGAGAATGTATCCATATTTTGGTACAATAACTTTTTTTGTCAATTTTGGTTAATGTACCCATACATATATGTACACACACACACAATACAATAGAGAGTATAATTTATATTTTATTATTTTTAATCCAATAAATTATGAATTTTATTTAAAATCTCATTAATATAAACAATTACAAATTTCAATTTTTAATTTTTAATTTAAAAAAATATAGTAACTTATATTATTACATTAGTGTTAGGGAACTCAATCAAAAACTAAAAACTAACAAAGGTTTCAATCAAAGAATATTGATAGCTAGGGACCGCATCTAAAGTGTCCCTAATTAATAATACTAACAACTCAAAATATACAACTAAAAAGATTTCCCTTACACTTTTGTTAGGTAGGGTAACTTCGCAATGGATGGTGGAAGTACACCAGCAAGATCTTGTCCTTTGAGAAAACTGTATTACAAAATGTTAGAGCTCATACAAAAAAAGTTTACGTCGGCTTTATTCTGGACCGTCCTATGAACTCTAACATTATCCCTAATAATTTCTTGTTCTTTCATTTCTTTTTCTCATTTGTGTAAGTAAGAAAACTGGATAAGCGGCAAGAAAATATACAGGCTGACAACATGGCAAAAACCATCAGCAGGGTAGGAACAGTTGCAAATGAGAGTGTTGTTGTATGAAGGAAAATCAGCAGATTTTGGGGTAGCCCAATTTGTGTTATTGCTGCTGCATGGATCTATGCTGAAGTTCCAGTCTTTCTTCCCCAGTTGTGTACGTATTTCTTTAAGTGCTTCCACTGCGCACATAAAATAAATCCATCAATTTTCCTATTTTATTGTTCTTTCCCTGGCATTCCCGTTTTGGGAACAAAACTGATGTTCATTGTTTACGTGTCAAAACACAGGGGATCGATCAACCACGGGATATGACCCAGTGATTGAGGACGAATTACAGGACCATATTCCACACAGCACATCCTGAGTTCGATTTTTGGCACTGGTGAATCATAAGATGGTGGCTAGGGGAGGCTGAAATGCCTTTGTGATTCTTTCCGGCCTCCGAAAGGGTGGACTGTCGTGGCGAAACCATCAGCTGGTCCCATTTTTTTAAGAAAAAAACACAGGGGGATTGGAATATACCAAAAAGAAAAGCCGAAGGGGAAAGGGAGCTATTTTTCACACACATTTTAGCCTCTCACACACCACTCTTTATTTCTGACTATTGGAATGAATAAATTAAATGAAACAACAAATAGGTTTAAACATGGGTGTGTGAGAACTAAAAAGAGTGTATATCTAATGTCAAAAATATAGCAAATATTTTTCTTGCGTTGTAATCCATATGGTATACCGTATATATATATAGAACAATTTCAACATATGAAGGGTGCAGGGCTTGCACGTGAAACCCCTTGAAAGGATATTAAGAAGTAAAAGAAAAGGAAGACGAAGAGTGAATTGCTACCTTCTCTGGGAGCAAGACGGGCAGATTGAGATTGTGCTTCAACTTTAACAATTGATGAAAAGCAGAAGCAAAGGATTAGTACGAGCACGATGAGAAATCTTGCCATTTTCTTCGAGCGTTACTTATGATATATATGAGGCTATGAGCCCCCCAACCCACCTGACGTTTTATAGCAATAAATTATTTCTTGAAAAAAGTTAGAAATTTCCTCTCGGGTTCCACCATAAAATTGTATGAAGGATAAGGTGCAAGATTGTGATCCAAGTGATGAGATTATCCATGGTCAAAATAAAGCCACTTGTCAAGAGATTAAATAGGCTGTTATACATATAGTTAGTGGTTAGAATCTGGTGGACTTGGATAAAGTTGGTTAGAGATAGAGTTAGTTGATATAAGGAGGTGGTTAACAAGGATTACTTGCTATGCAAGCTTTGTACCAAAACACCTATATAGGTGATCATTGTAAACCTTCACAACTTAACAAAGAAAGCATTTTTACCAATACAAAATCTCTCTCTCTCTCTCTCTCTCTCATCTCTCTTAAAATCTGCAAGTGTTAGTATCTTTACATGGTATCTGAGCCATGTGATCTGGAGTAGTTGGTTGTGATAATGTAATGCTCAATTGGCAATATGAAGAGTAACCGAATCTCTTATAAGCCTTGCAAAGTTTATCCTTTCACCGATGTGGGCCCTTTTACCTTCACACTTCACATTTTCAACCAATGACATTTAATTGGTACGTATTACAAACACAATTCCAAGTCTTCCTAGCTATAGCTACCCCAATTGTTCACAATATTGTCCAAACATTGCAATTTCCAAATTCCAAAATAATCATGCTACAGTGATAAATAATTAAGCCAAAACAACCAACTTTGAGTCATTCAACCTATCGTCCCTGTTGTAATTCCTTAGATCTAAAACCATGTCAAGTGAAGATGTCCAAGTTAATTTGTAATTTCCTTTACTGTGTGAGGATACTAACTTTAAAGTTTGGTTGTATGGGACACTCTATTTCTTTTTCATCGGGTTGAAATTCTGACAAGGTTTTTATCGAGACTTTTTCATGCACCTTATCTTCAGTTTGTACGCTTTAATTCTATATTATCGATATCTTACATTCATCTAAAAAAATAACCATGTCAAGTGATATTGAGGGAGCACAAATCAAATAACAAGGAGGGAGCCAAGAATTTTTTTTCTCGGGTAGGCTACAAGAGCCTCTTAATATTGCTTCTGACATCCTCGACTAAAAAAATATAAACATTTAAAATATATTGGGAATAAATAAAATCATAATGAACAAAACTTAAGAGCACGAGTAAATTTCGTTAATAAGTAACATATATACCTAATACAGGGACATAATGAGCCGTGTCCATCAAAATACATACAAAAAACATACAACAAAAGAAAAAAACAAGCATGCAATGCAAATATGTACAACAAAAAAGCTCAACAATTAACAACAAAAGCTTAACAAACATAAACAACCTATCCCAAATCACATATTCTAATTTTGATGAAACGTGAGGCAATAAACTTTCTCAACACCCACCCGGGTGGACTGAATTGGACCACATTATCCGTCTCTGTCGAATACAACACTTTCACGTGTAAGTACTTGATAGTGTTCCTTTTTGGTGAAGCATGGGTGATTGATTTGCTGTCCAACTATAGTGAAGTTTCTGTATTACTGATCCGAGGGCTGGGGCTTGAGACGTGCTTACCAACAAATATACGCCATTGATGACAATTAATTAGTAAACTAGTTACACTAAAGCATGTTTAATAGTTTATTTACTATTTTATTGGCGCACAAATAGACAAGACAAGCTAACGTACCGCATAGGATCATTTTCATACTTTAGAATAACCTAAAAACTAAATTTATAAACTAAATGATGTGTCATCAATAAAAAATAAACACGTTTATCAACACTTAAATAATAATCTAATCATCAACTTTTATATCATTTATTAAATTTTGTTTATAAATTTAACTATCTAGCATTACGCTATACTTTACCAAATTGTAGGACAAAATTAACTGCATGTCATATTATACAGAGCTAGAATACAATTCAATGTCTGTCGCAGTAAATGAAGGGACCCTCATTACACATAATAATCGAGGACTTTTCACGACATGTATTAAACAATCCATACGTACAAAATTATTGAGGTGTTTTACCTTTTTGTTGCTGAAAATTATTTAGGTGTTTTGCTTCCTTTCCTCCCAATAATAACCATCTCTCAGGTTTTTTCTTTTAACTTTGAGAAAGACTTGGCTCCTCAAATTGAGGATAAATTTTTTCTAAATTCACTTAGTTTTTGATTTACACAGAACTCATGATCAAAATCGTTTATATTATAAATCACTTTGTAAAAATTATATGTACTAAAAAAATCAATTAAAACTAACGTTGTTAGGTTAATCAATTGTAATAAAAAGATAGACATTTCTTAATTTTTTATCGAATCCATCTATCTGTTTTTATACAGTTTGATGACCTAAATGATTTTATATTTAATTGATTTTTTGTAAAAATAATTTTACACAATAATTATAATATGACCGTTTGAACCATAAATATAAAATTCCGTAAATCCATCACGTAATGAATTGAGAGGAAATATCTCCTCATTCATTGAAGAGCCGAGTTAATTCCTTTAACTTTTATGTGTCGGCAAGTAGATTAACCTCCCTTGACTTGGAAAGTTCAAACCATGGAGAAAAGAATTAGCTAGACTGCATGACAAACCTTGTCTTTTGGAAAAGTCATCAGAAGGAATAAAACAATATTGTGACTATATTCAAGAATTCATTACACATGCGCGGTCGCTCTGGTCCAATTCATGCATGGATAGCAACTAATCAAGAGGCGTTTGGTTCACATAAAATTGAGTTTGGGGACGAGAAATTTAAGACCTGTTTAGTATCCTATTCAAAAGTTCTTTGGTTTTTCAAACATTTATGAAGAATATTTTTTGAAAGCAATTTTCTTTAAGACTTAATACTTGTTTGTTATGAGATTTAAATTTTTGAAAACTTAAACTGGACAAAAAGATTCAAAGAGAAAGAGTGGCATGAGAAGGAGAAAGAGGAGAGATGATGAAAAAAAATAAGAGAGAATCAGAGGAGATAGAGATGAGGAAAGAGAGAAAGAAGAGAGAGAATAAAGAAAGGGAATTGGAGGAGAGAGCAAGAAGAAAAGAAAAAAAAAATGAGAGAGATAGAAGAAAAGAGAGAGAGAGAGAGAGAGAGAGAGAGAGAGAGATTTGGAGTGAGAGGGGAGAAGAGGAAAACGAAATGAGTGAACTTTTAGTCTAAAAACTCATTTTTTGTGTTTTTAGAGAATAAGTTATATATTTAAGTTAGCATTGAGTTCAATTTTTTAAAATAATCTTACCAAACAAATTTTTAATACCAAACGCTTAAAAATATGAAGGTCCCACTTTGTAGCTCGCTCAAGCAACACCATGTTGAACAAGTCAACGATTTTGTGAATCATATCCTAATGAGTGTTGTGAATAATGAGTAAAGTGTGTTGGCCAACAGGACAATTGCTTCGTCGGCAGAGCATCGAGATAATTTCAGACAAATTGCGACTAGAGTTACAACCAACAAATATAAATAATATTGATAACACCTTTGTTTCCCATCCTCGTAATTTGAACAATACTCTTTCAAGGGAGATTGGTGATGAGCCTACTAAAGAAAATAATGTTGATCACGTAGATTCAGATAATGATGGGGATGTCCTACTTGGTTTTGGTTCGATGCAAGAGATCAATGTTGTGGATGCAGGGAAAGATCCCAATGACTTTACTTTAGTTCTTAGTAAATCTCAGAATAAGAAGCAAAAGAAAAAAATAGAAAGTTGATGCAGCTAGGCAAGAAGAACCCAGGTAGACAATTTATTTCTATCTACAAATGAAGCTAGTTTACTAATCCAAGGGCTAGGGGTTGAGACGTGCTTACCAAAAAATATCACTAAACCGACAGGGCACATCGTTCAAATCTAGCTTAACCTTGATTTTGGTATACACCATTGATGGCAATTAACTAATTAACTACTTACGCTCAAGCATGTTTAATAATTTATTAAGTATTTTATTGGCGCACAAAACAGACAAGCCAAGCTGACGTCCTGCACGGGATCATGTAATTAGCAAAATTGTGGGACAAAATTAACTGCATGTCATGTCTCTATCTAGAATAGCATTCAATCTCAGTCGCAGTAAATGAAGGGACCCTCATTACACATAATAATCAAGGACTTCTCATGGCACGTATTATTCAATATCATATGTACAATATTATTGAGATGTTTTTTCTTTTCGCTGGGGAAAGTTATTTAGGTGTTTTGCTTCCTTTCTTATCAATATTTACTTTAGTTTTTTATTTTCATAGAGTTTTGTGTTTATAATTTGAACTGTTTATATTATAAATCATTTTGTAAAGATTATTTATACAAAAAAAAAAAATCAACTAAAATTAAGGTTAATAGGTCAATCAATTATAACAAATAGATAGACGGTTCGTAATTTTTTTTATTGAATCTATTCATCATTTTTATACAGGTTGATGACTAAACAATCTCTTATTTAATGGATTTTTTTTTTTTGTAAAAATGATTTTTACAAACTAATTTATAATTGTAATGATTCTGATCATAAATATGAAGTTGCATGAATATGTCGCGTGGTGAATTGAGGAGCGACCTTTCCTCCTTCATTGAGGATCCAAGTGTAGACATCGAAATTTCGGTAAATAAATGTTGACCGATAAATCAAAGTTTCAACGCTCATGTATTACATAAATTTTACACGTAGCGTGTGTCTAAACAAAAAATCGAAATAAGTTGGAAAAGTCATCAAACAGGACACGTGTCAACATCTGGTAGAAACGACTTATTTCATCTGGAATATTATATTCAAAATTAGGCCTTGGAAATTTCTATAAATAGAAGGCTAATTCATTCATTTGAGGGGAATTCATATTGAGGGAACCAAAATCATTAAGCAAGCTCTGAAGCTTTGAAACTCCGAAGTTCTCAAGCATCCAAGTTCCCGAAGAATCAAGAAAGCTCTCTTCGTTCTTCGTTCATCGTTCTCCCAAGATCAAGCCCCAACGGCCCTTTGGATCAACAATCATCCACCAATTCAAGATCAAGCCCCGACGGCCCTTGAAGAAAGTGTTCTTCGTTCTTCGTTCATCGTTCTTCCAAGATCAAGCCCCAAAGGCCCTTGAAGAACTTCCACCAATTCAAGATCAAGCCCCGACTACCCTTGAAGAAAGCACCATCGTTCATCATCCGTTCATCCAAGATCAAACCCCAACGGTCATTTGGATAAACAACGTTGACAAATCCACACACATCCAACCGTTATTCAAGATTAAGCCCAAAAGCCCTTGAAGATCTGTTCATCACTGTTCTTCAAGATCAAGCCCAAAAGCCCTTGAAGATCCGTTCATCACCGTTATTCAAGATCAAGCCTTAACGGCCCTTGAAGAAACATTCATCCTCAAGATCAAGCCCCAACGGCTCCTTGAAGATCCACTCAAATCCACCTTCAAAGATCAAGCCCACGGCCCTTTGAAGAAACTTCCAACAGTTTATCCAAGATCAAGCATCGACGGCCCTTGGATCAACGAAACATCCACAAATCAACACCTTACGGAGATCGAATCAGAGGATAAATTTGAGAGAGATTGTAACCCAAAATCATCTAAATACAAATATTTGTTTGTGCACGTTGTTCTTGTCTCTTTCGTTTCAGGAATTTTCCGTGTTCACAAATTGGCACGCCCAGTGGGACAATCTCTACCTCTCATCTCTTTCTCCGTTCAAGAAATTCAAGCACACTTCCAAAATTAATGGCTTCAAGGAAGGCTCAAACTGTTCCCGCAACTGGCGCAAAGAACAAGAGCGTCATCGTCGCAAGAGGTGTCACTTTAGGCATCACGACTCGAAGCAAAGCAAAAGCTACTTCTGCCGCCTCTTTCACCTCTGCATCAACTCTGCCAAGGGAACAAGAGCACCCAAGGCACGAGCCTTTGATCACCTTAGCCTCACCAAAGGCATCAAGGGGCGAAAGTCCAAAGAAATACTCCGAATCCATGCTCCCCGATGCCGATTCGAGCGGCAGTTCAGCCATGCAAGTCATGACCATTGGAGCAACTTCAATCGATGAGCAGCTGGCTCAAATGAATGAAGCAATCGCAAGGCTAACCCGAACTGTGGAAGAAAAAGACTTGCAAATCGCTGCACTCGTCAGCCGACTGGAGCCACAGGACGGAGATAACCCTAACCCAGAAGAGGAGCCTCAAGTGGAGAATATCGATGTGAAACCGAAGCCAGACCAAGCAGCGGCACTCATGGGATCTCTTTCTATCCAGCAACTGCAGGAGATGATCGCCAGCACCGTCAAGGCACAATACGAAGGAAGCTCAAATACCTCCGGGTTGTACTCGAAGGCGTATTCAAAGAAAATTGATGCCCTAAGGATGCCAAGGGGTTATCAACCGCCAAAGTTCATGCAATTCGATGGAAAGGGAAACCCGAAACAGCACGTTGCCCACTTTGTTGAAACTTGCAACAACGCAGGAACCGAAGGGGACTACCTTGCCAAGCAGTTTGTGCGCTCGCTGAAAGGAAACGCCTTTGAGTGGTACACAGACCTAGAACCTGAGTCCATCAACAGCTGGGAGCAATTGGAGCGGGAATTCCTCAACCGCTTCTACAACACCCGCCGCACTGTGAGCATGCTAGAGCTAACGAGCACAAAGCAGTGGAAGGGCGAGCCAGTCATTGACTACATCAACAGATGGCGCACTCTAAGCCTCGACTGCAAAGACAGGCTCTCGGAAACCTCTTCAATCGAGATGTGCATCCAAGGCATGCAATGGGGTTTGCAATACATCCTTCAAGGCATCAAACCACGGACCTTCGAAGAGCTAGCCACCCGTGCCCATGACATGGAGTTGAGCATCGCCCATCATGGGAAGAAAGAACCGATCGCTGACTACAAGATTGACAAAGTTCTTGAGGCAAAGGTGGAGAAGGCTGCGTGGAAATCCACCAAGGAAGCAATGACGGTCAACACAACTCCCCTGCATGAGCCTAAACTGCACGAACCAAGGCTCCTTGTTCGCATAAGCCTAAACTGCACGAACCAACAAAGCTCCTTGTTCGCATAAGCCTAAACTGCACGAACCAAGGCTCATCGCCTGCATGAGCCTAAACTGCATGGCACAATGCTCCTGGTCTGCACGAGCATAAAAGGCAACACCAACGCTCCTGGTCTGCACGAGCATAAAATGCGACAACCCAACGCTCCTTGCCTGCACGAGCTGAAACTGCAACACGGCACCAAATGCTCCTTGTCTGCACGAGTTGAAACTGCAAACGACACCAACACTCCTTGCATGCACGAGCTGAAACTGCAACACGGCACCAAAAGCTTCTTGTCTGTAAGAGCCTAAACTGCAAGACACAAGGCTCATCGCCTACACGAGCCTAAACTGCATGGCACAACGCTCCTGGTCTACACGAGCATAAAAGGCAACACCAACGCTCCTTGCCTGCACGAGCTGAAATTGCAACACGGCACCAAATGCTCATTGTCTGCATGAGTTAAAACTGCAAACGGCACAAAAAGAAAATACCAAAAATATGTATGTATTTGAACTACGTTTTGACTTGATCTTTTTCTTTGAAAGGGTACGTAGGCAGCTGGAATATTTAATTTCGAGTTCAGTCATATCAAAATAAAAAAAAATGTTTTATTAAAGAAAAAAAAATACATATGTTTTATGTATTTACAAAAAAATATATTTATTTATTACAGCTTCAAAAAAAAAAAATCAAAATGTCAGCAAAAAACCCAAATGCCAGGCCTATCCCTTCGCCAAAATGTCTGCTTCTTCTTCTTCCAAGCCCAGGCCTCCCTCCATTTCACAGGCCCAGATGCCAAGAGCCCAACTCTCGTGGCCTGCCCGAGCATCAGCTAAAAGAGCACCAACCGACAACGGCATCGCACGCCGTCCTCTACAACCCCTCCGACATTGCCACCTAGGTCGACTTCCTCCTCTCCGGTTTGAACCACACTGATTGAGACAGCCATGGTGAACAAGAAGTCGGTGATGGAAGTAATCAGAGCCAGAGCCGCGAGGCCGAACTTCCGCAACAACGACGACAAAGTCGTTTTCGTCGTTCACGGGCCTCCCTCCAGCTCTCAACCGCCCACTCCTTCTACCTCCCCGGCGTCGCTCCGGAGGACTTCATCAAGGGAGATGTTTTGAAAGTTAAAGTGAATAAATTGACATCTACAAAGACTCAGCTTCCTTACTCATTTTACTCTCTCCCTTACTGTAAACCTGAGAAAATCGTGGACAGTGCAGAGAATCTTGGGGAAGTACTTCGTGGTGACCGAATTGAGAATTCCCCCTATGTGTTTAAAATGCGGGAGGCTCAGATGTGTAACATTCTTTGCCGGTTGACACCTGATGCCAAAATTGTGAAGCAGTTTAAGGAGAAGATAGATGACGAGTATCGAGTGAACATGATCCTTGATAATCTACCTCTAGTCGTTCCCATTCAAAGGCCAGATCAAGAAGCTCCTACTGTTTATCAGCTTGGATTCCATGTTGGGCTCAAAGGCCATTATGCTGGGAGCAAAGAAGAGAAGTACTTCATCCACAACCATCTGGCATTTACTGTGAAATATCATAGAGATTCACAAACTGAAACAACAAGAATTGTGGGATTTGAGGTTAAACCATTCAGTGTTAAACATGAATACGAAGGGAAATGGAGTGATGCACAGACTCATTTAACTACTTGTCACCCCCATTCGAAACACACTGTTGTTAATTCTAATTCTCCCCAAGAGGTTGCCGAGAAGCAAGAAATCATTTTTACCTATGATGTTGAATTCCAGAAGAGTGATGTGAAGTGGGCTTCTAGATGGGATGCTTATCTACTGATGAGTGACGACCAAATCCCTTGGTTTTCAATTGACAACTCATTGATGATTGTCCTCTTCCTTTCGGGTATGGTAAGCGATGATTATGCTAAGAACACTCTACCGTGATATCTCCAAGTATAATGAACTTGAGACCCAGGAAGAAGCGCAAGAAGAGACAGGATGGAACCTTGTCCACGGGGATGTTCTCAGGGCTCCAAATAACTCTGAATTGCTGTGCGTATATGTTGGAACTGGTGCTCAGTTCTTTGGAATGATACTGGTGACAATGATCTTTGCTGTCCTTGGTTTCCTCTCCCCATCGAACCGGGGTGGTCTTATGACGGCAATGCTCTTGTTTTTGCCTTCATGGGAATTTTTGCTGGTTATGCCTCTGCTCGCTTATACAAGATGTTTAAAGGTACAGAATGGAAGAAAATTGCTTTCAGGACTGTAGTCATGTTCCCAGCAACTGTCTCTATCATTTTCATTGTCTTGAACACTCTAATTTGGGGCCAGTACATCGGGAACGAGAAGGCCCTCTCCGATTTGGCCAGGCAAATCCTCAGCGGCCTCGCCTATCTCCACCGGCGGAAGATCGTCCACCGCGATATCAAACCCTCGAAACTTTTGATCAACGCGAGGAAACAGGTCAAAATCACCGATTTCGGAATGAGTCGGATTCTGGCTCAGACCATGGACCCCTGCAATTCTTCTGTCGAGTTTTGCCTCCGCCAGTCCAATCATCTCACCGCAGCCTGATCTCGTTTGCTTTCATCGACCCATCATCCCAACTCCACTGTTTCGAACTCCAGCGAGAACGGCAACTCCCCATCCGACTGAACTGAAATCGACCCGAACAAGTTCTTGCACCCGGTCCGACTCAAGTCCTCGAATCGCATAACTTCTGACTGGTTGTGGGGCTGAGATAGACAGCTGATGTTATCGGCGCTGGACCTGCAGCTCTCTAAATTGAACTACTTCTGAACGAAATCGGCGGAGCCGTTTTGCGGCACCGAGCAATTCTGGAGGAGGAGGCTGTTGTTCCAAGTCGGGCCGAAGAGTCCGATCACGGATTCGAACCGACGGTTGCATCTTGCAGGGAGGTTCACGAAGACGGCGTTTGGGGTCACGTTTTGGACTCTGAATTTGCCGAGTGTGATATCGTTATTTTCAGAACAGTTCAACCGGATTTGGCAGCCATGTGAGAATCCAAATGGGTAGCGAACCGTTTTGGCGGATTTTCCCGATCCGCATATGTGTATGCATGAGCTTGAATTTTGAGCTTTGGCTATGGCGGCTGTGGAGATTGCAGGAGCTTGAGTTTTGAGCTTTGGCTATGGCGGCTGTGGAGTTTGAAAGGATAAGGACGGAGGGGTCGAGAAGTGCGGCCTTGGGCTTGGCGGATTGGAGGATTGGGAGACTATGCTCTCCGAAACGGCAGCATCTCCGCCGTTAAACATAATCCTTTGCAGCGATTGGCAGTGCAACGGATGCGCAGTGGCGGTGCTCGGTGGCAGTACAACGGGTGTGCAGCGGCTGTGCTTAGTGGTTGGGCTCAGTGGCTGTGCTCTGGGTTCTAGCTGGATCCGACATCAAGGTCACCTCCACCTACTTCGTCTCTTGCCTCGCAGCTGCCAATGACTTCAACGACCGCCGTCAAACGACTAGCCGGTCGTGAAGCTCTAAGCACCATCTTCTTCGTCCTCCTTGCTCGGCTTCATCCTTGCAAATTCCCCATCCCATCATCAAACTTTATACAAAAAATATATATTAAAAAAATGGGATGGTGGAGCAAAGTGGTGCCTCACCACGTGAAAGAAAGAAAGGAAAGAAATATATAAAATATTAAAAAAATAAAATAAAATAAAATGAATGGTGGATCAGCACCACCGGAAAAAAAAAAAAGGGTACAATAATAAAAAATAGATGGTGCTTCAGGCACCATGTGCAAAGAAAAAAAAAAAAAAAAATATATATATATATATATATATATATAATAATAATAAAAAAAAAGACCATGTGCAGAAAAAGAAAGGAAAAAAAAAATATATATATATATATATAAAGAAGTAAGTGGATCCTTGGTGGCTAACACCATGCAAAAAAAAAAAGGGGGGGGAAAGGTTTTGGAATGGATCAGTCCATGTGAAAAAATTAATATGTATGTATGTGTGTGTGTGCATAATATATGTATGTTTACGGCAAAAAAAAAAAAAAACAAATGCATCGAGAGAAATAAAGTCTGTTTTTATTTATTTTTTCTGGAAATTTTACATAAATTTGCATTATACATACTTAAAAAAAATCAAATTTACAAGAGGGGATCTTCAAGGACGATCAGGTGCCGCCTCACCACTCGGCAGAGCTCCAGAAATGAGAGGCGCCAGAGGTTGACTGTTTGAAGCCACACCACTCGGCGGAAGTCCAGGAAGAAGAGGAGCCAAAGGTTGATCATTTGGAGCTTCATTACGCGGTACAGCCCCTGAAGACGAAGGCAAATGCTGCTGGAACAAACCCACAAACCTCTGATGATCAAGTAAAATCTGACCATCAGATTCTTGCATCTGGTCAATCTTCCTCTTCATGTTTGTCGCATAGCTATGTGTGAGCTTATGCAACTGTTTATTCTCCTGCTTGAGCCCTCTAATCTCCTGTTTGAGACTCATCACTTCCGCCGCCAATGATTCAACTTGACGGGTTCGAGCAAATAGGCGTTGGGCCATATTAGACACAGAACCTGCACATTGCACACTAAGAGCCAGAGAATCCTTAACAGCCAACTCATCAGACCGTTTGGAAAGTAGTCTGTTATCTCTGGGAGTGACAAGGTTCCGGGCCACCACCGCAGCGGTCATATCATTCTTCACCACTGAATCCCCAACGGTAAGATGACCAGTAGGGGATATGAAGGATGGGCGCCATATGTTGTCTGGAGAAGAAGGGACTGCCTCTTCACCAAGATTCAAGTCAAAATGACGGTCGGAGGGTCCAGACATTTTCAAAGTATTGAAGGAAGAAGAAAACGGACAAATCAAGATCTTAGAAGTGCAAGAAGGGAGTTTTCACGAGCGAAAATTCAAGTGTGCTTTGAAACGAACTGCATGCCTCTATAAAAAAATCAGCACTCGACGGGATTTCAGAGATCGAAGAGGCGAGCTCAGAATTCGAAGAGGCCATTCAAAAATCGAAGAGGCAAGCTCGGAAATCGGAGAAGCATCTTGCTTTTCCAGACGCGTAGGCACCCGTCACACGTAAACTCAGCTTTGCGGAAATCACGGGTAATTTGTCGAAGCGCCGATCCCAGATATCGAAGAGGCGCCAGTCTTTTTCAGCCGCGTCATCACCTGCCATATGCACACTCAACTTTGCGCAAATCACGGGCAATTTGTCGAAGATTTTCGGTGAAGGAGAAAGCACGTGAAAGTTTACTGTTCAATCACGCGTTAGTTGCCGACACAAGTGAAAGAATAGTACCTCTACAAGTATTAAGAGACCTCCTATAACTGTCCACCTTCACCTTCCATAGCAAGGCAGACATACAGAGCCTTTCTTTATCTCCAAAAATGATTTCCCAACGAAACCTCTCGAGTCATTCAATGTTCCTTATTCCTTGGGGTACCTCTGCAAGCCAATGACTCCAAAGCAAAAGTATCTCATATCACCAGGGTAGAAAGCAAGAGTATCTTATATCATGCACTCTCCCTGTCCTTTCCTTTGTCCTTGTTCTTACCTGCAAAGACAAGGATAAAGAAAGCAATATGCCGGAACCTCCACTCAAACTCGGGTAAGGAACCGACTGCTTGGAACCCTTCCCTGATTGCCTACCTAGCACTGCTCTCGAGTACTCGTCTCCCACTGCTGCTGTACTTCTAAAGAAGCTGTCACATCTACCTGGAGAACAGATAAGGCAAGTGAAAATGATACCTTGCAGCATGTGGAGACAACGTGCAGAAGGAACAAGCAGAGAAGAATGCGGTCTGCACAGTTAACTCAGCAGAAGGAGTCCGAGCTGAAGAACTCGAGAAGCTGCCACATCTGCCTGAAGAAACAAGCAGAGAAGAATGCAGCCTGCACAGTCAACTCAGCAGAAGGAATCCGAACTGAGGAACTCGAGCATATGCCACATTCTGCTAGAAGAATAGATAAGGCAAGGGAAATGATACATTGAAGCATGTGGAGATAAGCACAAAGCACGTGCCGATTCATCCGCTACTTCTTCAAAATCAAAAGTATCTCATATCATCAAAGTTGCAATCACTCTAGACGGTGAACTCGTTTTGACCTTCAAATTCTTGGGTCGACTTACTAGGCGTTGCAGGTTGCACGTGTTGATTCACCACCCTTGAATCAAATCCTTAAAGATCAAGTCACCAACTGAAGAAGAGCCCATCAATCTTGAAGATCATACCGCTGACCAAACTGCTCAGGTGTGAATTGGAAAGATTGAACAAAGCAACAAGTCGTCACCTTCACCTCGTGCCTTCTTGCCATGTGTTCGAGTCAAACTTCAAGAATCAAGCCTCAAATGGCCCTTGAAGAAGCTTCCAGCCAAAGTTCAAGATCAAGCCTCTATGGCCCTTGAAGAAATCATAAGTACGATTCAAGATCAAGTGTTTATCACCCTTGAATCAAATCAAACTCCACATAAAGAGTAAGTTCAAACAATAGGAGGAAGCCAGAAAATCCTCCAACCCAGTTCAAGATCAAAGCTGTGGAAAGTCAACAAGCGCAACAAAATACGTGCCGATTCACCCACTACCAAAGCCAAAGATCATCTACCACATGAAACTCCTTGTGGTCCAATTTCAACCTTCAAGATCAAGCCTCGACGGCCCTTGAAGAAATTTCAAACAAAAGTTCAAGAACAAGCCTCAACGGCCCTTGAAGAAATCTCAAGCCCAATTCAAGATCAAGCCTCAACGGCCCTTGAAGAAATTTCCAGCCCAATTCAAGATCAAGCCCCAACGGCCCTTGGATCGACATCTACAATAAGGGACTTGAAAACACATCTCCTACACATGACAAGCACATGTATATGACGTGCCTTGAAGTGGGGGCATTTGTAGACATCGAAATTTCGGTAAATAAATGTTGACCGATAAATCAAAGTTTCAACGCTCATGTATTACATAAATTTTACACGTAGCGTGTGTCTAAACAAAAAATCGAAATAAGTTGGAAAAGTCATCAAACAGGACACGTGTCAACACCTGGCAGAAACGACTTATTTCATCTGGAATATTATATTCAAAATTAGGCCTTGGAAATTTCTATAAATAGAAGGCTAATTCATTCATTTGAGGGGAATTCATATTGAGGGAACCAAAATCATTAAGCAAGCTCTGAAGCTTTGAAACTCCGAAGCTCTCAAGCATCCAAGTTCCCGAAGAATCAAGAAAGCTCTCTTCGTTCTTCGTTCATCGTTCTCCCAAGATCAAGCCCCAACGGCCCTTTGGATCAACAATCATCCACCAATTCAAGATCAAGCCCCGACGGCCCTTGAAGAAAGTGTTCTTCGTTCTTCGTTCATCGTTCTTCCAAGATCAAGCCCCAAAGGCCCTTGAAGAACTTCCACCAATTCAAGAT
Organism: Malus sylvestris; assembly: GCF_916048215.2. Classification (NCBI taxonomy): domain Eukaryota; kingdom Viridiplantae; phylum Streptophyta; class Magnoliopsida; order Rosales; family Rosaceae; genus Malus; species Malus sylvestris. The sequence goes on from NC_062264.1 coordinate 41,643,541, forward strand.
CAAACCCCGATGGCCCTTGAAGAAAGCACAATCGTTCATCATCCGTTCATCCAAGATCAAACCCCAACGGTCCTTTGGATAAACAACGTTGACAAATCCACACACATCCAACCGTTCTTCAAGATTAAGCCCAAAAGCCCTTGAAGATCTGTTCATCACTGTTCTTCAAGATCAAGCCCAAAAGCCCTTGAAGATCCGTTCATCACCGTTATTCAAGATCAAGCCTTAACGGCCCTTGAAGAAACATTCATCCTCAAGATCAAGCCCCAACGGCTCCTTGAAGATCCACTCAAATCCACCTTCAAAGATCAAGCCCACGGCCCTTTGAAGAAACTTCCAACAGTTCATCCAAGATCAAGCCTCGACGGCCCTTGGATCAACGAAACATCCACAAATCAACACCTTACGGAGATCGAATCAGAGGATAAATTTGAGAGAGATTGTAACCCAAAATCATCTAAATACAAATATTTGTTTGTGCACGTTGTTCTTGTCTCTTTCGTTTCAGGAATTTTCCGTGTTCACACCAAGTTAATTCCTTTAATAACTTTTATGCGTCGGCAAGTAGATTAACCTTCTTTGGAAAATTCAAACCATGGAGAAAATAAGTACACTGTGCATGACAAACCTCACGTTTTGCAAAGTCATCAGAAGGAAGAAAACAATATTTCGACTATAATCTTGTGTTTTGAAAAGTCATCAGAAGGAATAGAACAATATTGCGACTATAATCAAGTATTCATTACACATGTGATGTCGCTCTAGTCCAATTCATGAATGGATGGCCACTAATCAGAAAGCGTTTGGTTCACAGAAAAATGAGTTTGGGGACGAGAAATTTAGATTTGGGAAAAAGTTGTCTAGCTCGTAAGAAAATTCAGAGGAAATTGAAACCCTTCATTCCCCTTAAGTTTCAATAAGTGATGCTGGTGAAGTAGTGCAACCAAACAAGTCCCTTTCTTTCGAATTGATCAATGGGCATGAGTAATTAAAGACAGGACCCCATGAATTGCAGATATTCTTTTGGAACTTGGAAGTTTCAACAATCTTTTTTTTTTTTTTTTGACAACTAAAGGCAGGAACCTTTATTAAGCACACAACACACAGTTTCAACAATCATACGTTGGGTTCAACTTGCATGATCATGACTTATATGCTGTAACTTGTAACTGTGACAAAATGTCAATTTGGTAAATTGGTGAGTCTGTATAAGCATTCAAATAAATACTGGGAAAACTGAGAAGTTAGAATAAATTAATTTGTTGAATACTAGCATTAATTGATGTGGATTTGGCTCACGAGATTGACAGAATGTATGATTTGAAAGTGAGTCTTATATAGCATGATATCTTGTTTTGTTTTTTGTTCTTTTTATCCTCGTTGGTCGCTCCAAACATGTATTTCTCAATTACAAAACATAATATTCCATTGCTTTCATACATTTTGAGAAGATAATGCAGTTGCTGACAAATTAACCAATTTAGAGCTTCTATCGTCTTCACTTATTTGGCATGCCGATCCAATATATAGTGGATCGAGAGTTGAGTTTCTATCCATGTGTACCAAGTTCAAAACTCCACCCTTCCCCGTAATGAAAGTAGAATTTCAAAAAATAAAAAATAAAGAAACAAAAAAAAAAACAAAAACGAATTTCAAATGATTCCATGCAAATATTATGTCATTTAAACAGTCATTTTAAATTCATTAATTCAATCCAATGTTTTCCAATACAACCTAAACCCTAGAGAGAACAAAATTATGTCATTAAACAGTCATTTAAAGTCATTTCAAATGATTCCATGCAAATAATTATTTCATCCAATTTTTTTTCAGTACAACCTAAACCCTGGAGAGAACATATATATATGTACAAGAAGATATGGACACAGCAGATCTGCATATGCGTTTATAAAGACTACCAATACAACAAGTTTGCTACAAGAGAAATAGAACTTCCACTATTTCTCAAGAGGGCCTTGATTCCGAGTTGATTTCCGAGAAGTCGAGGCCAGTCGTAGAGGTAGATTCGAATGCATGGACAGTAATTGAATTTTGCGTATGGCTAATACTCGAGCTATGATCACCCCGCTGGCGGTGGAGGTCTCTCATGGCCCTAAATCTCAAATCCTCCTTATACGTCCTCGGTTCTGGTACCACGTCAGGGACGGGTATTTGTCCTTCAAGCATGCTCACCGCCTCGGACATGCTAGGCCTAAGTGATGCAGATGTATTTGTGCACAGGAGAGCTACTTTAACCATGATCTCTGCTTCTTTTTGGTCAACCTCGGAACCTAACTTCTCATCGATCAGCTCCAATAAGTTACCTGTTTGTCGCAAATGACAAGCCTGCAAATGTTCATCGTAGTTTCACACCGAATCAGTACTAATGATAACAACCAGATGAATGGATGCGAAAATGGATCAAACAGAAAAAGGGTGTGGTAAGAGTACCCAATCTAAAAGGCAAACCCAATCATCACTCGGAATATAATTGCTGTTGTTCTTCCCACTGATGATTTCCAAGGCCACTACTCCAAAACTGTAAACATCCGCTTTGTAGGTCAGGTGACCCCATAGTGCGTATTCTGGTGCCATATATCCTCTGCAAATCAAGATCCCGATATGTTGTTACTTGAAAAAATATTCACCAATTTAGCTAGATTTCACTGCAAGTATAACACGAAGTCAATGTACACAAGGATATGGCAAGTGGGAACTGACATTGTCCCAGCTACTCGGGTGCTTATGTGCGTCTTCTCCTCTTCATCAAGTTTTGCCAATCCAAAGTCGGATATTTTAGGGTTCAAGTCCTCATCAAGCAGCACATTAGTCGCTTTGATGTCTCGGTGAACAATTTTAAGCACAGATTCTTCATGGAGAAAAGCTAGTCCTCTTGCTATCCCAATGCAGATCTTAAGCCTTGCTGCCCAGTCCAATCTAAGATGATTTTCTCGGCCTACAAAATTATATCAAAGAAAATATTGCTCACTCAAACTTTCTTTTCATCTCTATAATAATTATGTAAACAGATATTTCCAAAAAGAACGAAACTCTACTCAGGGAGTATAGAAGAAGAAATCTAGAAATCAGTCTAGCGCATCAAAATACAAATAAATAAAGGATATAACCATACTTATACAGTTCATTAATTGGCATCATACTCACCGAACAAAGCTCTTGCAAGGTTATTGTTCTCCATGTACTCATAGACCAACAATAACTGACCTCCTTCGATACAACATCCATGAAGTTTCACAAGATTCGGATGTTGCAAACAAGAAATCATGCCCATCTCATTTAAGAACTCACGATTTCCTTGCCTTGACATAGACGAAAGCTGCTTAACGGCTATCACTCTACCATCAGGCAATTGACCCTGCACCCAATCCATGTTCAGAATTACATATCTCAATGTAAAAAAGAGAAAATCTTAAACACCAGGGAAACAATTGGTACAGGTTCCTAAAGTACCTTGTAGACAGGACCAAAGCCACCTTCTCCAATTTTGTTATCATAATTGAAGTCATTAGTGGCGGCTTTTAGTTGTTTTAAAGTAAAACCCCCTCTCTGCCCATCAAGTCCGTCTCTATCTGTCCAAGGAGGCACAGCAGAAAAGCATGTAAAGTATTATTCATCACTATATTTCCTTTCTTGAGCAAACATGTCGTCTAATTGTTAGTTTTCTCTTGTGAAAATTATCAATACGAATCATTGAATCTTAGAATGGCACATTTGAAAGATCAAGCACCTTTCTTCCTTCCCCTTTTGCAAGGCAAGTACCCTTTCCACCAAAGGATCCCTAATATGATGAATACTAGGAGAAATGCTCCTACTACGACTCCAGTGACAATGTGAGCAGTTCTTTTTTTTCCACCATTTGAGCAATCTCTGGAATCTGCTCAAAGGAATACATCAATTAGTTAACTGAAATAACATATAAGAAGAAAGGATAAGATATATGTCCAGGTACAAGTTAATTTCAAAGGTTGAAATGAACATAACACTTTCAATATTGAACAAAAGAAACCGTAAACGAAGTTGAAAATTTGAAATCCATTCATTTTCATGTTCTAAACTCAGAAAATTTTGTGATACAAGCTTTTTCTTAGGCATACTTTGCAATGAAGAACTCATCAAAATTACTCACCAGATTCCACGGAAATAGCAGAGATAAGGGGACCATATACTCCTCTGTCAGGAATCCTTGTTGTGCCTTTACCAGCGAAATAGAATCGGATCTCTAAGATATTATTTGTCACACTGACATTGTGTTGTATTATTGCAGGCTTTTGAGCCACCTTTGCCTCCTCTTCAATATTGAAATCCTTCCGCAATACTTCATCCTGAGACAAAGTGCTTGAGTTAAACCGCTTTGTGACTTCAACATATATTTGTAACAATATGACCAATTACCTGAACATAGATATCAAAAATGCGCCTTCCAAGACTCGTATATGTTTGGTCATTTGTAAACTGTATCTCCGCAAAGTGAAGGGTTACAGTATAGTCACCATTTTCTAAGCAATAATGGAAATAAGTGATTGAAAGTGGAGATATGCGTGCTGTTGTGTATAATCCAGAGATATTGGAAGATGCCAGAGATACAGAGTAGCGTGTATTCTGGAAATCGTTGTCATCCATGAAGTCTCCAGTGCTACTAAATCCCCAATAAGAAGCATCATTTAAAAAAAAATCTGCAGTGCCACCTTCAACTCCTCCGTCTCCTTCATACAAAATGTTTCCTTTGTTTCCTTCGACAGTGATGTCATTTCCACCACAATTAACATGCAAACAAGTTGAAACTGGCATAATATGTTAAAATAAAAGTATAAGTGAGAGAACATGAAAGAATGCTGGATAGTAACGTACTAAGGATGCAATACAACTATCTACTAACACACAACAGTGATGAAAACATTGAAGTTTCGAATTATGTAATGTTCTATGTAAAAAAAAATTCAGGCAAAGCGGGTTTCAAACTTCACTGCCAGCATTTTTTTTTTGAAACACACACTTTACAGTCAGAAGAATTTACTTTATTGCGTATATAATCTTAAATATATCCTTACATCGTGGACAGTCGAGATTCTTCAAGCATGGAAGACCTCTCATTCTGCCATAATTGAGTGGAAAATATGTTAACATGGAATGTACACCATGCATATATGAACATTTTTGTGATTGGTATAATGCAACAAAAGAAAGCAAGACAGAGAGACAATCTTACAAGTTGTTTTCTCTTGAAGAGCTCCGGAACAGATTCAGGTTTAGATTGCTAACGATAGGGAAATATGTGAAACAATAATCAGTTTATATCGCTATAAAACTGGCATAAAACATGAATATTTACTAGAGAAGTATTCTGACATGTTGTCTTGACAAGCAGGTTTCTCGGGGCCTTGCCATGTGAAGTTATTGTACGAAAGATCACTGCATGCAATAAATAAATCGTAAAGGTCACTCTCTATCTAGGAAAAAGGTACATAAGCTAGAGTGACGTTGCTCCTGGAGATGCCATTTCCGGACGCGCATCCCCTCTCCGTCAAAGCCAAAAAGAATGAAGAAGATTCATCTAAGGAAATGAAAAAATGGAAACAGGAGACTGGTAGTCTGGTACTGTACATGTATTTTATAGCAAAGCATATTGCAGATTTTGGAAAATTATATACTTCAAGGAAAAGGTGAGACTGAAAAATCTTCCATATGTGCAAACATCGTTATATTGCTAAAACAGGTTAGCTCCCAGAATGCCAGTGTTAGTACCTACTTAGCAATAATACACTCATGAGAAAGATCTTGGGTACAAAGAGAAGCATCGAAGGTAAAGGTGAATTGCAAATATATCAAAAGAGAGAAAGAAATAAGATGACGCGTTCAAAATAAGTATCGGACATACATGTTACTTCCATCCTTGAAGACTGAGTCTGGTACACTTCCACTCATAGAGTTGCCAGTTACAAATCTACAGAAAGCAACATCAGATGTTTGGAGTGTTACATCAATATTCAATTAGATTATATAACGAATGAAAAAACAATTAAGCACGCAGCAACCTGAAAATCTAAAGTTTCATTCCCAAAATATAGTTCATAGTTAATGTATCAGAAGGTTATACTTACAGGAATCTCAGACGCTCTAAGTTCAATGTGGCTGGAATTTCCCCTACTAACTTGTTAAAACTGACATCCCTATGACAATCAGAATACAAAAATATAAACAAACTGCATTCCCAGTCATAAGACAACAGTGCAATCAGTCCCCAACTTCACACACTACTTACAACATTTCAAGGTTTTGCATTGTCCAGACGTATTGAGGAATCTCTCCAGAAATGTTACAGTTTCTCAGAACCCTAATATATGTAACTAAATAGCATTAGAAAAACTGGAGTCAAAGGAAATATAACTAACACCTTCATGGTATTGGATGATACAAATACTCGACGTACAATCTTACTAGGCCTGTTGTGTTTTTCAATACTGGAAAACCCTGCTCTGTTCCGTTTATATCGCTAATCCTCCTAAGTAGGCACCACAAGAAATAAAAGCAAATAATTCAATAGAACAAAAATAAAAATAACAACTTAAAGCTGCGAAGAAACTTGAAAATGCGTTTACTCACAACTCTGTTAAGTTGATCAAAAGAGATATGTTGGAAGGGATGGGTCCCTGAAGCCCACTCGCATGCATTTCTCTTCAACGATCCAAAATATACATATTTCACGCATACATGAAACGTTAGAAACAAATAAGTCTGAAGTCATTTGGCTCATCTATAATGATTTAAACGGCAGGTCTGAATTTTTTCAAAAGCAAAAGATCTTACAATCTCTTAAGTTGTTTCCAATTCTGTATAAAATCAGGTATTGTTCCACTGAAGCTGTTATCGTTTATTCTACTGCATTGGACAATAAAATTGTATCAGGTGACACGTAAGCAGGTTTTTAGACATTCAAAAACAAACACACTGAAAAACCATACAAGTCTGTCAAATTTCTTAGCCCAGAAAATGTCATCGGTAAGTTTCCAGTCAAACGATTGGAGGACAACATCCTGCAATGAACCATCAATTTTCACCTATCTTTCATCCTTCAAAAAGTGTTAACAGTGTACCAAAAAATATATAAAGAACCAAATTTATCTAAAAGGAAAATTGCATTACATAGTTCCCAAGTTGATTAAATTTCCAAGCTCATGGGGAACAACTCCGGAGAAATGATTTGCTTCAAGAACCCTGATTGTCAAAAAAGAAAGAATATTGAGATTGGAAAGAGCAAGCCAGAATCACTTTCATTGACTGCAAGAAAATCCAAATTGGAGGGAAAAAAAGAGTTTCACAATGGATGCAAATAGAAAAGCTTCTGCAGCTTTTGAAGTAATAGCAGAATGTAATCCAGGGAGAGGGGATGGAGACCCTGACAATCCTTTATAATAAGTCCATGATCAAAAAAATAATGTACAGAGAAAAACGAAATATCTAAGCTTACAGGGATGTAAGAGTAGTAATATTTCCCAACTCCTTCGGAATCTCCCCTGACAAACGATTCACAAGAAGAGAGCTGCATAGAATTTCTATTTAATTTACAACAAGAAGTACGAAATCAAAATACAATCACAAAAATTGACAAGAGCTCACATTGAAGTTAACTGCATTGCACCCCATTTTTTTGGTATAGTACCATTTAGATAATTGAGAGCAAAATCACTACACAAAGAGGAAGAAAAAGAAAATGAAGTGATACTCATAGTCACTAGAAATAAAGGTCACAGATAGAACAAAGTCATTAGACATAGTCACATTACTCTTGAACTTTACAAAATGCTCTTACATTTGTTTAAGGTAAGGAAGTTTGACAAGTTGAGGGGGAAGCATGCCGGGTAGACTATAACCCTTGAGTACTCTGCCAGATTCAAAATTATGAAATCGAGTATTACGCAGAGTACAATGTTATTAAGAAAGCAGAATAATCATAAAGGGGGTTGCTTGCAAATGAATGATTAGTGGTCTTCATTTAGAGTTATTCTCTTTCTGTGAAAAAACCCTTCCTTTAGACGGAAATACCAATATGGGCAAACTACACGAACCTCCGAGACATTAAGGTCAAGAACATCAAGCTTATTACCACTGCCAAGTTTAGCATAGGTGGAAAACTGAGAACATCTATACCTCAAGCAACAGAACCTCTTCTAGCACCTATTAGACAAGGACGGCCAAAGGTAAGTTCTACCACTGCAAGGAGGATTCTTGTATTTTCGGCCTGGCAAACGGATCGTGTCTGTCGTGTTCGTGTCGTTTTCGTGTAACACCTGTTATCTTAACGGGTTGTGTCGTGTCACACCCGTTGGGTAAAGTGACCCGACCCGTTATGACCAGTTAAGAAAAATATTTTTTTTTCTTAAATTTGCACGTACCACACTTTGCCACATAAATATTACTTCAAAACATTAAAACACATAATTTAATATATATATATATATATATATATATATATATATATAATTATTTTAGTTTTTAGGGGTATAAAATTGTTAAATTAATGTATATAATTATTATAGTTTATTCATACTCATTAAGTATAACATAAGATTTTGTGGTATCCACTAGTGTAATTTTTTAAATTGAAGATTGTTGATGCACAAAACCGGAGGGTCTTGGAACAACGTAAATCCGACCGTGAATCTGCAAGAAAGTAAAGAACACAAGATGTATCGTGGTTCACCCCAATGTTTGGGCTACGTCCACACTGATGTTGATATTATTTCACTCTGAATGGTGAATATACAAGAAGGCTAGAGGCAGTGTGCTCTCTAGCCTATTTTCTGTGTTTGCCCTCTCTGAGATGTTTTCTCTCTTCCCATAGCCTAAACCTTGACCTCTCCTAATGAGGAGAGTGGGGAGTCCTTTTATAAAATAAGGGTTCCTCACTTATTACATATTTGTCCCTTCATTTATTATATAATTACATTTGAGTCCCCCGAGTATTTATACGAGGTCTAAATACAGAGGCCCTAAATATGGTATAAACAGTACTCCCCAAGTCTTCAGTCAATAGAGTATTTTGGCTGAAGACTTGAAATTCAGTCCATGTGTGGGCCGAAGTAACTAGATGTCGTATAGAACTGATACTCAATATGAGGCGGTGCTCAATGTGAAATGATGCTCAACTAGAAGTAGCACATGTTGTGAGGCTGCTCGGCTTGTGACTTATGTTGCCTTGGTTGGCTCGGCTTGTGGCGTTGAAGGTGAGGGAGTCTCTTTTATAGAATAAAGGCTCGCTCCTCAGTACATAAATGATGGGCTAGAGTTGATGCTCGCGGCGAGGCGGTTACTCAGCAGGCGGCGATGCTCTCTAATGATGGTGAGGGAGTCCCTTTTATAGAATAAGGGCTTGCTCCTCAATACATAAGTGATGGGTTATGAGTGACACTGGCGGTGAGGCGGTTGCTCAGCTGGTAGCGATGCTCTCTAATGAAGGTGAGGGAGTCTCTTTTATAGAATAAGGGTTCGCTTCTCAATACATAAGTGATGGGCTACGAGTCTCTCTCTAATGAAGGTGAGGGAGTCCCTTTTATAAAATAAGGGTTCTCTAATGAAGGTGAGGGGGTCCCTTTTATAAAATAAAGGTTCGCTCCTCAATATATGAATAATGGGTGCTCTCTAATGAAAGTGAGGGAGTCCCTTTTATAGAATAAGGGTTCGCTCCTCAGTACATAAATAATAGGCTAAGTCTCCCAAGTATTTTTCATGAGGCCCAGTTGCGGAAGCCCAATATATGGTACATAGTGCAATCCCCCAAGTCTTCAGTCAATAGAGTATGTTGGCTGGAGACTTCAAACTCAATCCATGTATGGGCCAAAGTGGCGGTTGTTCGGAGGCGGTCTTTGTATACCATGCACTGAAACTTTATAGGTGAAGCTTTGAAAGTGAAGTTTTATAGGTGAGGCTTTGAAAGTGAAGTTTTGAAGCTGGAGCTTTTGTAAATGAAGTTTTGAAGTCGGAGCTTTGTAAATGAAGCTTTCGAAGCTGATTGACATAAGTGATGCTCATGAATGTTTATGTTGATTGACATGAGTGATGCTCATAGATGTTGACATAAATCTTAACATGAGTGATGCTCATGAATGTTTATGTATGATTGACATGAGTGGTGCTCATGAATGTTTAAGTATGATTGACATGAGTGATGCTCAAGTATAATTTTGAAGTACTGGACGTACTTTTGATCACCTAGTTGGTGATAATAGCGGCAGACTGCCGAATAATTTTGGAGTACTGGACGTACTTTTGATCACCTGGTTGGTGATAATAGACGGTGAACCTTAAATGGAGGGATAAAGGTTCGAGTTTGAAGTCATAGAGCCTGGCTCTTTTGGGCATATGGGTCTTCGCCCTCCACATAACATTTCAGCCTACTATTTTAGGCTTGCCGACATTTTCCCTTTTTTTTTTTTTTGCCTTGCGCCTCTTTCTTTATTTATGATTACCCTCTGGTAGGGTTATACAGATGTCTCCAAAAGATAAGAAAAGTAAATCACATCATTCAAAAAAGCTACTGGGACTTGGCAACAGCGATATTTCTCCCCTCACATCAACCTCAGTGGTCCAGCTGTTGGAGTAAACCTTCACGTGGAGGCAGGTTTGACAAAGCCACCGGTCCTTTATTCAAAGCCATCCACCCACTTTTTCCATGTGCATATTGCGCCTGCTAAATGTTTTACCTTTTCCTTTCTCTTTATTTTCCTTTCTTTTGGCAGATGGAAGACAAGGGAATAATGAATTATTATGAGAACAAGAATCTTATCTTCTGTCTGGTTTTCCACTAGTGCTCGTGGTATTCGCAAGAGATAGGATTTGGGTTGGCGACTACCCCATCACCTTGCCCAGATCAGACGCCGTTGCCAGGTGATTCAACTGCACCTGCGAGATCCCCAGACCTGACTTCAACGACGACGAATACGAAGAGAAGTCGAAGTTCGTCCCTGTAAATGCCTGAATCCATATTGGAGCCACCGAAATCATCCATTTTCTCGACTGTATCTAGCAGCATTGGGAGAGCCACCCTCTTGGGGAGCAGAGTCAGCAGCTCTCTTAGTCCCAGAAACAGCAACGGCAGCAGAAACATTGGGTCTGCGAGAGAACCTTCGCTTCGATGAGCATGAGGAGGTTCAGAGACGGCACTTGCTGCATCTGAAAACCCAAAGAATCCCAGCTATCAACTTTGAGCATCAGAAGGGTGCAGGCATCAAAAGGGTCGACTGCACGACCTTCCAAACGGAGACGTTCTCTCCGACGACGGTAAGCTCGTAGCGAGCCTTCCCCACGGCGCGGTCAATACTCTCGAGCAAATCTCTCGAGTTCTGAGGCCGAAAGACTACAGAGCTCGAAACCTGAAGATGAGTGAAGCCAAGGTTTTGGGTAGGGTTGATGGGGTTTTGGATGGGGAAATTAGGGCTTTATGGTTGTTGCGGCGGTTAACCCCGTCTGTTGCAGGAGAAGCGGCAAGAAGGTCATCCGGACATGGCGAGGAAGAAACAGATAGAGAAGAAAGTGTGGTTTTCTGGAAAAGTCACTGAATTTGAAGCCACGTGGATTGTTTTGGTTCGCACAATTTGTCAGCAAGTTGGGCTAGAAATCAAATGCGAGAACGAGATGGGTTTTGCAATGACTCTACAGGGGTTTGGTTTTTGGGTTTTTGCAAATTCACTGTGGATATTGTGGTGAGGTTTCACGGTGGTGAGATGAAAAAATGAAAGAGAACCGACATAGCTTTTCGTGTCGATTCCCACAGACGGCGCCAAATGTTGATGCACAAAACCAGAGGGTCTTGGAACAACGTAAATCCGACCGTGAATCTGCAAGAAAGTAAAGAACACAAGATGTATCGTGGTTCACCCCAATGTTTGGGCTATGTCCACACTAATGTTGATATTGTTTCACTCTAAATGGTGAATATACAAGAAGGCTAGAGGCAGTGTGCTATCTAGCCTATTTTCTGTGTTTGCCCTCTCTGAGATGTTTTCTCTCTTCCCATGGCCTAAACCTTGACCTCTCCTAATGAGGAGAGTGAGGAGTCCTTTTATACAATAAGGGCTCCTCACTTATTACATATTTTTCCCTTCATTTATTACATAATTACATTTGAGTCTCTCGAGTATTTATACGAGGTCTAAATACGGAGGCCCTAAATATGGTACCAACAAAGATCGAATTCATTCATTGTATTTATATAGGGTCAAGGAGTGTAGCTGTAAAAAATCATCAAAATTGGAGTTAAAATAACCGTTAAATCGTGATTTTTCTTTTTATAACCGTCGAAAAGTTTTATCCCGTTACTTGATCTCTGAATGTTTGTTTTCTGTAATTTTTGGCATATGCGATCTCGAAGTATATACAAACATGTTTGACGGTTGGATCGTTGAAACTAGTTTCGTAGAATGTGTATCCCATCAAAACAATAGATTCACTAACACTTAAGAGTTTGTTCATACTTTCATTAAGTAAAACATAAGATTTTGTGGTATCCACTAGTGTAAATATTTTAAATTGAAGATCGAATTCATTGATTGTATTCATATAGGGTCAAAGAGTATAGCTGTAAAGAATCATCAAAATCGGAGTTAAAATAACCGTTAAATCGTGATTTTTCTTTTTATAACCGTCGAAAGGTTTTGTCCCATTACTTGATCTTTATATGTTTGTTTGTTGCAATTTTTGGTGTATGCGATCTCAAAGTATATACAAACATGTTTGACGGTTGGATCGTTGAAACTAGTTTTGTAGAATTCGTATCCCATCAAAACAATAGATTCATTAACACTTAGGAGTTTATTCAAACTTTCATTAAGTATAACAAGATTTTGTGGTATCCACTAGTGTAAATATTTTAAATTGAAGATCGAATTCATTCATCGTATTCATATAGGGTCAAGGAGTGTAGCTGTAAAAAATCATCAAAATTGGAGTTAAAATAACTGTTAAATCGTGATTTTTCTTTTTATAACCGTCGAAAAGTTTTGTCACGTTATTTGATCTCTGAATGTTTGTTTTCTGTAATTTTTGGCGTATGCGATCTCGAAGTATATACAAACATGTTTGATGGTTGGATCGTTGAAACAAATTTCGTAGAATGCGTATCCCATCAAAACAATAGATTCACTAACACTTAAGAGTTTATTTATACTTAATATTTTGAATTGAAGATCGAATTCATTCATTGTATTTATATAGGGTCAAGGAGTGTAGCTGTAAAGAATCATCAAAATCGGAATTAAAATAATCGTTAAATCGTGATTTTTCTTTTTATAACCGTCGAAAAGTTTTGTCCCGTTACTTGATCTCTAAATATTTGTTTTTTACAATTTTTGGTGTATGCGATATCGAAGTATATACAAACATGTTTGACGGTTGGATCGTTGAAACTAGTTTTGTAGAATGCGTATCTCATCAAAACAATAGATTCACTAAAACTTAAAGAGTTTATTCATACTTTCATTAAGTATATCATAAGATTTTGTGGTATCCACTAGTGTAAATATTTTAAATTGAAGATCGAATTCATTCATTGTATTTATATAGGGTCAAGGAGTGTAGCTGTAAAGAATCATCAAAATCGGAGTTAAAATAACCATTAAATCGTGATTTTTCTTTTTATAACCGTCGAAAGGTTTTGTCATTTTACTTGATCTCTGAATGTTTGTTTTTTGTAATTTTTGGCGTATGCGATCTCGAAGCATATACAAACATGTTTGACGGTTGGATCGTTGAAATTAGTTTTGTAGAATGCGTATCCCATCAAAACAATAGATTCACTAATATTTAAGAGTTTATTCATACTTTCATTAAGTATAACATAAGATTTTGTGATATCCACTAGTGTAAATATTTTAAATTGAAGATCGAATTCATTCATTGTATTCATATAGGGTCAATGAGTGTAGCTGTAAAAAAAATCATCAAAATCGGAGTTAAAATAAACGTTAAATCGTGATTTTTCGTTTTATAACCGTCGAAAAGTTTTGTTCGGTTACTTAATCTCTGAATGTTTGTTTTTTGCAATTTTGGGCGTATGCGATCTCGAAGTATTTACAAACATGTTTGACAGTTGGATCGTTGAAACTAGTTTCGTATAATGCGTATCCCATAAAAATAATAGATTTACTAACACTTAAAAGTTTATTTATACTTTCATTAAGTATAACATAGATATCCACTAGTGTAAATATTTTAAATTGAAGATCGAATTCATTCATTGTATTCATATAGGGTCAAGGAGTGTAGCTGTAAAAAATCATAAAAATCGGATTTAAAATAACAGTTAAACCGTGATTTTTCGTTTTATAACCGTTGAAAAGTTTTGTTCGGTTACTTGATCCCTGAATGTTTGTTTTTTGCGATTTTTTAATGATGCAATCTCGAAGCATATACAAACAAGTTTGACGGTTTGATCGTTGAAATTAGTTTCGTATAATTCGTATCCCATCAAGTTCAATGGTATATATATATTTATTAAGTAGATTTAAATCTATTTATTATGTACGTATAATTATTATAGTTTTTAGGGGTATAAAATTTAATTTAAAATTATATATATATAATTATTATAGTTAATATTTTGGGGGTATATTATTATAGTATATATAATTATTATAATTATTATAGTTAATTTAATATATATATATATATAATTATAGTAATTTTTAGGGTTATAAAATTATTAAATTAATATTCTATTTATCGTGTATCGTGTTACCCACGTGTATATCCGAATCAACCCGTTATCTTAACAGGTGCTTATCGGGTTACCCGATAACGATCCGATTCGTTATCGTGTCGACCCGAACGCCTGTTAATTTTGTGCCGTGTCGTGTCGGGTTATCGGATCGTGTCAGAAATTGTCACCTAACCCCATCAGAGGTCAGTATAGTTTACCCGAAAATAGAGAAACAAGTACAAAAACTTTCTCCATTTATTTTATTTTTCTTGATTCCGAGTAAATTATTACAAAATATACCAACCTCTATCATTCAACGATATATAATCACGTAAATGAAGCAAGACATATAATCATGTATAAAATATTGTGTAATAAGATGAGGGAACCATACATTTCTGCGACATGACAGACAGTGTTGATGCATTCACAACTAATATTGCTCTCAGCTCTTTTTGGTGGCTCTTCTGTTACCCCAACAGATTCAATCTCGCAAGAATCGCCATTAAACTTCCAATAATTTGCACCCATCGTTTTAGTAATTTCTTGGAGAGCATCAACTATCCACAATTATAAGGAACCATCACATACAGATATAAATATTAAAGAAAATAATGAATTTCTTGTATTCACAGATGACAAATAATTTACTGATGAACTAGCTCCTTTTCGGGAAAAAAGTAATATTTAGCATTTGAACATCACATTAAAGAAAAACAAACAAACTATGCCCACAACAATTTAAGTTCCAATTACCCATTTTGGTCACTGAGAAAATCTAAGAACAAAATTTAAGAAAAATGGTTGATTCTTATTATTACAAGATAACAAAACCCAGGTTTTAAAATGTCAGAGGGCAACTTCCAAAGATTCAAACTTTTCATCTCGCCACACATTTTGGCACCAGCCTAATGAAGTTCAAAGCAATAGAGTAAGAAATTATCACTTACTTTCATCCTGGGGCACCACAGACTCAGAAAATCTCAGCAAGCTGAAGCTGCAGCTGAAAACAATAACCAGTAGAGCAGAGAAGCTGCTGCTCTTGGGCAGCATGGTGAAGAAGATTGAAGATGTGGGACGATATTCCTTGTCCTCCTGCCCTCTGAAAGATGTGGGACGAGAGTCCTGGCCTCTGAAATATTTGTGACAATATAGTACTGTACAGTGAAGCCAGTGGTATCTTCTTTAAGATTGGAAAGCTGGTAACTTTGGAGTTTGAACAAGTCGTGGGGGTCAGCCAATGCATGTAGTGTGATAGAATGGACTGCTTTCAAGTTTCAACGTATGACCCTGCAAAGCAAAAGAAAACGTTTGAACTTCTTTGAAAACTTAAAGAATGAAAGTATCGAACCGATTGGATTATTAGGAAATCATTTTTGCTCACTACCATAAATTATTGTGTATGCTTATTACCCTATATATCAACGTTAAATAAATTTGAATTTCAAAATTTGTATAGTATATACAAATCTCAAAATTCAAATTCATCTAACGATAATAAATAGGATGGTGAGCAATTCATTAAAATTTAATTATTTCTCCTTTAATACAAGAAATTCATTATTTTCTCTTATAATAAGTTTTACTTGTGAGAGACTCTTTTTAATATTTCTCTATTAAATATTAATTTGGTATGTACTGTTTAAATAAATGAAAACTAATTAAAATGGTTTGAAAATTTTAAGTTTTAATGATAATGACAAAAAATGATAAAATGAATAGTATCATAATTGACTTTTTAGTGAAAAAAATGTGATTTTTTATTAAAGTAAACAATACCGAAAACTTTTCGTTAAAGTTCTCTTTAAAAATCATGATAAGATCTTAGCCAATTGAAAGTAAGGAAAACTAATGAAAATTGTTTGAAACTTTGAGTTTTAACAATAAGGACAAAATAAAGGGTAAAATGAATAGTAACAAGTTTGACTTTTTAGTGTAAAAATGTGGTTTTTCGTTAAAGTGAATAATACTGTGGACTTTTCGTTAAAACTCCTTGAAAGTATTAGGGGTGGGGTTGTCGTTTTCAGAACAAGACATATTTTAGACTTTATTCGAAACATTGAATAAGGCCAGTACGTAAGGCGTTGTACAACTCATTCGCACGTAATTTACTATTTGATGTATAATCTTTTTATTAGACTACATGATAATTTTTCTCAGTGCGAATTCAAACTCGAATTGGGGGTCTTAATTATTTTTTTTAATAAATGACATTATTTAGACTGAGGAATGAGAGAGTGATTAACCCTCACAATAGACTTGTAATAATATGGTTCAAAATTCAGATTTGGCGAGAATTTAATATAGGACATCTCACTTACAATTAAAGAAGACTACCATTACATCATAGTATTAAATGAGGGGGTCTTAGTGGTAAGGTTTAAGATTTTAGTTAGAATCAGAGCGTGAAGGGACAAAAAAAATCAGTTTATTCATTAAGGCGTTTCATCGAACATTTAATAAACTTGTTGTCGTCAGCTGAACAAATTTTTGCATATGTCAACAAATATTGACATATATTGAATTTGAAGCAATCTGATGAGTGCTATGAGAGAATTTAAAGAATGTTGTTGATTCAACATGCAACAATCATTTTATTAGACACTTAGGATGCGTTTGTTGCACCGGACTATCTCGGACTGGACTAGCTTCAGCGACTAAGCTGGATTGGTTTAGACTAGACTAAGCTGGACTGACTTAGTGAAGCGTTTGATGCAGTGCCGGATTAAGAAGCAGGACTCTAATATTATATTATTAAATCTATATATACAATATTTTATCATTAATTTAATCTAATCTACTAATTTTTTATTATTATTATTTTATCATTTGTGGAATCATCTTCTTCCCAGATTCATTTTTATCTCCGCCCATTTTTCTGCCTTTTCTCCCTCATTTTCGCAGTACCACCGGCTTTCCCCAAAAAACCCCAACCCCCTCCCTCTCAAGCTTAGCATCGCCAATTTAATGGCAACCATGGTGAGCTTTCATGTTCAGCTTCCTCTCTCTTCCCTTTGTTTTTCCGTTCAAATCCCTCTCTCTCTTCCCTTTGCCTTTTTTCCCGTCCAACTTCACTTATTCTTCCATGGGTGAGGATTGAAGTTGCAGACGGCACGGGTGGGTGGGGCTAGGTATGGGCATGGGCAGGGATTGGAGTTGCAGACGGCAAGGGGTGGGTGGAGGAAGACGAGTCGTCGTTAGAGATGGTGCAGTCGTGCAGGATGAGCACGAGGACGCGGCGTGAGAGGGAAGACAGGGAAACGGGACTAGCAATCCCCTCCTTCTCGGGGGGTCTCGCTAAGCCCAGCTAAGGAAGGATTTAGTCGTCACGAGTCCGACTTAATCCCACTAAACTCAATCCCGGCTTGCACCAAACATGGGTTATTAGTCCTAGCTAATCCAGTCCTAGCTAAGGAGGTCAAACAAACGAGGCCTTAATGCATGCAAAAGATATTTGTATCAAACGCTTTCAAAAAAAAAAAAAAAAAAGATATTTGTATCAAACATTCGTAAAATACACAAAATACCTTCACATATATATTTTTTTCAACTTCGAATGATTCCGAAACAGCCTAGTTCTCAATTATATCCCTCCCTGATCTTTCTTGGACAAGTAGGAAACGACCTGGTTGTCGCCATGAGTAGGGCCGTGTCACATTTGTCAACATGCAGTCAAAAGCATTTTTTAGACTTGTTTAATTGTTCGCGTTTTTCCAAGTTCTGACTACTTAATATCTTTTAACATCATTTTTTTTAGAAAAACTAATTAAAATGTTTTGAAAAATTTGAGTTTTAACGATATGAATAAAATAAAGGGTAAATAGAATAGTACCATGATTAATTTTTTAGTGTAAAAATATGATTTTTTGTTAAAGTGAACAATACTGAAAACTTTTCATTAAAATTCTTTTTTTTTTCTTTCCATTTTTCATATGCACGTGTCATTGAAACAACGTTTGTAATTCTTGGACTAAAAAATCTAGACAAAGTTGAATGCATGCATGGCGGCTTAAACCCTCGGAGACTAATTAACCTAGAGTACGTGGAATCACCAGTTTTTTTTTTTTTTGAGGGCCAACCACTCTATTTTCACTGTATCTGCATGTCTATCAATTCTACGATTGTTCATGATGGAAAGTTTATTATGGTTACTCTCAGGGTTTTGATACTCGAATCATCTCTTCTATGGAGGTCCTACCTGTCTCTCACAAGACACCTACTATTCTTCTTGTCCTTTTGAAGCCTTCTTGGTTTCCTTAGATTAAACTTAATACATATGGTTTATCTAAAGGAAATCCCAATCTTGCTGCTTGTGGAGGAGTTTTTAGGAATTGCCATAGTCATTTCTAGGTGGTTTCTGTCAATGAATTGATTATCGCAACTCTTTTTTTGCAGAATTAGCAATTATTATTGGTTTAGAGTTTTCATATCAGCTGTGTTGGCATTATCTTCGGTTGGAAAGTGATAGCTTTAGTGTTATTTATGCTTTTCAATCGTCTGATTTTGATCATCCGTGACCTCTTCGTACGCAATGGTCTATTTGTTTGGACCGCATATCTACTCATCATGCATATATCGGGAAGGAAATTTTGTTGTAGACAATTTTGCTAACATGGGATTGTCTTCTCCAACTTTAACTTGGCATGACTCTCCTCTGTCGGCGGCTTGTGCTGCATTGTTTTCAGACTATGTTCGCTTGCATGACTACTGCTTCTCAAATTAATGTGCATCTAGGTATCCAGGTTTGTCTTACTTTTTGTTTTTCCTAACTTTGTGGTGTTGCTCAACTTGTTTTGCAGGTTTAGACCTTTATGTTTGGTTTTAGAGGGGTAAGGTTTCATGTCCCCCCTCTTTTCTTTGTATCTTTCTTGTTTTTGTTTCTAGAAGGGTACATTTTATGTGCCCCTTCTTTTTCATGTATTGTTTTTGTCATCTCTGTTTTATGAGAGGTAAAGTTTATATCCCCCGACTAGGTGTATATATTTTTTTTGTTATCAATAAAAATTTCCTCGTACTGTCAAGGTTTTCCTATAAAAAAAAGAGAAAAAAAATAAACATATATATATATATATACACATATATACACATATAAAAATATGTATTAGGCATAAAAGGTATCATAATGAACAAAACTCAAAAGTATGAGTAAATTTCGTTAACAATTAACATATTATACATATACTAAAATCCAGCTTTCTGATACTGTTTATTAAAAGTGAAAGGACGAAAATACCCTTGGTTTTTTCTTTGCCATCTTTTTGGCTTTTACCCTTCCTCTTCGATTTTCACCTTCATTAGTCTGCGATTTTCTCCCTCTTCGTCAGCCCGTCTTTTGCCCTCAAATCCTTTCTTTTTCTTTCGCATTTAGTTTCCAGTCTCTCCCGGTATTGAATCCTTTGTTATTCGGCGTTTTGTTCTCATCTTGCGATCGTCGGGGAAAAAACTTTAAGGTTAGTTTGTTCTCAATGTTTTATCCTCATTTTGCTATCTCTAGGCCGAGAAATTTAAGGTCTTTGTTTTTTGTTTTTGCTGCGGATCTGCAGGTTGGGACAATTTTTTTGTAAAATTGGTGACTAATCGCATGCTGCCTCTTCAGATTATTGACAAAGAAATTATATTGAACTTGGGTAAGTTTTAAAACAACTACGCGTAATTTTCGATTCTCAGTTTGTATTTGTTTGAAAGAAACCCTGAAAATTGGTTTTCTTTCTGTGTTCTCAATTGATTCAATGCGTAGCATTAGAAAAAATATGTAATTATTGGGGGTTTTTGTTTTTGGTGGATTTAGAGTTTTGTTTAAGTATTATTATATTGGAGTTGAATTTGGTTGCTCCCTTGGCTGTGGGGAGAGAGGTCTGGTGCGTCATTTGGTGAAGAAGGTTTGGGGAAAGAGACGGGGTATAAGGAGTGTGGTTGCAGATGAGAACTATCAATTTTCTATCTTTTCAATTTCTACAGAGCACCCGTTTCCTTCCTGCAAATGGGTCCTACAAACTTCCACTCGGTTCTATCAATTTTGTTAGAATCAACAATTCTGCGGAGCATTTTTGCGGTGAATTTCAGCGACCCATTTGCCTAATTAGTTTGCAATTATATGGTATTTTAAAAAAGTTAAAAAATTAACTCACACATTCTCCACAAGCACCCGATTCTTCAAAATTTTCCAAAAATGGAGAACTGAATCACCCAATTTTCTTAATTAAAGAAAGAAAGAAAAAAATCAGTTTTCTTTTTGGTCAAATTCGAAGACCCAATGAAGAAGTAAGTGAATTTTCTCAGAGTGGGGAGAGAGAAAGCGCAGCGGGGGACTGACCTCTAAACAGCAAAAGCAGAAACGAATCACTTGATTTTTAAACTGCGATGATCAGGAATCTTAAAAACTTAGCAGTTTTTTTTAATGTGTTTTCTTTATCTTTTGGTTAAAAAACATATTAAAAAATATATCTTTGTTAATCAATGTTACGAAGGTTATCCACTGAGTGGTGTAATGTGTTTAAATCTTTTTTTTTTCATTACTTTTGGCTATTCTTTTTCGCTTTCTTTGTATCACTTAATTTTTAAGGTGTATTGATCAGGAAGGACAAAAACTTAACATTTTTTGTTGATGTGTATTCTTTCGTTTTGATTAAGAGATATATCTCTGTTTATCAATGTTATCGCTATGGGGAATTGTTTTGCTGTTATAGATTCTTGAAACTGTAATTCCCTCTGTCTTTGTAGTGTTAAAACTATATACTGTGATTGCAGGTTTTTAAAAACTTGACCTTCGCAGATTGTTCAAAAAGAAAGCAATTCTGCTATTGATCAGTATAAAGACGCAACAACAAAGGTAGAAATAAAATGTCTCGCATGATATATTTTGGTTTGGGTTTGTAATGCGTGATTTCCGTGGATTAATTACTTAAATGATTTTGGATTATGATCGTTGCATGTTTTTTCTTTTCGTTATTCTTTGTTTTGCCAGCATTTTCTACAAATCTGTTTTATTGTGTTGGTGTGAAACTGTTTACATTATACGACTGTTTTAATTGCTTTGGGGGACAAGAATTATAAATGCAATTATTGTGTGCTTATTTTTAGTTAAAAGAATCAAACAAACAATGAACCTATAATAAGCGAGGGATAACTCACTTCGACCCTACCACTATTATTTGTCTTGCATATTCTCATCTCAAAAGCATTACATAATTATCAGATTAAAGTTTAAGATGAAGAATTCCACTTTACTCAGAATCCGACAATCGTTTCTTCCACGACACCCAACTTTAAAAGTCTTTGTGTGAATTGTCTATCTAACTTTTGATTTTGAGTTAAGATTCTTGCTTAAAAGATAATAATTGTTCAAAAAGTGAGTGTGAGATTTTAAGTCTTTTGTGTGAATTGTCTATCTAACTTTTGATTTTGAGATAAGATTCCTGCTTAAAAGATAATAACAAAAAAATGAGAGTGAGATTTTAAAAGTCTTTGTGTGAATTGTCTATCTAACTTTTGATTTTGAGATAAGATTCCTGCTTAAAAGATAATAATTGTTCAAAAAGTGAGTGTGAGATGGCTTACCTCTACCCTACCATTATTATTTGTATATTCTTCATGGTTCATTTGTTTTCTTTTTCAACGTTTAAATTCGATTTTTGGTAACAATTGTTTTTAGGGGAATTGGCTGTTACCAGTATGGATAATCATTATCTTCTTTTGGCTTGGTCTCAATATATGACCAATTGTTTGCCTGACCATTAACAAATTCAGATAGGTATACAAAAGTATTAGTAAAATTGTCTCTACTACAAATATACCCTCTCCACATGCCTTAATTAGCCAAAGTACACCTTAATGATACATAAATGGTTAAATCTATCCATGTACTATTTCCATCCCTCATTACCCGTATTTAACAATTTTTCCAATTCTAAGATGTTTTTTGGATCAATCAAAGCATATGGAGAAGGTGTGTATTTGGTTGGAGCATTTGTATCCATACTTTTAGATGTCCATCTTAAACTTTTCAATAAACAGTTGAATACTTGATTATGTATATAGAGCAACCCAAAAGAAGAAAGTTTTTATCTATATATTGGTAATAACCAATTCCTATGAAGAAAAAAGATGAAAATGATGACATCTGAAATGCTTGATCAAATTACATCTCTATATTTTGCAGAGAAACCGAACCGAAGATATCTGATCCATCTTAGCACATATTATATCCCATTCTTATATGGCAACCTTTTTCAGATTAATCACTCCACAAATTTTAGACAAATTTATATTCACAATTTCCAATTTGACAAAATACTTTATTGCCCTGTGTTATCTTTTGTGATAAACATATGAATGCACAAAAACAACCACACACATGCCTTACCCATTTAGATAGGCATTTGTATCCATGTTTACACATCTATCTTAAATGTTGTCTTGCAAAATCCAGTGGTTAATTCCAAGTTTACTATCTAATGTGCTATTAGATACTTTTTTTTCGTGAAATTGGATACTTTGTTTACAATTTAATAATTTGATTGCCCCTTTAGTTGCATAAACTCGGTAAAATTTTGAGGTTGTAGACACTGAATTGCTGAATCTCTACGGTTTCTTTTGTTTTGTCCAATTGTTGTCATTATTCTTGTTGATGGACAAAATCGGTGAGTACTTTGGTATAACAGAAAGTATCAAGTTTGTAACATTCGCTAGATTGCTCCGGTCACTAGTGTGGATAAATATGTAAATGGATAGAGACAGGGAAGCAAACACAAGATGTACATGGTTCACCCAGATTGGCTATATCCACAGAGTAGATGAGTTTTCATTAATTGTGAAGGGTTTACACAAGTACATAGGTTCAAGCTCTCCTTTAGTGAGTACTAGTGAATGATTTAGTACAAATGATGTTTGTACCATACTTAGGGCATTCGTATTTAGACCTCGTATAAATACTCGGGAACTCAAAGGTAATTATGTAATAAAGGAAGGGGCAAATATGTAATAAGTGAGGAGCCCTTATTCTATAAAAGGGACTCATCACCCTCACAATGGGGATGAGCCTCCTCACCCCCAGAGGTCATTTCTTAAGCCCCATCATCCTCTCAAAGCTCTCATCCCACGGGATAACAGAGAAGCTCTTTCTCCCT
This sequence comes from Malus sylvestris, assembly GCF_916048215.2. Lineage (NCBI taxonomy): Eukaryota > Viridiplantae > Streptophyta > Magnoliopsida > Rosales > Rosaceae > Malus > Malus sylvestris. Next base: position 41,667,376 of record NC_062264.1, read on the forward strand.
CTTGAACATCTCAGAGAAATACAATATTAGTGTGGACGTAGCCCGAACATTGGGGTGAACTACGATACGTCTTGTGTTATTTACTTTCTTGCAGATTCATGGTCGGAATTACGTTGTTCCAAGACCCCTCCGGTTTTGTGCATCAACATTTGGCGCCGTCTGTGGGAAACAACACGAAAAGCTATGTCGGTTCTCTTTCATTTTTTCACCTCTACCGTGAATCTGCACAACCCGAGATCCTACTCGATCTGCAACCATGGATTTCAGAGAAACCAGAATTTGCAGATGCACAGGGATTTCAGCGATGCGATTTCCTCAGCCAATTTTCAGGCGTTCTCTCTCTTTCCAATTTACAGAGAGAAAAATGGGGAGAGAGAGACCGAACAAAGTTAAAAACAAATGGCAGCAACAGCTAAACCAGAAGTTGGCACGATCTCTTCTTCCTCTGCGCGGTTAACGCAACAAAATTGGTGGGATCTTGTCAGCTCTACCAACCCATGGCAGCAGCAGCTAAACCAGAAGTACTCCAACTCTAATAATAATTGCGATGATCTTGATCAAGATGTTTCAAACTCTAGTCCTTCATTTACCAAAACCCCTAAGTCCTTAATCGTCATCCCACATCTCAATTTTTCAGATCTGAGAGAGAAAGTGAGATAGTGTTCTGACTGTTGGGGTGCTCGAATTATTTTATTCCCATTTTGCCCTCGATGGTGGAGGCACAGATATGGACGACGCGTCGTATGAGCAATCCGTGGCTGCAGGACACGACGTGGTCGACATTTCGGCCACTCCCTTCAGCGACGTCCGCAATAGGACGAGTTATGGGTTCTCCTCCGTCGTCGGATCCTTCTTCTCCCCGACAATATCGACGGCGGCGATTATTGCATCTTGGTACCTGTCGAACATCGGCATTCTCCTCCTCAACAAGTACCTCCTCAGCTTCTACGGCTTTCGCTACCCCATATTCCTCACAATGCTCCACATGATCTCCTGCGCCGCCTACAGCTACGTTGCTATCCACCTCCTCGAGATGGTGCCATGTCAGCACATCCTCTCCAGCTGCCAGTTTTTCAAGATCTTCACACTTTCCGCCATCTTCTGCTTCTCCGTCGTTTGCGGCAACACCTCCCTCCGTTACAGGAAGATCAAGGCAGTCAAGCAGAGCGAGAACAGGAAGAAGCCGTTGCAAAAATCGAGCTCAGTCGTGCAAGTCTTCGGTCTCTATATGTGAACAGAGGAATGATAATCAGGTGATATGGATCCTCTTTCGGGAAAAAGAAAGAAAAACAAAAGTAAGAAAAAGAATAAAGAGGAGGATATATCTTGACCAGGCTGCACATGCTCCCTTTTTTTCTGAAGAAGCCACTGGAAAGCAAGATAATTCTAATACTTTGAAATCTTAACTTGACCAACGGAAAGTTGTTGATAATCTTGTGTCTAATACACGGCTTTTAGAAAGCAAGATACAGGAGGCAAGATACCCTTAAAGCACGTGCTCAGTCTGCGAAGACTGCAACTAACGTGAAAGATGGTGGGAAACGTCAATACAAGTAGTGTTCTTTCAGCTTTTGATAAGATGGAAGAGAAAGAAATTACCTTTATTTCGTCAAAAAGAAGAAAGAGTAGGGCCGAAATGACAACAATAAAGGAAGACAATGATAGCTGTGATGCTCATCAGAGAAGCAGAGATAATTGAGGTGGTGATGGCATGCATAAAAGAGAATTATGGGCGTGACTCATTGAGTAGAGAGTTGGATTTATTTTTGAATGATGTAATTTATTTTTTTATCTTTCGGAGACATCTGTATAACCCCATTAGAGGGTAGTAAAAAAAAAAAAACGGCAAAGCCCAAAATAATGGGCTAGAATGTTATGTGGAGGGCGAAGACCCATATGCCTAAAAGAGCCAGACCCTCTATTATCACCAAGTGATCAAAAGTACGCCCAGTACTCCAAAATTATTCGGTACTCTGCCGCTATTATTACCAACCAGGTGATCAAAAGTACACCCAGTACTTCCAAAATTATTCGACACTCTGCCGCTATTATCACCAACCAGGTGATCAAAAGTACGCCCAGTACTCCTAAAATTATTCGGCAACCTGCCGCTATTATCACCAAACATGTGATCAAAAGTACGTTCAGTATTCCAAAATTATACATGAACATCACTCATACGTAAACATTCATGAGCATCACTCATGTCAAATCATACATAAACATTCATGAGCATCATTTCATGTCAACATTCATGAGTATCACTCATGTCAACATCCATGAGCATCACTCATGTCAATCAACATAAACATTCATAAGCATCACTCATGTCAATCAGCTTCGAAAACTTCATTTACAGAGCTCCAGCTTCGAGAGCTCCAACTTCAAAAGCTTCATTTACAAAGTTCCAGCTTTAAAATCTTCACTTGCAAAGCTTCACCTACAAAGCTTCAGTGCAGGGTATACAAATACCGCATCCGAACAATTGCCACTTCGGCCCATACATGGATTCAATTTGAAGTCTCCAGCCAACAGACCCTATTAGCTGAAGACTTGGGGAACTACATTATGTACCATATATTGGGCCTCAACTGGGCCTTATGAAAAATAGTTGGGAGACTTAGCCTATTATTTATGTATTGAGAAACGATCCCTTATTCTATAAAAGGGATTCCCTCACTTTCATTAGAGAGCACCCATTATTCATGTATTGAGGAGCGAACCCTTATTTTATAAATGGGACTCATTCACCATCATTAGAAAGTATCGCCGTCAGCTGAGCAACCGCATCGCTGTGAGCATCACTCATAACCCATCACTTATATATTGAGGAGCGAACCCTTATTCTATAAAAAGGACTCCCTCACCATCATTTGAGAGCATCGCCGCCTGCTGAGCAACCATTTCGCTGCAAGCACCAACTCTAGCCTATCATTTTTGTATTGAGGAGCGAGCCCTTATTCTATAAAAGGGACTCCTTCACCTTTAAACGCCACAAGCCGAGCAACCTCGCAACATGCGCTACTTATAGTTGAGCATCATTTCACTTTGAGTATCGTCTCATATTAAGTATCAGTTCAAGACGACATCTAGTTACTTCGGCTCACACATGGACTGAATTTCAAGTCTCCAGCCAAAAGACTTTATTGACTGAAGACTTGGGGGACTACTGTTTGTACCATACTTAGGGCTTTTGTATTTAGACCTCGTATAAATACTCGGGGGACTCAAAGGTAATTGTGTAATAAAGGAAGGGGCAAATATGTAATAAGTGAGGAGCCATTATTCTATAAAAGGGACTCCGCACCCTCATAATGGGGATGAGCCTCCTCACCCCCGGAGGCCATTTCTTAAGCCCCTTTATCCTCTCAAAGCTCTCATCTCACGGGATAACAAAGAAGCTCTCTCCCTCTTCAACATCTCAGAGAAATACAATATCAGTATGGACATAGCCCAAATATTGGGGTGAACCACGATACGTCTTGTGTTATTTACTTTCTTGCAAATTTACAGTCGGATTTACGTTGTTCCAAGACCCTTCCGGTTTTGTGCATCAACAAATGACATTAGAAAATATTGTGGGAGAATAATCTTCTTTTATAGAAGAGAGTTTCTAGCTTTGTTTTGACATTGACATGTGTCGTGTTGTGATTGGCTTCTGATGTCGACATATGTTGCGCTGTGATTGGTCTCCTGGTTGGAGGGAAACTGATACGCCCCCATCCCAATATTTCCCTGAATACCAGGATAGGCACGTGCTGGCTGACACCCGAGGGTGACGAAAGTCATTTATTGAATGCAATTGCTGAAAACAAGGAATAGATAAGGTATATAAATATAAAATAATAAAGAATATGCATTTAAGGAATGTGTTTAGAGCATACGATTAACTAGAATACTAAAAGAAATAATATAAAATTGAATGAATAAAAGAATGGGTCCCACATCAAGATGACTCGAAGATGCCGATGCAGAAGTGCCTTGATGCTGGAATTGTATGCCTCGATTCTAAGTCCTGAAGGGGGCGCAAAACAAATATGAGTGGACCAAGTTGATATATATATATATATATATATATATATATAATAAAACAGTTATCAACGTACTAATCCCCAGGTTTATGAAAACACATATATAATGTTAAATATAGGTTTTCTGAAATCTAGCATGTCGTGCAATGTCTCAAATCATAACTCATATATAATAATCACTAGTGAATTGTCCGATAACCTTCAGGCCCTATGCCGGCTCCCCGTCTCTGAGCAGACAGTCAGAGGAAAATATACTTCAGGCCCCATGCCGACTCCCAGTCCCTATGCTAAATAGCTAGAGGAAACACACTCCAGGCCCTATGCCAACACCAAACCGTCGCCAGGGACGGACCGAAATCTATCCCTACGTCCCGTAGCGGAAAGGACCACTAGGGAAGTACAAAACCATTGAACGTATATATATTGAAAAACAACTTCATAGTATAAAGTCATCTATCATTTATACTATAAATAAGTGTTCGAAACATATTCTAAATATCATATCGTCATCCATCAGATATTATATAAGAACACGGGTTATAGGAAAAATAGTAATAATTCAAAGTAGCATCAGTAAGCATGTTATCTCACAAAACGTTTCATAAAACGTAATCATCAAATTATGCTTTTCATGTATGCATTTCTACTATAAAACATGCATTTTAGAAGGGGTCCACTCACAGTACTTAGCCGCCTAAGAGCCATGCAAACTAACGAACAAGAAAACGTCACAAATAATTGCCCATAAGCACATAAAGGGTCCAATTAATAAAACTCTATTTTAACAATTGAATTTGGAAAAATAGACGTTGGAAACGGATTCAGAACGTCGAATTGCCCTAAGAAGGGTCCCGGACGAAAACCTGAAAAGTCAATCCTAAAGTCAACGTTGACCGGGGGTCAACAGTCAAATTAGGTCTAACGGGTTTTAGGCTTGAAATCTGGATTAAGGTTTAGGTTTAGGTTAAATAGGATTAGGATCTATTGGGTTTTGGAATTCTAAGGTTTTTGGGTTAAAAGGGTTTAGGGTGAAGAAATGTGGTTTAGGCCTAAGCCCAAACACACACACGCACCACAACTACACACACACACACCCACGACACATGCACAACACACTCACACACACCACACACATACACCACACAACCCGCACACACACACACACACAAAACTAAAAGAGTGGGGCTCGGCAGGGAAGGCCCAAAGGGCTTGGGTTTGGTGGGTCGCCGGACCCAATGGGAGAGAAAGCCGGAAAATCGGCCGGAAAACCATCCCACTTTAAACGGCCATAACTTTATCACTACTCAACGAAATTAAGTGAGACAAAAACGAAAGTTGTAGCCCTTGAAGAGACGAAGAGAATGGTACCTTACACGACGTCTAACTTGCCGTGGTTTGGCCGGAAAATGCCTCGAAAGCTATTGGACTCGCCAGAAACTGGGTAAGATTCAAATGGATATAACTTCTTCAATACTCAACGAAATTGAATGAAACAAAAAGGAAAGTTGTAGTTCTCAGCGAGACGAAGAGATTGATACCTTGCACGCTGGCCAACTCGTCGTGGTTTGGCCGGAAATTGCCTCGAAAGTGGAGGGTTCCTCGTCGGAAATCTGGGGAAGTCTCCCCGACGTATTTTCGTGTCCAAACCTTCATCAAAATCACATTTTAACAACCACTAAGCCTTCTAGACTACTAGGAATGTAGATTGAATGGTGTTTTCGACTTACCTCGTCGGAATTCAAGTGCACCGTGACTGTGCATAGTGGGAAGAAGAGAGAAAGTGAGCTCGGAGAGGGGCAAGAGAGAAGGGAGGATCTGACTGATGGTGATGGGCGTTGTCGTCTTCATTGATGTGGTGTGGAAATGAGGGTTTGCAGGGAGGAAGGACACAGGTGAGAGGGAGAGAGATGTGTTGAGAGGGAGAGAAGAGGGGAGAGAGCTAAAGGAGAGAAAGAGATACCGGGGGACAAAATAAAGGGGTTGGCCCCTTGGGCTCCCCAATTTAGGTCCAAAAACCATTTTTAAATAAAACAATGGGGTTGGGGTGTTTCAGAAACTCTTCTGGGTCCTTGACAGTATAATGTTGACCGGTGCTTGGTAGTTTCGGGATTGGTCAAGTATGGTGCAAACAATTCTAATTGGGTAATTTAAGGTTTTTTTACTGTATTTATTTATTTACTGATAAATTAGTGGGTCTAAACTCTTAATTGAATTGAGGAAAACAGAGAACTAGCAAAGCTTCGTAGAGAACATTCACCAGTTTCCTGCCATCCTGATCCTATATTTATTCCTTCATTTGGGTAACACAGCTTAATGAAATAAAATTTTGAAAATATATTAAGAGTAATTTCATGCTTTTGATTCGTGTTTAAAAATCACATATACATTCACAATGTGTCTTTTGCTCAGTGGATAAACAACTGTAAATGAGCTTGACTATGTCAAATTGAATATTTTAGTGCCCACCACCTATTTGATAAAGGATAGCGTCAAAACTCCTTCAACATGTGTTCAAGCTGTCCCTCTTCTATTTCTAATTTATATTGTTTCCATACACTCAAACCATAACACTAAATTTCCAATTTCTTGCCCACAATGATGTGTCTTATATCTCATGGAGAAGCTCTCAAGTCCACTGCACTGTCTAACTTTTTTGCCCACTTCAGGTACTGCTTTTAGCATCAAAATCCTACGTATGTCTAACCTTTCTTAGCATTTTCAGTTGTTTTAGTGCAATGATGTGTATGAATTAATACAACATAAACTTACATAGTTTGTGAGCTCAACCATTGAGGTTTCTAACTGGGTTTTGATTGTTTCACTAAACTTTTATACGTTTCAATTTTCATTGTTTGGTTAAAACTTTTATGCTTCAAGGTGCCTGTGAAATATAAGTTCACCATTGGTATATAATTAAGATTGGATTTGATATCATTCAGGTTTGATTCGTTCAACGCTCTTGATTGTTATTTTCAAGCCAACTACTACATTTTCCAACAAATTTACAAAGAACCAAGTTGGATCATAGCCAGATTCCGTCAAATTATATCACTATTGGTATTCCAGCTGTCCATCTTATAGAAATTACAAGGTTTGCTCCACTTTATACTTCTTTGATACATTTAATTCAAATTCATATATTTAGGTAAGAAACACAATTTTATCTATTCCTTGAGTTAGGCAGAGTTGTAAATAGATTGAGTTAAGCAGAGTTGTAAATATAACTTTCTATATGTTTTATGCTGTTTAAAAACCCGCAGCATCGCGCGAGCACCGTTGCTAGTATATACTAGATATACTAGAAAGGGGGACATAATGAGCCTTGTCCAACAAACACATATATATAACCTACAACAAAAACAAGAAACAAACATGCAATGTAAATATGTGCTACATAAGCTACTTCAAGTTCAATTTTAATATAATAATACCTCAAAGACTCAAACAATTAACTCAAAAGCACAACAAACACAAACAATCTATCTTAAAGAGTTGTTGATGCACAAAATCGGAGGGGTCTTGGAACAACGTAAATTCGATCGTGAATCTGCATGAAAGTAAATAACACAAGATGTATTGTGGTTCACCCCAAGGTTTGGCCTACGTTCACATTGATATTGTATTTTTGAGAAGATTGTGATGGAGAGAGTGTGAGGATCCTCATGGCCTAGGAATTGGCATCCCCTAATGAAGAGAGTGAGGGGTCATTTTATAGAATACGGACTCCTCACTTATTACATATTTGCCCATTCTTTTATTACATAATTACATTTGAATCCTTCGAGTATTTATACGAGATCTAAATACGGAGACCCTAAGTATGGTACAAACAGTAGTCTCCCAAGTCTTCAGTCAAGAGAGTCTTTTGGCTAGAGACTTTTTCTTGACTGAAGACTTGAAATTCAGTCCATGTGTGGGCCGAAGTAACTAGATGTCGTCTTGAATTGATACTTGATATGAGGCAGTGCTCAACTATAAGTAGCATATGTTGCGAGGCTGCTCGGCTTGTGGCTTATGTTGCCTTTGGTTGGCTCGGCTTATGGCGTTTGAAGGTGAGGGGGTCTTTTTTATAGAATAAGGGCTCGCTCCTCAATACATAAATGGTGGGCAAGAGTTGATGCTCGCGGCGAGGCGGTTGCCCAGCTGGCGGCGATGCACTCTAATGAAGGTGAGGGCGTCATTTTTATAAAATAAGGGTGAGGGAGTCTTTTTTTTATAAAATAAGGGTTCGTTCCTTAGTACATGAATAATGGGTGCTCTAATGAAAGTGGGGGAGTTTCTTTTATAGAATAAGGGTTTGCTCCTTAATACATAAATAATGGGTTGTCCTCCAAGTATTTTTCATGAGGCCCAGTTGAGGCCCAATATATGGTACATAATGTAGTTCCCCAAGTCTTCAGTCAATAGGGTCTGTTGGTTGGAGACTTTAATTGAATTCATATATGGGCCAAAATGGCGGTTGTTCGGAGGTGGTACTTGTATACCCTACACTGAAGTTTTGTAGGTGAAGTTTTGCATGTGAATCTTTGAAGCTAGAGTTCTGTAAATGAAGTTTTTGAAGCTAGAACTCTGTAAATGAAGCTTTTGAAGCTGATTGACATGAGTGATACTTAAGAATATTTATGTTTGATTGACATGAGTGATGCTCATGGATGTTGACATGAGTGATGCTCATGAATGCTGACATGAATGATGGTCGTGAATGTTTATGTATGATTGACATGAGTGATGCTCATGAAATGTTTATGTATGATTGACATGAGTAATGCTCATGTATAATTTTGGAGTACTGGGCGTACTTTTGATCACCTGGTTGGTGATAATAGCGGCAGGGTGCCGAATAATTTTGGAGTACTGTGCGTACTTTTGATCACCTGGTTGGTGATAATAGTGGCAAGTTGCCGAATAATTTTGGAGTACTGGACGTACTTTTGATCACCTGGTTGGTGATAATAGAGGACGTGACTCTTTTAGGCATACGGGCCTTCGCCCTCCAATTAACCTTCCAGCCCATTTTTTTGGGGTTGTCGTTTTTTTTTTTTTTACCCTCTGATGGGGTTTATACAGATGTCTCCGAAAGATAAGAAAAATAAATCACATCATACAAAAATAAGAAAAGTAAATCACATCATTCTGGTGGGTGTTTATTTCTTGCTTTTGCTTTCTCTTTTCTTTTTTCTTTTCTTTTCTGCTTTTGTTTCTGCATGGTCCACAAGTCCCCCGCAACTATCTTTGGTCCTCCGCAATTATCTCTGTCCACCCATGTTTTATGGCCTTTGGAGACCATCTGACTTTAAGCTTTTAATTGCCATTGCTTTTCTCTAGAATGACAGTTGCTTGGACAGCCCAAAACCACATGGAATATTGTCAGCCTTGTCGAAACCCCAATCAGTATGCCCTTCTGGTGTTTCTCCATTCTGCCTGAATTTGCGAGCGAGTTCCTTGGTGTGCAAGACGTCGGCGAGCTTCGAGAGCGCGTACGCACGTGTCTCGTCGAACTGGTTTCCACTTCTGCTTATCTCGCCAAAATATCGGATCGAAGATGAGGAACCTGCACACTGGGGTATCAAAGACAGGTGTCTCTGGATGAAAGGTTGGAAAGCAACTGACGGAGGTGGTGGTAAGAGTCGCGTCCAAAACTGTGTCAGTGACTCGGGACGAGCCAACTCCGATGTAGAGAGAGACCTGGTCGCCGGCGACGGTTACTGTGAGATCGTACTTTTCGGTGAGTGTGAGAGTGACCGGCAGTGAGAGAGTGGCAGAGTGTTGCTGCGGTTTTGTAAAGTAATCTTGCTCTCTCTATGCTTCATCTCTCTTACCCAGACTTTCCAATCCATCGCTGAACACTTTACCCATAATAGTTTGATAATTCGACGACAATTTCAATTCCCAAATGTAGTGCGTAAGGTCGTGGTCGTACTTCGCCAACATCGCTCAATGAATCAGAGGTTATGGTCTCTGAGAGAGATTGATTGAGAGCTTCAAGACCTTGAGAAAGAGCTTCTTCAGTCTCCTATGTGGATTGTTGTAACCCACAAATACCCAATAGTTGCTGCTCCGTTAATGGCTCGATTTGATTCAGAATAATCTTGATAACGTCAAAGGGCCAAAATCCACCCATCCACATAAAGCAATGTTCAGCGGACTCTTCCACATACTAGAAACAATATGAAACACATTGGTCTTGGTAACCATGCCTTTGGGGTTCAACACTTCATCATAATGTGCCAAGTAGTTGTCCACAAAAAGCCGCAGCTCGTTCTCCAGCAAATGCTCTTGCACTGTGGCTTGGAGTTCGCACATGAAACTATGGTGCTACTGTGACTTTGTATAGCAACGATGAAGTGAAGAAATTTGCAGAGAGGGAGGAGTAGACGGATAGCCACAGAGCGTCGATTGTGATTTTGGGATTGTCAGTTGTGCACTGAAACTCTCTCTGCACAAAACCTAGCAGAGCGTCGATTGTGATTTTGTGATGCCGACAGCCTTGATCCGAACTCGAACATCATGAGCCCCAACACTGGGAAGCTTGAAAGGTTGGATCTTGATGTTATGAACACCAAGAGGCCGAGCATCCATGTTTTCTGGCTCAGCAGCTTTGCCTTCCTTACCCATTTTTTGCTTGCTTTTTTGTGTGATTGAAATATAGAGAGTAGATTGCACCCAAAATAAAATAAGGCAGATACGGAGTAGGTTTCTTTTTTGTTTTTGGGTTTTGCAGATCCACGGTGGACAGTGGTGAGGTTGTGAAGGTTTCATGGTGCTGAGATGAAAAATTAAGAGAAAACCGACAGTTTCTTGTATCGATTCCCACAGACGGCGCCAAATGTTGATGCACAAAACCGGAGGGGTCTTGGAACAATGTAAATTCGACCGTGAATCTTCATGAAAGTAAATAACACAAGATGTATCGTGGTTCACCCCAAGGTTTGGGCTACGTCGACGTTGATATTGTATTTCTGAGAAGATTGTGAGGGAGAGAGCATGAGGATCCTCATGGCCTAGGAATTAGCCTCCCCTAAGACCGTCTTCAACCCTTGGGCTAAAAGCCAAATTTTTTAGCCCGGAAAATTTGGCTTTTAACCCAGAAACATCTTTTCTGCTCCAATCTTTCTGCCTTAAAATTTTAGCCTGGAATTATTAAAGAATAAACTTAGGCTAATTTTTTTCTTAAATCAATTTTTTTTTAAAAATAAATATGTAGATTATTGTAAATTAATTTTATGAACATTTTAATCTAAAAAAATTTAAATTCCGATAAACATTTGGCATTTAGCCCGGGGGGAAAGCTGGGGAGTATTTGGCCCAGAAATAACATTTGGCATTTAGCCTAAAATTTTAACATGAGTTGGAGAGTGTTTTGGGGGGGGGTAATTTGGCTTTTAGCCCAGGTTTGGAGATGGTCTAATGAGGAGAGTGAGGGGTTCTTTTATAGAATAAGGATTTCTCACTTATTACATATTTGCCTCTTCCTTTATTACATAATTATATTTGAGTCTTCCGAGTATTTATACGAGATCTAAATACGGATGCCCTAAGTATGATACAAACAAGAGTAATGCTAGGAAGACCAAAATTTTAAACCAAATGATGTGGTTGTTATGATTGGATTATTACTTAATTATGGATTAATGTTCTTATTTCTTATTGATGACACACCATTTGGTTTGTAAATTTAGTTTAAAATTTTGATCTTCCTAGTATTATTCAGTCTTAATACATGAGGCATTAAAATTATGGAGTACGATTCTTTCCCCTCTCAATCTGTCCCTTTATATTTAAATGGTTACAATTAAGCCACGTTAATATCTTATGTTGAGTTTTAAAAAGAGAGACAAAAAAATAAAATAAAAAAAATGTGAGAGGAGGATGCACGAGAAAGAGTGACACACCCCGTCCCGAAGGAGGGCATGCTGGCCGTCACGTGAGAGTGACGTAACCATTTGCACAGTACGGAAGCTTTAAGATACAATTTATAAGTTGATACACCCGAAGGTGAGTCCTAATTTTGTTCAATCTGTCAGAACACCGTCGAATTCCTCGTAGTCACCACACCTTTGTGATTCCTGAACCTGGAGGGGCGCAAAACCAAAATTGAGTGGGTCAGTAAAACAATTCTTTTCCAAATCCAAACATTTCTCAAAACGTTGTAACCCCTCTCCGTAAAACCTGTATACCTTCCCAGAAATATAAAATATAAATATACATATATATTCTCAAAACTTCATTTTTACTATTTCAACATTTTTCTTTATCAATCATGCCATGCCATGTCTAATTCAACAGTTAAGTATGGATGCATCAACAATAATCATATCAGGTGCAAGAAAGTAATCAACCGGAGGCCCTCTAATAGCCCTATACGGTTGAACCTAGAGCTCAAAATCTATCACTATCACTCTGCCGGAGTCACCTCTGTGACCTGTCCGGCCTTCTGCACACAAGTTACGCTCTAGTGCTTCTCTCATCAATCATCTGTGCACATAATCTAAGGTCACCCACCAGTCGAAATCTCACTAACACTCTACGACTGGCCCGTCGCACCCACTCCGCGTGGACTGTGCGACCAGCATCTACTTGGATCCAAGGCGAGCGTGCGATGCGGTGAATACTATAAGCACTAAACCATGGTGCAGGATTTGAGCTCAATATATATCAACATCATCATAACAGTATTTAAATACTCACCTGATACTCACCTGTGCGTCCGCCGCACCAATTCATACATATGCATCATATATCAATTCATATCATTTCATGCATGGCAATTCGATTCACGTTTTTCATATAATTCTATATACTTTTCGCATACTTCTATGCATGGCATTTCAACTAATATATCTCATATACTTTTATACATTTTCATCTAAAGCATAATTTCATGCATTTTCAATTTCTGGGAAAACGTCAAGTATATATATATGTATACGGAAAACAAAACTGCCCACTCACCTGGAGTTCGCCCTACAACTCCCTAGCACAATACGCCAAGGCGTCATGACGATCGGCGCCTAAAACAATAATCAATTCCAACCTCAGAATTCATATCGATAGAATATATAACTTATATAAAATACGTCACTACGTAGTTCGATCCGGAAGATCCACCACTCAGATTTTAAATCCATAACTTCCAGAGGTCCACAATATATCTCTAGGATAACATCCTAAAATTTCATCACCATCCAACGGTCGGATCTCCGTCAATTAACAAAACTAAGTGACGGTTAACATTTTATTTTATGAACTTACAACTCCAATTCCGGAAGATCCGTAACTTGGATTCCCAATCCGTAAGTTCCAATAATCCTCAAACATTACGTATTGCAACGTATCAAATTTTGGTGATGATCCAACAGTCGGATCGTCAATTCATATTTTCACCTAAATGCAAAAACTATAAAACGTTATTTGAACACCTAACCAACAATCCTTAATAACTTTCTCATACGGTGCTCAATTTGGGTATATGAATATACCACAGTGATCTACTCGACATCACGGACGTCGACATATTTTTAAAATAATTTTTTACTGTAGAACGCGCCCCCACGCGCCAAGGAAGGCACGGGTCCACGCGCCCCCACGCGCACCTTCTTCTTCCTTGGGTCGCCGGACTGGTTTTTCCGGTGACCGGAAAACTGGGGAATTTTCAAATGCTTCGTTCTCCTTCGTTTCTCAACCATTTTCTTCGTATAATATATCAAATTGAAGCCCCAAACATGTAGAATCACAATATACTACTTTAAAGCTCTAAAAACCAGGAAAGCTCACCGGAAAAATTCCAAGAAACCGGCCAAAGATGAACCACGTGATTCCGACGTCCATTTTGTTCAAACGAGGCACTCCGAGCCTCCTCGTGACCTCCTTAAGCTCACTGTGAGCTTGTTTTAGCCTAAAACGTAGTCATTTAGAAGATCATGAACAGTGCCATTTCACGGGGCTTTAAAAACTAGGGTTTTTCGAAATGAAACTCACCTGAATTTGGTATCCCCGTGTTCGTGAAGTCCTCAGGATCACGATGGTAGTCTTAAATTGGACGTTCGTGGAGGTTTGATTGAGGTTGTGTGTGAGTCCGTATGTTCGAGAGTAAGAGAGAGAGTGAGAGAGTTTTCTGAGATGAAAGAAGAAAAAGAGAGAGAAGGAGTTACGGGTTTTAGGGAGGGAAATAAGGAATGGGGATCCCACGTGGTCCTTTTCCAATCCCCAACTCCAAACCACAAAATTTTAACCTAAAAATCTAAGTTCCATCCTTAATAAATTCCATTTTATTTTCAAAACTTAGGAACCTAGATAATTAACAACTTGAGCTTCACATACTTAGTATTTCTTAAGGGCAATTTCGTCCATTCACAGCCACGAATGTAATATTTTGGAACGGGCTGTGACAAAGAGAGAATTAGGAGATAAGAAAATCAAATTCCTAAATTATGAAGGGACCCTCATTACACATAATAATCAAGGACTTCTCGTGGCCCGTATTATTCAATCTCATATGTACAATATTATTGAGATGTTTTTTCCTTTCGCTGGAGAAAGTTATTTAGGTGTTTTGCTTCCTTTCCTATCAATATTTACTTGGGTTTTTTATTTTCATAGAGTTTTGTGTTTATAATTTGAACTGTTTATATTATAAATCATTTTGTAAAGATTATTTATACAAAAAAAAGCAACTAAAATTAAGGTTATTAGGTCAATCAATTATAACAAATAGATAGACGGTTCGTAATTTTTTTTATTGAATCTATTCATCATTTTTATACAGGTTGATGACTAAACAATCTCTTATTTAATGGATTTTTTTTTTGTAAAAATGATTTTTACAGACTGATTTATAATCGTAATGATTCTGATCATAAATATGAAGTTGCATGAATATGTCGCGTGGTGAATTGAGGAGCGACCTTTCCTCCTTCATTGAGGATCCAAGTTAATTCCTTTAACTTTTATGCGTCGGCAAGTAGATTAACCTTCTTTAACTTGGAAAATTCAAACCATCGAGAAAATAAGTACACCGTGCATGACAAACCTCATGTTTTGCAAAGTCATCAGAAGGAAGAGAACAATATTTCGACTATAATCTTGTGTTTTGAAAAGTCATCAGAAGGAATAGAACAATATTGCGACTATAATCAAGTATTCATTACACATGTGCTGTCGCTCTGGTCCAATTCATGCATGGATGGCCACTAATCAGAAGGCGTTTGGTTCCCAGAAAAATGAGTTTGGGGACGAGAAATTTAGATTTGGGAAAAAGTTGTCTAGCTCGTAAGAAAATTCAGAGGAAAATGAAACCCTTCATTCACCTTAAGTTTCAATAAGTGATGCTGTTGAAGTAGTGCAACCAAACAAGTCCCTTTCTTTCGAATTGATCAATGGGCACGAGTAATTAAAGACACGACCCCATGAATTGCAGATATTCTTTTGGAACTTGGAAGTTTCAACAATCTTTTTTTTTTTTTTTTTGACAACTAAAGGCAGGAACCTTGATTAAGCACACAACACACAGTTTCAACAATCATACGTTGGGTTCAACTTGCATGATCATGACTTGTATGTTGTAACTTGTAACTGTGACAAAATATCAATTTGGTAAATTGATGAGTCTGTATAAGCATTCAAATAAATACTGGGAAAACTGAGAAGTTAGAATAAATTAATTTGACGAATACTAGCATTAATTGATGTGGAATTGGCTCGCACGCGAGATTGACAGAATTTATGATTTGAAAATGACTCTTATATAGCGTGATATCTTGTTTTGTTTTTTGTTCTTTTTATCCTCGTTGGTCGCTCCAGACATCTATTTCTCGATTACAAAACATAATATTCCATTGCTCTCATACATTTTGAGAAGGGAATGCAGGTGCTGACAAATTAGCCAATTTAGAGCTTCTATCGTCTTCACTTATTTGGCATGCCGATCCAATATATAGTGAATCGAGAGTTGAATTTCTATCCATGTGTACCAAGTTCAAAACTCCAGCCTTCTCCGTAATGAAAGTAGAATTTCAAAAAAACCAAAAAAACAAAAACAAAAACGAATTTCAAATGATTCCATGCAAATATTATGTCATTTAAACAGTCATTTTAAATTCATTAATTCAATCCAATGTTTTCCAATACAACCTAAACCCTAGAGAGAACAAAATTATGTCATTAAACAGTCATTTAAATTCATTAAACAATCATTTAAACAGTCATTTCAAATGATTCCATGCAAATAATTATTTCATCCAATTTTTTTTCAGTACAACCTAAACCCTGGAGAGAACACATATATGTAAAAGAAAATATGGACACAGCAGATCTGCATATGCGTTTACAAAGACTACCAACACAAGAAGTTTGCTACAAGAGAAATAGAACTTCCACTGATTCTCAAGAGGGCCTTGATTCCGAGTTGATTTCCGAGAAGTAGAGGCCAGTCGTAGAGGTAGATTCGAATGCATGGACAGTAATTGAATTTTGCGTATGGCTAATACTCGAGCTATGATCACCCCGCTGGCGGTGGAGATCTCTCATGGCCCTAAATCTCAAATCCTCCTTATACGTCCTCGGTTCTGGTACCACGTCAGGGACGGGTATTTGTCCTTCGAGCATGCTCACCGCCTCGGACATGCAAGGCCTAAGTGATGCAGAGGCATTTGTGCACAGGAGAGCTACTTTAACCATGATCTCTGCTTCTTTTTGGTCAACCTCGGAACCTAACTTCTCATCGATCAGCTCCAATAAGTTACCTGTTTGTTGCAAATGACAAGCCTGCACATGTTCATCGTAGTTTCGTGCCGAATCAGTATTAATGATAACAACCAGATGAATGGATGCGAAAATGGATCAAACAGAAAAAGGGTGTGGTAAGAGTACCCAATCTAAAAGGCAAACCCAATCATCACTCGGAATATAATTGCTGTTGTTCTTCCCACTGATGATTTCCAAGGCCACTACTCCAAAACTGTAAACATCCGCTTTGTAGGTCAGGTGACCCCATAGTGCGTATTCTGGTGCCATATATCCTCTGCAAATCAAGATCCCGATATGTTGTTACTTGAAAAAATATTCACCAATTTAGCTAGATTTCACTGCAAGTATAACACGAAGTCAATGTACACAAGGATATGGCAAGTGGGAACTGACATTGTCCCAGCTACTCGGGTGCTTATGTGCGTCTTCTCCTCTTCATCAAGTTTTGCCAATCCAAAGTCGGATATTTTAGGGTTCAAGTCCTCATCAAGCAGCACATTAGTCGCTTTGATGTCTCGGTGAACAATTTTAAGCACAGATTCTTCATGGAGAAAAGCTAGTCCTCTTGCTATCCCAATGCAGATCTTAAGCCTTGTTGCCCAGTCCAATCTAAGATGATTTTCTCGGCCTACAAAATTATATCAAAGAAAATATTGCTCACTCAAACTTTCTTTTCATCTCTATAATAATTATGTAAACAGATATTTCCAAAAAGAACGAAACTCTACTCAGGGAGTATAGAAGAAGAAATCTAGAAATCAGTCTAGCGCATCTAAATACAAATAAATAAAGGTTATAACCATACTTATACAGTTCATTAATTGGCATCATACTCACCGAACAAAGCTCTTGCAAGGTTATTGTTCTCCATGTACTCATAGACCAACAATAACTGACCTCCTTCGATACAACATCCATGAAGTTTCACAAGATTCGGATGTTGCAAACAAGAAATCATGCCCATCTCATTTAAGAACTCACGATTTCCTTGCCTTGACATAGACGAAAGCTGCTTAACAGCTATCACTCTACCATCAGGCAATTGACCCTGCACCCAATCCATGTTCAGAATTACATATCTCAATGTAAAAAAGAGAAAATCTTAAACACCAGGGAAACAATTGGTACAGGTTCCTAAAGTACCTTGTAGACAGGACCAAAGCCACCTTCTCCAATTTTGTTATCATAATTGAAGTCATTAGTGGCGGCTTTTAGTTGTTTTAAAGTAAAACCCCCTCTCTGCCCATCAAGTCCGTCTCTATCTGTCCAAGGAGGCACAGCAGAAAAGCATGTAAAGTATTATTCATCACTATATTTCCTTTCTTGAGCAAACATGTCGTCTAATTGTTAGTTTTCTTTTGTGAAAATTATCAATACGAATCATTGAATCTTAGAATGGCACATTTGAAAGATCAAGCACCTTTCTTCCTTCCCCTTTTGCAAGGCAAGTACCCTTTCCACCAAAGGATCCCTAATATGATGAATACTAGGAGAAATGCTCCTACTACGACTCCAGTGACAATGTGAGCAGTTCTTTTTTTTCCACCATTTGAGCAATCTCTGGAATCTGCTCAAAGGAATACATCAATTAGTTAACTGAAATAACATATAAGAAGAAAGGATAAGATATATGTCCAGGTACAAGTTAATTTCAAAGGTTGAAATGAACATAACACTTTCAATATTGAACAAAAGAAACCGTAAACGAAGTTGAAAATTTGAAATCCATTCATTTTCATGTTCTAAACTCAGAAAATTTTGTGATACAAGCTTTTTCTTAGGCATACTTTGCAATGAAGAACTCATCAAAATTACTCACCAGATTCCACGGAAATAGCAGAGATAAGGGGACCATATACTCCTCTGTCAGGAATCCTTGTTGTGCCTTTACCAGCGAAATAGAATCGGATCTCTAAGATATTATTTGTCACACTGACATTGTGTTGTATTATTGCAGGCTTTTGAGCCACCTTTGCCTCCTCTTCAATATTGAAATCCTTCCGCAATACTTCATCCTGAGACAAAGTGCTTGAGTTAAACCGCTTTGTGACTTCAACATATATTTGTAACAATATGACCAATTACCTGAACATAGATATCAAAAATGCGCCTTCCAAGACTCGTATATGTTTGGTCATTTGTAAACTGTATCTCCGCAAAGTGAAGGGTTACAGTATAGTCACCATTTTCTAAGCAATAATGGAAATAAGTGATTGAAAGTGGAGATATGCGTGCTGTTGTGTATAATCCAGAGATATTGGAAGATGCCAGAGATACAGAGTAGCGTGTATTCTGGAAATCGTTGTCATCCATGAAGTCTCCAGTGCTACTAAATCCCCAATAAGAAGCATCATTTAAAAAAAAATCTGCAGTGCCACCTTCAACTCCTCCGTCTCCTTCATACAAAATGTTTCCTTTGTTTCCTTCGACAGTGATGTCATTTCCACCACAATTAACATGCAAACAAGTTGAAACTGGCATAATATGTTAAAATAAAATTATAAGTGAGAGAACATGAAAGAATGCTGGATAGTAACGTACTAAGGATGCAATACAACTATCTACTAACACACAACAGTGATGAAAACATTGAAGTTTCGAATTATGTAATGTTCTATGTAAAAAAAAATTCAGGCAAAGCGGGTTTCAAACTTCACTGCCAGCATTTTTTTTTTGAAACACACACTTTACAGTCAGAAGAATTTACTTTATTGCGTATATAATCTTAAATATATCCTTACATCGTGGACAGTCGAGATTCTTCAAGCATGGAAGACCTCTCATTCTGCCATAATTGAGTGGAAAATATGTTAACATGGAATGTACACCATGCATATATGAACATTTTTGTGATTGGTATAATGCAACAAAAGAAAGCAAGACAGAGAGACAATCTTACAAGTTGTTTTCTCTTGAAGAGCTCCGGAACAGATTCAGGTTTAGATTGCTAACGATAGGGAAATATGTGAAACAATAATCAGTTTATATCGCTATAAAACTGGCATAAAACATGAATATTTACTAGAGAAGTATTCTGACATGTTGTCTTGACAAGCAGGTTTCTCGGGGCCTTGCCATGTGAAGTTATTGTACGAAAGATCACTGCATGCAATAAATAAATCGTAAAGGTCACTCTCTATCTAGGAAAAAGGTACATAAGCTAGAGTGACGTTGCTCCTGGAGATGCCATTTCCGGACGCGCATCCCCTCTCCGTCAAAGCCAAAAAGAATGAAGAAGATTCATCTAAGGAAATGAAAAAATGGAAACAGGAGACTGGTAGTCTGGTACTGTACATGTATTTTATAGCAAAGCATATTGCAGATTTTGGAAAATTATATACTTCAAGGAAAAGGTGAGACTGAAAAATCTTCCATATGTGCAAACATCGTTATATTGCTAAAACAGGTTAGCTCCCAGAATGCCAGTGTTAGTACCTACTTAGCAATAATACACTCATGAGAAAGATCTTGGGTACAAAGAGAAGCATCGAAGGTAAAGGTGAATTGCAAATATATCAAAAGAGAGAAAGAAATAAGATGACGCGTTCAAAATAAGTATCGGACATACATGTTACTTCCATCCTTGAAGACTGAGTCTGGTACACTTCCACTCATAGAGTTGCCAGTTACAAATCTACAGAAAGCAACATCAGATGTTTGGAGTGTTACATCAATATTCAATTAGATTATATAACGAATGAAAAAACAATTAAGCACGCAGCAACCTGAAAATCTAAAGTTTCATTCCCAAAATATAGTTCATAGTCAATGTATCAGAAGGATATACTTACAGGAATCTCAAACGCTCTAAGTTCAATGTGGATGGAATTTCCCCTACTAACTTGTTAAAACTGACATCCCTATAACAATCAGAATACAAAAATATAATTAAACTGCATTCCCAGTCATAAAACAACAGTGCAATCAGTCCCCAACTTCACACACTACTTACAACATTTCCAGGTTTTGCATTGTCCAGACGTATGGAGGAATCTCTCCAGAAATGTTACAGTTTCTCAGAACCCTAAGATATGTAACTAAATAGCATTAGAAAAACTGGCATAAAAGGTAAATATAACTAACACCTTCATGGTATTGGATGATACAAATACTGTACGTACAATCTTACTAGGCCTGTTGTGTTTTTTAATACTGGAAAACCCTGCTCTGTTCCATTTATATCGCTAATCCTCCTAAGTAGGCACCACAAGAAATAAAAGCAAGTAATTCAATAGAACAAAAATAAAAATAACAACTTAAAGCTGCGAAGAAAACTTGAAAATGCGTTTACTCACAACTCTGTTAAGTTGATCAAAAGAGATATGTTGGAAGGGATTGGTCCCTGAAGCCCACTCGCATGCATTTCTCTTCAACGATCCAAAATATACATATTTCACGCATACATGACACGTTAGAAACAAATAAGTCTGAAGTAATTTGGCTCATCTATAATGATTTAAACGGCAGGTCTGAATTTTTTCAAAAGCAAAAGATCTTACAATCTCTCGAGTTGTTTCCAATTCTGTATAAAATCAGGTATTGTTCCACTGAAGTTGTTATCGTTTATTCTACTGCATTGGACAATAAAATTGTATCAGGTGACACGCAAGCAGGTTTTTAGACATTCAAAAACAAACACACTGAAAAAACATACAAGTCTGTCAAATTTCTTAGCCCAGAAAATGTCATTGGTAAGTTTCCAATCAAACGATTGGAGGACAACATCCTGCAATTCCAATGCCAAGGCAATGAACCATCAATTTTCACCTATCTTTCATCCTTCAAAAAGTGTTAACAGTGTACCAAAAAATATATAAAGAACCAAATTTGTCTAAAAGGAAAATTGCATTACATAGTTCCCAAGTTGATTAAACTTCCAAGCTCATGGGGAACAACTCCGGAGAATTGATTTGCTTCAAGAACCCTGATTGTCAAAAAATAAAGAATATTGAGACTGGAAAGAGCAAGCCAGAATCACTTTCATTGACTGCGAGAAAATCCAAATTGGAGGGAAAAAAAGGGTTTCACGATGAATGCAAATAGAAAAGCTTCTGCAGCTTTTGAAGTAATAGTAGAATGTAATCCAGGGAGACGGGATGGAGACCCTGACAATCTTAGTTACAATAAGTCCATGATCAAAAAAAATAATAACTGAGAAAAACGAAAAATCTAAGCTTACAGGGATGTAAGAGTAGTAATATTTCCCAACTCCTTCGGAATCTCCCCTGACAAGCGATTCACAAGAAGAGAGCTGCATAGAATTTCTATTTAATTTACAACAAGAAGTACAAAATCAAAATACAACCACAAAAATTGACAAGAGCTCACATTGAAGTTAACTGCATTGCACCCCATTCTTTTGGTATAGTACCATTTAGATAATTGAGAGCAAAATCACTACACAAAGAGGAAGAAAAAGAAAATGAAGTGATACTCATAGTCACTAGAAATAAAGGTCACAGATAGAACAAAGTCATTAGACATAGTCACATTACTCTTGAAATTTACAAAATGCTCTTACATTTGTTTAAGGTAAGGAAGTTTGACAAGTTGAGGGGGAAGCATGCCAGGTAGACTATAACCCTTGAGTACTCTGCTAGATTCAAAATTATGAAATCGAGTATTACGCAGAGTACAATGTTATTAAGAAAGCAGAATAATCATAAAGGGGATTGCTTGCAAATGAATGATTAAGGTCAAGAACCCTTCCTTTAGACGGAAATACCAATATGGGCAAACTACACAAACCTCCGAGACATTAAGGTCAAGAACATCAAGCTCATTACCACTGCCAAGTTTAGCATTAGGTGGAAAACTGAGAACATCTATACCTCCAGCAACAGAACCTCTTCTAGCACCTATTAGACAAGGACGGCCAAAGGTAAGTTCTACCACTGCAAGGAGGATTCTTGTATTTCACCTAACCCCATCGGAGGTCAGTATAGTTGACCAGAAAATATAGAAACAAGTATAAAAACTTTCTTCATTTATTTTCCTTTTCTTGATTCCGAGTAAATTATTACAAAATATACCAAATATATATAATCATGTAAGAAATATTCAGTAATAAGATGAGGGAACTATACATTTCTGTGACATGACAGACAGTGTTGTTGCATTCACAACCAATACTGCTCTCAGCTCCTTTTGGTGGCTCTTCTGTTACCCCAACAGATTCAATCTCGCAAGAATCACCATTAAACTTCCAATAATTTGCACCCATCGTTTTAGATATTGCTTGGAGAGCATCAACTATCCACAATTATAAGGGACCATCACATACAGATATAAATATTAAAGAAAATAATGAATTTCTTGCATTCACGGATGACAAATAATTTACTGATGAACTAGCTCCTTTTCGGGAAAAAGCAATATTTAGCATTTGAACATCACATTAAAGAAAAACAAATTATGCCCACAGCAATTTAAGTTCCAATTACCCATTTTGGTCACTGAGTAAATCTAAGAACAAAATTTAAGAAAAATGGTTGATTCTTATTATTTCAAGATAACAAAACCCAGGTTTTAAAATTTCAGAGGGCAACTTCCAAAGATTCAAACTTTTCATTTCCCCACACATTTTGGCACCAGCCTAATTGAAGTTCAAAGCAATAGAGTAAGAAATTATCTCTTACTTTCATCCTGGGGCACCACAGACTCAGAAAATCTCAGCAAGCTGAAGCTGCAGCTGAAAACAATAACCAGTAGAGCAGAGAAGCTGCTGCTCTTGGGCAGCATGGTGAAGAAGATTGAAGATGTGGGACGATATTCCTTGTCCTCCTGCCCTCTGAAAGATGTGGGACGAGAGTCCTGGCCTCTGAAAGATTTGTGACAATATAGTACTGTACAGTGAAGCCAGTGATATCTTCTTTTAAGATTGGAAAGCTGGTAACTTTGGAGTTTGGACAAGTCGTGGGGTCAGCCAATGCATGCGGTGTGATAGAATGGACTGCTTTCAAGTTTCAACGTATGACCCTGCAAAGCAAAAGAAAACGTTTGAACTTCTTTGAAAACTTAAAGAACGAAAGTATCGAACCGATTGGATTATTAGGAAAGTATTTTTGCTTACTACCGTAAGTTATTGTGTATGTTTATTATCATATTTATCAACGTTAAATAAATTTGAGTTTTAAAATTTGTGTAGTAAATACAAATTTTAAAATTCAAATTCATTTAACAATGATAAATAGGATGATGAGCATCATTCCATTTAAGGATGGTGAGCGATTCATTAAAATTTAATTATTTCTCTTTTAATACAAGAAATTCATTATTTTCTCTTATAATAAGTTTTACTTGTGAGAGATCTTTTTAGTATTTCTCTATTAAATATTAATTTGGTATGTATCGTTTAAAAAAATAAAAATTAATGAAAATTATTTGAAAATTTTGAGTTTTAACTATGAAGATAAAATAAATGATAAAGTAAATAGTATCAGAATTTACTTTTTAATAAAAAAAATATAATTTTTCGTTAAAATAAATAATACTGAAATTTTTTTATTAAAACCCCTTTAAATAATTGTGATAAGATCTCAGCTATGACGAGATATAAATATTAGGGGTGGGGTTGTCGGTTTCAGAACAAGACATATTTGAGACTTTATTCGAAACATTGAATAGGACCAGTACGTGAGGCGCTGTACATCTCCTTCGCACGTAATTTACTATTTGATGGATAATCTTTTTATTAGACTACAGGATAATTTTTCTCAGTGCGAATTCAAACTCAATTGGGGATCTTAATTTTTTTTTTTTAATAAATGACATTATTTAGATGAGGAATGAGGGAGTGACCAAGTCTCACAATAGATTTGTAATAATGTGGTTCAAAATTTGGGTTTGGCTAGAATGTAATATAGAATCTCTCACTTACAAGTAAAAAAAATATCATTATGTCGTAGTATTAAGTGAGGAGTCTTAGTGGTAAGGTTTAAGATTTTAGTTAGAATCCGAGCGTGAAGGGACAAAAAATATCAGTTTATTCATTAAGGTGTTTTGTCAAACACTTGATGAACTTGTTGTTGTTAGCTGAACAAATTTCCGCATATAAACATATATTGAAGTAATCTGATAAGTGCTATGAGAGAATTCAAATAATATTGTTGATTCAACATGCAACAATCATTTTATCAAACACTTAATACATACAAAAGATATTTGTATCAAACATTCGTAAAATACACAAAATACCTTCACGTATATATTTTTTTCAACTTGGAATGATTCCGAAACCGCCTAGTTCTCAATTACATCCCTCCCTGATCTTTATTTGGACAAGTACGAAACGGCCTCGTTGTCGCCATGGGTAGGGCCATGTCGCATTTGTCAACATGCAGTCAAAAGCATTTTTTAGACTTGTTTAATTGTTCTTGTTTTTCCAAGTTCTCACTTCTTAATATCTTTTAACATCTTTTTGTTTTAGAAAAATTAATGAAAATAGTTTAAAAACCTTGAGTTTTAACGATAAAGACAAAATAAAAGGTAAAGTAAATGTTACCAGGATTGACTTTTTAGTATAAAAATGTGATTTTCGTTAAAGTAAACAATACCGAAAGTTTTTCATTAAAATTTTTTCTTTTTCCCCATTTTTCATATGCAGTGTCGTTGAAACAACGTTTGTAATTCTTGGACTAAAAAATCTAGACAAAGTTGAATGCATGCATGGCGGCTTAAACCCTTGGAGACTAATCAACCTAGAGTACGTGGAATCACTAGTTTAAGGCCTAATTTTTGTTAAATCGGATTCAAATATGGACAATGACAAAAATTATGGATCGAGCTTGCTTGACTGCTTTAATTAGTAATTGGTGTAAGTCATATTTGTTTCACATCAATATATTCCGTCTCCTTTTTACAAAATTAATATAATTTCAAGAATTTAAAACGAACCTTGAGTTTAACGGGCATGCAGTATGAAAATAGAGAATGAAATTATGAACGAGCTAAGCTTGGGCTAGCAACCAGCAGCCGGCAGCCACCCAGCCAGCAAGATCTCAAATGCAGTTAAAATATGAACATTTAAACGAAAAACTTCCGATACTGTTCACTTTAATGAAAAATTATATTTTTACATTAAAAAGTCAATCATGATACTATTCACTTTATTTTTTATTTTGTTCTTATCGTTAAAACTTAAAATTTTTAATCATTTTTCATTAATTTTCTTTTAAAATATTCCATCCAAGTTTGACCATCCGATGCAAAATTTCCAAATCACTGTTTCTTCATGTCTGACAAACTACATAGGGAAACAATTCCTTAAAACTTGCAAATATGATAAATACCATGACTTAGACCATCTCCAATTTTTAAATTAAAACATAAAATTTTTAGCCTAAAAAATTTAGGTTTCAATCTAGAATAGTTTTTCTTCTCTAACCCTTCTGGGTTAAATATTTAGCCTGAGATTATTAAAGAATAAATTTAGGATAATTTCTTTCCTAAAGTAACTTTTGAAAAAAAAAAATTATGTAGATTATCCTAATTTAATTTTATGAACATTTTAACCTAAAAATATTTTGATTCCTATAAATATTGAAAAATCACTAAACCGACACCATGAAACTCGCGGAATACTACGAAAGAATATGAAACAGATAAAATAAATTTTTTTAATTACTTTAGCCATTGGATTTAAATTTGGATCGTTATATATATATATATATATATATATATATATATATATATATATATATATTACCGTTGGATTTGATCAAATTAGATCTTAATCGTTTGATTCAATTCATTTATAAATATAAAACTAAAAAAATACACATATATGGTGGGCCAGCTCCATTAACTCAAGGAGAATCCTGGGCTAACTTTGCCCCATAAATGAGTTTTAACTTATATTTGGCCCAAGGGTGAGAGCAAGTGGGGTAAGTTTAGAACTTAAAATTTGAGTTTTATTTCGATGATTAGAGGTCTTATATATGTATATATCTGTCGCACCTAATAAATTAGTTTAACTTCAAACTTGAAAGGTGATGACATTGGACTTTAGTGACTCTATTCTCCACGTAAATAGTTGACCAGGCTATTGGTGGAGCCCATTGTAACTCTGGGTACACAATGGGGATCAAGCCTAAAGGAAAGAGTGTCGACGATATCATTCGTAGAGTATCCTTACGTAAATATAAGACTCCTCGTATTTTGCTTTCATTTTACCTTAAAGTCTCACTCAAAGCATGTTTATATTTTATGAAATAAGAGAAGTCATGGATGAGAATGAGGTATACTCGTTGTCCAAGTATATGACGTAAACCCACATTAATTATCTCATACCTAAATGCTCGACTATGACGTATTAGCTAATTTCAACTTGAAAACCAATTTTTCATTCCTTATGTATTAGTAAAAGCATGATATATTAAGAATGAGAATAATACTGATACTTTGCATACCGCTTTCTTATAAATACACATACCCTCAGTATGAGAGCTATCCTAGACACGCAAAGCCTTCCAAATATTTAATATCGTTCTTTAGGAAGAGCATATGTATTTGCTACGAGATCTCAAACAATTAGTATGGTAAAATTACAACAGAAGGACGGACAGCTAGCTAGACTGCTACTATATATGATGTCGTCAGGATTTTGATTCAAATTTGATTGAACTCGATTCATGGCCTCATGTAGAGGAAGAGTAAAATGTGTAAGAAGTTACCAAACTCTCGTGTTGGCTTCCACTTGAACTTTGTGTTTGGCTTTGATGATGTCGATCTTTCACGGCCTTGAGCCTCCAATCTTCAGTATAATTTATCGCTTCTTGCTTTGTGTCCGGGACTGTTGTTCGTCCTTCAAGCATGCTCACCACCTCGGACATGGTAGGCCTAAGTGACGGAGAAACATTCGTGCACAGCAAACCGACTTTAATCAGTACTTCTGCTTCTTTGTAATTGACTTCACTCCCTAAGCTCACATCTATCAGCTCCTTCAAATTTCCACCTTGTTGCAACTGATAGGCCTGCATGCCACGGAAATTTCGCTTTATCAAAATGTTTCTTACTGATTAACATAAAATTGTCCGAAAACCCACAAATTGTGCGGTAGCTCGAGAGATTGAAAGCTGTATAGTACCCAGTCTAGGAGACAGACACAAGTGTTACTTGGTACATAACTGTTCTTCTTCCCACTGGAAATCTCCAACGCGACAACTCCGAAACTGTAAACATCTGCCATGTAGGTCAAGTGACCCCATAGAGCATATTTTGGTGCCATATATCCTCTGCAAATTAAGATTGTCCCAATAATTTGTCACTTTCCAAGTAAAACTATAAAACATACATATATATGTAAACGTGCGTCGAAAGAAAATGTTATGACAACTGACATGGTTCCTGCAACTTTGGTGCTGACATGTGTGCTCTCTTCACCATAAAGTTTAGCCAATCCAAAGTCCGATATTTTAGGGTTCAAATCCCCATCCAGCAGCACATTGGTAGCTTTTATGTCCCTGTGAACAATCTTGAGTCTTGATTCTTCATGCAGAAAAGCTAAACCTCTGGCTATACCGGTACAAATCTTAAGCCGTGTAGGCCAGTCCAGTTTAACTTTGTTCTCCAGGCCTATATATCATACAACCAAAAATACTTCTAAGTGTACAAATAAAAAACCGATAAGCAAACCTGAAAACTTCCCTTAACAGAAACGTTGAATTATAGACTTTCCAACAAGAAAAACCAAATGTTAAACGTCTTGTATATTCAGGTTTTAACTTGATCAGATTCTATTGAGTATTGACGTCATGAAAGTTACCGAATAAGGCATGCGCAAGACTATTGTTTTCCATGTATTCGTAAACCAGTAATAATTGATCCCTTTCAATACAGCATCCATGCAGTGTCACTAGATTCGGGTGTTGCAAACAAGTTATCATGCCAATCTCATTTAAAAATTCGCGATTTCCCTGCTTTGAATTGGATGAGAGCTGCTTAACTGCTATCAATGAACCGTTAGGTAAGTGACCCTGCATTCACCCATAATTTTTAGAATCTACTTTTAGCCATGAAGATTTGTATTACAAGAAAAGGACTTGCTTTGAGAGTTCTATATATATTCCAAAGAAAACCAGGGCTACCTTGTAGACAGGACCAAAACCACCTTCTCCAATCTTTCTTGCAGAATCAAAGTTGTTAGTGGCAGCTTTTATTTGTTTCAAAGTAAAAGTCCTCGTCTGCATGTCTTGTCCAAGATCTGTCCAAGAAGAAATTAAAGTATGCCAAACATCTTTTCGCAGAATCAAAGTCTTTAGTAGCAGCTTTTAAATTGAGTATTAAGAAAGCTAGTTTTGTTTTCAATATACTTTTCAGCATGATGCAAGCTAGCAATTTGAGAATGGGATGTTTAATGTAATATGCACCTTGTTGTCTCCCCCTTTTTCCTCCCAAACATCCTTTCCACCAAAGGATTGCCAGTACGAATAGTGTTAGGCATCCCCCAACAACACCGGCAATGATGTAAATGGTTCGCACAGTTCCACCATTTGTACACGGTTTAAAGACTGAACAAAAGAATAAGCCAGTTACGCTCACTCAAAAAATGATTTCAAGCAAAAAGAAAGAAGATAATGCTGACTACAAAGATTTGGTCAGATAAGCAAAATTATGAAATGTGAAAACAATATTCAAAATGTGCTAATACTGCAGGAATGCCTTTCATATTCTACAGTATCTTAGGAAGCCTTTTAGACAACCTTCAGTTTAAATGATAGTACTAAAATGATAGCGAAGGAAACGTAGACAAGATTGACTCACTGGAAACCACAGAGACAGCAGATATGAGGGGACCATAGTGTCCTTTCTCTGGAATCTTCGTTGTCCCTTTTCCAGCCCAGTAGAACCGGATCTCTAAGACGTTACTTGTCACATTGACATTATCTACTTGCTTAACTAATCTCTTTTGAGCCATGCCAGCCTCGTGTTCAATATTGAAATCCTTCCACACCAACCTTTCCTGAGAAAAAAAAATGACCTTATCAAAACCTTAAGTTACAAGAACATAAAGATGGCAATCCTATTCGTGCTGCTAATTACCTGAACATAGATATCGAAAATACGCCTCCCAAGACTAGTGTATCTTTTGTCATTTGTGAATTCAATCTCCGCAAAGTGGAGAGTTATAGTGTAAATCCCATTTTCTAAACAACGGTGGAAATAAGTAAGTGAAAGCGGAGATATGCGTGCTGTTGTATATAGCTCAGAAAGATTCGAAGATGCCAGAGATACAAAGTAGCGTGTATTTTGCAGCTCGAAGTCATCCATGAAGTCACCAGTGCTACTAAATCCCCACATACTTTTCTCATTCCAAAAATATTTAGCACTGCCACCTTCAACTCCCCCATCTTTTTCAAACCGGATATTTGTGTGATTCTCGTCATTGACAATTATATCGTTTCCGCCACAGTTGACATGCATACAGTTTGAATCTGCCCCAAAAAATTGTCATGTGTGAACATAAATTCAAATATGGTGTAATTTCTGACATTATATTTCTATGTGCACATTCGTAAATGAACTCGACTCTGAATTTTTAGGTGTACAATAAGGCTAATGAGATCAAATTAGTCTCATAGCAGTCTATAATATTTAAAACTCCAGCACGTATGCTTACATCGTGGGCACTTAAAATTCTTCAAGCATGGAAGAATTCCCCTCCTGTCACAGATTGAGCTTAACGATGAATGCAAATTTTGAAGTTAACTTTGGAAATTGAAAAGAAAAGATATGAAGTAAGAATCAATCAAAACAAAAGGAAGCATCTTACAAGTTGTTCTCCTCTGAAGAGCTCCGATACAAGTTTAGACTTAGATTCCTGAAAGATGACGGTGAAAAAACTGTTAGTTTTCCTAAACCACCATAATCTAAAAAGTAATCTATGGAGAATAGCATCTACTCATACAAGTTTTTTTTACAATCCAGTTTCTCAGGGCCTTGAAATGTGAAGTTATTGTACGACAAATCACTGTGAACAAAGCATAAAAAACAACTGTCAGTTTTGCAACAAAACAGGAACCTGAGTGCCATGGAATTACAAATAAGAAGGAGAAATTTGAAATATACAATGGTAGATACACATAATTTAGAACTTATTAGAATGCAGATATAAAATGGAAGCAGAAGCTAATAGAAAACATCTCAGAAAACAAACTTACACTTTACTTCCATCTCGCAAGATTGACCTTGGCACGTTTCCACTTAGCAGGTTGCCAGTCAAAAAGCTAATCAAACCAACTCAAAAGTATTAGTATTTGATATCTGGACGACGGAGAAATATGCGAACGTCATCAGTTTGGTTTTGTTTCTACGACATGGTTATTGGTGAAAAGCAAGTTGTTCAGATGAAAAACTGTTAATTTTTAGTATGCTGATTTGTTAGTGTGCAGATGAAGATGTACATGCTTACATAAAAATCATCACGTCTTTTGTCCTGTAATAGTTATGACTTGTGTATCGAGAATTTGAAAACAACTGACTGTTCTCTGTTAGATATTATAACTGATAGTATCAAAACGTAAATTAATTTTGCACTTACACAAATTTTAGACGCTCAGCTCCTATCGTGGATGGAAGTTCGCCTGTTAACTTGTTGAAACTGACATCCCTATCACCATGTTATAATAACAACCAATTAGTCTCCACCCTAAGTCCTCACACAGATATCATTCAGCAGATACATTAAATAAACTTTTATTACTTACAACATCTCCAGATTCTTCAAGGACCAGACATATGCGGGGATCTCTCCGGAAATATTGCAGTTCCTCAAAACCCTTCAATTTGTTAAACAATCAGCATCAAACAGCTCTTAGTTAGAGGCTTATAGCTATTGAATAGAAAAGGAACAGCAGATACACACGATTTTTGGCAGAAGAACACAATGATGAGCACGAAATCCATGCTCACCAACTGTTACGTCAAAACCAGCGGTAATAAGCAAATCCAGTAAAATGCTTTCGCCAGTTGTTAATTTTTTTTTATTTTAAATTTCATGAAAAATGGAATTTGTTTTCCCAACAAGTAGTAAAACATGATTGTCAGTGTGCGTAAGTATGTGTTTGCACTAATACATGTATATGTAATCAACAAGGTTATCAAAGCATTAAACGGCAAGACGCTCTCAACATACAATCTTACTAGGCTTGTCATATTTCTCAGCAAAGGAAATTCCTGATTTGGTCCATTTGTGTCACTAATCCTCCTGTATAAGATATGACATGACGCGCAGAATTATTGATCAAAGATGCACCAAAGATCATGCAGAAAAACTGAGCAGAATGGAATGCAAATTACTCACAACTCTTTCAAATTGTTCAAAAGTGAAATATTTGATGGAATCGGTCCTTCCAGTCCACTCGAATGCATTTCTCTTTGACAAGGCAATTAGAAAAAAGAAAACGATCAATACAGGGTATAAACTTTTAAATGGTCAAAAGGCAACGGGAACAACTGTTTTTACGAAAATATAAGGATCTTACAATCTTGTCAGGTTTTTCCAATTCTGCACCCAGCCGGGCAGTGTTCCACTAAAGTTGTTATCGTTTATTCGGCTGCATTTCATTAGAATTTTGCTAATTAATTAGTTACAAGCACCAGTTTAATGTTATAAAAGAACAGAAAATCTAATTAAACCTTACAAATCTGTTAAAATCCTTAGCCCAGAAAATGTCTCTGGCAAGTATCCAGTCAGCTGATTGGAGGAAAGCATCCTACATTTGCAACACGCAGTAATGAACTATCAACTCGACATAAAATTCTCTTATCTCCTTTTTAGAAATGTAAAGAGAGGTTTGATAACGTACAAAGTCTGCAAATTAACCAAATTCCCAAGCTCAGTAGGAAGACTACCAGAAAATTGGTTCGCCTCAAGGTTCCTGATGATTTACGAAAGAAAAAGAAAGAAAAGTTGATGTATCATTTTTATGAGTATGTGAGTATATTTTCACAACAATTACAAGAACTTGAATCAAAATGTAGTGTTGAGGCCCTAAACATAAACCAATTTTCAATACGTACAGGTCTGTCAGAGTGGTAATATTTCCCAACTCCTTTGGGATTTTCCCCGATAACCGATTGACAAGCACAGAGCTGCAGGAAATTCACAATTAGACATACGTGTTGGAATTAAATAGAATTCAGTTTTGTTCAAGTGTTTAAGAAGGAAGAAATCAATAGAAAAGTGTATGTCTAGTCTCATAAGACAAGTGTATGCTTTAGATCTTTGTTTTGAATCAAGGGCTGAGATTGCTCTAGATTAGCTTGTAAGGAAATATCCTAAGTTGATATTTATTGAAATATCTGTGATTACTTCACAGATAAGAAACCTTTCACATTCCTCCCCCGATTCTGTGTTCTCTGTTTTCATCTTCTTGTCTGCCTCCAGGAACCAAAACTAATTCACCAGAATTTATCATGGCCTCAGAGCTTAGGTTCTGATCAAATTCAGGACTGGGCGTTTTGTGTGTGTGCTTCGTATCTCTGAAAAGAAAAGGGGAAAAACATACCCAGATCGTGAAAATCTCATCTGTTCTTACAAAGCCTCACATGGTTACTTCGAGCAGTGGAGGAGATCTGAAGGCTCCTATTTTCAATGGGATCAACTACGATTTTTGGTCCATCAAGATGAAGACCATATTCAAATCACATGATCTCTGGAATTTGGTGGACAAGGGTTATGAAGCTGTAGAAACTGAAAATGATTCTAGCGATGAAGATCAACAGTCTGTGAGGAAGATAGCAATGAAAGTTAATGAAACAAGAGATGCAAAAGCTCTTGGTATCATTCAAGGGGCAGTGTCTGATGAGATCTTTCCTCGAATCTCAAACTTTGAAACCTCCAAGACTGCATGGGATGTTCTTCAACAAGAATTTCGTGGTGATAAAAAGGTTAGGTCTGTCAAACTACAATGTTTAAGAAGAGATTTTGAGTACACTAGGATGAATGATGGTGAAGCTCTATCTGTTTATTTAACAAGATTGACTGATATTGTGAATCAAATGAAAACTCTCGGTGAAGAACTGACAAATCAAAGATTAGTGCAAAAGATACTTATTAGCTTGCCTAAATCTTATGATTCCATTGCATCTATTATAGAAGAAACTAAAGACCTTGACTCCATTGAGGTTCAAGAAGTGATTGGTACATTGAAAGGCTATGAGCAGAGGTTAAATATGCATTCTGAAAACTTAGCTGAAAAGGCTTTTACTAGCCTAAGTGTGACTGAGAGAGATAGCAGTTACAGGGGTCAGGGGAGCAACTCAAATCAAAAGAAATTATGGAAAGGAAAAGGGAAGAAATGGGACAACAACCATACTTCACAATCAAAATCAGAATCTAGCAGTGAGTCTACCAAAACCAAGTGTAAAATCTGTGACAAATTACACTATGGTGTTTGCTGGTTCAAGGGAAAACCCAAATGCACCAAGTGTGACAGATTTGGTCATCTAGCAAAAGATTGTAATCCAAGAAGGAACCAAGTTGTCAACTATGCACATAGAGCAGAAGAAGAGGAAGTAAATGTCTTTTATGCTTGTAGTGTTGCAAAAACTGAAAACAAGAAAGGAATCTGGTATATTGACAGTGGATGCAGTAATCACATGACTGCATATGAATCCTTACTGATCAACATTGATAGAAGCTTCAATTGCAGAGTTAAAATGGGGAATGGACAACTAGTGGAAGCTACTGGAAAAGGAACTCTTGTTCTAGAGACAAAGGGTGGAAGAAGATTCATCAAGGATGTAATACTTGTACCAGGTCTTGATGAGAATCTCCTTAGTGTGGGACAGATGATTGCTCATGGTTATTTCTTACTTTTTGGAGACAATATGGTGGAGATCTTTGATGACAGAAGCCTCCAAAACTTGGTAACACAAGTTGGCATGACAGAAAACAAAAGCTTTCCACTTATGCTAGATTACAATGATTCAATTGCTCTAAAAGCAAGTGTTGCAGAAAACTCTTGGTTATGGCATAAGAGGTTCGGACATCTCAACTTTCACAGTTTAAAGAGATTGGAGAAACTACAAATGGTGACTGGTCTTCCTGAGTTACAAGAGACTAAAGAACCGTGTGAAGGTTGCATACTGGGGAAGCATCACAGGGACTCTTTTGAAACTGGAAGTGCATGGAGAGCAAGTCAACCTCTAGAACTCATACACACAGATGTGTGTGGTCCAATGAAGACACCTACACTCAGTGGGAACATATATTTTCTGCTATTCATTGATGACTGCACCAGGATGGTTTGGGTATATCTTATGAGAAACAAGAGTGAAGTCTTTTCAATCTTCAAGAAATTCAAAATGATGGTTGAACTTCAGAGTGGTCTCAAGATCAAAAGACTAAGAAGCGACAGAGGTGGTGAATTCACTTCACTTGAGTTCCAAGAATTCTGTGAAGGAGCAGGATTACAGAAGCAATTGACAGTGGCCTACACACCACAACAGAATGGTGTGGCTGAGAGGAAGAACAGGACCGTGGTTGAAATGACCAAGTCAATGCTCCATGATAAGAAAATGCCATTTTCTTTTTGGGGTGAAGCTGTCAATACATCTGTGTATCTCCTAAACAGGTGTCCAACTAAAGCACTTGAGAAGAAAACACCGTTTGAGGCATTTAGTGGCAGAAAACCAAGTGTGAAGCACTTGAAGGTGTTCGGATCAATCTGCTATGCACAGATACCATCTCAACTACGACACAAGCTTGAGATCAATAGTGTCAAGTGTGTCCTTGTAGGTTATGGAAGCTGTGAAAAGGGCTATAGGCTCTACAATATTGAGTCACGTAAAGTGATTCTCTCAAGGGATGTGGTGTTCAAGGAGAATGAAGCATGGAATTGGGAAACCAATAACATAGACACTATCTCATTTCCACTAGCAATGGAAGAAGCACAAGCTGAAGTGCAAAATGTGAATGAACCTGTTATACAAGATGAGAGTCAAACTGATTTTTCAACTCCAACACAAGGATCTCAGTCCTCTACTTCAAATGCAGAAGGACAAGAATTACAGGATTCCTCCCCTGAAACAACTCCATCGAGAATGAGGAGTTTAAATGAGATCTATGCAGTGTGTAACTATTGTGTTGTTGAACCTGAGAGTTTTGAAGAAGCTGAGAAGGATCAATCCTGGCAGAAAGCAATGAGTGAAGAAATTGCCATGATTGAAAAAAACTCTACTTGGAAATTGGTAAATAGACCGAGTGATAAACCTGTGATAGGTGTGAAATGGATTTACAAGATCAAACTGAATTTGGATGGATCAATACAGAAGAATAAAGCAAGATTAGTTGCCAAGGGCTACTCACAACAACCTGGGGTAGATTTCAATGAAACCTTTGCCCCAGTGGCAAGGTTAGACACCATTAGAACATTGATTGCTCTTGCTGCCCAAAAGGGATGGAAACTTCACCAGTTAGATGTCAAATCAGCTTTTCTAAATGGCATTTTGGAGGAAGAAGTGTATGTGGATCAACCACAAGGATTTGAAGTGCCAAATAAAGAGGAGAAGGTCTACAAGTTAAACAAAGCACTGTATGGACTCAAACAAGCCCCCAGGGCTTGGTACAGTGAGATAGACTCCTATTTCAGCAAGAGTGGATTTAACAAAAGTCCTAGTGAAGCAACATTATATACAAAAACTGGTGAGAACTCTGAGATGCTTATTGTGTCTATATATGTTGATGATGTGGTCTTTACTGGTAATTGTGAAGAAATGATTGAAGAATTCAGAAGGGAAATGATGCGACAATATGAGATGTCGGATCTTGGCTTGTTGCATCACTTCTTGGGAATTGGAGTAATACAAGAAACTACTGGGATTTTCATACATCAACAGAAGTATGCACAATCACTGCTTGAAAGATTCAATCTGAAAGGATGCAAATCTGTGGCAACACCATTGATCACGAATGAGAAACTTTGTAAAGTGGATGGTTCTGAATCTGCTGATGAATGCTTATACCGAAGAATGGTTGGAAGTCTGCTTTATTTGACTGCTACAAGACCTGACATTATGTATGCAGCCAGTCTCTTATCAAGGTTTATGCATAATCCCACGAGAATTCACATGGGAACTGCTAAGAGAGTACTAAGGTATATCTCAGGGACCTTGGATTATGGAATCAAATATGAAAAGGGAGAAAAAGCAATTCTGGTAGGCTTCTGTGACAGCGATTGGGGTGGCAGTGAAGATGACATGAGAAGTACCTCAGGATATGCATTTACATTCGGTTCTGGGATATTTTCTTGGGCTTCTGTCAAGCAACAAAGTGTTGCATTGTCTACGGCTGAAGCAGAGTATGTGAGTGCTGCAATGGCTACCTCCCAAGCTATATGGTTGAGGTTTGTGTTAAAGGATTTTGGTGAAATGCAAGTGGATGCTTCACCACTTATGTGTGACAACACATCAGCAATAGCTATGACCAAGAATCCTATTTTTCATCAGAAAACCAAGCATATCAAAAGGAAGTTTCACTTCATAAGGGAAGCCTTGCAGGAGAATACCATTGAACTGATCTACTGCAAATCACAGGATCAAATGGCCGACATCTTCACCAAAGCTCTACCGAGGGAAAGGTTTGTCTATCTCAGAGGAATGCTTGGGATCAAAACCAGAATTCATTCAAAGGGGAGTGTTGGAATTAAATAGAATTCAGTTTTGTTCAAGTGTTTAAGAAGGAAGAAATCAATAGAAAAGTGTATGTCTAGTCTCATAAGACAAGTGTATGCTTTAGATCTTTGTTTTGAATCAAGGGCTGAGATTGCTCTAGATTAGCTTGTAAGGAAATATCCTAAGTTGATATTTATTGAAATATCTGTGATTACTTCACAGATAAGAAACCTTTCACATTCCTCCCCCGATTCTGTGTTCTCTATTTTCATCTTCTTGTCTGCCTCCAGGAACCAAAACTAATTCACCAGAATTTATCAATACGTACATAGCAACGAGATTAAAAACTTCTCACAGAAATTCAAAAGGCTCACAAATAATTTAGTTTCATTGAAGCCCATTCCTTTGGTATTGTACCACTGAGATAGTTGTAAGAAAAATCACTACAAGAGAGAAACGTTACTTTGATTAATTAATTAATAAATAAATAAAGATATGTAGCTTTCGATACCGAATCTCCAATGTATATCATGTAAGTCAAATATGATAGCTCTTACATTTTTCGAAGGTAAGGAAGCTTGACGAGTTGAGGTGGCAGCAACCCAGGTAAACTATAACCCATGAGCGTTCTGTAACACATTAAACACATGATATTAAAGTTGCTACTGAGATTCAGAGCTCTGTGACATGGAACGCGTTGCCTTTCCTTAAGCCGAGATGGAAAAATCAATGTAAAAGTTAAGAGTCATACAGCGTTGCAATATGACAAACAGTGCCGTTCTCAAAGTTGCAATCACATTCAGTATTTCCTTCGGATCCCTTTGGTTGCTTCTCTGTTAGACCCACCGTTTCAATTCGGCAAGTACCAGCGTTAAAAGTCCAATATTTTGCACCCATCGTGGTAGCAATTTCTCGGAGAGCATAAACTAAAAGGCATCCAAATTCAAACGATACTATAAGAGTCATAGCATGTAGCAATCAATACTATAAACAAGCAATGAGTGAAGGCCAAGACTAGATGCCATTTTATTTGAGGAGCTTATATTCTCTAGTCTCTAGATTGCTTATGCACGGTTCTGGCGACTGAAAACACTTGAAACTAGGATTGACAACAATACTTAAAAGTGCTTTTGCGTTGAGAAGCACCTAGCACTTCTTCAAGAAGCACTTGGATTGTCAATAGAATTCAGACGTGTTTGTAACAAAAACGCTTATATATGAGCAGTTTCCCGAGAAGCAGTCTCAAAAGGAGGGCCTCATAGTGATAGCCTCGAAAATGAAAACCGACACAATTCTCAGTTTGGGTTGTCCATATCAGACAGGCCATGCAGCTAATCCAAGCAACTTTGATGAGTCCTTGTACGTACGAAAGACAAAGACTTTTTTCCCGCAGGGCCGCAGAACAACTTTTTCAA
The DNA here is from genome assembly GCF_916048215.2 of Malus sylvestris. NCBI lineage: Eukaryota > Viridiplantae > Streptophyta > Magnoliopsida > Rosales > Rosaceae > Malus > Malus sylvestris. Next base: position 41,706,182 of record NC_062264.1, read on the forward strand.
AACCAAACAGGCAACTAGGGATTGTAAACAATAGAAAGATATATAGTAATAAGCACTCACCTTCCTGCTGGGGTAGCATAATCAGCTGAGCAAGTCCCAGATGTGTGGAGCAACTCAATGCAATAATAATGAAGCAAACAAAGAGAAAGAGGTTACCAGCCAGCTTCTGCATCACCACGAATTAGCAATGAAATTGTAGTAATTGGGTAAGTTTTTGCAGTAGCCAATGCTTATAACGAGATCAAAGCAACAATCTTTGAAAGTTAAGAGCACTCCATGAATGTGCTTAATATAATGAGAGAAGTAGGTACAGTTTTTACTGTTCACTGTTGTGTTGGACGTGTTTTGTGGTGAACATTCTGACGTGTAAAAAAAAGTAACATTGTGAAAAGAAGCTTTAGAAAAAAAGTAGAAAGAAAATAATGCATATCTTTGTGAAAAGAAGAATGAATGCCCAAGTGGATTCAAACCAAAGGGAATGCTTTTAAGTGGAAAAAAACGTGGAGGCAGATTGTCTGCCGTGGTACCCTTCTCATTTCCTTTTATTTATGTGGTCATAGTTAAGTCATATCAATATTTTATATTCTTGGTACTTTTTGTCTTATTATCTCTATAAAAAAATCAATATAAAATGTTGACATGATTTAATCGTGACCACACAAATAAAAGAGGATGGGAAGGACACCATACAGGAGGGCATACAATCTGCCTCCAAAAAAGGTGACATTGTGAAAAGAAGCTTAAGAAAAAAGTAGAAAGAAAATAATGCATATCTTTGTGAAAAAGAAGAATGAATGCCCAAGTGGATTCAAACCAAAGGGAATGCTTTTAGGTGGAATAGTCTTGATTGATTGATCGTAAGTATTTTTACAGAGAGTTTTAACGAAACATTTTTAGTACTGTTTACTTTTAATGTTAAGGATATTTTTACTCTAAAAAGTCACTCTTGGTACTGTTGAGCAAAAATTATGCACAATATGTAAACAAATAATTCACTCGACATAATTTCACCCTAGTTCATTTTTCCGAAGAATGTTTTATTAATTTGATTTTTGACACGCCCCGATCCCGATGTCCTCGTGACATCGAAATGATCACGTGTTGGCCGACACCCAAAGGGTGACGAAAGCCATTTAAATTAAGTAAAAACTCATAAATAAGCTAAAACAAGCAGCAGGACTAGCCACATAATACAAATTCAACTTCTAATTACAAAAATTAGGATCATAACATCAGTTCAGAGTATACGTCTATTACAGAGTACAAACAGAATTCAAGATAGAGGTATGCTATATTACAATAGATATCGAAGCAGTGGAAATGTAACACTGGATCACTGGTAGGGAAAGGCCTCATAGCTTATATCGTAATCCTCGTTCGTAGGTCCTGAAGGGGGCGCAAAACAAACATGAGTGGACCAATTTGATATAAATATAATAAAACAGTTATCAACATACTAACCCCCATGTTTATGAAAACATTTATATAATGTGAAACATAGGTTTTCCGAAACCTAGCATGATGTGTAGTATCTCAAATTCATAACTTGTATATGTAATAAACACTATTGTCCGATAACCCCCAGGCCCCATGCCAGCTCCCCGTCTCTGAGCAGACAGTCAGAGGAAAATACACTACAGGCCCCTTGCCGGCTCCCCGTCCCTGGTCTTAAATGCCAGAGGAAACACCCTCCAGGCCCTATGCCAACACCAAACCGTCGTCCAGGACGGATCGGAATCTATCCCTACGTCCCGTAGCAGAAAGGACCACTAGGTAAGTACAAAACCATTGAATATATCAACATTGCAAAACAACTTCATAGTATAAAGTCATTCATCATCTATACTATAAAGAGATGTTCGAAACATGTTCTAAATATCATATCGTCATCCATCGGATATTCTATAAGAACATGGGTTATAGGAAAAATAGTAATAATTCAAACTAGCCTTAGTAAGCATGCTATCTCATAAAGTACTTCATAAAACATAAGTATTAAATCATGCTTTTCATGTATGCATTTCTATTATTAAAACATGCTTTTGAAGGGGTCAACTCACCGTACACCAATGGTGCAAAGCTATACCAAAAAGGTATAACGGAATCACCGTTAATAATTGCACCTGTTCACATAAAGGAGTACCTTTGGTCAAACTATATTCAAACGATTGAATTTGGGAAAACGGACTTAAAAAACGGGTTCAGGACGTCGAAATTAGCCTAGGAGAGGTCCTGAACGAAACCCCGAAAAGTCAACTCAAAAGTCAACGTTGACTGGTCAAAGTCAAAGTCAACTCTGACAGTTGACTGAGTCAACAGTCAAGGTCAACTGGTCAGAGGTCAAAGTCAACTGGGCTTGGATTGGGTTGGGCCGAATAGGCCTTAAGGGTTTTGGGTTAGAGCTGAAAACCCACCTCAGATTGGCCCAAAGCCTAATCTGCTTGGGCTAAACACACACGGGCCTACTGCCCTAAATAGAAAATGGCCCAAGGCCATATTTCTATAATAGAAATTAAATAAAGCCTTAAAAAGGTTTTGGGTTGGGTCACGAGCTACAAGCCCTAAACATAAACGGCCCGAGGGCCTTTAGGGTCCTAAACTAATTAATTAAAATAATTAAAACAACTAGGCTAGGGTTTTGGGCTAACTCCCACACAGGCCTAAGGCCCTCTTGCTATAGGAACCGGCCTGGGAGGCTTGACCTCGTCGGAGCACCACCACCGGAGCTTCACAACTCCGGCCGACTACCACACACAACCCTAGACCCCGATCTAGGTACCAAAATGAAGAGCAAGACGTGGGGAGTGTTTTTATACCTTCCTTTCATCGTGTAACGACCGGAGATGGCTGGAAAAACCCCTGACACCTTCGGCTTGCTGGAAATGGGTGTGCTTACACCCAGCTTCAATTTCGTCCTATAACCTCCAAAAATCACACAATAAAACTCAATTAAAACTCAACCCACAAGATTCTTGGACGAAATATGGGAGATTTGAGGCTTACCTCATCAGGAAATTAGAAAAATCTCGGCAAAGTTCCTTTCCGGTTTCTGGGTTTGTAGCATGGGACAGAGGGAAAGAGAGAAGGACGAAATGGTGATGATGAGTGATGCTTTCTCGCGTGGGGAGATGTGTGCGTGCGGCTGCGGTGCAGAAAAGAGGGAGAGAAGAGAGAGATGAGAGAGAGCCGAGAGGGAGAGAGACATGACAGACAAGAAACAGAAAAGAAGAAGAAGAAAGAAGGAGTTCACGGGGGGGGGGACAGAGAGAGAAGAATGAAAATTTGCTTGAGGTGCTGCCACGTGACAACGTTAGAAGGAAGGGATCCAATGTTTAGATCCTGATAGGGTAGATAAAATAGGACCAAAATGATAGATTTAAAATGTTGAGGGGTTAAATTACATCAATATTTTTATAACTAAGGGGTGGGTGTTACAAGTTTGATCCATTCTAGACTATGCGTCTATTAATTACAATCATTCTTTAAAAGGAAAAACCCTTTGATTCCAATATGAATACATCTTAACGTGGGGATTTGGGTTTTTGATTTTGTGACTGCACCTAGTTCAAGCTCTAGATTACCTACGTAACCTTATTGAGGGATTAAGTCACTACTTTATGTATTTGTTAGGGTTTGATGCCTTGTGCAGTTTCAGCTCCTGCAGGTAAGGAGCATTTAATGCCTTGTGCATTTTAGACTCTTGCGGGTGGGGACTTTAAGCCACTTGGAGCTTTTGACGCCTTGCGCAATTTTAGCTCGTGCGAGCGAGGACTTTGAGCCATTTGAGCTTTTGATGCCTTATGCAGTTTCAACTCTTGTAGGCAAAGGCATTGTGCCACTTGGAGCGTTTGATGCCTTGTGCAGTTTCAACTCGTGCAGGCAAGGACTTTGTGTCATTAAAGCTTTTGACGCCTTATGCAATTTTAGCTCGTGCAGGCGAAGACTTTGAGTCATTGGAGCAGACGCAACTTCGTGTTATTTGAGTTTTGTCGCGGCTTCGTGCCATTTGATATTTGATATTTGATATTTGACATGTCTTTATGCCATTTGAGACTTTTCTTCGACTTTGTGCCATTTGACCACTTCAGGAATTTAACGGGAGCTTGATCCATTTGGACGTAGTGCAAATCCACTAATTTGAGATGGTAAGTCCATTGAGCTTTTTGCTTTGAGATGGTTTGCACCTACGGTATTAGAAGTAATTTCCATTCACGAATTGTCACAGTTGACGTTGTCTCCATGTTTACTTGCACCATATTCAGTCAATGGAGCCCACGCTTAATGTTCAAATGAGTGGCACTCCAAGTTTTGGAGGAGCTCTAATTTTCCTCCCTTGCTGCAGCCCTCAGTGATTTCGAAACTCAATGTTTGACTTAAAAATCAAACATAATGATGACTAATATTTATGACATAGTCATAAAGATGATTAATATTTAAGTCACATGAGTTACTATTGCATTTGGACTTTGGTTTACATCCACTTGTTGTCTACTTGCTTTCCATGTGGTGATTTCGATGCTCAGCAGAAGCACAGAGGATAAAGAAAGGCTTTGCCTTTTGTTGCATTAAATCAAGGGTAAATTACATAGTAGCCCCTCAGGTTTGAGATCTATTACAATCACATACAACATCTTTAAAACATTTCACTTTCATACCTCAAGTACTATTTTATTTCAATATAATACATCCGTTACATTTTTCATCCATTGATCCGTTAAGTGCTAACGTGATTGCCATATTTATGCCATGTGGCAATTTTTTTTTTTAACCTGAATTTTCTCAACAAAAAAAAATGAAATCCATTACATCTACTCGCAACCCCCCCCCCAAAAAAAAAACCAACCCAGATCTCGTCATCCCACCAAGCCCTTTCCTTCCCCCCCCCCGCCGATTCACCGAGACCCTTACCCCCCTCACGTCACCCTCTCCCCTCCTTCCCGGCGTCACCCATTCCCCCCTTCACCCACGCTCGACGCACCTCACTTAGAACCCCCAACCCCCCGCGACCGAGCTCACCCAGAACCCGACCCCCACCCTTCTCTCATATGCAACCCCACCCACCCTTTTCTCATCTCTGCAACTCGCACTCACATTTCTTTCCCATTTGAATCCTACTCGTCGGTGAGTCGGTCGGCTCCGACAACGAGGTATGAATTTAATTTTTTTCTTCAAATTTTGAATTTTTTCAATGCTTGGTTGGTGGTGGTCTGGATAGAGTTAGGTTTGCTAAGGGTGGGTGGGGTTGCAGATGAGAGAAAGGAGAAAAAGGGTGGGGGTGAAGAGGAGAAAGGGATCGGGGAAGGTGGAGGTGGGGTGGGGTGGGGCTTTGCTGTTTTTATGGGAGGATAGGTGAAGAGGGTGGAGGAGAGGGAGGTAGGTTGGGAGGAATGGGTAAGGTTTTTGAGTTTGTTTGCGGGGTGGGGGGTTGCGGGAGGTGGTTTCAATTTTTTTTTAATTTTTTTTAAGAAGATTCAGGTGGTTTTTTTTAAAATTAAAATTTTATTTTTTTGCCACGTGGTGTGCCACGCCGGTACTTAACGGATCAATGGATGAAAAATGTAACGGAGGTATTATTTTGAAATAAAATAGTACGTGAGGTATGAAAGTGAAATGTTTTAAAGATTTTGTATGAGGTTGTAATAGACCTCAAACTTGAGTGGCTATTATGTAATTTACTTTTAAATCAAAGGGAAGGCCTTTTTATTTGAACTCTCTCAATGCCACGTAAGTGGCTTTCCTCATGGTGATGACGATCATGATTTGCCATCTTTTCACCATTTTCTAATAATATTTTGTCCCTTTTTCTAGGGAATCGCATGCATGGCATTCCCATTTGTTTGCTCTTCATCACATGCTATTTGCATTTCCTTTCATGGAACTTATGAAAGCTCCGGAAACTTTTAAGAAAATTGCACCGAAAAGCAACAACATGTTTTAATATTTAGAGTAGTGATCATTATATGAGGAAGGCAACAATGCTCTTTGTCTTGCTACGAACGCCATAGAAACAATAATAAAAACAGGGAGCCCCTTGTGCTGTAGATTTTTGGGAGCCTCATTTTGACCTTTAAACAGACTTTTCGAACCTTATGCTATATTGGTTTGCTTCAATTAATCCTTCTACTGTCATCATATTGAGGGTGATCAACAAAAGAAAGAGCAACATTCCTTTCCAGCAAGTCTTCTATGCATCCAGGCGCATCGTCCCTTTTTCTACAACTCCTGGCTGCCATGAGATGCTTGTTTGATCCCAAAAGGAACTTTTCTTTCTCTCTGTCCATGACTAACGATGGCAATAATTATTGAGCAACAATATCTTAGAGTATTACTAAAGATTATTCTAATGGAAGCCATCCTCTTCTGTCGAAGATGCTCCACTCACCATGCACCATGGACAGCATGTCATGGACAGCAGTCTCCACATGGATGCCCTGACAGCAGCGTCGTGGACAGCAAGGATGCCATTTCAATATTCTTGTTTACTGCATGCGTATGCAGTAAGATGTATATAAAACCCTAAACCTTTGTTGTAATCCTGAGTATGAATTAATTAGATCACCTTCTATTCTTCTTTTACTCGATCAAAACCTAGCAACAGCTAGTTCATATTTTAACATGGTATCAGAGCACCGTTTCTGGTGACTCTGAATACCCCAACGCTTCCGCACCACAACAAACAATACCAACATCATGAGTGAATCAGAAGTCAACACAAGATCATCAGAGATGACGACTGATCTCTCGAACCCGTTCTTGTTACATCCCTCTGATCAACCTGGGAACATCTTGGTCTCCAAAACCCTTCAAGGAGACAACTACAATACATGGAGCCGTGCTATGCGTATCAGTCTAAGTGCTAAGAACAAGTTAGGTTTGGTCGATGGAACCGTTGATCCTCCTGTTAAAACAGATAAACAATTTGCACTGTGGCAGCGATGCAATGACATGGTCCTTGCGTGGATCCTGAACTCTGTGCATGAAGACATTGCAAGCAGCGTTTCCTACTACACGTCAGCAACAGATGTATGGGCTGACTTGCGTGATCGTTTCTCTCAAGGGAATGATTCACGTGTTTATCAAATTAAGAGAGAGATTGTTGAGCACAGACAGGAGCAACAATCCATCTCAGCATACTACACAAAACTGAAGGCATTGTGGGATGAATTAACGTCCTACCATGAACCCCTAACGTGCACCTGTGGGGGTTTGAAGAAGATCAATGAACGTGATGAAAAGGAAAAGGTGATGCAGTTCCTCATGGGACTCAATGAATCTTATGCCGCGGTACGTGGGCAAATCTTGTTGATGCAGCCACTCCCAGACACTCGGAAGGCATATTCTCTTGTTTTACAACAAGAGAAGCAAGTGGAAGTTTCTCTCACCCGCAATAGCAACAATCTGCATGCGATGAATGTGACTAGTCACAGGGAACCTGCTGCACAACGAGGTAATTCATTTCTTAAATGCTCATATTGTGATCAGAAATATCATACTGTGGACCGCTGTTTCTACCTCTACGGCTTCCCACCGGGGCACAAGTACCATGACAAAAGGGTGACGCCTCCTAACAAGAAGAAACCTGCGGCAAACCATGTGAAGGCAGGCGATGAAGTTGCAAAGGGGACTGATCAGCATCACCTTGGAACCCCCAGTGACGGGCCCAAATTCACTGCTGAAGAGTATGCTCAAATCATGGCCATGCTCAAGAAAACCAACCTTGATGGTAATACACAACATTTTGCAAATGCCGCAGGTACTATTAAGCCCTTATCTAATTTGTCAGGAGCTTTAGCACAGAAAACTCTATATTGGATCATTGACAGTGGGGCAACGGATCATATTTCTCCTTCTCCTCACTTACTTGACAAGAGATCCATGATAAATTCTGTGCACATGCCGAATGGGGGCAAAGCCACTATAGAGTCTGTTGGTTCCATTCAAGTCACTCCTCTCATTAAAATTGATGATGTGTTGCATGTTCCAAATTTTCGAGTCTATTTATTATCCGTTAGCAAACTCACAGAGTCTCTGAGATGCATAGTGATTTTCTTCCCCACTTTCTGTGTAATACAGGACATGGATACGAGGAGGACGATTGGCCTGGGCAAACGATATAATGGGCTCTATTACTTGTCGACAGACCAAAACCCACATTTTGCTCACAACATCAACCGTCACTCCAACCTTTGGCACCAACGCTTAGGGCACCCCTCCACCGGACCTTTACAATCTTTGACCAAGCAAGTTCCAAATATTGTGTTTGATTCCAACCATTCATGTGATATTTGTCCTATTGCTAAGCAAACTCGTTTATCTTTTCCATCTAGTTTTATTTCATCACAAGCACCTTTTGATTTGATACATTGTGATATTTGGGGACCTCATCGAGTCAATTCCCATTCGGGGGCTCGATATTTCCTTACCATTGTTGATGATTATTCACGGTTTACTTGGATTCACCTTATGCGTTTAAAGTCTGAAACACAAGGGTTGTTGTGTTCCTTCATTGCTTGGGTTCAAACACAATTCAAATGTGTGATCAAAACAATTAGGGCAGATAATGGGGCTGAATTCACTTCTTTACGACCATTTTTTGATAGCAAAGGCATTGTGTTTCACACTTCTTATCCCTCTACTCCTCAACAAAATGGGGTAGTTGAAAGAAAACATCGCCATCTTTTAAATGTTGGAAGAGCACTCCGTTTTCAAGCCAACTTACCTTTAACCTTTTGGGGGGAAAGCATTCAAACAGCATGTTATTTAATCAATCGCTTACCCACACCACTTCTTCACCACAAAACTCCTTTTGAACTTTTACATCGTACCCTTCCTGATTTTACTCATTTACGTGTGTTTGGTTGCTTATGCTATGTCACAAACCTCCATCCTGCACACAAATTTGATCAACGTGCTCACAAATGCATATTTGTTGGCTATCCTCTCGGACAAAAGGGGTACCGTGTTTATGATCTCACTTCCCACAAATTTTCCACTTCCCGAGATGTGATTTTTCATGAAAACACATTTCCTTACATTTCCCAGCCCCCTGATCACCAACTTGATAGTATTGTCCTACCTTTACCCCTTGACACTCATTCTCACCCTCATCCTTCACCTGACCCTCATCCTTCACCCGACACTCACCCCTTCCCTAACCCCATACCATCTCACCGTGATTCTAATCCCCCACATGATCCTATCACATCTCTTAACCTCGACACCCCACTTTCCCCGGATCCTGCCCCTCCGCCACTTTCCATGGTTCCTCGCCACTCCCACCGTATCCCTAAACCCTTCATGCGACTTCAGGGCTACCATTTATATCATATCAACTCTCTTGCCCCTGGTGCCACCTCCTCTTCCATGTCAGGTACACGCTATCCTTTATCTCAATATGTTACTCATGCTCATCTTTCTCCTTCACATCGCTCTTTTGCTTGTGCCATTTCTACCATTGTCGAACCCACTACTTTTGAACAGGCCAACAATGATCCTAAGTGGCAAGCTGCCATGCAATCTGAACTTCTTGCCCTTGAACAAAATCATACTTGGACTCTCACTCGCCTCCCTCCCGGTCATCGGGCCATTGGTTGCAGATGGGTCTTTAAGGTCAAGTACCATTCTGATGGGTCTGTCGAACGTTATAAAGCTCGTCTTGTTGCCAAGGGTTTCACTCAGCGTGAAGGTATCGACTACAAAGAAACATTCGCCCCTGTTGCCAAACTCATTACCGTCCATTGTCTTTTGGCCGTGGCTTCGGTTCGCAATTGGTCTCTTCACCAAATGGATGTCCAAAATGCCTTTCTCCATGGGGACCTTGGGGAAGAGGTCTATATGCAGCTGCCTCCCGGCCTTCGTCGGCAGGGGGCGTATGATGCATGCCGACTCAACAAGTCCATCTATGGGCTCAAACAAGCTTCTCGTAGTTGGTTCCACAAGTTTTCCACTGCCATACACCAAGCAGGATATCAACAATCCAAGGCCGATTATTCCTTGTTCACCAAGGTACGTGACCATTCATTCACGACCGTACTAATCTACGTCGATGACATGATTATCACAGGTAACGACGAGGAGGCCATTCGTGATCTCAAACTGTTCATTCACACTCATTTTCGAATCAAGGACCTTGGACCGTTGAAATATTTTCTCGGCGTCGAAGTGGCTCGGTCTTCTCAAGGTATTTCTATCTCTCAACGGAAATACACACTTGACATTCTTGATGAAGCCGGCTTACTTGGCGCCAAACCTGCAAAGTTTCCCATGGAAGAAAACTTGAAGTTATCCCCAACTGAAGGACAAATCCTCCACGATGCCTAGAAGTATAGGAGGCTTGTTGGTAAGCTCATTTATCTCACGATCACCAGGCCAGAAATTTCATATGCAGTTCATGTACTCAGTCAATACATGCAGCAACCAAGAAAACCACATTTGGATGCAGTTCATCGGCTCTTGCGATACTTAAAGGGGGCACCTGGACAAGGACTTTTATTCCCGTCAAAATGGGACTTAATTCTGACTGGTTATTGCGATGCTGATTGGGCTCGGTGTGCAATTACAAGGAGATCTGTTACAGGTTATTGTGTTTTTCTTGGAGGTGCATTGGTGTCTTGGAAGACTAAGAAACAAACAACTGTTTCTCGGTCTTCAGCAGAGGCGGAGTATCGCGCCATGGCCTCTGCAACTTGTGAGCTTACATGGATGAAATATTTGTTGGATGACTTACGTGTTGATCACCACATGCCAGCAAAGTTATACTGTGATAATCAGGCTGCTCTTCACATAGCAGCCAATCCCGTGTTCCACGAGCGTACCAAACATATAGAGATTGATTGTCATGTTGTTCGTGAACGCATTCAGTTAGGAGTCATCACGACAGCCTATGTTCGTACTGGAGCACAATTAGCCGATATATTCACCAAGCCACTTGGACAAGGGACTTTCTGATCATTACTGGGCAAGATGGGTGTGATTGATATTCACATTCCACCTTGAGGGGGAGTATTGAGCAACAATATCTTAGAGTATTACTAAAGATTATTCTAATGGAAGCCATCCTCTTCTGTCGAAGATGCTCCACTCACCATGCACCATGGACAGCATGTCATGGACAGCAGTCTCCACATGGATGCCCTGACAGCAGCGTCGTGGACAGCAAGGATGCCATTTCAATATTCTTGTTTACTGCATGCGTATGCAGTAAGATGTATATAAAACCCTAAACCTTTGTTGTAATCCTGAGTATGAATTAATTAGATCACCTTCCATTCTTCTTTTACTCGATCAAAACCTAGCAACAGCTAGTTCATATTTTAACAATAATTGTCCGTACAAATCCATGAGATTGCCACCTGGATCATCATGCTCAAATTTGTGAGGTGGTTGTGTAATGGCGGCGTTGAAGTCGCTGGTGCTGTCCTTGGCTTTGTCTTCCGTTTGACATCAGAAGTGGTGATGCAAATGTTACCTTCCTTAACTTTTTCACACTGATCACCGCTGCCACCTTCTTATTTGAGCCTCTGTCGAATTTGTTGATGGTCTGGACTCGTGTGCCCAACTACATCTCTTGGTTCACCATCCTAGGATTGCAGATTGCAATGCCCTTAGGCTTCTTCCGGAGGACTGCCGAAGACAACGGTTGAAGAGCGGTGGTGTTGCGGTGTTTGGTTGCTGCAATGCTAGAAATCTTTAATTTTAAGAAGACAGAGCATGGTGCCGGGACTCTCACAGAGCTTTCAGGGACATGGTAGTTGATGGCGGAGTGAGCAGGATGTGGGTGTAACTACTTTGGACTCAGATAGACGGCTCTGATGGTGGTTGTTCTTTTAGAGTTCTTGTGGCTTTCTTTCTAAGCGAGACCGTTATGCATAGCACCATCAATTCTAGAATACGGGAAGCGGGCTTGTCCTTGAAGATGCGACCACGGCTGTTTGACCTTGACACATGCTCGCAGGTTGTAGGGCGTTGATGATGGCGAAGGCACGGCGAAGGTGGTCCTAGAGCCATTGCAGAGTCTTGGAGGCCTTGGGGTTGTCTTCGAGGGATCATGGTGCACAGTTGATGCGTCCGTCTTGGCTTTCGTTTGACGTCGGCGGTTGTTGCAGCGTGTTGCTTTTGGTGGGTTCCCTATCAGTCGTCGCTGCATCGGCGATGGTTATAGGTCGTTGCTGCGATCTGGACTCTAGGGAAATCGACTCGCCGTTGCCGCCACTCGTGGCTTGGATCTTGTCGTCAGCATTCATCAACGGTTGGTGCTGCATCAACACTAACTGTCATCGGCTGAGCAGGGAAGAGAGAGTTTTCCCAAGCTTTCTTGTGGGTCTCGGTGAATAATCCGAGAGAGAGAGAGAGAGAGAGCGGTGCACTGCAGTCGGGGGAAGACAGAGTTGATATCTACCGTTATTCGTGGCTGGGCTTTTGACGGCGACCGTTGCGGTTGTAGGAATTGACAGCAGCAATGATGGTTGTTGCTTCTTGCGGCTGGCGGCGCTGCTACGGGAGGAACGAGGAGGCATCAGAGCTTTTGAAGCTGCGGTTGTCTGGGCCCTAGGGAAGTCAGCGGTGGGCGCTACTAGTGGGTTCATTGTTGTTGTTGCTTTATTCGCTTCTTTCCTTTGCACCGTCGGCGAACCTCCACATTATTGCTAGGCATGGTAGACCGGCACTGCTGGGTTCCTTTTCTTCCCCTGGGATATTTGACTTTGTGTGTTTGGTGATCTCCGAAAGAGTGTGAGAGTTGTTAGAGATTTCAATAATAAATATATAAATTATTATGATATATATTATATTATATTTATACATATATATATATACATATATATATATAATGACTTGGTGCTGCATTGTGCAGCGTGTGTGTATTATGAAAGGATGTTGCAGTGCGCAGCAAATGTAAGGGTGCTGCAGTACGCAGAATGTAATTAGTTGAATGGTTACAACTTTTAGTTAAAAGATATGATGCTTACTCAAATTGTATGAGTAAAATTAAAAGATATAATTAGTAAATATTTATTTTCTGAAAATTCTAAATAGAGGACATGTCTTTTAGATCAACACTTTTAAGAAAAGTTGTATATCTTCAATTAAAATGAAAGGACTCGATGAATGGGTGCCTTAATGCCTATAAATACCTATTGTGGCATAATGTTTCATACACAATTCAGAGATTTATTTCTACATTCATTTCTCTCTACTCTCTTCATCACATTCATACAATTTCTTTCTAGTTATTTCTAAGGGAATATAATTCGGTTTTACTAATCGAATATTCCATACTTTGTTGTATCCTGGAAGTGATTTGCCAAGAACCCTTTAGCAAACTCATTCGAGTGGGGGCAAATAACACTTTAAGGAAACGATTCAAGTCGTACCTCAAAGTCATTATTCGGATTATTCTCCATAATTCTACATTTAATCTAACAATCTTAAAATGTTATTTTCGTTATGGATAACAAATCTGATAACATGGCTTTGAAGATTATCAATCAAGATGTCTACAAGTTAGACAAATTTGATGGATCAAATTTCACCCGATGGAAGGACAAGATGCATTTCATGCTTACTGTTCTAAATGTCATATATGTGTTGGACCCGAAATTGGAGCCTATTCGTGAACCAAGTGACAAAGACTCGGACAATATAGTTGCCGATCGAAAGAAGCGTGAAGAAGATGAATTGGTATGTCGATGACACATCTTGGGCACATTATCTAATCGTTTATATGACCTGTATGCACACATTCAATCTCCAAATGAAATTTGGGAAGCACTTGAACACAAGTACACAACGGAAAAAAGAGGTACCGATAAATTTTTAATGTTCAAATATTATGAATTCACTATGTTTGATAACAAACCCATCCTAGACCAAGTTCATGAATTATTGGTCTTGGTCTCAAAGCTTCGTGAACTTAAAATAGTTATTCCGGATCCTATGATAGTTGGGGCTATTATGGCAAAAAATTACCCCAAACATGGAATAACTATAGAAAGAAACTTTTACACATGGTGGAAGATATTAGTTTGGAGAATTTGCAAAAGGGTATTCAAATTGAAGAGGAAACTCGAAATTGTGATAAGAATTTTGCAAATCAAGATTTCTCTAAAGTTCACATTGTCGAAGGAAACAAATATAAAAAGAACTTCAAAGTCAAAATTGACAAAGGGAAGTTTAAGAAGACCAATTCCAACAACAATCAAAAGAATGCAAATTGTGTATGTTACCATTGTGGAAAGAAAGGCCATTACATTCGTGATTGTAGACACAGAAAAGCAAGTGAGGAATATGCCAATAAGACCAATAGCGCAAATATGGTGGATTTTTACAATTGCCGGAGGAGCAATTTCTTGGGCTTCGAAGAAGCAAACATGTATAGCATATTCAACTATGGAATCTGAATTTATAGCATTAGCAACAGCAGGTAAAGAAGCGGAATGGATTAGAAATTTGTTATTGGAAATAGAGTTGTGGCCACAACCAATGTCATCCATTTCTTTATACTGTGATAGTGAAGCTACTTTGTCTAGAGCATACAATAAGGTATACAATGGAAAGTCTAGACATATTAGCTTGAGACATGAATATGTCAAGCAATTAATAACTGATGGAGTTATTAATATTGTTTATGTTAAATCAAGTAATAACTTGGCGGATCCGTTAACAAAAGCACTTTCAAGAGCTTTGGTAGTTAGTACATCTAGTGGAATGGGGCTAAAACCCTTTACTGAAAATTAGCCACCAATAATGGTAACCCGACTTTGTCTAGAACATCACTAGTTTAAAAGTTTAATGGGTAATAACAAGTTATTGTTAAGTGGTTGTGAAAGAACTGAAAATTATTATATAGCTCATTCCAGGATGATCAGTGCAAGACTGCTACGTTTAGGAGGATGAGTTTTATCTCTTAATGAGGTTATTTGTAGTTATGTCTATAGTAGCAGGGACATGGGAAGGAACCTCACCTATATAAACATAAGAAGTGGTGCCGCTTCTACCAAGAGTTGGGTTTTTTCTTGTAAATGTTTATGAAACCAGGATGAAGCACAAGGCCATAATAGTGCTTAATTAGTTCAGAAATTTCTTTAAGGAAATAAGACATAATCATGTGTGTAGTGATTCCGGTTTTAACATAAGAATAGGTGGTTTAAACTTAGGTCACCATCGCATTCGTTATAACTTTGAATTACTTACACTAATTAAAGGTTTAATTCGAAAGACACCTTTATTGTATGCATGATTATATCGGTATGCTTGTGATTAATTATAAAGAGAGAAATGTTATTATATTATTTATCATATTATTGAAATTGGGAAGGATTGTTAGAGATTTCAATAATAAATATATAAATTATTATGATATATATTATATTATATTTATACATACATACATATATATATATACATATATATATATATATATATAATGACTTGGTGCTGCATTGTGCAGCGTGTGTGTATTATGAAAGGATGTTGCAGTGCGCAGCAAATGTAAGGGTGCTGCAGTACGCAGAATGTAATTAGTTGAATGGTTACAACTTTTAGTTAAAAGATATGATGCTTACTCAAATTGTATGAGTAAAATTAAAAGATATAATTAGTAAATATTTATTTTCTGAAAATTCTAAATAGAGGACATGTCTTTTAGATCAACACTTTTAAGAAAAGTTGTATATCTTCAATTAAAATGAAAGGACTCGATGAATGGGTGCCTTAATGCCTATAAATACCTATTGTGGCATAATGTTTCATACACAATTCAGAGATTTATTTCTACATTCATTTCTCTCTACTCTCTTCATCACATTCATACAATTTCTTTCTAGTTATTTCTAAGGGAATATAATTCGGTTTTGCTAATCGAATATTCCATACTTTGTTGTATCCTGGAAGTGATTTGCCAAGAACCCTTTAGCAAACTCATTCGAGTGGGGGCAAATAACACTTTAAGGAAACGATTCAAGTCGTACCTCAAAGTCATTATTCGGATTATTCTCCATAATTCTACATTTAATCTAACAAGAGTTAGGGAAAAGATTTGGGGTTGCCTCTTTAGAGTTCCACCTTCATTTTTTTTTTTTGGAAACCTCCACCTTCATTTTTTTGCTTCGGGGAATGGGAGAGGTTGAAGAAGCAAAGTGCTTCTTTTTCTCCTGCAAAGCCGAGAGAAACCAAACAAAGGAAGATAAAAGGATGGATTTATACCTTTAAATGCTTTGTTGCTTTCTCTTGCCATGTATCCTCTTCTTTGTTTGCCTTTGTCCCCTTGAGTTCCAACACTTCGCTCCTTCTTTGATTTCTCTCAAACTCTCTCGAGATTTCTAGTATTTCTTCTCCGCTGTCCTCTCTGTGTGTCTATTTTTATATGGTTTATTTCCCATGAAGATAGCTAATTTCAACTTGAAACCCAATTTTCCATTCCTTATGTATTAGTCAAGAACAAGAATAATACCGATACCTTGCATACCACTTTC
The DNA here is from genome assembly GCF_916048215.2 of Malus sylvestris. NCBI lineage: Eukaryota > Viridiplantae > Streptophyta > Magnoliopsida > Rosales > Rosaceae > Malus > Malus sylvestris. The sequence continues at coordinate 41,722,651 of NC_062264.1, forward strand.
TTATAAATACACATGTTTTCGGTGTGAAAGATATCCTAGTCAAACAAGCCTACTAAATATTTAATATTTTTCTTAAGGAAGAGTATATGTACTTGCTAAAGAAACTCGCAACAATTAGTATGAAAAAATTACAAGAGAAGGATAGACAACTAGCTAGCCTGCTACTATGCATGATGTCCTCAGGATCTTGATTCAAATTTGATTGAACTCGATTCATGGCCTGAAGTAGATGAAGAGCAAAATGTACTAGAAGTTGCCAAATTCTCGGATTGGCTTCCACTTGAACTTTGTGCTTGCCTTTGATGGTGTCGATCTTTCACGGCCTTGAGCCTCAAATCTTCAGTGCATGATATCTCACTTCTGGCTTCGTGTCCGGGACTGTTGTTTGTCCTTCAAGCATGCTCACCACCTCGGACATGGTAGGCCTAAGTGACGGAGAAACATTCGTGCACAGCAAACCGACTTTAACCATTACTTCTGCTTCTTTGCCATTGATTTCACTCACTAAGCTCTCATCTATCAGCTCCTTCAAGTTTCCACCTTGTTGCAACTGATAGGCCTGCATGCAACAACGGAAATTTCGCTTTATCAAAGGGTTTCTTGCTGATTAACATAAAATTGTTGGAAAAACCACAAATTATGCTGTAGCTCGAGAGATTGAAAGCTATATACTACCCAGTCAAGGAGAGAGACACAAGCGTTACTTGGCACATAACTGTTCTTCTTCCCACTAACAATTTCCAACGCAACAACTCCAAAACTGTAAACATCTGCCTTGTAGGTTAAGTGACCCAATAGCGCATATTCTGGGGCCATATATCCTTTGCAAATTAAGATAGTCCCAATAATTTGTCACTTTCCAGTTAAAACGACAAAACTTATGTATATATGTAAAAATGCGTCGAGGAAAATTTTGAGACAACTGACATGGTTCCTGCAACTTTGGTGCTGACGTGTGTTTTCTCTTCATCATAAAGTTTAGCCAATCCAAAGTCCGATATTTTAGGGTTCAAATCCCCATCCAGCAGCACATTGGTGGCTTTTATGTCTCTGTGAACAATCTTGAGTCTTGATTCTTCATGCAGAAAGGCTAAACCTCTTGCTATCCCGGTGCAGATCTTAACCCTTGTAGGCCAGTCCAGGTTTATCCGGTTCTCCGGGCCTATAAATCATCCAACCAAAAATACTTCTGAGTGTACAAATAAAAAACAGATAATCAAATCTGAAAACTTACCTTAACAGAAACGTTAGAATTATAGAATGTCCACAAGAAACTTAAAATCAAATGTTAAATGTCCTGTATATTCAGATTTTATTGACGTCATAAAAGTTACCAAATAAGGCATTCGCAAGACTATTGTTTTCCATGTATTCGTACACCAGTAATAATTGATCCCTTTCAATACAGCATCCATGCAGTGTCACTAGATTTGGGTGTTGCAAACAAGTTATCATGCCCATCTCATTTAAAAATTCGCGATTTCCTTGCTTTGAATTGGACGAGAGCTGCTTAACTGCTATCAATGAACCATCGGATAAGTGACCCTGCATTCAAACCGTAATTTTTGGAATTTACTTTTTGCCCTGAAGATTTGTATTACAAGAAGAGGACTTTATTTGAGAGTTCTATATATATTCAGAAGGAAATCTGGGCTACCTTGTAGACAGGACCAAAGCCACCTTCTCCAATCTTTTTAGCAGAATCAAAGTCATTAGTAGCAGCTTTTATTTGTTTGAAAGTAAAAGTCCTCATCTGCATATCTCGTCCAAGAAGATCTGTACAAGAAGAAATTAAAGTATGCCAAACATCATTTTTTGCAGAATCAAAGTCGTTATTAGTAGCAGCTTTTCAATATAATTTTCAGCAGGATGCAAGCTAGCAATTTGAAAATGAGATGTTTAATGTAATATGCACCTTTTTGTCTCCCCTTTTTTCCTCGCAAACATCTTTTCCACCAAAGGATTGCTACTATGAATAGTGTTAGGCAGATTCCCCCAACAACACCGGCAATGATGTAAATGGTTCGCACAGTTCCACCATTTGTACACGGTTTAAAGTCTGAACAAAAGAATGAACCAGTTACGCTCACTCACAAAAAGGTTTCGAGCAAAAAGAAAGAAGATAATGCTGACCACAATGATTTTATCAGATAGGCAAAATCATGAACTGTGAAAACAATCAAATATTCAAAATGCACTAATACTGCAGAACTGCCTTTCATATTTTACAGAATCTTAGGAAAGCCTTTGGACAACCTTCAGTTTAAATGATGGTACTAAAAGGCGAAGGAAATGTCAACAAGATTGACTCACTGGAAACCACAGAGACAGCTGATATGAGGGGACCATAGTGTCCTCTCTCCGGAATCCTTGTTGTCCCTTTTCCAGCCCAGTAGAACCGGATCTCTAAGACGTTACTTGTCACATTGACATTATCTACTTGCTTAACTAATCTCTTTTGAGCCATGCCTGCCTCATGTTCAATATTGAAATCCTTCCACACCAACTTTTCCTGATAAAAAAATGACCTTGTCAAAACGTTGAGTCACAAGAACATAAAGATGGCAGTTGCTAATTACCTGAACATAGATATCGAAAATACGCCTCCCAAGACTAGTGTATCCCTTGTCATTAGTGAATTTTATCTCCGCAAAGTGGAGAGTTATAGTGTAAATCCCATTTTCTAAACAATAGTGGAAATAAGTAAGTGAAAGCGGTGATATGCGTGCTGTTGTATATGGCTCAGAAAGATTGGAAGATGGTAGAGATACAGAGTAGCGTGTATTCTGCAGCTCGAAGCCATCCATGAAGTCTCCGGTGCTACTAAATCCCCACATACTTTTCTCATTCCTAAAATACTTGGCACTGCCACCTTCAACTCTTCCATCTCCTTCAAACAACACGTTCGCGTTATTCTCGTCCTTGACAATTGTGTCACTCCCACCACAATTAATATGCATACAGTTTGAATCTGCCCAAAAAATTGTCACGAGTGAAGATAAATTCAAAGATGGTGTAATTGCTAAATTTATATGTGCATGTTCGTAAATGAACTCCGACACTGAACTTTTAGGTGTAAAATAAGGCTATTGGTTTCACATTAGTTTCATAGCAGTCCATAATACTTAAACTCCAGCAAGTATGCTTACATCGTGGGCACTTAAAATTCTTCAAGCATGGAAGAATTCCCCTTCTGTCACAGATTGATCCAAACGTTTAACAAGCAAATTTTGAAGTTAACTTACGAAATTGAAAAGAAAACATATAAAGAAACAATCAAGCAAAACAAAAAGAAGCATCTTACAAGTTGTTCTCCTCTGAAGAGCTCCGATACAAGTTTAGATTTAAATTCCTGAAACAGGACAGTTGGTGAAAAAACTATTAGTTTTCCTAACCACCGTAATCTAAGAAGTAGTCTGTAGAGAATAGTATATGTTCAGACAAGTTCTTTTGACAATCCGGTTTCTCAGGGCCTTGAAATGTGAAGTTATTGTAGGACAAATCACTGCAAAAAAAAACATAAACAACAACTGTCAGTTTTGCAATAAAACAGGAACCTGAGTGCCATGGAATTAGAAAGAAGAAGGGGAGATATTTGCTGTTGAATAATTGGAGTATGTGGCCAAGTGGCCAACTTTTGGCTATAAAAAATTATAAAGAAAAAAAAGACAACTTGATTATGTCTCTTCCATGTTTTGGGGAGGAAAACATGGAACTTTGTCTAAAGTCCTTTGTTTTTTATTTGGCCTATGAAAAGCTACGGATGAGATTTTGAATGAGATGTAATTGCTACTTTTGATGAAGAGTAGTAATGAAGCCATAGAAGAGGAAAAAACGCAGCAGAAAATATAGAGCAAAAAAACAGAGGTGTTGCAGCCCCATTTTGAAGAGAAGAAAGAAAGGTGATTTTCTTTCTTTGTTGGTACTTACTCAATCAAAGTTGTATTTGTGTATTAGCTTTGAGCTTTGTATAGAGAGGAAATTATTCACTATATTTTCCTCTCTATTTGTTTCTTTGGTGAGTGAGAGTTATTGGGTGTATTGGGGTTTTGGGTTGTGAGATTGCCAACACTTTGTAAACTCCCATTTGGATGATAGTGGATTATTGGGTGAGCTCCTACTGCTCCGAGGACGTACTCCAGTTACACTGACTGTTGAGGAACCTCGTTAAAATCTTGGTGTCTTTAATATTTTGTTCTTGCATTTTCATTTGATAAATTTCCTGTGGGTTAGCTTGAGTTGGTTCCAACGGGTTTGGTGCTATCCTAGCACAACAATTGGTATCAGAGCACTGGTTGCTCTTGGGTACTGTCTAGTTGCCAAAGATGTCAGATGGGCAAGATGAAAATCCTTTTGGAAGCAGCTCCGGGTTTGCAAGAACTACGGTGCAAAATGCAAAGTTCGAAGTGGAAAAGTTTGATGGCACAAACAACTTTGGGATGTGGCAATGTGAGGTCAAAGATGTGTTGGCTCAACAAGATCTACTTGCCGCTTTGGGAGAAAAGCCGGAAGCTATGTCGAAGCCGGAATGGGAGAAATTAAATTTGTGGGCTTGCTCTTCAATTCGGTTGTGCCTTGCAAAAACTCAGAAGTATTTTGTGATGCGGGAGACATTGGCAAGTGTGTTGTGGCAAAAATTAGAAGACAAGTATATGACAAAGAGTGCAGAGAACCGGCTACACTTGAAGAAAAAGCTCTACCGCTTCCAATACAAAGAAGGTACAAAAATGATTAGACACCTTGATGCTTTTAATAAGTTGATTGCCGACTTGTTAAATTTAGATGAGGATATTAAGGATGAAGATAAGGTCTTAATATTGTTGAATTCCTTGCCGGACTCTTATGAGCATTTTGTTACCACTATTATGCATGGTAAAGAAACTGTGAAATTTGAAGATGTGTCAAATGCCTTGATGAATTATGAAATGAGGCATAGAGATAAAAATCATGATAGTACCTCTGAAGCTTTATTTGTTAGAGGTAGATCATCGGAGAGAATATCATCTTCTAGTAGGAAAAAATCACAGTCTCGACCTAGAGGAAACTCTAAAGGTAGAAAACCTTTGGAAAGAGATGAATGTGCATTTTGTCGTAATAAGGGCCATTGGAAGAAAGATTGTCCTAAATTGAAGACCAAAGGCAAAGAAAGTTCTGAAGCTAATGTTGCTGAGGTTGAAACAGATTTTTCTGACTTTGCTTTAACCACTTCCTCATCATTTGATTGTGCTACTAAGTGGGTGCTGGATACGGGTTGTACTCATCATATGACTCCTCACAAGGATTGGTTTTCAAGCTTGAAAGAGTTTGATGGTGGCGTTGTGTTCATGGGAGATGACAATCCTTGCACAACAAAAGGGATTGGTACAGTTCGTTTGAAGTTGCATGATGGCATGGTTAAAGAGTTGACAGGTGTTCGGTATGTACCGAATTTGAAGAAAAATCTTATTTCTTTGGGTACTTTGGAATCCAAGGGTTTCAGGTTTCATTCAGATGGACAGACATTGAAAGTTACTTATGGTGCACTTGTTGTGATGAAAGCTCCTAGATGTGGCCATTTGTATTTATTGCAAGGAAGCACTGTGACAGGTGAAGCATCTGTAGTCTCTGAAAATATGGGCACATCTGATTCAGATACTACTAGATTGTGGCATATGAGATTAGGCCATGCTGGTGAGAAAGCTCTACAAGGGCTTGTGAAACAAGGTCTTCTAAAAGGTGCCACGACTTGTAAGCTTGATTTCTGTGAGCATTGTGTCTTGGGGAAGCAAACTAGAGTGAAGTTTGGTACTGCTGTACATCAGACGAAGGGCATTCTTGGTTATTTGCATTCGGATGTTTGGGGTCCTACAAAGACTCCCTCTTTGAGTGGTAGACATTGGTTCGTGACCTTTGTTGATGATTATTCAAGAAGGTCTTGGGTCTACACTATGAAGCACAAGAGTGAGGTGTTAAGCATTTTCTTGGGTTGGAAGAAAATGGTTGAGAACCAGACTGGGAGAAAGATTAAGATTTTGAGATCGGATAATGGTGGTGAATACACATCCGATCCTTTCTTTAAAGTTTGCAAAGAAGAAGGAATTGTGAGACATTTCAGTGTTCGGGGAACTCCACAACAAAATGGAGTTGCAGAAAGATTGAATCGAACCTTGCTTGAGAAGGTTAGATGTCTGTTGTCTCAGTCGGGTTTAAGCAAGTCGTTTTGGGCAGAGGCAGTTACTTATGCATGTCACATCATCAACCGGTTACCCTCAGCTGCTATTCAGGGTAAGACACCAATGGAGGTATGGACTGGAAAATCTTCTTCTGATTATGACTATATCCGTATTTTTGGTTCACCTGCTTATTTTCATGTGACTGAAAATAAACTTGATCCTAGAGCCACAAAGGCAATATTTCTTGGTTTTAGTAGTGGTGTCAAAGGTTACAGGTTGTGGTGCCCAGAGATGAAAAAACTTGTAATCAGTAGAGATGTGACATTTGATGAAGAAAGTATGTACAAAGGCTCTTAGAAGAATGTGAAAAATGTCCAACAGGTGGAGCTTGAGAAAGTTGCCTCTGGTACTTCAAATCCTATTTCCGCTGATGTCGAAGCCACTACAAGTGAAGAAGTTGGAGACCATGAGGATGTTGAAAAAGTTGAACTTGAAGATTCTATTCAAGTTGAAAAGCAAGTTTCACCTCAAGAGTCTATTGCCAAGAACAGAGGAAAGAGACAAATTACCAAGCCAGCTCGGTATAATGATTATGTTGCTTTTGCTCTTCCTATTATCACTGAAGATATTCCATCCAATTATGAGGAAGCCATTGAGAGTGAGGAGAAGAAGAGGTGGTGCAATGCCATGGGTGATGAGATGAATTCTCTCTTGAAGAACAAGACTTGGGAGTTAGCTAAATTGCCTAAGGGCAAGAAAGCTATCGGTTGCAAATGGGTGTATGCCAAGAAGGAAGATGCTGATGAGAAAAGCAATGTGAGATTTAAAGCAAGATTAGTTGCTAAAGGGTATGCACAAAAGGAGGGCATTGACTACAATGAAATATTTTCTCCGGTTGTGAAGCACTCCTCAATTCGTATTATGTTAGCTCTTGTTGCACAATATGATCTTGAGCTTGTGCAACTCGATGTGAAGACGGCTTTCCTACATGGTGATTTGAATGAAGAAATCTATATGTGTCAACCGGATGGGTATATAGTGAAAGGGAAGGAGAATTTGTTTTGCAAATTGAAGAAATCACTTTATGGCTTGAAGCAATCTCCAAGGCAATGGTATTTGAGGTTTGATAAATTTATGAGAGGCCAAAATTATTCTAAAAGTCAATATGATCATTGTGTGTACTTCAAGAAGTTGCAAGATGGGTCTTTCATTTATTTGTTGATATATGTTGATGATATGTTGATTGCCTCAAAGAATGTCGAAGAGATTGAGAAATTGAAGAAGCAAATGAAGAATGAGTTTGAGATGAAGGATCTTGGTGAAGCGAAGAAGATCCTTGGCATGGAGATCACTAGAGATAGAGAGAAGGGTTTGGTCAGTTTGAATCAAAGACAATATCTTGAAAAGTTGATTCGGAAATTTGGAGTTCATGATTCAACCAAACCGGTTAGTACCCCTTTGGCTCCTCATTTTAAATTGAGTTCTTTACAGTGTCCTAAAACTGATAAAGAGAAGCTGCAAATGAAAAATATACCATATGCAAATTTGGTTGGTAGTTTGATGTATGCAATGGTATGCTCTAGACCGGATATTGCTCATGCAGTTGGCATGGTGAGTCGATATATGCATAATCCAGGTAAAGAGCATTGGCAAGCAGCTAAGTGGATATTGAGATATCTCCATGGTACTCGAGATGTTGGTTTATGCTTTGAGAGGGATGACTCTGGTATTGGTCATTTTGCAGTTGGTTATGTTGATTCAGATTATGCAGGTGATCTGGATGGAAGGAAGTCTACTACAGGCTATGTGTTTACTATGGCTAAAGGGCCAGTTTGTTGGAGGTCCATTTTGCAGTCGTCTGTTGCCTTGTCTACTACAGAGGCTGAATATATGGCAGTTGCTGAAGCTATAAAGGAGGCCATTTGGATACATGGGCTTATTAGAGATTTGGGGGTTGATCAGAAGCAGGTGGAGGTACATTGTGATAGTCAGAGTGCCATTTATTTGGCTAAGTATCAGGTTCATCATGCAAGGACCAAGCACATAGATGTGCGTTATCACTTTGTTCGTGAAATTGTTGGTGAAGGGGAAATCATTCTCCAGAAGATTCCAACTAAAGACAACCCCGCTGATATGTTGACTAAGGTTGTTGGTGTAGCCAAGTTTGTTCACTGTTTGAACTTGGCTCACATTTTGCCTATATAAAGAAGGCGTTGAGTAGTAGGAGTTTTGGAGCATTTGGCTCGGCATGAGTTGTTCTCTTGCTAGTGTTTGGGAGTGATGTTGTGTGTTAATTGTGTTGGTTGGCTTATCATGGCGTTTTTCGGAACTTGGCCAAAGTGGAGATTGTTGAATAATTGGAGTATGTGGCCAAGTGGCCAACTTTTGGCTATAAAAAATTATAAAGAAAAAAAAGACAACTTGATTATGTCTCTTCCATGTTTTGGGGAGGAAAACATGGAACTTTGTCTAAAGTCCTTTGTTTTTTATTTGGCCTATGAAAAGCTACGGATGAGATTTTGAATGAGATGTAATTGCTACTTTTGATGAAGAGTAGTAATGAAGCCATAGAAGAGGAAAAAACGCAGCAGAAAATATAGAGCAAAAAAACAGAGGTGTTGCAGCCCCATTTTGAAGAGAAGAAAGAAATGTGATTTTCTTTCTTTGTTGGTACTCACTCAATCAAAGTTGTATTTGTGTATTAGCTTTGAGCTTTGTATAGAGAGGAAATTATTCACTATATTTCACTCTCTATTTGTTTCTTTGGTGAGTGAGAGTTATTGGGTGTATTGGGGTTTTGGGTTGTGAGATTGCCAACACTTTGTAAACTCCCATTTGGATGATAGTGGATTATTGGGTGAGCTCCTACTGCTCCGAGGACGTACTCCAGTTACACTGACTGTTGAGGAACCTCGTTAAAATCTTGGTGTCTTTAATATTTTGTTCTTGCATTTTCATTTGATAAATTTCCTGTGGGTTAGCTTGAGTTGGTTCCAACGGGTTTGGTGCTATCCTAGCACAACATTTGCAATATACAATGGTAGATACACAGAATTTGGAACTTATTAGAATGCAGAAATAAAAAGGAACCATAAGCTAACAGAAAGCGTTTCAGAAAACGAACTTACACAACACTTCCATCTCGCAAGATTGATCTTGGCACGTTTCCACTTAGCAGGTTGCCAGTCAAAAAGCTAATCAAAGCAACACATAGTATTAGCATTTGATATCTGGACTATCAAGGAAAATGTCAACTTCAAAATTTTGGTTTTATTTCTATGACATGGTTAATGGCCAAAAAGCAAGTTGTTCAGATGAAAAACTGTTTAGTGTGCCGATTTGCTAGTGTTGCAGATGCAGATGTACATGCTTGTATAAAAATCGTCACTACTATTGTCCTGTAATAGTTATTACTTGTGTATCCAGAATTTGAAATCAACTGACTGTTCTCTGTTGTAGATTAAAACTGATAGTATCAAAACGTAAATAATTTCGCACTTACACAAATTTTAGACGCTCAGCTCCTATCGTGGATGGAAGTTGGCCTGCTAACTTGTTGAAACTGACATCCCTATCACCATTTTATAATAACAATCAATTAGTCTCCATCCTAAGTCCTAACACAGATTTCATTCAGCAGATACATTAAATAAAATTTTATTGCTTACAACATCTCTAGATTCTTCATGGACCAGATATATGCGGGGATTTCCCCGGAAATATTGCAGTTCCTCAAAACCCTTCAATTTGTTAAACAATCAGCATCAACACAGCTCTTAGTAAGAGGCTTATAGCTATTGAATAGAAAAAGAACAGCAGATAAACATACAATTTTTGGCAGAAGAACTCAATGATGAGCACCAAATTCATGCTCACCAATTGTTAGGTCAAAAAACCAGCGGTAACAATCAAATGCAATAAAATACTTTCGTCAGCGGTTGGATTTTGTTTTAACAATTGATGAAAAATGGAGTTTTGTCTTTCGCAACAAGTAGGAAAACATGATTGTCTCTGTGCATGAGTATGTGCTTGCACTTATACATGCATATGAAATCATCAAGCTTATCAAAGCATTCAACGGTGAAGCTCTCTCGACATACAATCTTACTAGGCTTGTCAAATTTCTCAGCAAAGGAAATTCCTGATATGGTCCATTTGTGTCGCTAATCCTCCTGCATAACATATGACACGATGTGCAGAATTACTAGTCAAGCATACACGAAAGATCATGCAGAAAAACTGAGCATAGAATGAGAATGCAAATTACTCACAACTCTTCCAAATTGTTCAAGACAGAAATATTAGATGGAATCGGTCCTTCCAGTCCACTCGAATGCATTTCCCTTCAACAAGGCAATTGAAAAAAGAAAACGATTCATACAGGGTATAAACTTTTAAATGGTCAAATGGCAACGGGAACAACTTGTTTTACGAAAGTATAAGGATCTTACAATCTTGTGAGTTTTTTCCAATTCTGTACCCAATCAGGTAGTGTTCCAATAAAGTTGTTATCATTTATTCGGCTGCATTTCATTAGCATTTTGCTGATTAATTAGTTACAAGCACCAGTTTATTATAAAAAGCAGCAAATCTAATTGAATCTTACAAATCATTTAAAATCCTTAGCCCAGAAAACGTCTCTGGCAAGTATCCAGTCAGCTGATTGGAGGAAAGCATCCTACATTTGCAACATGCAGTATGAACTATCAACTCAACATAAACTACTCTAAATCCTTTTTAGAAATATAAAGAGAGGTTTGGTAACTTACAAAGTCTGCAAATTAACCAAATTCCCAAGCTCAGTAGGAACAATACCAGAAAATTGGTTCCCCTCAAGGTTCCTGATGATTTACGAAAGAAAAAGAAAGGAAAGTTGATGTATCATTTTTATGAGTATATTTACACAACAATCACAAGGACTTGCATCAAAATGCAGTTACGTACAGGAATGTCAGAGTGGTAATATGTCCCAAATACTTTGGGATTTGCCCCGATAACCGATTGACAAGAACAGAGCTGCAGGAAATTCACTATTAGATATACGTACATAGCAACGAGATCAAAACCTTTTCAAAGAAATTCAAAAGGCTCACATATAAGTTAGTTTCGTTGAAGCCCATTCCTGGGGTATTGTACCATTGAGATAGTTGTAAGCAAAATCACTACAAGAGAGAAATGTTACTTTGAACAATTAACTAATAAATAACTAAAGACATGTAGCATCCAATTCCGAACCTCAAATGTATATCATGTAAGTCAAATATGATAGCTCTTACATTTTTCGAAGGTAAGGAAGTTTGACGAGTTGAGGTGGAAGCAACCCAGGTAAACTGAAACCCTTGAGCGTTCTGTAACACATTAAACACATGCTATTAAAGTTGTTACCGAGATTCAGAGCTGTGACATGGTGGGTGCTGCCTTCTTAAGCCGATGGAGATGAAAAAATCAAAGAAAAAGTCAAAGTCAAGACTCATACAGCGTTGCAACATGGCAAACAGTGCTGTTCTCAAAGTTGCAACCACAATCAGTATTTGCCTGGGATCCCTTCGTTTGCTTCTTTGTTAGACCCACGGTTTCAATTCGGCAAGCATCGGCGTTAAAAGTCCAATATTTTGCACCCATCGTGGTAGCAATTTCTTGGAGAGCATCAACTAGAAGGCATCCAAACTCAAACAATACTATAAGCATCATAGCTGTAGCAAATCAATACTGTAAACAAGCAATGAGTGAATGCCACGACTAGACGCAATTTTGATGAAGGAGCTTATATAATATTCTCTAGATTGCTTATGGAAGGTTCTAACGACTGAAAACACTTCAGATTACGATTGACAACAAAACTTATAAGTGCTTTTTGCGTTGAGAGGCACCTAAGCTCTTCTTCGGGAAGCACTTGGATTGTCGATAAAATTCGAACATGTTTGTAACAAAAGCGCTTATATGCATATATAAGCGCTTTTGGCAGTCTCAAAGGGAGGATCCCTCATAGTGATAACTCGGAAATGAAAACCGAACAATTCTCAGTTTGGGTTGCCCATATCAGGCAGGCCAGCTAATCCAAACAGGCAACTAGGGATTGTAAAAAGTAGAAAGATATATATTAATAAACACTCACCTTCCTGTTGGGGTAACTTAGGCAGCTGAGCAAGTCCCCGAAGTGTGAAGCAACTCAAGGCAATAATAATGAAGCAAACAAAGAGAAAGAGGTTCCCAGCCAGCTGACGCATCGTCACCAATTAGCAATGAAATTGTAGTAATTGGATAAGTATTTGCAGACGGCCAATCTTATAAGGTGTGAGAGAAGTAGGTACTTTTTACTGTTCATTGAGATCACTGTACGTTTGTTTTGAGGTGATAATTGCACGTGTGATCGAAACGCGCGACTGGGGAACATTGTTGTCACGTTTTAACGAAAATTAGAAAGAAAATAATGCATATGTTATGAAAAGAAAGAATGAATGAATGCTAACGTAGAATTCAAACGACCGTGAATGTTTTTAGGTGGAATAGTTTTGTGGTTGATCAATCAACAAATAGTAAGTCTTGTTTCTACGCTATAATTTTCAAAATAACGTTATTTTTATATCATATTTTTATACCATTTTGGGTAGTATCTGATATGGACTGCTACATTATTTGAAAAATTGAAGGAGAAAGACTAAATTAACTAGTTTTTCTTAATTATTAGTTTATTAAATAATGAACTAAATTTAAAAATATGATTAATTCAAATGATGTGATTGTCCACATCAAATGCCACATAATGTGGTATGAAAATGTGGTATAAAAACATAGTATGAATAACATTACTCTAATTTTTATACGAGTTCATCTCATATGAAGATAGTATTCAAAGGTAACACTAAAAATAAATCAACCTTAAGGTCCTATTTATAGTGCATAGGACTTAAGTTACAATAAGAATCCTAACCCTAGTTGGAATAAATAAATTATCAAAATTTCTCCGCCATGCAAAGAATTCAAGTATTCAACCAAGAAGTGCGAAACTCATCCCTATAAGACACAATAACTAAACATGAAATGCAAGAGGATTTCTCTGCCCGTCACCGATTGATCGGTTGCCACCTACAATTGGTCGCCATGGTACCAGAACTCTTCAAATGTTTCTTTCCTGCTTCTATACGATCAATAGCCACTTCCGGATCGTATCCGACATTTTAATTTTGAGCCGTAAATCACAACATTTTGACCAATGATCTAACGGTTAAAAACCACTGGAGTATGATAAAATTTCTAGTAAAGTCGAGTTGATGATCATTGCTGAGCTGTCAAAAGCCGAAAATCAAGAACTTTTCATTGAGCAATGTTGATTTGAAAAATAGAGACGGAGCAATTGGTAGAGGAGGTCGGATTTTTGTTTAGTACAAAAAAACTTTTAAATTTAGAAACTATAGCCATTTTAGGAAGTCGGATTTAACTCAAGTCATGGCCTGATGTGATGAAGAGGACGAACAAAATGTATTAGCATTTGCCGAATTCTGAGACTGACTGCCACTCAAACTCTGTGTTTGGCTTTGATGATGTACATCTCTCAAGGACTTGAACCTCAAATCTTCAGTATAAGTACTCGCTTCTGGGATAATGTCTGGGACTTCTGTTTGTCCTTCGAGCATGCTCACCACCTCGGACATGGTAGGCCTAAGCGACGCAGACGCATTTGTGCACAGCAGACCGACTTTAACCACAACTTCTGCTTCTTTGTCGTTGACTTCAGTCCCTAAGTTCTCATCAATCAGCTCCTTCAATTTTCCAGTTCGTTGCAACTGATAGGCCTGCATGCAACCACAGAAATTTCACTTTATCAAAAGGTTTCCTACTGATTAACATAAATTTGTCGAGAAGCTACAATTTTATGCAATGGCTTGAGAGATTCAAAAGCCGTAATTAGTACCCAGTCCAGGAGAGAGAGGCAAGTTGTATTTGGGACATGGCTGTTCTTCTTCCCACTGGCAATTTCCAAGGCAACAACTCCGAAACTGTAAACATCTGCTTTGTAGGTCAAGTGACCCCATAACGCATATTCTGGTGCCATATATCCTCTGCAGATTAAGATCGTTCGAACATTTGGTTATTCCAATTAAAAAGAAAAAACAATGCATAAATATGTAAGCATACGTCCAAGAAAATTTAATCGTAACTGACATTGTTCCTGCAACTTTGGTGCTAATGTGTGTTTTCTCCTCTTCATAAAGTTTAGCCAATCCAAAGTCGGATATTTTTGGGTTAATATCCGCATCCAGCAGTACATTGGTAGCTTTTATGTCTCTGTGAACAATCTTGATTCTTGATTCTTCATGCAGAAAAGCTAAACCTCTTGCTATCCCAAGACAGATCTTAAGCCTTGTAGGCCAGTCCAGTTTAATCTGATGGTTCTCCTGATCTATATATCATCCAAAAAAAATTGCTTCTTACTCATCCCAATACAATTATTATTTCGTTCTCTTTCGAAAAATTATATAAGTGATCAAATGTTAAGTACTCCGATCTTCGGTTGATCAAACTGAAGCCATAAAAGTTCAGGATTAGAGAAAATGACAGAAAACCTACCGAATAAGACATGTGCAAGACTATTGTTTTCCATGTATTCGTACACCAGCAATAATTGATCCTCTTCAATGCAGCATCCATGCAGTTTCACTAGATTCGGGTGCTGTAAACAAGTTATCATGCCCATCTCATTTAAAAATTCGCGATTTCCTTGCTTTGAATTGGATGAGAGCTGCTTAACTGCTATCAATGAACCATCAGGTAACTGACCCTGCATCCCCACCTTAAATTTTAGAATCTACTTTTCAAATCATGAGAATTCCATATGCCAGGAAAAAAAAAAACAAAAGCGCTACCTTGAAGACAGGACCAAAACCGCCTTCTCCAATCTTGTTTGCAGAATCAAAGTCGTTACTGGCAGCTTTGATTTGTTCTAAAGTAAAAGTTCCCGTCTGCAGATTTTGTCCTACAATATCTGTTCCAAAAAGAAAATAAAGTAGGCCAATGAGTTCCTGGTGTTATTTAACATATTTTTCTTGGCAATGACATTGCTGGTTTAATGTAATATGCACCTTGTTGTCTCCCTCTTTTTCCTCCCAAACATCCTTTCCACCAAAGGATTGCCAGCATGAAGAGTGTTAGGCATAATCCTCCAACACCAACACCGGCAATGATATAAATAGTCCGCACAGCTCCGCCATTTTTACAGGGTTTAAAATCTGGCCAATGAGTAAACTAAACAAATTAACGTCACTCAGAAGCCAGAAGTGCTTTCAAGCAAATGAGTAAACGTTTTGCAAAATCTCAGAATCTATGATATGACAAGAAACCTTCACTCAACCTTCAGTTCATATGATGGTACTAAAATGACAGTGTAGGAAACGTCGACAAGACTGACTCACCAGAAACCACAGAGATGGCTGATATAAGGGGACCATAATTTCCTTTCTCTGGAATCCCCGTTGTTCCTTTTCCAGCCCAATAGAATCGGATCTCTAAGACGTTACTTGTCACATTGACATTAGATACTTGCTTAACTAATTTCTTTTGAGCCATACCTGCCTCATCTTCGATATTGAAATCCTTCCACACCAACCTTTCCTGAAGAACAATGGTCTCTTATCAAAACCTCAAGTTGCAGCCTTGCAGCCATAAAAAGATAGGCATTTTGAACAGTGTAGATAATTACCTGAACATAGATGTCGAAAATACGCCTCCCAAGGCTACTGTATTTTTCGTCATTTGTGAATATGATTTCCGCAAAGTGGAGAGTTATAGTGTAAATTCCATTTTCCAAACAGTAGTGGAAATATGTAAGCGAAAGTGGAGATGTGCGTGCTGTCGTATATAATTCAGTGAGATTTGAAGACTCCAGTGAGATAGAGTAACGTGTATTTTGCTGATCGAAGCCATGCATGAAGTCACCAGTGCTACTAAATCCCCACATACTAATCTCATTCCTAAAATATTTTGCAGTACCACCTTCAACTCCTCCATCTCCTTCAAACATGACATTCCTGCGATTCTCGTCCTTGACAATTATGTCACTTCCACCACAATTAATATGCATACAATTTGAATCTGCCCAAAAGAAATGGTGACAAGCAAGGATAAATGTGATTTAGCCAGTAAATTAAGCATGGTGCAAATGCTAATCATCCTTACAACTTTGAATTCCAAAGGACAAAAGTGAGATATGTGTGAACTCTAGTACGTATACTTACATCGTTGGCACTTAAAATTCTTCAAGCAGGGAAGAATTCCCCTTCTGTCACGGAATGAGCAGAAAGATTTTAGCAAATTTGGCTCATTGTCTTGCAATTAACTTAAGAAACTATATTGAAAATAAGCAAAATAAGAGAGCTCCGATACAAAAAGAAGCATCTTACAAGTCGTCCTCCTTTGAAAAGCTCCGATACAAGTTCAGATTTAGATTCCTGAAACATGACAGTTTGTGAAAACACTCAGTTTTCCTAAACCACCTCAATCTAGAAAGTAATCCATAGAGAAAATTATGTGTTCTTACAAGTGTTCTTGACATTCCGGTTGCTTAGGGCCTTGCAACTTGAAGTTATTGTACGACAAATCACTGCAAAAATCATAAGAAAGTAACTGTACTCAGTTTTGCAACAAAACAGGAACCTGAGTGCCATGTAATTAGGAGTAAGAAGGGATTTACTATATACAACAGTATATACACAGAAACGAGGTATTAATAGGAAGCGTTCAGGAAACAAACTTACACATTACTTCCCTCTAGCAAGATTGACTTCGGAACATTTCCACTTAGCAGGTTGCCAGTCAAAAAGCTAATCAAAGCAACATAGAGTATTAATATTGTACCTCACAATACTATCAAGAAATATGCTGAGTTCAGCGATTAGGTTACTGCATTTCTCACTTACACAAATTTCAGACGCTCAGCTCCTATCGTGGATGGAAGTTCGCCCACTAGGTTATTGAAACTGACATCCCTGAACATCGCATAGTAACAATCAATCAACCTCCATCCTAACACAGATTCATTAACCAAATATATGACAGAATAAGTAAAGGGTTGATTGCATCCAAGAAACATTGTTTGAAAAATGAACTATATGTTTGCGCTCAACATACATTCCTCCTCCAGAGCAGGATGCTGATTGTTGGTATATGGTCCAGCCCATGATGAATGTTCTAGATTATTCTAGTAAGCAAGTGAGGTGGCCGGAGCATGCTAGACAATTCTAGCATGTTATCAAGTTGATGGAAGAAGCTAGAGAGTACTAGTTTCCTTGGTTGCAAATGGAAAGATCCATACACATGCTAGAGAATTCTAGCAAGGTTCAAGTTGGTGGAAGAGTCTAGAAGAATGATGAGGATTCCACCAACATACAAGATTAGTGTAGATAATTCTAGCTTAGGAAGGTAGTGGAATTATCTAGATATCTCTAGCATGATGTTTCCATGCTTCTTCAAGGTTCCATCCATGCCTGTAAAAGGAGAAGGCATCAACACCATTTGTATCAACCAACCAATCAAGAGAGTAGTGAGTACCAAAGGATCAAGTCCAAAGCTAGAGTTCCACTTCAAGAGTGAGAGTGAGAGTGTTCCACTACACATTGTGTGAGTGAAGTTTAGTTCCACTCCAAGAGTGAGAGTGAGAGTGAGAGTGAGAGTGAGAGTGAGAGTGAGAGTGTTCCACTACACATTATGTGAGTGAAGTTTAGAAGGATAGAAAGTGTGTGTTATACTTTCTTGTATCCATCAAGCCTTGTCTTTTGGTAAGACTACTCTTGTTGTATTCATCTTTTTCATATAGTGAAGATTGATCCTGGTTTGGTGGACGTAGGCATAAATTGCCGAACCACATAAATTCTTGATGTCCATTTTCTACTTTACCTTGAGCATTCTCTATCGTGTAGTACCGACATTCCTAACAAGTGGTATCAGAGCCAAGTTGGCTCATACTACGAGATGGAAGGAAGTGGCACTATGATCAAACTCACCAACTCCAATTGGGTAACATGGAAACCAAGGATGGAGGACATTCTCTATTGCAAGGATCTGCATGAGCCAATTGAAGGAGATACCGCTAAGCCTGAGAGCATGTCCGATGCCGAGTGGAAGAAGATGAATCGCAAGGCTATTGGCACAATTATACAATATGTGGACGATAGTGTTTTTCACCATGTCTTTAATGAAACCAATGCCCACGAGTTTTGGACGAAGCTTGAGTCTTTGTTCGAGGCTAAGAAAGCTTGCTTGATCAAGGAGCTCATCAATGTGAAGTATAATGATGGTTTAAGTGTAGCAGAACACTTGAACAATTTCCAGAATATCATCAACTAGTTGGCTACTATGAACATGACGATTGAGGACGAGCTACAAGCGCTATTGCTACTTGGATCCTTGCCAGACAGTTGGGAGACCTTTGTGGTGAGTGTAAGTAACTCTGCTTCTAATGGTGTTCTTACTCTTGATAATGTTAAAAATAGCATGCTCAATGAAGAAACAAGGAGAAAGACTTATGGCACAAATAGCAACCAAGTATTTGTCGCAGAGAACCGCGGAAGAAGCAAGAGTAGAGGACCTAGAGGTCATGGCAGGAGTCCTAGCCGATCCAAGTCGAGGTTCAAGGGTACATGCCATCATTGTGGCAAAGAATGTCACATGAAGAAGCATTGTCGTAAATGGAAAAAGGAACAATGGGATGGAAACAATACTGCGACTTACGGTGAAGAGCTTCTTTAATGCAGACAAGCAATGTTTTTCTGGCAAAAAAATCTATAATTGCCTTTGCCAATGACGATGGTAGTTCTGATCAGGGGAGCCTGGTCAAGAGAAGTCTAATCAAAAGGGTCTTGGTTAATGAATAGTTCGATCAATGGGAGTTTGGTCAAGAGGACCAATCCTATTTTATGGTATTCCTCCCTCATGGACTGGAGGGGAGATTGTTGGTATATGGTCCAGCCCATGATGAATGTTCTAGATTATTCTAGTAAGCAAGTGAGGTGGCCGGAGCATGCTATCAAGTTGATGGAAGAAGCTAGAGAGTACTAGTTTCCTTGGTTGCAAATAGAAAGATCCATGCACATGCTAGAGAATTCTAACAAAGTTCAAGTTGGTGGAAGAGTCTAGAAGAATGATGAGGATTCCACCAACATACAAGATTAGTGTAGATAATTCTAACTTAGGAAGTTAGTGGAATTATCTAGATATCTCTAGCATGATGTTTCCATGCTTCTTCAAGGTTCCATCCATGCCTATAAAAGGAGAAGGCATCCACACCATTTGTATCAACCAACCAATCAAGAGAGTAGTGAGTAGCAAAGGATCAAGTCCAAAGCTAGAGTTCCACTCCAAGAGTGAGAGTGAGTGTGTTCCACTAAACATTGTGTGAGTGAAGTTTAGTTCCTCTCCAAGAGTGAGAGTAAGAGTGTTCCACTACACATTGTGTGAGTGAAGTTTAGAAGGATAGAAAGTGTGTGTTATACTTTCTTGTATCCATCAAGCCTTGTCTTTGGCTTGGTAAGACTACTCTTGTTGTATTCATCTTTTTCATATAGTGAAGATTGATCCTGGTTTGGTGGACGTAGGCATAAATTGTTGAACCACATAAATTCTTGATGTCCATTTTCTACTTTACCTTGAGCATTCTCTATCTTGTAGTACCACATTCCTAACACTGATTGTAGTCAGATAATATTTTACATATAGGAAGCTGGGCAGATAGCTCATTCCAGCGGGAGACTTCTGTACTATTCTGCTTTATTGCAGACATTCACTTCTGTAGGCGTCTGTGTGTGGTGTGATTCAAGCATCAAAAAGTAAGATTTTTACGAGTTTTATTACTTACAACGTCTCCAGGTTCTTCATGGACCAGATATATGCAGGGATCTCTCCGGAAATGTTACAGTTCCTCAAAATCCTTCAATTAGTTAAATAATCAGCATCAAACAGTTCTAGTTATAGCTATTGAACAGAAAAACATATGTGCATGAGTGTGCGCTTGTGAGTATACATGTATATGAAATCATCGAAGTATTCAATGACATAGCTCTCTCTCAAACATACAATGTTACTAGGCCCGTCATATTTCTCAGCACAGGAAATCCCTGACTTGGTGCATTTGTGTCACTAACCCTCCTGTACAAAGACACACCACGATGTACAAAACAATTAATCAAATCTGCAGGAAAGATCATATAAAAAATAACTTAGCAGAATGAGGATCCAAATTACTCACAACTCTTTCAAATTGTACAAAAAAGAAATATTTGCTGGGATTGGTCCCTCCAGTCCACTTGAATGCATATCTCTTCAAGAAGACAAGTTTTTGGAAATAAAAAAGATAAATACATGCTATAAAAAATTTAAAAATTCAAAAGGCAATGAGAACAGCTTGTTTCACTAAAAAAATATAAGGATTTTACAATCTTTCGAGTTGCTTCCAATTCTGCACCCATATCGGGAGTGTTCCATTAAAGTTGTTATCATTCATTCGGCTGCATTGCAGTATAATTTTGATTATCAGACACGAGAATCAGTATAATGCTATAAAAGAGAAACAAATCTAATTAAACCTTACAAATCTCTTAAACTCCTTAGCTCGGAAAACGTCTCTGGCAAGTTTCCAGTCAGCTGATTTGAGGAAATAAACCTACACTTGCAACATGCAGCAAGGGGTTGTTAACTCAACATACACAAGTTTGTAGTCCTTCAAAAAAATTGGGAATAAGAGGATTTGATGTCTTACAAAGCCTGTAAACCGACCAAATGCCCAAGCTCAGTAGGAAGAATACCAGAAAACTGGTTTGCTTCAAGGTTCCTGATGATTTGTAAAAGAAGCGAAAAAGATCGTTGATGTAACAAATATCATATCTTATGGAAATTTCGTTTTATATAGGTCAACTAGCAACTAACGAGGCATGTAGTATAGTTAAACAACACGTACAGGAATGTCAGAGTGGTCATGTTTCCCAACTCCTTTGGAACTTCACCTGATAAGCGATTGGCAAGAACAGAACTGCAGAAAATTCACTGATAAATATACATAGCAACCCGATTAAAACCTTTTCACAGAAATTCAAAAGGCTTACATATAAGTTAATTTCATTGAAGCCCATTCCCGTGGTATTGTACCCTTGAGATAGTTGTAAGCAAAATCACTACACGGAAAGAAATGCTACTTTAATTAAGATATAAAGATATGTATCATCCAAATCTCGAAAATCAAGTAATTCAAATGCGTTAGCTCATACATTTCTCGGAGGTAAGGAAGCTTGACGAGTTGGGGTGGAAGAAAACCTGGCAAACTATAACCCTTGATCATTCTGTAAAATGTTTAACAAATAGTTAAAAGTATTGAGCAGAAACTACCGAAATTGAGAACTTTGAAACATGGAAGGCAGAGACTTTTTCTTAAGTCATGGAAAAATGAAGGTGAGACATGAAGTTCAAAAGAATCATACAGTTTTACGACATGACAAACAGTGTTGTTCTCAAAGTTGCATTCGCAATCGGTATTTTTCTGGGATCCCCTTGGTTGCTTCTCTGTTACACCCACCATATCAATTCGGCAAGCATCAGCACCAGCGTTGAAACTCCAATATTTGGCCCCCATCGTGGTAGCAACTTGTCGGAGAGCATCAACTAAAAGGCAATGGCATCCAGATTCAAACAGCAACAGAAAACAAATCAAGGTAAAATGAGATAAAGGGCAAGGCCAAGAGTACCCTACTTTTCTTTGTGTAATATAAGGTGTATTTCGTAATGAAATCAGCATAATCATTGAGCTCTGTACACGAAGCTCTACACCATGCTCTAGAAGAACTTGATGCAACAAATGATCTTAGATTCTCGACTGAGAATGTAATTAATCTAATCTAAGCTACAAGGAGCGGGATTCGAACTGGGTGTGGAGGGGGGAGCACACTGATCTACTGCTAGGTCTGCAAACTTCAGCCAGTTAAATGACTGCAATAAAGAGCTTATAGATCCAGTCATGGACATGAGTCCTTGTAACAGCTATGGATATATATAAAATATATACACGTCTCTGTGTGTGTGTAAATGTAAACAACTCAACTCAACTCAACTCACCTTCCTCTTGGGGCAACTGAGGAGGCTGAGCAAGTCCCGGCAGCCGGAAACAACTCAATGCAACAAGGAAGCAAACAAAGAGCTTACCAGCCAGCTGCTGCATCATCATCAACATTTATGAAAATTGTACTAATCGATCTTTAACAAAAGTTTATTCTGAGGATACAGCGTGTATGGATTTGTCACTTGTGAGGTAGACGAGCACTCGTCTACTGTTCCCTGATGTGATCATTGAACATGTATTAAGCTTGATGGTGGGAACAAGGGGTACGAAGACGCACGCTCAGGAACGTTATGGTAGCACTGTAGTGGCGGCTTAAAACAAATAATGCATTATTACATGACAAAGTTTAAACTCACGTGAGTGCATTGTAGGCTTGGTGGCGGCGTTTCGAGTATCGCGCTGCAGTGGAGAAAAGGACGATGGTGGTCAATTACGGAATTGGATCCTCTCCGGATCCAAGGGATCTAAGCCAACTGAGCAATGCATCAAGATCATTAATTTGATCTAATGGCTACAAATAGAGGGCCTTCTTTAAAATTATAATAATTATAACCATTGGATCAAATTTTAATGATCCGAATGCATTCATCAATGGGCACATATCATTCCGTCAATTACCAAGGGCGCGGCTGACTGGCGAAGCACCTCTTTACCTTTATATTCCTTTTCCAAATCAAAGTTGGATTGGTACAATCACAAAACATTAAACAATTACACGCAATAAAATTTGACTTGACTTGTACTAATAAGCACTTGCATGCATGGACCAATTACCACCCAAAAACTTGACCCATTAAATATCTAACATGGTAGGTCAACTTCACATATTCTTCGTTTTGTCACCCCTTGTATACAGTTATGAGTATTTAATTAATAAACACAATTATACACCATATTTCATTAAGCTATTAACAAAATGTTCTTTATCAGTCAAAAATGGTCAAAAGACAATTTGATCTTCTATCACAAAATAAAATTTTGAGCAATAATATAATTTAGCACAAAACAATTTTTTTTTTTTTACAAACCTCACACACTGACACACATGTATCATAGCATCTCCAATTTAATAAAAAAAAAATACAAAACCCACATGTTTTCTCGCTTACATTTTTCTCCAACTTCTTTCTTTTCCATATTTTTTTTGTTTTAATTTTTTTTATATTTACACAAACATAGTGAATGGGCTTCATCTAAAGATTATGATGATATCAAATCGGTAATCGTTTCATTTGTTAAAAGACAAGAATATCTATAAATTATAGCTAGTTTATGGTCATTCATAACCAGGCTACATTTCTATTTACAGTGAGCAAAGTTCTAAAAGGTACTAGGCGGTGGTAGGGCGGCGGCAAGGCCTAGTGCTTGGGCGTCTAACCGGAGCCTAGGTGGGGATCTAAGCGTTTTTTTTAATTTTAATTAAATTTATTATATAACATATAAGTAAATGTGTACCTATACTTAAAAAAAAAACACATAATTGTATTAGAATACATTAATTGAAAACTAGAATGACATATATATTATAAAGTATTAAAATCTATTAAAAACATGAAGAGCAATGATGAAACACCCCAACCCCATTTTTATTTTAAAAATAGTTTTAATTCTTAATTGGTGAGCCCGTGGGGCCCACCTTGTTTTATTTTATTTATTTATTTTTTTTTTTTAAGAATGTTTTATTTTATTTTTTTGTGTGTGTGTTTTCCCGGTCTCTCTCTCTCTTCTTTTCTCTATCTCTCCCGTGCTCTTTCTCAGCACTCTCTCCTTCTCCCCGTGAACCAAAACCACACACCCTCACTTCCACACCACATCAACGAAGACGACACCACCATCATCTCTGGAACTTTCTTCTCTCTCCCCCGTCTCGGCGAAGCTTCGGACACCCAGAGAACACCCAAGTTCTCCCCGACGACTCCGGCGACTTTCGAGGCCATTTCCGGCCAAACCACGGTGATTTGGCCGGCGTGCAAGGTATCAATCTCTTCGTCTCGTCGAGAACTACAACTTTACTTTTTGTTTCACTAAATTTCGTTGCTTATTGAAGAAGTTATACTCATTTGAATCTTACCCAGTTTCCGGCGACCTCCGAGGCTTTCGAGGCATTTTCCGGCCAAACCATGGCGAGTTAGACGTCATGTGAGGTACCATTCTCTTCGTCTCTTCAAGGGATACAATTTTCGTTTGTGTCTCGCTTGATTTCATTGAGTAGTGACAAAGTTATAGCCGTTTAAAGTTTGGTGGTTTTCCGGCCGAATTTCCGGCCCTCTTCTTCAGCAAAACCAGGCCTCTCAGGCCGTTTAGAATCCCACGGGCCTTAAGCCCGTTATGCCTTAGCCCAAATCCCCAGCCCGTTTGATTTTTATTTTTAGTTATTTGTTTTAAAGACCCCAAAGGCCACGGGCCTTATTTAGGATAGCCTTGGGCCGGTTTTTGGTTAAGGGGCTCTAAGCCCAACCCTTTAATAAGGCCTTAGGGCCTGTGTGTATGTGTGTATGGGCTGTGTGTGTTAGTGGTGTATGTGTGTGTGTTTGAGCTTAAGCCCAAACCACCATTTTTCATCATAACCTTTTTTTAACCAAAAACTTTAGAAAACCCAAAACCCAATAGATCCTAATCGTATTTAACCTAAATCCTAATCCGGATTCAAGCCTAAAACCCGTTAGACCTAATTTGACCGTTGACCCCCGGTCAACGTTGACTTTAGGGTTGACTTTTCGGGTTTTCGTCCGGGACCCTTCGTAGGGTAATTCGACGTTCTGAATCCGTTTCCAATGTCCGTTTTCCCAAATTCAATTTCTATTATATAGTTTTATTTATTGGACTCTTTATGTGGTTAGGGGCAATTATTGTGACGTTTCCATCTTCACTAGTGGCGCAGCTTTTGGCAACTAAGTACTGTGAGTGGACCCCTTCTAAAATTACATGATTTTATAGTTTAATTGCATAAATGATTAGCATGCCTACGGATTTATAATTTGATTTATGTGAAGCATGTTGATTAAATATATTGATTTTCGTCTCGTGTTTTGGTGAGGAATTAATTGTTAGTCTATATTGAGCTATATTTTAATATATCATATTTTTTATAAAAACCATGAACTGGTAAACTATCTGATAGATGACGATAGGATGCTAGAACATGTTTTTGAACCCCTCTTTATAGTGTAGACGATGATTGGTAACTTATGCTATGAAGTGGTTATTTAAGAGAGACGTAATTATTTGTGCGTACCTAGTGGACACTATGCCGCCTGGGGCGAGAATCTGGTGTTGGCATGTAGGCCAGGAGAAATAATCCCTAGCGAAAGGTTGAGGGACACGGAGACAGGCATTAGGCCGAGAGAGTTATCTCTGGCTACGGGCACAAAGACTGAGGTGCAAGCATTGGGCCGGGAGTTATATTTATTCAGTGATCTTTCTAGCAGCACACCGCGTTTACGAGACGATTTATGATGCGTTTACTGTTTTGATTTCCGCGATATGGCTTTTGAGATATTTTGGCATGCTAGGATTTTTATTAAATCCATCACTTATTATGCTAGTAGTTTTCATTATATAAACTTTGGAGGTTAGTCCATTGATAACTGTTTTATTATTATTATATATAAACTTGGTCCACTCACCTTTGTTTTGCGCCCCCATTCAGGACTTAGAATCAAAGCACCTAATCCCGACGTCAAGGCACTTCCGCAGCAGCATCTTCGGATCCTCTCGAATGTAGGACTCACTCCTTTATTCATTCAATTTTATCTCAATTCTTCTTAATGATTAGGTTTAGTTGTATGCTCTGAGCACGTTCCTAAAACTTTTAACTCTTAGTATTTTAAATTTCTAACCCTTATTTATTTCTTATTCTTAGCTTTTGTATCAATTAATGGTTTTCGTCACCCTCGGGTGTCGGCCAGCACGTGTCTATCTTGGTATTCGGGGAATATCAGGATCGGGGCGTGTCAAATGATATAATGAGTGTTCATCGAAATATCCAACCTATAATCAATTAAAAAATAAAATTCAAAATAGAAATTATCTATTTTCTGTCTAGATAAGAGTTGCGACTTAGGCGTGTCTATAAACGTCATTTATTAATTTTTAGACACTTATGAATTAATTGTGAGGTTTGTTAGCCACCTACACCTAGACAGGTGCCTAAGCGGTGTTAGGCGGGATTTTGTAAAACACGGATGGTGAGAAACAATTTTTACACACACTTTTTACTCTTAAACAAAGAAGTTAAAAATAATTTAATTTTTACACTCATTCCTTGAGCATTTACTCTATCTAAAGCTTTATCCAAAAATAATTAAAAAACGAGAAGGCTAAGAGCAACTCCACCCATTGAGCATTCCCCCTGGCAATCCACTATTGAATCCACCCTTTTGAACAGTAATTGCCTTAAATGAATAGTAACTGCCATTAATGAACAGTAATTGCCATTTGCATCTCCACCCTTGGAGCCCTCCTCCCAGGCAATAGGCAATAAAATATTAGTTTTTTTGTTTGTTTAAATAATACAAAATAAAATTATTTGTAATTTCGGATAAGATTTTTTAAATCGTTCTCGTTGCGTCACGTGTCATTTTATAAAAACAAACAATTATTTAGCGATGGATTTCGATAAGATTTTTATCCAATGTGATCGTGCCACATGTCGTTATTTTTTGAAAATCTATGACGATAGATTTTGATCAGATTTTAACTCGTTCAAAATTGCGCCACGTGTCATTATCCGAAAAGATAATTATTGGAAATCGATTTCGATAAGAATTTTATCCAATGTCATCGTGCCACGTGTCGTTATCTTTTGAGAATCTTTGACGATAGATTTTGATCAGATTTTAACTCGTTTAAAATTGCGCCACGTGTCATTATCCGAAAATATAAAATTATTGGAGATCGATTTCGATAAGATTTTATCCAATACGATCGTGCCATGTGTCATTATCTTTTCAGAATCTTTGAGGATAGATTTCGATTAGATTTTTAACGAATGACGGCATGCCACGTGGCCTCATCTACAATCCGATCCTTTTCTGAATCGTCCATATAATCCACCATCCATTCTCACAAATCTCACACCAATTTTCTCAACATCTCTATCTCATTATTCATAATTTCTGCTTCTTCTTCACCATCCATCCTTACAATGTCTTCTTCTTCATCAAGGATGATGTGGGAAATCGATCAGCAAGAGGAGGAATTGTTTAACCAATCTGAAGGAATGTTCAACCTTCAGATAGCCGAAAATGAGATGGAAGAGGATGAGGAGCGTAGAAGGAGAGATGATGAAACAAGAATGGCCAGAGCCTCACATTCCCGTCGAGTCATCCAGACTGTTGCTCAGATATGCAGGCCCAACCGTTCAAGAAACATTGATAGAAGCAGGCAACGACGGGGTGAAGAGCTGTTGGACGATTACTTTGTCCATAACAGTGCATTTATAGAAAAGTAAAAACAAATTTTTACAATTTTTTTTCAGATTTTTTCTGATTTTTTACAATTTTTTTTTAAATTTTTATTCAAATAATTAATCTCTGCCGTTGGATTTAAAATTTTTGAATTCCAACACTCCAGATTGTGCCACGTGTCACAACGGTAACTTTTCTTAATTTTAAAACTATTTTTTCTTTTTTTTTAATTTATAAAGCAGATTAATATCAACCGTTGATCTCAGATCGAACGGTTGATATAAAATCAGCTTTTTTTTTTTTACCGTTGTAAATCGGACAGTTCTTATTAAAGAACCGTTGGGATCTAACGGCCCATGGGAAGCCACGTGGCTTCCCAACGGTAACTGACGCGCGGGCCATCCCCCTGAAATCATGTCGGGCGACGCGCCCCCACTCGCGAGTGAGGGGCACGCGCCTGACACAAAAAAAATAAAAAAAAAGGCCGGACCCAGCCCTTGCGTCAGCGTGACGTCACACGAGCTCGGGGGTCAGGCATGTCAATTTTCCACGGGCCTCCGACTCGGGCTCCCACCCTCACTCGGGCCCGTCCCCGCTGGAGCTGCACCCACCGGCCCGAGGGCTCTTTCTCCTCGCCTGTGGCCCGAGCAACCAGCATGGCTGGCGTTGCTCTAAAAACGCAGCGTTTTCTTCACGTTCTTAAGTAATGAGTGGCAGATGTTGATACGATAGCAATCAGCAAACTCCAGCCCCACGCTACGCTGCAGCAGCGATGGAAGTTACAGAACCTCCCGCCTCAAACAACGAAGACGAAAACGACGACGTCTTCTTCGACGCCCTCGACGACTTCCCCTCCGACGATGAATCAGATCAATCCACGTCACCCCCAACACTCTCTCTCCCCGATTCCAAACCCCCTCAGGCGACCCACCTCCGTCGCAGGTCATTTGTCCGAGCATTCACCGGCGACGACTCAAACACTTCAACTTTAGAAGAATCCTCTCTCAGCTCCTCCCGAATTGACCCCACCAACGACGCCAGGCTCAGTTTCCGAGCTAGAAGATTTAAGCTCCCCCGGAGTTTGAGGGAGTCCGAGTCGACACCGGACCCAGGCAGCTCGGCGCAAGTTCCGAGTGACCAGAACGATGAGGGTTCGACTGTAACTACCGCCGCCAACGACGGCCCATCCGCCGACTCCGCCAACTCGGCCGCGCAAATCGGTGACCCTTCGTTTAACCTTCTTGTTTTCATAGCAGGATTGGTAATCAAAGCAATTGGGCTCCAAATTAATCTATTCGTTAGCATCGTAACATTTCCCATATGGGTTTTGCACAATTCTTACATGCTGGTAGTCGACCCCTTTCAAACTGTGCGTCGAGGGAGAGAGTATTTAAACGGAAAGTTGTTAAATTTGTGGAATTTGGCTAGTGGGTGTGTGAGTCCTCTGGTTTTCGAGTGGTTGAAGGACAACAATGCGGTTTGGAAGGTGGCATTGCGGTGTGGTTGGGGTTTGTTTTGGTCATTCTATGTTGGTATTGTCTTGTGTTCTCTCTTGGTCTCGTCGATTTTGTTTAGTGGAGTTTTAGTGAGGTGCATTGTGGTGGAGCCACTGCAGATGAAGGAAATGTTGAATTTTGATTACACCAAACACAGTCCGGTGGCTTATGTGCCAGTGATGTCGTGCGCTGGTGTGAGTTGTGGTACGGATTGTAAAGAGAAGGTTCAGGCTGGGGAGAGTTATGGGGGGTATCGGGTTATACCTCCTGGTCATAAATTGAGGGTTACTGTTTCGTCCATATTGCCTGAATCGGAGTACAACAGGAATCTCGGAGTCTTTCAGGTAACTCGCTTTATTCACTTAAATGTGAATTCTTATTTGTTGTTTCAGACTTCTATCATGCGTCTTGTTTTTTTCATTAATTCATAATGGAATTGGTTGTTTCGAGTTTGCTGTTTCATGGTAGAGTTTCGTTTGTTTTATAAAAGGGTATATGAAGTTTGGGTTGGTGATCGTAGTCGTTAGCTTCCAAGTAGCATTGTGTACATATGGTGTGTTATGGCAGTAGTTTTCTCCTTGCTTGTCCCCCGAACGGAGATGCACAAGATTGTCACAGTCGTCACTTGATTTTAGAAGGCATAGGAACTGTGGAACAATGTGGGACATGAAGATTGATTAGTAAGCCTTTCCTTTAATCTAAAGCATTGATCTTTCGTAGAAATCTGGTGATGCTGTTCTTTTGTTTAGAGATCTTACTATCATCATGAATTCTTATACTGGCACCAGGGGAAGTAAGGAAGTTGAATTGTTGATACAGCAGTAAGAAAAGAGCTAGTATATCTCTTTCCTTGTCTCTGAGTTAAATACCTCGGGTACCTTATGCCACTTGTTGTGTTACAGGGGAAGAAATGAAAATTTTAATTTCCATTAGAGGCTTTCACCATCAACACTTTTAGATCCACTGTTAATCCTGATTAACAAAACCTAGTTAATTTTACATTGCCATGTAATTGAAATCAAAAAAAAAAAAAACTAAAGATTTGGCAATCTCTCGCTCTTTCTCTCTGAAAAGACGTTTTGCTATCATGAATTTTTATTTGACTAATTTTGTTTTATTTTTGTAGGTCAGGGTCCAGTTCCTGTCTGTTGATGGTAAAACCCTTGCCAGTTCGAGCCAACCATGCATGTTACAGTTCAAAAGTGAGCCTATCCGCCTTCTATTGACTTTCCTTAAGGTTGTCCCTCTTGTTGCCGGCTACGTTTCAGAATCCCAAACTCTGACTCTCAAGTTTAGAGGGTTTATCGAAGGTGATGTTCCCACTGCCTGCTTAAAGGTGACAATAGAACAGCGTGCAGAATACTCGCCTGGTGCCGGTATTCCCCAAATATATGATTCATCGGTGACCCTTGAGTCAGAACTTCCCCTATTTAGAAGATTTATATGGAATTGGAAGAAAACTATATTCGTCTGGATAAGCATGATGGTGTTCATGACGGAGATGCTCGTTACTCTAATCTGCTGTAGACCATTAGTTATTCCGAGAACTAGACCAAGGGATCGTTCTGTCAGCAGCACTGCCACTCAAAACAGCCTCCCGGTACGAACTTAACTGGAAACATGCCGGTAGTTATGGAAGTAGGGGAACCTTTGTTAGACTTTTCACTTTTAACCTATTCAATTCTATAGTATCTAACTTAAAATTTCCACTCATTTTTTAATTTCTTTAAGCCGCGGTGTAAATAATGCCTTTTTTTTACCTGTTGAAATTTGTCTTTCCATATAAATGTCGGAAGCAATTTATAATTTACATTTGTATTCTATATCTACTCATTTAGCCATTGACATTTTTCTTGGTAGCTGTTGTGCGAATGAATTACGTTGAGCTTGAAATTCTAAGACAAGTTTGTGTTACGAAATGGTTGTAATTTGATTCGGAGTGTGGAAGTTTTCTATACGGCCAATGCCGAGGGAGCGTGACATGTATTGAATAGATAACGAATGGAGTTTGGATTTGTGGAGAGCTGTGTGCAAGGGAATTCCAGGTCTTCAGATTATGGCACTGGAGATCATAACAATTAACTTGGCATGAAGAACTTGTAGTGTTCCTGGGGCTCAAAACCCATGTTCAGAAATATTGATCCATTTGCTTACAGAGCTAAAAACAAGACACTTTTCGTAAAAAGCCGTAAATGGTTGTAAATATTGACTTTTACATTACATATTGTATTAGATTATTCTTATAATCACAAAATAGGGATCGGTGACACCACTTTTTTTTACGATATGACCGTTGGACTAAGGGATTAAGGTTTTTTTGTATAATCTCATCTATTTTCTTCACTACAAATGAATGTCTTAATGATTTTAAATTTGTCTATTTTTTCTGCAAGGATGATCTATAAATGATGTTTTAAAAGACAGATGGTTTGGATTGTTAAAGTATATTACAGAGTGAGCCACGCAAAAATGTGTGTAAAAAGTTGTGTGAAAAAAAGTGGTGCCACGGATCCGCTCTCATATATACACACACTATAACAACAACAAAGTCTTATCCCACTAAGTGGGGTCGGCTGTATGAAAAGTTTGTACAACGCCCTTGTTTGTTTAACACTGCTTCCTGGCATCGATGGAGATATAGCTGTTGTGTTTGGCTCATATACTTATGAGTTGGCAACAATTTTGATAGTGTAACTTTCTGAATGCTACAGGGAAATGGCAGTAGCCACTTTGTGTTTGGCTTTCGGTTGTGGCATGGATGTCTTGTTTCAAGAGAAGACATGGTGACTACCACAAGCAAAGTTGGAAGCAAGACTTGACTTTGTGGTTGCTTGCACACAATTGTGCATGTTTTATTTTATATGCATTAAATGACAAATGGAGAAAAGTTGTACTTTATAGACTAGACTTTGATGCATGCTAGGTAGGCTAGGTGATAATTATGTCATGTGAACTTAAGACTTTTTGGTCTTGTTTGTTGGCATAGTTGCTAGTGTATGCCTGTAACTAGATGCAATATTTGTGCATTTAGAAATGCATTGAGAGAGCATCTGAAGGAGAACACAAAGGAGAGAAAATATAGAGTGAGAGTGAGAAACTCTCGGGGAGAGTGAGGCTCTTAGTAAAATTCTGTGAGGGTACAAGGGATTGGGGTTTGGGTTATGTTGATTTAACTCAAGTGTATCTTGGACTAGTTATTCTCATAGTGAAGAGCAATATCTCTTGGATGACGTAGGCAGATTTTTGCCGAACCTCGTAAATTTCTCAGTGTATTTATTTCTTGTAATTTAAACTGTTCAACTGTGGGTCTGCAATTTGGTGAGACAATCTGAATCTCACTTCCGCACTGACGAACGGCCAAGGCACAACAATTGGTATTAGAGCTTTGTTGGAAGCTTTGGTTCATTGACGGTTCAGATTTTTTATTCACCATGATGACTACAAACATGTCATTTTCAGATGAGAAGTTTAATGGGAAAGGTAGTTTTACTCTCTGGCAGATGAGAGTAAAGGATGTCTTGACTCAATAAGGCTTGGCTAGAGCTTTGAAGGGAAAAGATGAGAAGCCTAAAGAAATGACAGATGACCAGTGGGAGGAGCTGGAGTCGCGTTGTGTTAGCACAATTCGACACTGTATAGCTGACAACATTATCAATAATGTTATGGATGAAGATTTTGCGCTTGCACTCTGGGAGAAGTTGGAAAAACTCTATATTGCTAAGAGTTTGACCAACAAGTTACATCTGAAGCGGAAGCTGTACAAGCTAAAGATGGATGAAGGCGGGAATCTCATGGACCACATGAATGTGTTCAACGGATACTTGGATCAATTGCGGAAAGTTGATGTTAAGGTTGAGGAAGAAGACAAAGCCCTCTTACTTCTTACCTCACTTCCAGATTCGTATGAAAATCTTGTGACAACCTTACTACATGGAAAAGATATAGTAAGTTTGGAGCAGATGCATGCTTCTTTAATGTCTTATGATACACAAAAGAAGAAGACCATTGTTGATGGTAGGCACGAGACTGCTTTAGCTGTTCAAGGTTGGAATCGTGGAAGAAAATTGGGAGGAGGATCTGAGAGAGACAACAGGTTCAGATCCGGTTCCGGAGGCAAGGGTTTACAATGCTACGACTGCAAAGAATTCGGGCATAAAAAGAAAAATTGTCCTTTGAGAAAAAGAAAGGATGATCTTGGTCCGGGTTGTAGCAATTTTGTGGCGGAAGACTTCGAGTTTGCCCTGTAGGTACTCGAAGCAACACTTCTCCTGGTGATGTTTAGTCTCAAGTGTTGCAGGGGTTTTGCAGCAGTTGCACATGCATTGGCAAGACGGGTGTTGCTGGAAATGGGTGCACTGACAAGTTTCCAGGTTGCAGACAATAAAGAAGGGGAAAAACCTGCTGGAGGAGACGAGGATGTGTCGAGATCCCGTCTGAAGCTAAATGGTGATTTTTAGCTTGCAGCAGCTGCACATGCATTGGCAATGACTGAATCGGAACAAGACCAACGAGGTTGATTCAGGGTGTGTATACTGGTACGTAAGGCCAATTGAGGCTTTGGCAATGGATGCAAGGATTTTTGCATGGTATATTCGCCAAGGTGGAGATTGTTGTGTTTGGCTCATATACTTATGAGTTGGCAACAATTTTGATAGTGTAACTTTCTGAGTGCTACAGGGAAATGGCAGTAGCCACTTTGTGTTTGGCTTTCGGTTGTGGCATGGATGTCTTGTTTCAAGAGAAGACATGGTGACTACCACAAGCAAAGTTGGAAGCAAGACTTGACTTTGTGGTTGCTTGCACACAATTGTGCATGTTTTATTTTATATGCATTAAATGACAAATGGAGAAAAGTTGTACTTTATAGACTAGATTTTGATGCATGCTAGGTGATAATTATGTCATGTGAACTTAAGACTTTTTGGTCTTGTTTGTTGGCATAGTTGCTAGTGTATGCCTATAACTAGATGCAATATTTGTGCATTTAGAAATGCATTGAGAGAGCATCCGAAGGAGAACATAAAGGAGAGAAAATATAGAGTGAGAGTGAGAAACTCTTGGGGAGAGTGAGGCTCTTAGTAAAATTCTGTGAGGGTACAAGGGATTGAGGTTTGGGTTATGTTGATTTAACTCAAGTGTATCTTGTACTAGTTATTCTCATAGTGAAGAGCAATATCTCTTGGAGGACGTAGGCAGATTTTTGCCGAACCTCGTAAATTTCTCAGTGTATTTATTTCTTGTAATTTAAATTGTTCAACTGTGGGTCTGCAGTTTGGTGAGACAATCTGAATCTCACTTCCGCACTGACGAACAGCCAAGGCACAACAATAGCGACCCTTGCTCACTTATCAATCCCAGGCTACGCATTGCGTCACTTCCAGGCGAAAACCAAGTTTTTGAGCAATTTCGTTTATAATTCATTATCATAGGGATTCGAAGTGAAAAGGAGTGTCGGCTGTTGATTATTTGACGTCCTCTCCTCTTTTATCCGGACTTGGAACCAGTAGCGTAAGATAAACTTGCACATGCAGAGCTTAATGAGAAAGAAAAGACATCACGAAAATTGTATCTCATATCTTTCTCGATTTGTTTTAAAGCAAAATATCCAGATTTTTGTTCTTTTTACTTTAGTAATAAGCAATCTACTCAGATATCCTTTTCTTAATATGGCTTCTGATTGAACTTGTTAAGCAAGTCATAAATTTTCGGTTATCTTTTTCATTTAACTATATATTTACCCTTAGGGCTTCTTAAGTTCGATAGGGTTTTCTTATCATATTTCATCAACCATGTCAAACACAAAGCCAACCTTTCAGGTTTCAACCATGTCAAACCTGCCGCCGGAGTTAATCGTTGACATCCTTTCACGGATCCCTCCCAAGGATTTGATCCGATTCATGTGTGTTCGAAAGCTTACCATGCCACCATCCATGACCGAAAGTTCATCAATGTCCATCAGCAACGTGCTATTAGAACCAATTCTTTTCGTACCCTTTTAATTGAGGGAGCCGAATTCGGTCTTCCCAACGCTGCGGAGAACGACCTGTACGTTCATTGGCGTTCTTCGATAATGATGCGTTCGGGACCATTGAGAAACTGGAAGCGCCGCTAAAACGCCCTGGTACTTGCACTCACATATTGGGCTACTCTAACGGTCTTGTTTGCATCCGCAACACTAAACATAGGAGCGATGAAGGCGATTTTGCCATATGGAATCCATCAATTCAAAAGTTTAAGAAGATACCCTCCACATGGCTTTGACCAGCCAACAGATTTGACATTAGGACGTCCCTGTTATGGTTTCGGGTATGATTTCGCTAACGATGATTATAAATTTGTGAAAATTGTGGAATTTCTTGATGGGGACGGGGTTATTACGGGCGCTCAGGTGAAGGTTTATAGCTTAAAATCCAACTCCTGGAAACGGATCCAAAACATGTCTACCAATGGTTTTGGATTTGATTCAAAGAATATCCTGTTTCTGAAAGGTGCTCTAAGTTGGCTAACAAGAAACGCAGGTGACAACCGTTACAAAATTCTATCTCTTGATCTTTCCACTGAGCAATGTTGTGAGTTTCCGACCCCGGTTAATGGGGATGACAATTCTAGACTGTTTTTGGACGTTTTAGGAAGCTTTTTATGTATTTGTCTTGATCATTTTTATACCCGGAAGGATTTTTGGATTATGAAAAAAAATCGGAGAGGCAGAATGTTGGTCCCTAATTTATTCTGTTGATGTGGAAACTATGCGTACATCGCTTGGCTATTTCAAACCTTTGGCTTTTTCAAAGAATGGTGAAATGGTTCTTTTTACGGACAACTATGATAAGTTTTTTTGGCTTGATTTGAAGAAAAGAAGTATCAAACAAGTTGAAATTGAAGGTCGACATGAAAACACAACTATTTGTGTAGGAAGCCTTTGTCTTCTTGACGGCGATTCTGTTATACTTGCCTTGTCTCCGTAGAGAGGCATAGAAGCCTTTGCCCCTTTACCTCTATAGAAGAGGAAATTTCAGGCAGCGAAGGGTTTCTTGATCTGGCAGTCAATGGAACAGAAGATGATCAGATTGGGGAGTTGGTTTATGTAACTTGTGTGACAAGGGTGAATTTACAAGTGGAGTTACAGGTAGGCAAACTTTTGCGTGCCTTTCATTTTTGTTCATGTGGATTTCGTTTCAATGGGAATTTATCTGTATTCTTATGATCAAAGATGTCTGTGTTAGTTTCTCTGCAATTATTCCATATTTCAGTCAACAAATACGTAGTATTTGTAGCCCTCTTTTGGGTTCACGATGGAGACTATGGATTTTTAGGGTTTGGGATTTTGAAAGTCATGAACTGCATAAACCTTTGGACAGATTTGAAAGGCATTAACTGAATAAAAAATTATATAATTTAAATAATGTAGGATAATAAGGGGTCCTAAACCTTTTTAATAAAGGAAAACTAAAGGAATGTGGATTGTTCCAACTGTCCTATAAAATTATAAATCGAGGCAATATACTAACCCAATGTATAATTCATGAATCCGACCTCAGTTGCTTATTAGTTGGTATTGCAGACCAAGGGGCACCACACAGAGCTCCAAGAGTTGGTGCAAAAATGTACACCCACAGGTCCTATGCCTGTTGAAGGGTTCAGCTCTTTTATAGGTGGGAACGCCAGAAACAACAAAAATGAGGCAAATTGTCATGATGAACTCAATCACAAATGGCTGCAATGGGAATTGTTCGTGCAAAGCGGTTTTGGGTCCCATTAAAGATCAGTCTAAGACTACCAGTTGCAAGTGTTGATCCATGGATTTGAGCTCGTACATAAAAATTTATAGTGGCACTCCAAACCTTTTATATTTGTAAAGGAAGAAATAAATTTCTATCCGTATTTTTATCCATATCTCGAATATCATCTTCTACCATATTAAATGATTTTTGTTTATGTGTGTTGTAATTATAAAAAATATCTTGGTTAGTTTTTACTTGTAATGGTGATTAATTAGGTCACCTGTTTCAATGGAAAACCTCTTGGTCACTGGAAGGCAATGGTGACCGCAGGATTGAAATGGACACCAGAGATGTGGCCAACAGAGTAAGTCATGACCATCAGAACCATCCCCCAATGGTTTATATCCTACATTACGATGGAGACTCTGGACTTATAGCGATATGAGAGATTTTGAAAGACATCAACTGCATATAACCTTGGAAAACATAAGGAATGTGAATTGTTCCAACTTTCCTGCAACCTTTAAGACTAGGGTAGGGTTGTAATTAATAATTGTTTAGGACTACCTCGTTTAGGGGTTGCAGTTAATTTGTTAATACAACATTTAGAGTGGGACATACAAATCAATATTAAAATCCAATATGCATTTCACCATGATCAGCGATACAATAAAATTTGGATGCTATGTACTCTTAACTCTTTAGGTTATTAATGCCGTTAAAGATACGTCGGTGACGGGAGAAATGCCACTTTGTACCATGCAGTGCATGATGACTGTTCTTGTGCGTTGCATTGATTTTATTTGCTGTTCAAGTTCTTTAAGTTTTGGAAGCAGGAGTTTGAGTTGTAGTTGTGCAACTGCAACCCAGGGTTCAAGAGACTTTTCGATTCATGACTCGTGATTCAACTAGTATTTGTCAATTTTGAGTCGAGCATTCCATGAGATTTTGCATATAAAACGTGGATTATTATTCACTTTTGCACTTTTAATGTGTTGCATTGCATGCCAATACCATTTATGAACAGGATTCATGTGATAAAATGCCCAAAAACTTCAATCTTATCCTTTACAACACTAACGCCATTCCTTGAGTCTTTTCTCTTCCTCTTCCTCTTCATTCCCCCATGCCTTTTTAGTCTTTCTTTATCTGGAGATCATGCAATATGCATGTTGTAAATTGCAATCGCTCAACATTGCCAAAAACACATCACCAGTCGGTTTAGCAGCTCATAGATAGTTTCATTTAATTAGATCATGTCTCAAGTTCAACTTATACTAACGTGAGAAAAAGGTGAGATATTTGTGTAGGGTATGCTATTAAATCGTGAGTTGTTGTGAGTTGCTTAACGGCATGTTGTATAAGTATTTTTGTATGGTCCGATACTAAAAGTAGTGACTCGTTAAGGAATTTCATTGTGAGTTGCTTTGTAATGAGTCTGATACTAAATTATGACTTGTTGTGAGTTATTAAACAACATGTAAATTTGTCTGTGTAAATATACGCTCATTTGTTGGGAAAAAAGATGACGATAACAAAAACACACTTCGATTTGATTTATCAACCTGTGCATGGATCAGAAGATAACATATGATACAGTAATATCCAAACATGGGAATTCAAATTTCCACTTTCAACTGTAGAACAATACATCTGCCACCTGACTTGCTGGAAAACAAAAAACAAAAAGTGCATAAATCATAAAAAAGGTAGGTCTGTTCCTTCTCTTTTATCTAACCACAAATCTGTTTAATTCTGTAGAATTAACTAGTTAATAAACCCTTCCTTTCCTCTAATTTTTTCACCAATTCGAGCCGTTACTTGAGCCCCACTCCTTTTAAGAAAGAGCTACTCTTAGTGATCTCGCGCAGTGGTTTGTCTGTAAACCTGATGACATTGTAGACCAAGGCACCACTCACAGCTCCAAGCGTTGGTCCAAAAATGTATACCCACAGGTGCTTATAGTGCCATGATGCAATTGCAGGTCCTATGCTTCTTGCTGGGTTCATTGATGCTCCTGAAATCTGTCTGCAGGGTATAATGTGAACCCAAATCATTAGGACACATCTTAATTTTTAATTAAGAGATATATGTCACAGCTTAGTAAACAAATATATCTTTGAAGGATGTTTAAAATGATATTACTAAGTTAATACCCTGTACACATCACGTTAAGAAGAACCGTAGCGCCAATCGCAAGCCCAGCAAGCTCTCCAATCTGCGTAAGCAAACAAAAGAAGAAAAATAAAATCGCCACAAGATTTCAGGAATCACTGTCGTTATGGATATGATTCAATGACCAAGTCACTGTCTCTGTCATAGTTTAACATGAAAAAATATATGATGCAGACATTTTGGAATATGTTAGTTTAATTAAGTAGTATAATATTGCCAAATCAAATTATATCAGTCTAACAAGTTAAGAAGTTTGACACCAACCCTTGTTAGCTAATCAACCATATTGGATATGGTTACTTTTAAAAATTGGGAAATTTGGACCAATTTTGACAATGTTGAGGTTAATCAAGAGGAAGAACTTCATTGCATTTAGGATGCTACGGTGGTAGAATCTCAAGTCAATCACAAATTTCTCCATGAGGAATCAAAACACATAGGTGTGCGTGATTGACATGAGAAACTTTAAATGTTAGGTCCCATACGAAAGTAAGTTGTATAGAGGTTAAGAGGTAGAAAAAGAAGTAATTACCGCTCGGTTATCAGTAGCAACACCAGAAACAACAAACATGAGGTAAAATGTGATGATGAACTCAATCACAAATGACTGGAAGGGAGTTCCAGAAGGACTTGTTCCTGCAAAGTGGTTTTGGGGCCCATTGAAGATCAGTCGAAGAGTACCAGCTGCAAGTGTTGATCCAAGAATTTGAGCTCCTACATAAGCAGGTACCTATAAACCAAAAAATAAGAACAAATAGAGAGAACTGTAGTAACATAAAAAAGGAACTGGGCAAGAGAACATTATGGTTTCGGTCTCAAATTATGTAGCAAAGTTTGTTTTGTAAGCAACATGGTTTATGTTGCACATGACAATTTCATCTGACGGCACTTAGTTTCTACTTACGGGGCACAGAGAGTTTCTTAGACTAACCTTATTCAACAAGAAACACATGCATTTTTATTTATTTACAAGAGGACGTTAGGAAATTTAATCTCTGCAGTTTACCAATTTCAAAGGAAGAAATAAAAATTCATGGGTTGGTTTGATTAGGTCACCTGCTTGAGTGGAAACCTCTTGGTCACTGCAAAGGCAATGGTGACAGCAGGATTGAAATGGGCACCAGAGATGTGACCAACAGAGTAAATCATGACCATCACAACAAGCCCCCAAACAATAGAAATCCCAGGAAACGACACCGTCTTGTCCGAGACCAAATTCACCACCACAGACCCACACCCTGCAAATATCACGAAGTAGGTTCCCAGCACCTCAGCAAAC
Source organism: Malus sylvestris (assembly GCF_916048215.2). Classification (NCBI taxonomy): domain Eukaryota; kingdom Viridiplantae; phylum Streptophyta; class Magnoliopsida; order Rosales; family Rosaceae; genus Malus; species Malus sylvestris. The sequence goes on from NC_062264.1 coordinate 41,762,978, forward strand.
ACCTGTCGCACAAAAAGGTTTCAACTTTATCATTCACTTTAAGATCTGCTTCCTTAGAACAAAGAATTTATATTTAACAAAAATGATTTTACAGACTTGAATTTGGTCAGTTAGTAAGCATTTTGTTCTCAGCCTGCCAATTTTCCGTGAATTAAAATAGTTTAGAATAACGACTTCTCATTAAAAACAAAATGGTTCTGAAACTGAAAGTTGGGCAGAAAGAAGATGATTAAGTCACACCTTTTGCATGAAAGGCACAGAGACACAAAAGCTGCCGGATTCTTGGTTGTTTTTGTGATTGGCATCACCATCTTCAACATTCAAGACATGGGTTCCATTAGTTGCTGTAGTATCAGCCATGGCTGAAGCTAGAGAGAGAGAGAGAGAGAGAGAGAGAGAGAGAGAGAGAGAGAGAGAGGAGGAAAGGTGAAGAGTGAGCAAACAACCCTGCAGGACAACCCAATTTATGGGAGAGAGATGTTGACTCAAGAAGAAAAGGATGGGGCTTTAAGTTTTGTAGGATATTTATTTCATAAAAGGTATATTCAAATTGGAGTTCCATAGGAGATATCGTTGAAAAATGTGGCAAGCTTGTGAAATAACAAAAGGGGCATTCAAGCCTGCTTCAACTACCCACCGGAAATACAGAGCGGACACGAATGCCTTTTTTCTACCAAGAGTAGGGTCCTCTCCCTCCAAAATTCTCTCCTTCTAATCCTTTCTTATTTGAACGGTCACTATTAAGTTACGTCAATTTTTTGTGTTTCTTCTTTATAGAGAGAGACATACGGGAAAATGAGAGAGGAGGAAATTTGAAGGAGAGAGAATCTACAGACTGTTTGATACATATGGATGACTAAAATATTATTAGTTTATTTGATTTTTTGTAAATCCATGATTTTAAAATGATGATTTAGCAAATGAACTGTTCTAATTATGACACGTATTAGACAGATTTGTAAAATGCAAACGTTGGAACGAGGAGGTTCACCAGGGATATTTTTTTTTTTTTTTTTGGTTGTTAATGTTAAGCAAGAATTGTTCATTTATAATACACATCTCCCTCACTAAGCCCTCTTTCTTTTCATTTCAACTTAAGTTCCACCACTTAGGTTATATTAGTTTGGCCACTACCTTAACAAAGTCCTCAAATAGACTAGTGATGCAATAACTTCTCTCATTATAATCACCTTAATTAGTAACTAAATTCATGAGAAAGATTATTGTTGAAGGTTCCTAAGTTCTAGGAGATGGAGTTTTATAGTGGAAAATAATAAAATGCCTACGTACCTTGGTGATCCCCATTGATTTCTATATTTCCTAACATTAACAATTTAACCTACTAACAATATCATTTATCAAAAAAAAACAAAATCATGAGTCCTAAAAACAAAATGTAGGATCACGTTATGTAAGGATCCTATTGGAAATTTGAGCTGGGCCATTTCAAAGGTTTTACTCATTCTTCGTGGTGCTAATGAAGTAGCTTGTGATTAAGCTAAATATGCTTTGTACTTGGTTCGAGAAACCTCTTGATTTCCTTCAAGATGTCAAGAATCGTAATTTGCATTTATAAACAAAATATCACTTTCATTGCCCAAAAAACTAATAAATTTTTATCTAGCAAACCCATAATTTAAAATTATAAATCTAAAAGTTAAAACCTCCAAAGTCGACCTTTATTCTTTTCCAAGCAAGTAGTGTAAGTAAACTAGATTGGTGATAAAGTTAGTGAACATAAAAAGATGCTAAACAGCAAAAAGACAGGTGCAATATCTAAAATGCATAGGTTAATCATAATTAAGTCGTCTTGGAACTACCATAACACTGAATTGCTCTTCAATTATTTAAGACAGAAATAGAATGCTCCCCTATTTTTAATAAACAAACCAATTATTTTGAGACACACATCATTCATATTGAAAGTATAGATGAGTATAGGGGGAAATAAACAAGAAATAATGTTTTGGTGGAAATTGACAAGAAATACGTAATATATTTTCTGATGAACTTTTTCGTAAAGGACTATTCGTGACGGTAAGAGATCAAATTAAATTATAAAGACAGGATTTTTGTCTTCAATCCGTGAGTGATGATCAATTGCAGTTCATCGCATAGATTTTAACACTAAACCAATCAATTAATTTTATAGAGTATAAGATGATATAGCCTAATAAGACTAAGAGCCACCACATTTCTTCTTTTAAAAAATTGAATTATTTTATTCTATATTTAGTATAAGATGATATAGCCTAAGACTAAGAGCCACCTTTGACACAAAACAAACAAAAAAAAAAGATTAAGAGCCACCACATTTCTTCTTTAAATTGAATTATTTCATTCTAAATTTAGTATACCATTAACCCATTACTACGTTACTTAGGTTTTGGGTAATTCGATCAGAGAAAATTACCCAATACGTTTAGCTGGATCACTATTACTTTCTAATACTGTATAATTTATGATGAATGATGGATTGCCTGGTGAATAAGATCTTCATCTTTAACTCATGACTGTGTTCAAGATTTCAACACTCTCCTCCTCTTCTTAATTAAACGTAGACTAGGAACATCGCTTATAACAAAAATGAATAATGTATATATAACTTTTGTCTCTAAAAAATGCGCATATATATATATATATAATTTCCATGACCTTTATCCAAAATTGTACCCACTGGTGATTCAGTACTAGTCAACGACACTACCTTGCATGAAGTGCCTTTTTATTACCCAATTATGAAGCAATTAGAAAGTTAATTGTTTTTGCATTGACCCAATTAGTTACCTGAATCTGGATGAAATCTAATTATCAATATATAATTCTTAGTGCATGCTAACATCAACTTGTCTTTAATCTTTCATTCAATTCAAAAGATCAGAACCAAATGATGAACAAGAGAAATTTGATACCAACCCTTAAGTTTGTTCAATGAGCATGCAAAATCTAACCTCCCACTATTCACCATTTCAACATCCACGTGGTTAGTTTCCACCCCATTTGTCATACCAATTATTTAGGGTTTGGACTAATTAAATTCTGGTATATTTCCTCTAATCTGCTGCTTTCACACAGGATTATATTAACACTTATTGTCTTTTGGTAGATTGGTAAAAGGGTGATCGAAATCAACATGACTCCCTACTTTGCGAGGGCCGAGGGAGGTGGGGGTGGACGTCTTTCATACGCAACCGTACTCTTGTTTCGCAAAGAGACTGTTTACACAACTCGAACCCGTGACCCTCCTGTCACAAAGACGCAACCTTTTTGTAGATTGGTATGGAAATTAAATTATTTTGACCAATCCATATGGCAAGTGAAAGAGAACTTTAATAGAGGTCTCCAATAAATTCGTGGAGACGTGAAGTTGCTAGAAAGCTTTATGTTGCTTTCAGTGGCAGGCAAAGACTCTAATTCCTGCATTAATTTTGTTAATTTGTTAAGAAATTTTCCATGCATTGCCCGTTCTTTTTTGTTGTTTGTTATCTCCAGTTTTCAACTACAAAGATACTATACACACTCTTTTAACTGAAGCTTGGTCAAGTCCTTTCTTTCTTGTTTATAGTTGTAGGATCATGATGCTGATGTTTTGGGTAAGCAATGTACTTACAGAAAAAAATGGGAAAGTAAATTTTGCATGCTTTTTTTTCAGTGATGTCATTCTTATGCCTAGCTTTCCTCATTTATTTATGTCTTTGTATTTTGTTGGTTTGTTGGGGTAGGGGTAGGTCTGAAGGTGATCGACAGTTAAGTACTTTGTATTGGTATGTTTATTTGACAGATAATTGTATGCAGAGGTTATATTCATAAGTCTCAAGTTTTTTGTTCGCCAAAAACAAAAGTTTGAAGTTTTGAAGGCAAAGGATCCTTTTAGTGGGGTATTGACAAAGAGAAATGCCAAAGCTTAAGGGGACTCTCTCAAAAGTGGAATTATGAATTATTTGTCACCTTATATTTTTTGCACAATGTTTTATAATGTTGACGAGAGAATTGATGTTAAACCCTGAGGACAGAGAGTTTATAAAAAGTTCCACTTTGAGAGTTACAAAGAAAAAAGTGAAGTATTACTTAATATTCTAAAAAAAAGAGTTATGAAAATGAAAATTAGAAATGAAGAAGTGCAACATGACATTTTGTAGTGCTTATAATAATTTCAAAAAACGAAGTAAAAGCAAGTCTAACTCCTCGAGTTCTTGTAACAAAAACTTCCAACTTAACAACATTTTAATAATATAACGTAATACATGAACGATATTTTACCTTAAGAATTTGATGATTAGGAGTCGCGGTGGGCTAAGTTGTCACGCTTGTAGTTTATTTTGAAACAAAAGAATATTGAACTAAATGTCAAATTGAAGATAGTCAATCTAAAATTAGAAGAAAAAAAAATCAGCTAATACTCCGGTCTACGGTTATTTCTCATCACTTATAAGTTAGAGGTTTCACGTTCAACTTACATAGATGACGATGACGTGTTGAATTTGTGTTGAGTTCCCTTCATAGTTAGGGGTTGACCCAGCATGTGGCCTATCCCAACTCCCTTCCCTTTAGACTAGAATATCGTTTATCCCAAAAAAAAATTGATGATTTTACTCTAAGAAAACTTCTTGAATAGAGTATAATTCGAGTTGTTCTATGAAAAAATAAAATCTACACGAGCTTTATGAATCAAACATATCAATGCTCAAACTTGATTTGTTTCTTATTGAACCGAATATAGGTTTGACATGTTAATCTTTGACGAGCCAAACACAACCTGAACTTGGTACAAACTCGTAGTGTTTCGAGCCGATTTCCAACCCTATTATATAGAATAAAATGGCTATTAATTAATATCATCCTTGTTTGGATTTGATTCACGGAAATGGAATCTTAGTCCAAATAATGGCCTTCTTTAATTTACAAGGGCTCACATGCAAACCCAGAACACTTGTGGAAGAAGCCCAATTCTTGTTGTAGTGCAGCTGTCCACGGCTTAAAATAAAAGGAAAACTAATGAAAATGGCTTGAAAACTTTGAGTTTTAATGATAAGGACAAAATAAAGGGTAAAGTGAATAGTACCAGGATTGATTTTTTAGTGTAAAAATGTGGTTTTTCGTTAAAGTGAACAGTACCGGGTGCTTTTCGTTAAAGTTCCCAAAAATAAAATTGAGACAGGATTATTAACTAGTGCCACGGTCTACATGTTTCAAGTTTGACTCATATATAGCGATGGATTCATTTATGGATTCGGTTGGCTTTAGGACCACTCAGAAGTTTGAAAAAGCGCATATGAAGACCTTTGAGGATTATCCAATGGTCTGGACATGTGGTGGAAGAGAAATAATCATTATGATTATGCAGATGTTATGCAACAGAAACTTTAAACTAAGAAGAAATATCTAATTTCAGACGAAAGGAACACATAGAAGATCACCATAGTTATGATGTAACCGGTACACGGAGTGATACAGCACGTGTCACTAAACAAATGATGGAATATGTGTGCTAAAAAGTTAATAACTTAAAAAATAAAATTCCCCACCATTTGTTTGATGACACGTGGTGTACCACTTGTATTCCCATCACAACTAAAAAATTTTCCTCTCTTACAAGAGAAGAAAAACAATTATGAAAGGCGAATTGGGATCATGGTATAAAATATCGATGATATCGGAAATATCAGTAGTCCAAAAACATGAAAATTTCGATGGAAATATTGGGATATTATTGTGAACACGGAAAATTCCTGAAACGAAAGAGACAAGAACAACGTGCACCAACAAATATTTGTATTTGATGATTTTGGGTTACAATCTCTCTCAATTTTGGTCCTCTGATTCGATCTCCGTAAGGTGTTGATTTGTGGATGTTTCGTTGATCCAAGGGCCGTCGAGGCTTGATCTTGGATGAACTGTTGGAAGTTTCTTCAAGGGGTCGTGGGCTTGATCTTTGAAGGTGGATTTGAGCGGATCTTCAAGGAGCCGTTGGGGTTTGATGAGTGTTTCTTCAAGGGCCGTTAAGGCTTGATCTTGAATAATGATGATGAACGAGTCTTCAAGGGCTTTTGGGCTTGATCTTGAAGAACAGTGATGAACGGATCTTCAAGGGCTTTTGGGCTTAATCTTGAAGAACGGTTGGATGTGTGTGGATTTGTCGACGTTTGTTGATCCAAAGGGCCGTTGGGGCTTGATCTTGGATGAACGGATGATGAACGAAGAACGAAGAACGCTTCTTCAAGGGCCGTCGGGGCTTGATCTTGAATTGGTGGATGATTGTTGAACCAAAGGGCCGTTGGGGCTTGATCTTGGAAGAACGATGAACGAAGAACACTTTCTTGATTCTTCAGGAACCTGGATGCTTGAGAGCTTCGGAGTTTCAGAGCTTCAGAGCTTCAAGGTGTAATATGAATTCGTTCCCCCTACAAATGAATGAAATGGGCTTGTATTTATAGAATTTTCCAAGGCCTAATTTTGAATATAATATCCCAGATGAAATAAGTCGTTTCTGCCAGGTGTTGACACGTGTCATGTTTGATGACTTTTCCAACTCATTTCAATTTTCGTCGAGTCACACGCTACGTGTAAAATTTATGTAATACATGAGCGTTGACACTTTGATTTATCGGTCAACATTTATTTACTGAAATTTCGATGTCTACAATTATCGATATCGATAAAAATTGAATAAAAAACACGAAAATTGTAAGAAAAACTTGAAAATTTTTATTGAAACTTTGGAGAATGTTTATTTAGTCAATTGTCTATTAATTTATTAAACAAAAAATAGAAGGAAATGCATTACATGATGAATTTAACTGATTTAAGTTGATTATACAGCGAGTTGACAAACACTGTGAGGGTAGAACATATGTAGTAATTAATGAAAAAAAAAGATTAAATATACCATAATCATTTATATATAATGATTTACTATAATATTTTACACTTTATACATTGCATGGTAAGATACATGAGTGATTTAGTACCACATAAGGTTCCTATGAGGTTCAAAATTTTCGCTATCTTCATCATCTCTATGTGTAGAGTAAGTTTATTGTGAAGAGTATTCATCAAATGATAAATCCCCAAAATAGTTTTGCATGTAATTGTTAACATGCTACTCATATAAATATAAATATTTTAGCATATTACCACTAAAACATAGGTGATATATGGTGGTTACGGTGTTGAATGAGTAAAATGGGAAGGGTTCAAATCCCCTTTGTGTTTTTTTTCCTCCCTTTTTTCCCTTTTTTTTCTTTTTTTTTCCTTCCTTTACATCGATATTTTCGATATTTTAGCGATATTATCGACATCAATATTCGTCAATATTGTCGATATTTGTATAATATGTACATGGATATGTTCCGAAATATCCGTGATTCGAAAAAACTTTTTTTTTTCCTTCCTTTACATCGATATTTTAGCGATATTATCGACATCAATATTTTCTGATATTATCGTCAATATTGTCGATATTATCGATATTTCAGACTATGATTGGGATGACGTCTTGGTACTCAATTTAGTAGACTTGGTTAGGGGTGGGTTTGGTACGGTTACCGTACCAAACCCCGTGTACCAATTACCATACCAAACTTTCGGTTTGGTAAAATCTATTACCGTTACCGTACCAAACTTTCGGTATACCAAAGTTCGGTATTGCCAAAAGTTCGGTTGGCATGGTATGGCAATGGTAATTGCCACAAAATTTGTTTTTGTTTTGGGACAAAATTTGTTTTTGTTTTTTTAACCCAATTCAAGGGCAAAACTTTTTTTTTGTACCTTTATCTCATGCATTATAGATTAAATTCATCTATTATTCATCATTCACAATTCACACATATAATAATTCAAATGATGCATCAAGATTCATCATGAAAATTAAGCTTACAATCCAAATAGAAGTTACGAATCAAAACAAATAGAAGTTAACAATCCAAATAGAAATTAAAGTTTCAAACCAAATGAAAATTGGAAATAAACTTCAAAAAGGAGAATTCATTGATCAGTTATTCAAGCTTAAGATGTCGAAACTTTTGGAGGAGGCATTGAACTTGTAGAAGATTGAGTTTGTGTCAAGCCTACATTACAAACAAAGAAAACATATTAATTAGTAGCAAGAAGAATTAAAGTTGAAAACCATTTAATAACAAATTTACTAAAAAAATTAAAGCATATCTTTCTTGTTTTCTCTTCTTCCATTTCCTTGTAAAATTGAAGCATATCTTCCGTTGGTTCCTTGTAGAAGTTTACTTCATATGCCCTAAGCCAACCACTAGTATGCACTAGTGCCTCCATTATTTTAGGAGTCAAGGATACCCTAAAGGGTCCATAATCCTCCTCCCTAGGCTAAATGCATTTTCACTAGCAAAAGTAGCAGTGGGGGTTACAAAGATATTTTGTCTATTTGTGAAAGAATTATGAACTCTTTTGTGTTTGATTTCCACAATTTCAAGAGATCAAAGTCACCAACAACAATGCTAATATAAGTAGGGTTTTATTTTCAAATTATTGGAATATTATAAATATGTGTTATATAGTTATCTATTATATAATTTATAAATTATATATTATATTGTATTATCGGTATGGTACGGTAATACCGTGGTAATGGTATCAATTACCAATACCGTACCATGAAATTTCGGTACGGTACAATACCGTACCATTACCGATTGGTACGAAAAATTTGGCACAAAATCGGTATGGCACGGTTGGCAATTCGGTTGGCACGGCAATTTGGCAAAAAAATCCACCCCTAGACTTGGTAGTGATAGGTCCAGTGGTTCACTACGAAACTAAAACCGTAGCTAATTAACAGTTAACTGTAATAACCAAACCTGCATGCAAAATTGTCTTAACTTAATACAAAACCAATTATCTCCGAACAAAATAACCGCAGCTAAAACAAACTCAAACCTCACTTAGGCTTCGGTTCTAACCTTCACTATCGATCGTTACACCGAACCAAACATTTTAAAAATCTCTCCACTCCCCCAACATTTCTTACCAAATTCAACTTCTCCAACACTTCATTTCAAATTCTAATCTTGAACAAAGACTCAAGCAACCAATTCCGGAAAAGAAAACAGCGTACGTTTAACCTAACATCCGAGGTCTAGAAAACAAAAGAAAATGGTGTCCAAGATTTTGAAGAAAACCGCATTCGACAAAAATCCCATGTCCACCAAGGGGTGTCGTGGCATAAGGCAGCGCCACCGCCGCAACTGCCCCGTTATAAAGGCCGCAGCTGCTGCCTCCTCTATCGTGCTCACCCGCATTGGCTCCAAAGGATTTAAGATCATTCAAAAAACCCAAACCCGAGACGGTGAACCTGAATCCGAATTATCCCGGGAACGCCGTCCGCTCCCGCCACTGACTTCGCCGGAGAAGCGGACCGTGTTTCTCGATCTCGATGAGACACTGGTCCATTCCGTGACGGGCCCGCCGCCCAAGAGATTTGACTTCGTCGTACGGCCTATGATTCGCGGCAAAGTAATGACTTTCTACGTCGTGAAGCGTCCTGGCGTGGACGAGTTTTTGGAGAAATTAGGAAACAAGTACGAGGTGGTGGTGTTCACGGCCGGGTTGCGCGAGTACGCGACGCTGGTGCTCGACCGGCTGGACCGGAAGCGGGTGATTTCGCACCGGCTATTCAGGGACACGTGTACGGAGGTGAATGGGAGGTTCGTGAAGGACCTGGCAATTCAGGGGAGGGACCTGAGCCGGCTGGTGATTGTCGACGACAACCCCAACGCGTACAGCTTCCAGCCGGAGAACGCAATCCCAATCCTGCCGTTTGTGGACGACGTGGCCGACCGGGAGCTGAGGAGGGTGCTGGAGTTCTTCGAGGACGAGGATGCTCGCTGCTGCGACGACATTAGGGACGCTGTGAGGCGGTTTGTTGGGGATGACGAGTCGATGACGTCATCAGACGGCGACTTCGATGGGTTGGAGGTGGCGTTAGAGTTGGAGGAGATGATGGATGCCAAGTGTAAGCTCCCGGTGCTGATGGTTTCATCAAAAGCGCGGGAAATCATGAGTCGACGTGAATTTCACCAGTTTGGGATACCTATTTTAGGGTTTCGGACGAGGATGGTGGTGATGTTCTGTTTGTTTCTGCTACTTCTTCATGTAATGTGCTTTCGCACGGAATCAGTTCACACTTTTTTCTAGTAGTAGTATTGAAATTTAACAAGAGCTTCTTTTAGTTTTGTTTCTAATATATATTGAACCGTGGATTCCGTCTTTTACATTTAAGTTTGAATCGCTTCATCAATGTGTTGAGGAAAAAATATTGAACAAAATCCTAACGCCAAAAATTATAAAAAGATTGAAATACTCCATGATTTTTTTCAAACGATAGACAAATATTTTTGTAAGCATGAGTTTTCTGCAACAAATGAAACAAGAATACGTCTACAGAATAATGAATTTGTGTTAATGAGTTTGGATGGTTATTCTTTACAATACTATTTCTCTGGTTCGATCTCTAGCTAGTATTGAGATTTGATCATGCAATTGATCTTGAATCATGACGATATTTTATCAAGGGTCACCAAAGCTTGATCTTGGACGAAACAAGACTGTTGATGCACAAAACCGGAGGGGTTTTGGAACAACGTAAATCCGACCGTGAATCTGCAAGAAAGTAAAGAACACAAGATGTATCGTGGTTCACCCCAATGTTTGGGCTATTTCCACACTATGTTAATTGTATTTCTCTATATGAATGTATGGATTACAAGCGTGAGGGGGAGTCCCCTAGAGAAAGAGAGCATTTGAGAGAGCTTTTCTGTGAGGATGAGAGCTCTGAATATGAGAGCCTCTGTTTGGGGATATGAGGCTTGAGGATTGTGAGGGTAAAGAGTCCATTTTATAGACTAAGGATTCCTCACTTATTACATATTTGCCCTTTCATTTATTACATAATTACACTTGAGTCCCCCGAGTATTTATACGAGGTTTAAATACGGAGGCCCTAAGTATGGTACAAACAGTAGTCCCCCAAGTCTTCAGTCAAGAGAGTCTTTTGGTTGGAGACTTGAAATTCAGTCCATGTGTGGGCCGAACTAACTAGATGTCGTCTAGAACTGATACTCGATATGAGGCGGTGCCCAATCTGAAATGATGCTCAACTAGAAGTAACACATGTTGCGAGGCTGTTTTTCTTGTGGCTTATGTTGCCTTGGTTGGCTCGGCTTGTGGCGTTGAAGGTGAGGGAGTCCCTTTTATAGAATAAGGGCTCGCTCCTCAATACATAAATGGTGGCCTAGAGTTTATGCTCGCGGCGAGGCGGTTGTTCAGCAGACGGCGATGCTCTCTAATGATGGTGAGGGAGTCCCTTTTATAGAATAAGGGCTTGTTCCTCAATACATAAGTGATGGGCTAGAGTTGATGCTCGCGGCGAGGCGGTTGCTCAGCAGGCGGTGATGCTCTCTAATGATGGTGAGGGAATCCCTTTTATAGAATAAGGGCTTGCTCTTCAATACATAAGTGATGGGTTATGAGTGATGTTAGCAGCGAGGCGGTTGCTTAGCAGGCGGCGATGCTCTCTAATGATGGTGAGGGAGTCCCTTTTATAAAATAAGGGCTCGCTCTTCAATACATAAGTGATGGGCTAAGAGTTTCTCTCTAATGAAGGTAAGTGATTCCCTTTTATAAAATAAGGGTTAGCTCCTCAATACATAAGTGATGGGCTAGGTCCCCCAATTATTTTTCATGAGGCCCAGTTGCGGAAGCCCAATATATGGTACATAGTGTAGTCCCTCAAGTCTTCAGTCAATAGAGTCTGTTGGCTGGAGACTTCAAATTGAATCCATGTATGGGCCGAAGTGGTGGTTGTTTGAAGGCAGTATTTGTATACCATGTGCTGAAGCTTTATAAGTGAAGCTTTGCAAGAGAAGCTTTGAAGCTGGAGCTTTTGTAAATGAAGTTTTTTAAGCTGGAGCTCTCGAAGCTGGAGCTCTGTAAATGAAGCTTTCGAAGCTAATTGACATGAGTGATACTCATGAATGTTTATGTTGATTGATATAAGTGATGCTCATGAATGTTGACATGAATGATGGTCATGAATGTTTATGTATGATTGACATGAGTGATGCTCATGAATGTTTATGTATGATTGACATGAGTGATGCTCATGTATAATTTTGGAGTACTATATGTATTTTTGATCACCTGGTTAGTGATAATAGCGGCAGGCTGCCGAATAATTTTTAGAGTATTGGACGTATTTTGATCACCTGGTTGGTGATAATAGTGGCAGGCTGCCAAATAATTTGGAGTACTGCACGTACTTTTGATTACCTGGTTGGTGATAATAGCGGCAGGCTACCGAATAATTTTGGAGTATTGGACGTACTTTTGATCACCTGGTTGGTGATAATAGCGGTAGGCTGCCGAATAATGTTGGAGTACTGGACATACTCTTTTTTTTTGGCATGTTGCCTTTTTTACACATCAGTATAACTATACAATAATTGCTCTAGTTTGCATAAGACAACTTAATAAAATATTCATGAATGACAATGGGTATGGGTGTGCCATGTTTTCCACTTCCTTTCCTGCAACTTTCAAAACGTCAGGGTTGGCAGAGCCCATCTGCACAATTGAAGGGAATTTGAGCTTTTGCTTTTACTTTCTCTTTTCCACCGTACCTCTCTCTGTCGCTCCACCTCCAGACATACTCACCTACAGACTTGCTTTTGCTTTTTCTTTTCACTTTCTGCTTTTTCAGAAAATGATTTCACAGGGCTACCACCCTGCAAAGAAGATGCAGGGATGGGTTACTGAGCTTTCTGAATTATTGTTTATCATGCCTCATATGGTGAAACTGAGTGGAGTTTTGGTTCGAGGAGAGCCCGGGGCCTGAGTGTCGAGAAGGGTCTCGGGGAGCTTGAGGAAGTGATTAAGAAGCAGTAAACTGAAAACTTGCCGCCTAATCAGAATCGCCTCTCTCCTTCAGTAGTAATCTGTGTGTTAGACCCGAACAACTCTTCAAAACTACTTGAAGCACCATCTTTGTTTCCCTTAAAGACAAAATTGTCGAGATTGACTCCAACCAAATCTGGTAATTTAGGCAGATTGAGGGTCTCATTTGAGAGATCAGTCTCAATTTTCTCTGGCCTGGAGGTCCATTTTATTTTAAAATTTAAGAGATCAGACAGACTTAACTCATCATTCCATGCAGTATGTCCTCTGTTTAATTCATTTACTCCAATAGGTAAATCCACTATCTCCGATCCACTTAAGCTCAGGGACTGGAGCAGCTACCGGTACCCAAAAGTATCACGAAAATTGATGGGGTCATGAGGGAAGTCCTTGCAGAGTTCTCTGCCGTAGAAGACACAGGTCAGCGTCTAAACGCCCCTCAGCAACCGCCATTTGCAATGCTTGCACCTCAGGTACGGCGGCGATGAATCCAACTCCACCAGGGTTTCTTCGACCAAAGGCAGATTGGGCAACGGCGTGTCGTCTGGGTCGTAGGACGACATGTTCGCTTCTTTCCGAAGCGAGATCTGCACCTGCTTTATCACATTCATCAGGATTTCCATCGCCACTTTCAGGGTTGGTGGCTGTCGATGTATGTGGTGGAATAGGGCGGTTAAGTGATGAGGGATTCAAGGTTAGGGCTCTGTTGGTTGCCATGGTTGTTGGAAATTTCTGGTTTTTTTTATTATTTCTTTTCCTTAGTTTTCAAGGGATTTGAGTAAAAGTTTTGAACTTTTAAATGGGTTTTCTAAAATCTGAAATGGGTTTTGCTTAAAATTGAAGAGAAATGATTGGAGTGGGAGTGAGAGATGTGGTGGGTTTATAGTTAAGAGAGTAGAGAGAGAGTGAGAGACGAGGTGGCTCCGTGGGTTTTCTAGGAAAGCTTTGGGTTCTTAGTTTCTGCAGATTCACGGTGGAGTGTGGTGAAATCTCACGGTGGTGAGAAAAAAAAAAGAACCGACATAGTTTTTCGTGTCGATTCCCACAGACGGCGCCAAATGTTGATGCACAAAATCGGAAGGGTCTTGGAATAACGTAAATCCGACCGTGAATCTACAAGAAAGTAAAGAACACAAGATGTATCGTGGTTCACCCCAATGTTTGGGCTACGTCCACACTGATGTTGATTGTATTTCTCTGTATAAATGTATGGATTACAAGCGTGAGGGAGAGTCCCCCCCAGAGAAATAGAGGGTTTGAGAGAGCTTCTCTGTGAGGATGAGAGCTCTGAATATGAGAGCCTCTGTTTGGGGATATGAGGCTTGAGGATTGTGAGGGTGAGGAGTCCTTTTTATAGACTAAGGGCTCCTCACTTATTACATATTTGCCCCTTCATTTATTACATAATTACACTTGAGTCCCCCGATTATTTATACAAGGTCTAAATACGAAGGCCCTAAGTATGGTACAAACAAAGACCACGAGCAATTTCACGTGGTGGGTGGTCTTAGGCCTTAGTGTGGATGAACTAGCACGTATCTTGTTGTGCTTGTTGATTCTCTACGAGTTTGATGAAAAACATGAGTGTTTGGGTGGTTGGTATTTGCTTTGGCTAGAGAGCTTTCTGGTTTTCTCCGAAGGTTTGGTCTTGTTTTGTTTCTCTTATGTCTGTTTTCTTGAAAATGAGCCTAGTATTTAGAGGCAAGCGATTGAGTCTTAGTTTAGAATCTCAATCCCAATCCCAATCCGTAATTTGTGGAATTGATCTCCTTATTTGATTTAGTTTGAGCTAATTATTTAATTAAATCATAATCTTTAATTTAGGAAATTAAACCATAATTGATATAATTTGTCAAAGTAGAGTTAATTAGTCCCTTCTTGAATTTGATTTAATTTAGTTTATAGACTAATTGATTTAATGTTATCATTAACTAAATTAAAATCAGTAGTTTAAGGAATTAAACCATAATTAAGAGATTTGATCAAGTAGCGCTAATTTGCTCTCTTTTTTTACTTATTTTGATTTGTTTAACGGATGCCTTAGATGCCAATATGTGTCACTCTTGATGACGCATATGGCTTTGATGAGTCACATGCAATATGTGCAATTTGGCGAGACTCATAGTGTGTGCCACATAATCCGGCCCTAGAAGTCAAAATTTAATTCGTTGGTGAACATTTATTTTATTAAAATTTCGATGTCTAAAATTAGATACATTAGTATCATCAACGAGAGTATTGAAAACCCATATTGGTTCTCAATCAACCCCAATGAGATACACCTTTCTCTTTGAAAACATAAGCAGCCACCTTGTTGCAGCGGTGCTTCACTTTCGAGGAGATTACTTGAATATAATGGACTGCAAGTGATAATTGCTCAAAAATGCATGTCTAATGCGCTTTTAGTATACGGTATATCCATGCAAGTCGAATTAATTTTCTTTTGATTTGTACGTATACATTAATTATAATGCTAGTAAAAAAAAAAGGATAATTGCAATACATTATCACCCAACAACTACAGAAGCTTCCTCTTCAAAAACAAGAACAAATAAGAAGGTTCTCAAGGGCTACTCAGTACAACAGTCTAGCAGTATTCCTCTTCATTTATAAGTGAGAGGTTATAGGTTCAATTATCATCAAAAGATAAATTTGAACTACATTATTATTAGTCTATTGTGAAGCTAAGTACACCTTCTTTAATGCAATAAGAAGAAACCTGGCAGCCAGCCGATCCCCCCGAACCAACAACCGCCACTCCCACTCAAAACAAACAGACTTAGCCTCAGCTTCGGATCCGAACCTACACTTGACGACCGTTACACCGAAGCTAAAGTTTAAAAAACTCCCCCAAACCACCGTTTTATTTCAAACCTCCAATCTCTCTCTCTCTCTCTGTATATTTCTGTTTCTCTCTCTCTTGATTTCTCTGATCAAGATTTCAAAGAAGCAATTGGGAAAGCAAGAAATTGAATTTTGAGGAAATGGTGTCCAAGATTGTGAAGAAGAGCGCCAACAGGCGACGCAATCGCGGAAAGTCCTCCGCCAAGAAGGCTGCAGTCGAGGTCTCCTCCGCCGTGTTGGCCTCCCTCTTCACTTGCCCGCGCCGCCTCGTCAAGCTTTTCGCGAAACTTGCGCGAATTGGCACCCCGAACCGCCACAAGGGCTTCAAGATCCTCAAGAAAGCCCAAGTCCATGAGGCGGAGCCGGAATCCGAACCCGGATCGGGAAACCCACTCTGCCGCAAGCTCTCGTTCGAGCCGCCGCTTCCGCCGCTTTTCTATCCGGAGACGATGACGGTGATTCTCGATCTGGATGAGACCTTGGTGCACGCACAGGCCGACCCGCCTCCGGAGAAGTTCGATTTCATAGTGCGGCCGAAGATCGACGGAATCGAGATGAATTTTTATGTTCTTAAGCGGCCCGGAGTGGACGAGTTGTTGGAGAAGTTAGGGGCGATGTACGAGGTGGTGGTGTTCACGGCAGGGTTGAGAGAGTACGCGTCGCTGGTGCTGGACCGGTTGGACAGGAAACGGTCGATTTCGCACCGGCTCTATCGGGACTCGTGTAAAGAAGTGGACGGGAAGTTCGTGAAGGACTTGTCCGGGCTGGGGAGAGACTTGAGCCGGGTGGTGATTGTGGACGACAATCCCAATTCGTACATCTTTCAACCGGAGAATGCTGTTCCGGTCCGACCGTTTGTGGATGACATGGCGGACCGGGAGCTGGGGACGTTGGTGGAGTTCTTCGAAGGGTTGGATTGTGAGGACATGAGGGACGCTGTGAAGAAATTTGTTGGCTGCGGCGGCGGAGGCGGAGGCGACGGCGGTGGATCAAAAGACGGCAAAGCAGTGTGATTTTCATTTGGCTCAATGGGATTTCTTTTTCTTTTTCTGATGAAGTTGAACAGGCAATGTTCAATTTTTTTTTGGAATTTTAAGGGAAAGTGAAAAAAAAAAAGTGAAAAAAGAGGCTCATCTTATTTCACCAGATTTGATTTGATTTGATTTGTAAACTCAGCTCTCAGTTCAGTTGCTCAATTAATTATATGTAGCTTGATTTCGTGTATGCAGTTGTTCGCAGCTGAATTTAAAACTTTTTTCAGTTTGAATTTAAAAGCTTTTTTTTTCCGTTCGCCAAAAGCCTCAATTCCCCACCAGCTACTTCACTCCCTGCCATCGATTTCCATGGCTGCCTTCCCCCTGAAAAATCACCTCCAATGTCATCAGAAAATGATCTCCTCCTTCAAAAATTAATATGCACCATTAACATCCAGCAATCGTTCATCTACAAAAATGGAGTCGTGCCGATTTCAACGCTCTGAAAGCCGAGAAAGCGAGCGTCAAGAAAGGTGCAAACACCACTGAAGCATCTGTAAGATTACGAGTATGGAGTAGAACTGGCTATGGAGTTTGAGAATTGTGATTCAATTGATTGAATCTTTATCCTTGTTAAAGTTATATTCTTACAGCACCGGCTTAGCCTAACTCGGCCTCCGCGTCGTCTTCCTCCGTTGGACTCACTAATTTCCCTGCGCCATGAAAATTCCCGCGTCCACCTCGTTCACCTCTCATGCGTCGTTTAAAGCCCTCCTCTTTGTCTTCCTCTGGCAGACTGGGACGTCTTCAATTCCTACCCCTGATCGTAATAAGGACACTTCAAATAAAACAACGCCACTGGCGACGGTAGAAAATCAGAGACGGCGGCATTCCTAACTCAGCTGTCAAAAACCTATACAAATGGCAAGTTTTGAGTTGAAGTATTTCTCCGATAGGAATCCCCTTCGTGTGTTTCGGGCTAACGCATTTCCCGCAGTGTTTTGGTAGCAAAATCCTTCACTGTTCTCTCGTTGCAATGATTTGGTATAACAGAAGATAATGTCTTTGAGGGTAAGGGCCAAAGCAGAGGATCTAATAAGCTTCGTTCGAGCAAACGAATCTCTACTCGTTTTTGTTCTCCTTGTTCTTAGGATGCAGCTCTACAACCAGAAGCCAATCTACTGATGACAAGCAAACAAAGCTAAGATAAATAACCCTCAAACATCATCTCCGGGCGGGGAGCTGTGAAAAGTGAAAACCTAAGGTTCCGAAACATGATTGCCCTACACTTGAAGGGGTCTTTTGTATAGCAAAGTCCTTGAGTAATTTATCTTCCTAATCTGCAAAATATGTCTCAAACTCTTTCTAAGTATAACGTTATCTTACCACTAAATCTTCCTTATTATCCGAAGAGTAGCGACTTCCACACTCGCATTTTCTCCGCTTGCACTCGTCCCCTTGTCTTTACGCTTTGATTCTCCTTTCGTTTACTCAATTACCAAAGCGTAAAAACACGATGGACGAGTGCAAATCGATAAAATGAGAGTGCGAAAATCGCCACCAATCCTAATTCTTTAGCGAGCAAAACCACAATCTTGTAATCCACAACAATCACAATTTGTCAATTTCAATCACATCCCATCAAGATTCAGATCTTCAATTGAAGAACAGAAGCAATTTCATTCCACAAACACAACGTTTACAAATCACAAGATGCAGTTGCACGATTCAGTACTCAACTCAACAAATGAAACTATTAGATTAAAGCCGAAAAGATATGAAAAGCCGCAGACACTTCAATCAATCAACTCAAAGCTTACTGACGATTTCTGCCAAGTCGGGAGTAGTCAATTTTGCAAGTGAAGACCTGAAGTGGCAGCCGCAAAGCCTCGAGCTTGGGGAAGCACATGTCGTTGAGGACGTCGCTGCGGCACCACCGGCACTTGGGGTTGCGGGAGCACTGCGATTCCGAACACATGTCGTTGCAGTTCTGGATCTGACTCTGATTGCCGCCGCTGTTCCTCCTTTGGGTGCCCGACAGGTCGCGATCCGGACGGATCCGAGAGTCCGATCCGTGGCAGGAGCTGTAGAGAGTAGCTAAGAGTAGCAGGACGAGGATCAAGGTTGCTGCTTTAGAACTAGGACTAGGGGACTCGGTTGCCATTGACGGCTTTTCAGACAAGGCGGTTCGTCTCTGCCGGTTCTGTCGCGGGGATGTTCGAATGCTGACTTGGCGAGCTATGAGTAATTTATTCAAGACTAAGGCTCGAAAGTGGTGGTTGGAACTTGGAACACAAAATATGATATAAATAAATAAATAAAGGAACTAAAAAAATATTCACTGTTTATTAACCTTGTGGTTAGATGAAAGTTGTTTTGATTGAATCTCACGTCAAAAAAAGAATGAACGTAATATGTGTTTTATTTATATATAATAGGGTTCCGATTTTGATACAATTCTTCTAATTATTCTTTATAATACAATACTATAAACAGTTAAAACTACTTTTTATATTGCTTTTAGTTTTGTGTTGAAATTATAACTTCTTTCAAAATTATTATTTGTATTATTTACATGTACTCTTATTAAGACCTTATCTAAAAGTTTAGAGTCTGTAATTAAAGTGGTTATACGCATTTATTTTTATGCAGTTGGATATAAGGAAAACTAATTAAAAAAGCTTGAAAATTTTGAGTTTTAACAATAATGATAAAATTTTGAGTTTCATGAACCAGTCACTGATCTTTTTCTCTATTAAATCAACAAGATCCCATATGACTTGATTCCATGATTCTCCCATTCATCAGGTAATTTTCCATATCAAGATCCACCTCTTCCTCCATCATGGGAAGCGAAGCCCAAGCTTTGGGTATGCATTTATTAAACCCAGTCACTGATGACATTTATTATATAATGTCAATAACGACAGTGACGCCACCCTTTCAATCCATGATGGAGTCAAGGCCGAGGAGAAGTTCGAGATGTCCGGGACGGTCCCCGACCTGCCATTAGAGGTACCACAATTATGCTATATTATTTAGATTTGAGCTTTTTGGGATCTTGGATTTTTCATTGATGATTTAATGTCTCCTTCAGAGGAAGAGTCTGAGCTTGATGTTTTTGAAAGGTATTAGGATCTTTTAACCGCCTTGAATGATGATGTAGACTTTAGGAAGAGGTGCAAGAAACAGAATCCTCCTCCTCTTCTGTTTGTGATTCTTCTTTACTTCCTGTTCAAATTCAAAACTCTAAAATTGTTGATTTTCCTGGAAATAACTCTCAAACACATGACAATTGTAAGTATTTTATTTTATTTATGCCCCTGTTTCGGTGTTTTTGTTTGGTGTAGTCCTTGAGGATCAAATCACGGGCCTTCATAGGTGATTCGATTTCGCGTAACCTTGTGCAGTCATTGCTTTGTATTCTCTCTCTGGTACACTCGAAAGTAATCAAATTTACTACTAACTAGCTTATGTTTACTGAATCTATATGCTTTAGATCTACTAAACTCTATTAATTTTATTTTGCATTTCCAATTAACCACGATAATGTCTGACGATTTGGCGAAATTTATCGAATAGTATCTAGAGAGGTCAACCCATTATTCTTTTCTCAGTCTACGTTGGTTGTAGTCACTCAGGTGTGGACTCTACTGATAGCCAAAGTATGCTTACAAATTCCATATGACCATTTCATAACAAGTTTTCTCTTTACATTCCTGCATTCTCTTTACATTCTAGAAGCTGGAGCTACTAGGCTTGGAGGGCAAATGACAAAAGAGGAGGTCAAGAGCTTGAACAAACGGTCAGAGCTGTTTCTTCATGCTTTTGCTTTTCAATTTGTTAGGTGCTTCATTTGGCACCTCCTTTTTAATATGAGGGATGATTTTTTATTATCTAATTATCTCTTAAATTTCTTTTAATTACTTTTCTAGTACATATACATCTTAAATAGTTTATCACAATCATCCAATTTCCATATGGTTTGACCTCTTTTCATTGTTGATGTGGGATTCTATCTTTGTAGGTGAAGACTGGGTAATGGGCTGCTATTTTCCTTTTTTTGTTTCAGAGTTTTTATTTGGATAGTTAACAGTGTTATATTGAATCAATTAAGGGACAAGTGTAAATTTTGAGGGAAGCCAATGAGAGGCCACATATGATTTTCGGTGCAGAAGATCTGCACTCCTGATTTTTACTTGACTGATTAGCTTAGTTAATTTTGGATTATTGTGTTGGAAATTGTGATGTGTTCAAATTAAAAGTTAGGAAATTGTGATTAGTTTAGTTAATTGCTTTGATTTTTACCAAAGCAAACTGAACTATTTATCAAATTGAACTAGAAAATCACACTTTATTACCAAAGCAAACTGAACTATTTATCAAAGTGAACTAGAAAACCATATTTTTTTACCAAAGCAAACTGAACTATTTATCAAACTAAACCACACTTTTTTATCAAAGCAAACTAAACTATTTATCAAACTGAACTATTTATCAAAGTGAACTAGAAAACCACACTTTTTTACCAAAGCAAACTGAACTATTTATCAAACTAAACTATTTATCAAAGTGAACTAGAAAACCATATTTTTTTACCAAAGCAAACTGAACTATTTATCAAACTAAACCACACTTTTTTATCAAAGCAAACTGAACTATTCATCAAACTAAACTATTTATCAAAGTGAACTAGAAAACCACATTTTTTTTACCAAAGCAAACTGAACTATTTATCAAACTAAACCACACTTTTTTACCAAAGCAAACTGAACTATTTATCAAACTAGTAGTATCACTAGTTCGTAAACTAAATACTGACTATTTTTAAAACCGAACACTAATACTATCACTATTTTGTAAACTAAACACTGACTATTTATCAAACGAACAATAGTACTATCACTGTTTCGTAAACTGAACACTGACTATTTCTCAAACGAAACACTAGTACTATCACTGTTTCGTAAACTAAACACTGACTATTTCTTAAACGGAACACTAGTACTATCATTGTTTCGTAAACTAAACACTGACTATTTCTCAAACGAACACTAGTACTATCACTGTTTCGTAAACTAAACAATGACTATTTATCAAACGAACATTAGTACTATCATTGTTTCGTAAACTAAACACTGACTATTTATTAAACGGAACACTATTACTATCACTGTTTCGTAAACTAAACACTGACTATTTCTTAAACGGAACACTAGTACTATCACTGTTTCGTAAACTAAACAGTGACTATTTATCAAACGAACAATAGTACTATCACTGTTTCGTAAACTAAACACTGATTATTTCTCAAACAGTTTCGTAAACTAAACACTGATTATTTCTCAAACAGAACACTAGTACTATCACTGTTTCGTAAACTAAACACTGATTATTTCTCAAACGGAACACTATATACACACATGAGTTCAATTTTATAATGAGATAGATCCAAGGCAATTGCATGAGACTTCCAAACATAATCATAAACTAGTTTCCAGAAAAGAAAAAAAAAACATAATCATAAACATTGATGTGAGTTACTAAGTTTATGGATCACAAACATGCAAACATTAATTTGAAATAAGTAATTAACAAGAAAATGAGATTAGTACCTCTCATCAGCTTATGGGTCCCAAATACTTCATCCAATCAAAGCCTAAAAGCTTATGTCTAAACAAATATTAACTCAATTTAAACAGTTGGTACAACATAATTACTCCATATGGAACGTAATAGATTTCTTTTATAAAATTTTGGTGTTTTGTTATGATTTTAGATTTGAATTTGAGTACAAAAAGCATCCAAGGGATGTTTTTTAGATTTCCTCTATCTAATTTTAACAAAAACACAAAGCGTCTATTCGATCGTTTATTTACTGTGCATTAATTTACTGGAGCATACCAATGAAAAGTTTGTTTCATGATAACAAAAGCTAAAAAATTTGCTGAACAAATGGCATTGTACTTCACATTTGGTGCGACATATATACATGCTGCTTATATTTGTTAAAAGCAAGATTTTCAAAGATTTTGCTTTCAAATTGGTGGGGCTTTGACATGTGGATTTGCAGCATGTATACTAATGGCTTTCGTATCCTCCATCATCACTTTCGTGTTTAATGGGTAAGGTAGTGGCATTAACTGACAGAATGGGGCTTCCGTCAAGGGTAGCGCCTGTAAAAAAAAAAGTTTGGTTTTGCACATGGGCTTGTTTTTTCGTTAGAGTATTTAGTTTTTGTCATTTTTGATTAAATTTCAAGTCTTTATTATTAAAATTTAAGCCATTTTTATTAAATAATAGTTTAGGATGGTTTTTCATTAAATAAAAGTTAGTCCAAACCCTTTTCATTAAAACTCCCTACTATAAACAGTTAAAACTACTTTTTATATTGCTTTTAGTTTTGTGTTGAAATTTTAACTTCTTTCAAAATTATTATTTGTATTATTTACATGTACTCTTATTAAGACCTTATCTAAAAGTTTAGAGTCTGTAATTAAAGTGGTTATACGCATTTATTTTTATGCAGTTAGATATAAGGAAAACTAATTAAAAGAGCTTGAAAATTTTGAGTTTTAACGATAATGAAAAAATAAAAGATAAAGTGAATAGTACCAGAATTAACTTTTTAGTGTAAAAATATGATTTTTCGTTAACGTGAACAATACCGGAAGCTTTTCGTTAAAATTCCCTTGAATATATAGTAGAACTATGATCATTTAATAATGGAAAGTGCTAAAAAGACTTTTTTTTAAAATCCCACAGCATCCTTCTTTGTATGTCGGAAATATAAAGCGAGTGGATCGAAAAGAACAAGAACATGTCGATCTATTTTATGGCGAAGCATCATAAGCATAATTGCACACTCACACAATCTTTGCCGAGAGATATTATTGTTCGATGGAACCGATGAACTACCCTTACTTTTGGATAGATGTGTGGGACAAATAGCTTCTGGTACCTGCTGCCCACACCTCCTCCTGTCCTTTGAGAATTGTGTGAACAAAGGGTGCGGAGAAGAGAACAATTCTCGATAGTCTTTCTATCACCTTAAAATTTAATATCAATTTTCGTGCCAACATATTATCCAACGTTTGTTTTTTCTAATATTATCATTTGCAGACTCATTGAGTTTTATTTTCCAAAAAGTAGGGAAAAAATTAAATTTCTTATAAAGTTGATAAATAATTTCAATTGAATAGAAGTAAATAAATAAAACCCGGAAACAATAATATTAATCGATAGAGAGGAATCGTTTAAAAGACGAAGACCGATACACATGACATTACAGCTCCTTCCTCTACTCCTTTAACCATATCGATCCTTTTTTTTTTTTTCTATGCTTTAATAATTTTGTAATTTTTCGACTTCTCTTCCTCCTAATTTCTTCGTCGCTCGCAAAATTCAGTTCCTTGATGATCAGTATATGCCGACGAAGAACATAAAGATTAAAGGGCGAAGCTTGATTTGGTTATACTAATGGAGGGCCCCCATAAACTCAATTCTGACGTTGAGGCGGAGGATTTGGCTTCTAGGGTTTCGGATTTTTCACTTCGCGGCGACACCTCCCACTCGAATTTCTATTCTTCCCTGGTAATTTCAATCCTCTATTGCTTTATTTGAATTGGGATTTTGTGATTTTTTTTTTTTATTGCGTGTGTTTAAGTTTCAGTTGAATTTTGGAATTTGATCTTATCTTATGCTTTGTGTTTATTGTTCTTGATTAAGTCCCAAAATTTAATTGGTATTGCCTCGGCTACGAGAACAATTAGGATTTAGGGTTTCTTTTCGTGGTTCGGAAGTAAAACTCAATTTGGAGAGATGGGAAAGTTACAGTCTTTCGGTGGTTTTTCGTGGTTTCAAAATTAGGGTTTCTCTAAAAATAAGATAGTGATTTAGGTCTTTCTGATTGATTTAGGTTTTGATTTTGCTGCCGTGTTGCTTTGTGCTTGGGGCTTTCTACTTATTGAATTGGAAGTTTGAGTCTTTTCGAAGTTGGATATTTGAAACACTAACCGGTTCTGTTTTGTGGATCACAGAATGATGGAGTTGTTAATGGAGAGCGGAAGCATAACGATGATCAAATAATGACAGAATCTAGAGAATGTGATGCTGGGAATCACGGGAAGGAGAATGGGGAGCAAAAGAAATACTTTTATTATGATGCTCCCGTTTCTGAAGAAACCGGGATTTGGATACCTGTTTCTGTTCCACCTATGTGGGAAGCTGAGCATGATGGGTGGGTAAAAGGTTTCTACTCTAATGGAGGATACTTGCCTGAGAGTGACATGGGTTGGGGCCAGTATATTGGGGATGAAAAGGAGCTGACTATGTGGGATGTGATGGTAGAAATGTTGCTTGCAGCCCGTGGGAAAGTAAGTTCATTAGCTTCAGCTGATACATACGGATGTAAACTTTCGTGGATGTCTGATAATCTCCTTGATCAAGCATGGAAAGAAATGGCCCAAACACTCACTGATGCAAATTTTGCTAATGTAAGAGAACTCATTGAAGCTGATCCCCCAAAATGGTTGGCCGATAGTTCTGCATCTGCTTGTATGCTGTGTGGTGTGCATTTTCATCCAATCATGTGTTCTAGGCATCACTGTCGGTTTTGTGGAGGAATATTTTGTGGCGACTGCTCTAAGGGAAGGAGTTTGATGCCGGCTAAGTTTCGTGTTGCAGATCCCCAACGAGTCTGTGATGTATGCTGTGTACGACTAGAGTCTGTCCAGCCGTACTTAATGGACCAAGTAAGCCATGCAGCCCAGGTGCCAACCCAAGATCTTACAGACCTTAGTACTTTGAGGTCATGGGTTAATATTCCTTGGGGACAGTGCATGGAGTATGAGATATACAAGGCGGCAAATGCAATTCGTGCTTATAAGAAGGTAAGAGTCTTAAGTGGCAGAATTGTTGAACAAATAAATTATTGATGCTTGCTGTTTTAATAGCCAGTGATCTGTGATTTTACTTTGACTGTTTGCTTAGGCTTGAGAATTTGGTTGTCCGACTTAAATAAATGTGTGGTGGGAGAAGAATTCATGAATATTGTTGTTTGTATGATATTAAAATGTACCCTTAATTTCTGAATGAGATTATCTTTCCAACTTTCTCGAGTTTCTTTTTCTAAATGCTGCTCATGGAAATAATTGCCTCAGGTGTGTTCACTAAAGCCTGAGAAGTCAATTCCAGATACCATTCTGAGACAAGCAAAAGGCCTTGCAATAATCACTGCTGTGAAAGTTGGAGCTATGGTTACCTACCATATCGGTACAGGAGTTGTGATAGCTCGTAGAGAAGATGGCTCTTGGTCTCCACCGTCTGCTGTTTCTACATTTGGTTTAGGTTGGGGAATGCAGGTATGATATTTTCACTGTAACAACTTTGACTATAATTTCCGGTCTGACAATTTTCGACCACTATGACCAAGATAGCCAGTGCATACCTGTGTTCAGGTTTAATCAAATGTACCAAATTTAGAAATTTTGTGCTTTCTATGTTATTTTAAATTGAATCCTTGTTTGAATAGTGATATTAAATCACCACGTGTTTCATCATTTTCTAAGGATTTAAAAACTCTGTTCTCATGCCTGTTTTTTATTGTTGCAGGCTGGAGGGGAGTTGACAGACTTTATTATTATTTTGAGGACAAGTGAAGCTGTAAAGACATTCAGTGGTAATGTGCATCTATCAGTAGGGGCCGGCTTGAGTGCAGCAGTTGGCGTTGTTGGAAGGGCAGTTGAAGCTGATGTTCGAGCCGGTGATGGCGGTTACGCTGCTTGCTATACATACAGCTGTAGTAAAGGTGCTTCTCATAAGCCTTTTTTTATGTCTCACCTTATACCCTTCACATATGCCTTTTTGATGTCTCACCTTATACCATCAGAAATGTCCACTTTAGCAAGTTAGCATACGTTTGGCATCGTGATGTTATATCTGTATTTTCTTTCATATTTTCATCATTTGTCCTGCATTTGTTGCATAGTTTCCTTATTGAGCATACCACACAACTTCACCGAACATTGCATTTGCAGGTGCATTTGTTGGATGCTCACTTGAAGGTAGCATTGTAACCACCCGCACGAAAGTGAATTCTCGATTTTATGGCAGCCAGTCAATAACTGCATCAGAAGTTCTTCTTGGCTCGTTGCCTCGACCCCCTGCTGCTTCTACGCTCTATCGTGCTCTTGCAGATCTATATCAGAAGATCGAGCAGTGTCCCCAAATCCTTCACTGAAGATTTCTAGGCGATCATGGGGAAACAAATCGTTGAAGTTTGTACATTCTATGCATAAATGCTTTGAAGCTTTTCAATTGTCTTAAGGTTCGTTGCTGCCATTCTTTGCCCGTGAAAAACTTTCTGGGACTTATCGTGTACATGGCGACCACCGCAAGGGAAGGGGGAAAATGTTCCTTATTGGAGCCACTGTATATAATCATTCCTTCTCGTTTTCTATCTGTAAATTATACATTTATTCTGGGGAAAACCAGAAACTTACCGAAAAAGTATTTCTTAACAAAAAACAAAATCAGAAAAGTTGGTATTTTGTTGTCGCTGTTCTTCAGATGTTTAACTCCGCTTATGTAAGTTTATCTTAAGCTGTCGGTTTCAACTTCCAAGGCTGGATAAAGGAGGGGGTGGGCATCAGGTAATCAATAGCGGGCACTCTTGTACCTAGAATCCCTATGATGATGATAAGGCTTAGTTGTTGTTGCTTTAATCTGGAGGAGTGGATCATAATGTATGATTCATGGTTTTGCTCCCCAAAACGATGACGATTTGCGACAATATTATTAAGAAATTTCGTTCTAATAACGAATTGTCGGGTTTTAATCTAAAAGTACCAGGGCGTCATCGTCCTCGCCAGCAGCCTTCCTCTGCCCTTGCCGGAATAATGCACCACATCCCCTAGTTATTTTCCAAGTTTTCCCGTTTCATTTAAATTTTCTTCCACCTGCGGATTCACTTATAATTCAGCAAATCCAACCATAAATAAATTTAGGTCATACCCAGTGCACAAGTTCCCGTTTTACGCAGGGTCTGGAAGAGGTGAATGTCGGCTAGCCTTACCCTCATTTTATAGAGAGGCTGCTCCCAAGTCTCGAACCCGAGACCTACCGCTCATGGGCGAAGGCACTTTCGGTACTATTCATTTTTAATAAAAAACCACATTTATACCTTTCCCCTGGTAACTATTCACTATACTTTAAAAATGACTTTTCATTAAAAGTGAAGTTTTTTTTGGATTTTTCGTTAGTTTTCCTTAAAAAAAAATGATTCAATTATTTCATATCAAGTGATGGATGGAAACCCGACTCGATGATTCGATCGAAAATAAAAAATACACAAACAAACGAGCGATCAAGGTAAATTAATGTATCAATCCTTCCAAATGATAAGTGGAAAAAAGAAAAAAATTGACAAAGAAGAATAAAATCGGATGAATGAATTTAACACAAGACCATGAACTATTTATAATTTAATTTTTAGTCCTTTTTTGTTAAGGAAAAAAATAAAAGAAAAAAAATGAAAAAAAAAAACAAAAAAAAAAACAGCTGCTCCTACTCACTGTACTTGTAACTGATCAACTGAAACACCCTGGAGACATGAAGTGGAAACTACGCAAGAACCTCCATCAAGAGACTCGCACACAACTAAAGACGGTAAAGTTGAGGAATTCTCCAAACGCTGGATCCATTTCGCCTCTAATCGGTTCCTCCAACTTACCTCGTTCGAGTGCTCCCGAGCGTAAGTTCGAGATCATCTGATACGCATTCCTCAATCCTCTCACCTTCCCATGGCTTTACTAGTCCTGTTGCGTTACTGCCAAATGCAAACTCTGCTGCCATCCCGTCGGACATTGGAACATCTCCGGTGTGATCAATACTTGCAGCAACTGCCGGGGAACATGTTCCACTTTGCCCGGGAGTCCACATCCGAGACCCTCCACCTGACAAAGCCTCCTTCAAGTTAAAAGGGTTTCTCGAGACAAGGCTGAATGTTGGCGATGATGGGCCACTCTGGGGGATTTGCAGTCCAGCAAGCCATCCTGAATCAGGCAGAACCTGGCGACCGGGGCTTGGTGGGGTGGACGAAGGCAGGAAAGGATAATGCTGCCCTGCCCAGTTTGAGCCAGCCACTGCTTCGTCCCAATCGCTCTTGGTTCGAGGAGTTCGGCATGTTGGGGAGCTCAGTGGTGGGGTGACTGGAGCACTTATGGAACCCCCTTGAACAAAGAGTTGGGGGAGCTTGGACGTGGCGGATGATGAGCCTGACGAGAGCGTTTTAAGCCATGGGATCAGAGAATTGGCATCAGCATTACCGTTTCCATTTGCAGGGTAGCGAGCAGGACTTGGGAAGGAAGATGAGGCAGGACTTGGATTGTAGGATGCTCCGGGACTTGGATTGTAGGACGCACACGGACTTGGCTGGTATGATGAACACGGACTTGCTGATGTAGAACCCCCCATTATGTCCATGCGATCCACGGGTTTGCATCCCTGCAACAATGAACACATAAGATATGGTGAGACAAACCAATATAATAAGCCAGATTAACCATTTTACGTCTAACGAATTAAGAAACGCAATTTCCTAGCAGACGTAAAATTGTTTTCCTAAATTTGAACAGATAAAATAGTTGATGGAAGCAGAAAGATTTGTTCTTGACCGATTACTCTTTACAACCATGTTTTCTGCACCAAAGGATAACACAAACGAGCAGAGTTCTACGATCATCACTCCTATAGTTGTTGCAAGTTCGAAAAGGCATTGAACCAATGATAAAAGTCTTACGAAACTGCAATCCGGCTACTCTCCCCGAAAGAATCCTTTCAGAGAGTAGCCGGGAAAAAACTTGCATGCACTCGGGTTCACATCCTTTGTTCCTACAGCAATCATCGCGCGAGGTGACCTAATCCCGTAACAAGTGTTACATGAACGAGGGGACAAGTGTTACATTAACAACGAATGGTGACACAGATGTAATTTGACTAATTGCACCTAAATACAGAAGAAAGACACAATTAAAAGAGGGGGCAATAATGTCAAACAGTGGATGCATGCATGTTATTAGTTGGTTATCGGCCCCTCCACGACACGCCATCCCCCAACATGTTCCCTCCATCACAATCTCAAACCCACCACCGCACACGCATTCCTGCCTCAGATTCGCATTTACAAATTTGGCCAAAAAAGGCAAATCCATCAATAAAATCACCCTTTTCTCACATAAATCTCTCTTTTGGGCCAAACCCTGTCACAACATTAACATTACTAGTTAAGATTAGGTATCGAACTCATCGACACAAGTATCAAGATCTAACACCTACGTGGGTCAAACTAAATGAAGACAAATATTGCTAAACCAAAACTAATATGTCACTTTTTCTAAAAAAAAAAAAAAAAAAAAGGAATCAGATGGTAGTTTCGTCACGGCAAACCATTATTTTAGGAGTCGGAAGACTAAAAAGCATTTTTTCACCAGTTCTATAAATTGAATCCAAAATGTACCGTGTGAGCCTAAAATATAGCACATTATTTTAATCGTTCTAAATTAACAACTAATTATTATAATAAACACCAAGATTAAAAAAAGGAAGAGAGCACGGGCCCACAAACCATCATATGCCATTGCCATGTTCTCAATCTAACGGGAAAGTACTGTTACCCGCAAATCTCGGAAAACAGGCCATAGAATACCAAAAAAAATAAATTAAAACAAAATTCATCGGTCGTCGCACCCTTTTGGCTGTATAAAGACCAAACTGCCCTCGCAGCCCAACGGAGAGTTAAGCCGGGTGGAACGGCACTTTGGGAAAGACGAAACGATAAGTTTGCCACGGTAAAAGGTATTTTCACTTTCACGCGAAATCTACAGATTCTCACGAGAAGTAAAAAAAAGAAAAAGTCTAAAGCAGGTCACGGTCCAGAGACTGATAAAATAGAAAGAACATTCAGTTGAATTAAAGCCGAGTGAAAGATGGAGGTGGGTAAAATAAGCCAAATGACGAAACTGCCCTCGACAGAAAACTCGAATGGACGACCTGGATCGAGTGTGCGGGGAGGTCATTTCCCCCCGTCTGGCAGGGTATTTTGGGAACACAAAAAGGTCTGGTCGTCTCTGAGCTTCGAGTTCATCGTGTTCATGTAAAAAAAATGGAAAGCAGCTGCAGAAGCGAATCTCGAAAAACCTCGTGCTCCGTGCTAACGTGCGTCGGTAGCTAACATAATTAAGAAATCAAACGAATCCCAACCGTCGATCGCCGCAATCGGCACGGGGCTAATCGCCGGCTCCGCCGCTTGAGCTACCTTAACCAAGAGTTTTCAAAAACGCACAGAAACAAATTTGGATCGGGAACAGATTTCGAGCACCGCCGCCGCAATTTAACGGCGCAGAAGCCGATTTGCTATCGTGCGCAATCGAGCTGAAAATGCTTCGAGAATTTTAGATAGAGGGAGTGGGGATGAATTGTGTGTGTACCTTTCGGTAAGTGGTGCCGTCTTCCTCCACGGTCCATCCGGCTTCGTTGCAGAGAGCTTTGAGGACCTCGTTGTTGTCGCAGTGCTTAGGGAGCTTGTAGTTTCCGTACATCCTCAGCCCGGAGTAGATCTTCGCAGCGATGGCACGGCGCCGCCGCTCCCGCTTCTTGTTGTTCTCTCTCTCCTTCCACGTCGGCATTCTGGTTCCCGACGTCATCATTCGGTCGCGCGGCGTTTCTGATTAACTTTCTCGGCGAACCAAACGGATCTACCGGAAAGCGGGGAGGACCGGTGGCGCGAACCGGGAGTTGGCGGTTTTTTGGTGGAGGCTGAGTGGTTTTATTACAGAGAGAGGGAAGTGAGGCGGGGGAGGGGGAGTTTGGGGGAGGGCGAGCTAAATACAACGAGTAAATGTAACTGCCCTTGTATGAAGAAAATAATTACGAAGGGTGCCACTCATTTTGTTTTGATTTGCTTTTGGGTTCCGACTCCGGAATCACGGGGCTTAACACGTGTTTAGGCTTTTTGAAAAGGTTGCGGTTGTAGCCGGACTTTTGCGGCAGCTACGAGTGACCACGGCGTCGTTTTGGTTTATAGATAGCATTAAAATGATTGCTTTGCCTGTTGATTTATATTTTGATGTTCTAACAAAGCCAAGCAGGAGTGATTAGGGATAAAGACAGGAATGGGCAAAATGGGGAATTTGAGTGGGAGAGAGGGGCTATTGGGGATAAGGTTATGATTAGGCTTGTCATGATTGTGACAAAATTTCAAACGGTCACATTCACTTGACCAGATCGCCTAATTTTGACAAATCTTGCAATTGACCGGCCCTAATCTTTTCCCGGGTCGCGCTAATTGGAGTATTGAACCAAGCTACCAATATTTCAAGGCCAAACTGAGTTGAGTCTAGGGTTTAAACACTTTTTAACAACATGCACAAGTGGGCAGACTACGAACGAATTATTAATATAGCGTAGCATCGTGACGATGATTGTCTAAAATGTTAGTAACGGTGAACAAATGTCCAAACGATATTAAGCAAATTAATTTGCTAACTATTCTCACGCTCATTTCACTATTTTTTCTCTTCTTTTAGTTTTAAGAATCAGCTCACTTTAGTTTCAATTTCTGATTTAAAGATATGTTTTGTTGTCAGCTATTTACGCGCATGTGTTAATGTTGATTTACATTAGGGGTGGGCACGGTTCGGTTCGATGGGGTTTTGAGTAAAACTGCAATCAAAACCAAAACTTCTGTGATGCGGTTCGGTACGGTTTCAAAATCGAAATGAAATCAAAACGTTTAGTTTGGTTCGGTTCAGTACGGTTTCAAACAGTTTCGATTCGATTTTTGAGAAAAAAATATACAACTTAAAATTTACACCTACGTACACATAAGACAGTCTCATTTTCCACACATTACAAAATTAATAAACTTGTAGATTGTATTCGAGTAATTGTCATTAGCAGACAATTCCAAAAACAGCAAGGGTGAAGGATCTAATCTTACCAAAAACTAGGTGCTTATTTCATGCGATCACAATGTAATTTTCAGTGTATACATACTTTAATTCTTTAAATGTTTAGTACACCATTCATTTACATAGTATTTCTTTTTCCATCTTTCAAAATCTGGAGATCAAAATAACAGTGACTATGACATGGAATTTTTTTTTTTTTTTTACCTAGTGTTGGAGAATGATGGTTTATTCATAACGAATGAAGCACCAAAGATAAAAATTAGGAAAAGGATGACATTCTAGTGTAGTTGAATTCATACTAAAGAACGGAGGAAGCACCAAAGGTAAAAATTAGGAAAAGGATGACATTTTAGTGTGGTTGAATCCATACTAAATGTATAGATTCTAACATACAACCAATTAAAACATGACATTTAATTAAGGTGCAGTTTCGATTTAGATGATGTTTTCAAAAGCTAAAACAAAAACAAAACCGTTTTCTACATTGAGGTTCGGTTTCAAAACCGCAAAATCAAACCGCTCAATACAGTCTTATTTGATTCGTGTTTCGATTTCGATTTTCGATTTCAATGGCCTATCCCTAATTTACACAAATTTCGCAATACGTTAACGACCGAACGTAAATTATTGAGTGGTGAAAATGATTGAACTTTTGCATTTGAGCGTCTAAGCAATAATTAATAACCTGAAATGGAAAGGGGTTCGGAACGGCGCTTTAATGAGACCACGAGTAGAACTAATAGTGTAAGCTACGCCCACTATAACCTTAGCCTAGGTTGGTTGGGAGCGCAGCGTACGTATAATAATAGTCAAAGATGAAGAGAGAAAATCGAATGATTTGATTAGGGCAGTGGGGAGGGGGGCAATTTTAATGCGGCGGGGCCGGGATTGCGTGCCGGCGTGCGGTGGCTGTGGGA
Organism: Malus sylvestris; assembly: GCF_916048215.2. Classification (NCBI taxonomy): domain Eukaryota; kingdom Viridiplantae; phylum Streptophyta; class Magnoliopsida; order Rosales; family Rosaceae; genus Malus; species Malus sylvestris. Next base: position 41,796,599 of record NC_062264.1, read on the forward strand.
AAATCTCTCTCTCTCTCTGCTGTCATTTTTGTCTTTTGTCAGTACCAACAGATCCTCTCTGGATCTTTTGATGAGAATAGTGAAAATAAGTAAATTGTGTCTGTTTATCGTACATCATACGATCAGTTTTTATCAAATGCTGTTCGTATTTAATTTTAAATAAAAATATTTAAAATAATTTACGATTGCATGATATATAATGAATGGATATAATTCAAAAATCTCCGAAATTTTCACAAAGAAGATCCGACGAAGATTCGAATTCTTGTCAGCACTATGTGTGTGTGTGTGTTGGTTGGTACTTTGGAATGGGGTGCACTGGATAAACCGTGATCCGTCATGCATCGGATTAGTGTCCCTTGTCCTGTTTGGGAGGTTCATGTGACAAATGTTTGGGACTAGTGTCCGTGATCCGTCATGCAGGCCCAGCTCGCCACCCCTCTGGCCCTCTGCCTCGTGTGTCATATCACCTTAGCAGATAATCAGGTGGTTTCTGCTACCTTGTAAATTAGGTAGTGTTTAGGGTTCAGGGATTGAGCTAAAATGGGATCATTGATTACTTGTGACCCTAATAGTTTCATATAGTTTCGTAGTCTCGATGTATATTCATACGTTTGTTTGTTGGCCCTAATAGTTTCATAGTCTCGATGCATATTCATATTTATGTTTGTAGATCAGTTGTATATACAATTGCGACAAATTGAAAAAATGAGTAAAAAAACACTTAACTACAACATGCTACTTCTTTTTTGTCTTTCTTCTCTTATTTCTTGCATGCGACCATATGATCTACAACAAGTATTCGATAAAATGCCTCACTTGATAGGCTTTGACAAAAATCGAGAGAATACAATATAATTTGGTAGGTAGCTCGGCGAAATGATCCAATGAAGTTGTTTTTGCTAAAATTATGACCTCATTGTTATAAAATTATGACTCTTCCATTGTTATGTTGTTAAACATGTATGGATAAATGGGTGATTTCTTCAAACCTCTTATTAGCGTGTTTCACCGTGTGCAAACGGAATCAAAAGACAGTGCATAAATTACCTTTCAAATTGATATTGTCATGTTGCGAATATGAAACTATAATTTTCGACAATAATCAACCTAGGTATAGATTTATCAACCTAGTTTAGAATCCTGACGCATAATTTTGCATCTTATTACCGACAAGATAATCTAAAAAAACGACGTTAATTAACGACAATATAACGTGATCACAATAGTCGTATTTTGTTAGGTTTTTAAGGTTTTGATGTGATTGACAGCTTAAAATATACGTAGGAGTTTGTAAAGATAAAGAAGCGAGATGCAAGTGTCAATTGGCAACTTCCTACTTGGACAATAATATATCACTTTCATAAGATAAGACGTGTAAAATAAAATAATTAGAGGGTCGCTCATGTTACATGTATCAATTCGCCCCAAAATTCAACAACCTGCACGTGCGCCACGGACTCCACTATCGGACCAAAACCAGATTGGATCCCACGGCGTTGGGTCCGCCAAAGCTTTTTTGCCATTCACCCATGGTGCATGCCACCTGGATTTGTGGGATCTACCTCGTATGGTGGTGGTGGTGGTGGTGGGGGTCCACCGTTTTATATATACCTTAATCATGTCCGTCCCACCGGCGGCCCAACGTGATGCCCGATGTGTCAGCCACCCACGAGGCACCGGAGATACACTGCTTATTTGACCAACCTTCTCTCCCTAAAAACGACAACACACATTATGCTCTCTTTACAAAGTATTTGGGTCGTTTTATACAAATTTGCAAACGAAAGCCCTCCACTTTTTACAAAACCATGATGTATTATCTTATTTTTAACAAATTTAATGAGAAAAACAAGGTTATCTTATCAACAATTAACAGTTAACGACCATTTACATTCGCAGATTCAACTCCTTGTCTCTCTAAGAGAACTTTTGAGAAACAATTTGGTCGCACAATAGCTATACTCAAGGCAAGCGTCTCTTCTCTGCCTCATGTAACAAAATGGCAATTGATCAACGCTATTTTTGCTCTCGTATACCCCAACAAAAAGAGCTAAACAATAATACAGTAGATATTTTATATCTTTGTTGTAATATACTGTTTCAATTTCGACGTGTAATGAACTTACACAACAACAACTTGTCTTTGATTGGGATTTCGATTGAGGCTGATTGGTGTTATCCCAATACGTCAACGGGCGAAAAGAGGATAAGGCTCGACAATCATTCTATCCCGGTCGAAAAAGCATGTTTCCCTCAAATAATACGCACAGTAGGTCATTCTCAAACCAAAAGGATCATCTCCGGATCCTTTTAGTGACGATCTTGAAAATTCGTGAATCGTGTTCGTTCATCATACATCGTCATGCGGTCAGTTTTTGTCAAGTATTATTTGTATTTAATTTTATATAACAATATTTACAATAATTTATAACCACATGATATACGATGAACATACAAAATTGATGAATTCTCAAAATCCTCACAAAGAAGATTCAGCGAGGATCCGGGTTCATTCTAAAAAAATCAATCTTAATCGTGAAGTTGTTAGATATTACCACGTACGTACCATTTTTTATTTTTCTGGCCTGCTCAGCCTCTGACAGTTTAACATGTGCAATCAGTCGTGTACTATAAATCTGTGTTCTCAAAATCCGTGCGGTTGCGCGGGAATGTGGTGGTTGGCCGCGCGCCAAAACGTTGCTTGGGGTTCTTGAGCCCAAACCATAACATTGGAACCATTGGTGGGCTGAAATTATGTCCAAACCAATGCCTCATGGCCCAATCTGTTTTTCCTTTTTTTTCAAAGAGTGATTGGTATAATATTATGTCATTAATTAACAAATTCAATCGTCCTGTTTACTTCTCCATAAATATGTTTAGGATGATGATAAGAGAAATGTTAATAGCGCTCTCTCAAGAGTGGTTTTAAAATAGCTTAAAGCAATTTCGGCAAAAAGGTTTTTGAAACTAATCCTTAGTACAAATGCGAGTGAATTTTGAAAAAGCACTTGAAGTGAGTCCTATAGGAAGCACTTCAAGTTCTGTTGTAACTCAAAAATAATTTTTCTAAAAACGCTTTCAGTCATATTTTAAAAACAATTTCAAATGGAACCAACAAGGTGTGAGCCTCTGAAACAAAGAGAATTATTTGAGGTGTGAACATTTTATCCAACTAGGTTCAAGCCTAGTTTTAAACTGTAGATTAGGCATAATTAGTTATATGGAGCGGCTTGATCACGAAATATTAACTTAGTTACAAAAGTCTTAATTAGCGACCACCACTAATCCTGGTGTGATTAGAGAGTGATGAACTACCTAACCAAAAATGTTGCATTAAATAAATAAGAAAACTAATGAAAATGGTTTGAAAATTTTGAGTTTTAACTATAAGAACAAAATAAAAAATAAAGTGAATAATACCATGATTAACTTTTTAGTGTAAAAATATGATTTTTTTTGCTAAAGTGAACAGTACCGAGAGTTTTTTGTTAAAATTTCCTAAGTAAATACACTTATTTATAGCGGCGTATCGTTAAGCCACAAATACGGTTTAAAAGATGCTTGCCTTTTCTTTGAAAGAGGTATTCATCAGTTTCCCCTCTGAACTTGTGACTATTGGCCAATTTCCCCCCTCAACTCTCATAATTAGTCAATTTGCACCCCATTGTTAATTTTTTAATTTGATCATAATTAAACAAGTGTGTGTAAGAAACTAAATAAGATGTATGTTAATCATTTTCCTATGTTTTTATCCTATTACAAATAGATTAAAATTTAGAATTTTACAATTTATCATAGATAGTATTATTAGTCATAATAAATCAGTATGGAGTAATTTTATTTGATTTTTTACGATACAAAATTGATAACGAAAAGGATTGATGTGTACATTTTTGTATGCGAATACAATTTTCTTTATAAAAGTGAAAGCTAAGTTTAAGTAAATTGTGGAGAATCGAGCTTTAGTGCAAAAATGGCTAGTCAATTCATAATTTTCGACTCCTTAGTAAGAATAACCCATTTTATTGAAATATGTCTGATCCACGAGTTTAGGATTATTATTTCTTCTTCTACATGCTTTAAACCCGATTCATAACTTTTTCTTATAATCAACCCATATCACATACTAATTGTATTATGTTTTTGTACATTTTACCCTATATTATGCAGGTGAGTTTATGTTAATTTTAGTACTTTGTTGGAAGTTATTAGAAAGATTGAAAGAAAAAAAAAAGAATAGTTGGAAAATTAAAAAAAATTAACAGTAGGGTACAAATTGACTAATTATGAGAGTTGAGGGAAGAAATTGACCAAATTAAAGTTGAGAGGGGAAATTGACTAATTATGAGAGTTGAGGGGGGAAATTGGCCAAAATTAAAGTTGAGGAAGGAAATTGGCCAATGGTCACAAGTTCAGAGCGAGAATTGATGAATATCTCTCTTTGAAAAACCGTCTTCTTAATATTTTATTTTAAGTCCTTCCAAAATTCATTTTTTATTAAACAAACATGCCATTACGTAGCTCTGACTGGCTGCAAATCCCTTGTACATAGAGCTGCGCCACCAAAGCACATATGTCAGCTCCTCTTGATCAGACAAAACGACACAATAGTAATGTTGTCTCCTACTCCGTCGGTCCATTCTTACAAGTGTAAGAAAAAATCTTGTATGTAATTATAATATTTATATGTATTTAATATAATTATTATTTAACTGTCACGAAAATAACAAAATATAAATGTGTCAAATTAAAGGGCAAATTTCCGTTTGACCTTCCTAAACAACATTCTAGTTGAAATCCACCATATAAACTGTTTTTTGGTAAATTGAGGAACTAAACTTTTTTAAAATGGGCCATTTACCTCTTTCATTTGCCTTTTATTATCTATCTTTTCCAACTGTCACTTGACACGTGTGCTCTAGTAACCAGTGTTCTAAAAAAGGGCTCAGGCGGGCTAGGCGCTAGGTAGGTTTTTTTTTTTTTTTTTTAAATTAAAAAAAATCCTATCTACATTACTATATTTCCTTATTTTCCTCCTATTTTGCATTTTATGTGGTTTTAAATTGTGAACTTAGGTATCGTTTGGTATGCAGACGGGACAAGACGGGACGGGATGGAACGGAGAGGGAGCAAAGATGCCATTAGATGGAAACAAGGAGGAAGAAGGAGGAGACGGAGATGTTATAATTTTGTACTCCACAGATGTGGAGCGAGTCGTTTTAGAGGGGTGAGGCAGAACGAAAATTCACTCAAAATTCGTCATGTGGGACATCACATTCCACCCGTTTTAGGCGCACCAAACGTGGGACGGAACTCCTCGTCCCACTCCGTTCCGTCCCGTCTCACATACCAAACGATACTTTATTGTACATGTGTCATCCTACAATATTCCTCACTATAGTTATATGGCATATATGCTTGATGTGTTTTTAAATTTTGGACTTGTTGGATACTATTTTTGCATTTTATCATTATTTTATTATCTTATCCATGAATTTCATATAAATATAATTTTTTGTAATTGTTAATATGCACTTATTTACAAAATATACAAAAAATTTACCTAAATCAGCCTAGGCACCGCCCGACTAGCGCCTAGTGCTTTAGAGAACCTTGCTAGTAACAAATTAAACTACATACTTCATACTTTTAAGGTGGAAAATTAGAATTTATGATATTCATGCATTAATTATGCAGTTTAACTTGTTTGTGGAATAAATATATCAAGTGACGAGTAGATAAAGAAAAGACAAATAAAAAAGGTATATACATTATTCCGGCACCAAATATCATTTATTGGTTTATTTGTGAGGCTATTTTCACAAAAGACACCCGTATCGCTCGCATCCAATCAACCTGTCTCATTTTATTAAATAAAAAATCCATAAAACAAATCGATTTTTTTTTTAAAATATCATATTGCATTCAATACAACGTGTGATGCATGAGTGTGATTACTTTTCGCTACCTTATCATTTTGGTAGTTTCCAAAAAACTGGATATGTAGCTAATGAATGTAGTAACCGAGTATCTCTATGGGGATCTTGATATGAAAATTTATATGAAAGTTCCTGAATGACTTGCATTGATTGGTTCAAATATTTCTAAACCCCGGAACACGATCTCAATTTTGTTGAGGTGTTCACTCTACGGTTTAAAACAATCCGGAAGAATGTGGTATGACCGTATGAGTGAATATTTGACTAGTCAAAGATATGTGAACAATGAATGCCCTTGTGTGTTCATTAAGAAGTCACATTCCGGATTTGCGATTGTTGCAGTATATGTCAATGACATGAATCTCATCGGAACTTCTGAAGAGCTCGTGAGAACTGCCGTGCACCTGAGGTCAGAATTTGAGATGAAAGATCTAGGTAAGACTCGATACTGTCTCGGTCTCGAGATAGATCATTGTTCGGATGGAATCTTAGTACATCAATCGTACTACCCAGAAGGTGTTACGCCGCTTTAATGAGGATAAAGTGAATCCTTCGAGTACTCCTATGGTCGTTCGATCGTTAGATGCAAAACGAGATCCTTTCCGTTCGAAAAAGAATGATGAAGAGATTTTGGAGCCTGAAGTTCATTATCTAAGTGCGACAAGCACTTTATTGTACTTAGCTCAATGCACTAGACCCAACATCTCATTCGTTGTTAATCTTTTGGCAAGATATAGTAATGCACCTACATGCATACACTGGACTAGCGTGAAAGACGTCTTCCGTTACCTTAAGGGTACTACACATTTGGGCTTGTTTGATCCCTATGACTCATTGAATGATGCCGCACTCTATGGTCCTCGAGTTGATTCTCGTCTTGTTGGATATGCCGATGCAGGATACTTGTCTGATCCGCACAAGGCGCGTTCTCAAACGGGTTATGTCTTTACCGTTGGAAGCACCATAATCTCTTGGAGGTCAACTAAACAGATCTTAGTTGCTACTTCGTCTAACCATGCTAAAATTCTCGTCTTACATGAAGCAACTCGGGAATGCTTTTGGTTGAGAGCAGTAATAGGCCATATTCGAAGCTCATGCAATCTTTATCCCGTCGTTGATGTCTCGACGACGATCTTTGAAGACAACGCAGCATGCATTGGACAACTCAAGAAAGGTTACATCAAAGGAGACAACACCAAGCACATTGGGCTGAAGTTTTTCTTTTCACATCAACAATAAGAGCATCAGAAGATTGAAGTCACGCAAATCCGTTCACAAAACAATCTGGCCAACCTCTTCACCAAATCACTGCCGAATACGATGTTTTAGAAGCTTGTTCATGGAATTGGTATGCGTAAACTTTATGAGTTATAACTTTGCTATTTCTCTTTGTAATTATGTCAAACTTATGGGGAGTATCCTGTAGATATTTGCTTGATCGTAATGTACTCTTTTTCCCTACAATTATCAGCATTTTTCCCACTGGGTTTTTGCTACCTAACTAGGAGGCACCCACCTTGGTCTGGTCATATCCCTGATGACATCCCGTAAACGTTTCTTTTGACTTTGTATTTCTCACGCATTTTTCCTTAGACTATGGATTTTGTCCCTCATCGGGTTTTTGCCATGGCCTTAGGGTTTTTTAGTGAGACTTATTACTTATGCAAGTTCCTACCTTATTGAGAATAAACGTTGTTCCTTAGAATCAATGCTGATGAGTCGACTTCCTTAACTTTTGCATGATGCTAAATCTACCTTGAGTATTTACACACTCCAGGAGGAGTGTTATAAACATTCCTAGTTTAAGTGTGATTGTGTAAATCCTAGATTAGATTTGATTATAGTTATCATTTCCTATTGTATCTTGTATTCTTTGGGGAAGAAGAAATATCTTATCTCCTTTTACTACTATAAATAAAGGCACAATGTAGGAGGGATAACAACACACATATTCCCTTACAATTCTACAAACACATCTTTTCTCTCTTCTCCTTGCCGCCGGCCCTCTCTCTCATTTTCAGATAAAATAGACCATAACAAATACACGTATTTATACTTATCTAGCCAATGTGTAGTGGCGTATTGTCAAGCCATGTGTACGGTGGACGTTCAAAGATGCTTGCCTTTTCTTTGGAAAACCTCTTCTTAATATGTTATTTTAAGTCCTTCCAAAATTCATTTTTTTAAACAAACACGACCTTGCATATTGGCTGCAAATCCCTTGTACATAGAGCTACGCCACCAAAGCACATATGTCAGCTCCCCTTGTTCAGACAAAACGACACAATAGCAATGCTGTCTCTCGTCATATTTATTTAATAACACTCCGACTCGTAATAATTTCTCTTGGCGTCAGTCCATTCTTACAAGTGCAAGAAAAAATCTTGTATTTAATATTTACATGTATTTAGTATAATTACTATCTGATTGTCACATATAATGAAGATAACAAAATATAAATGTGCCAAATTAAAAGGCAAATTGCCATTTGACCTTCCTAAACTATCATTATTGTAGAAATCGACCCTATAAAGTGTCTTTTGGTAAATTGAGGAACTAAACTTTTAAAAAAGGCTTTTTATATTAGCACTTCACAAAATATTGAATGTATCACACATTAAAATTTAATATTAAATAACTTATTTATCTTACTATGCAATGACAATTTTGACCTTATAAGGTTTACAAAAAAAAAAAAAGCTATATACACCCCAAATCACTTTTAACATATTATTTATCTTCTTCAACTATCAAAACCCCTCCGATCCTCCATTGTTGAACAAAACTCTAACTAATAAAACTACAAACATGTTGATTGAGAAAAATTATTTTTGACGAATGAAACACGAAATCGATGTTTTGGAAGTTTCACATGAGATAAGACTTCATATTATTTATTGTTTTAGTGATTTTGACGACATCGATAATTATTTAATCTTGCTTTTGATGCGTTATTCAAGCTTCTATGTTCGTATTTATCTTTTAGGGATCACATTGATTACATGAAGAATTAAATACTTAAAATTACCATCAAGTATTAAAAATAGACGACATGAGTTTTAATGGTGGAATTGAAAACAACTTACATATGCTTTAAATCCCAGACGGCATCTTCTGTCAAAATTTTAGTCGACATTATTTGTCCAAATTAAAAGCTTTATAAGATTTGAGAAATGTGGGATAAAGAATATGGGGTGCATATAGAAAATGTAAGGTGTATATTAAGAATGTGGGGTGTAAGAGTATTATGGAAAAGTAAGTGGGGTGTATTAAGATAATTTTTCATTGAAAAAACAAATGTGAGATGTATTAAGTATGTGATGTTTATTCAACAATTTGTGAGGTGTTAATATAATAAGCCTTAAAAAAATGGGCAATTTACCTCTTTCGTTTGCCTTTTCTTATCTATCTTTTCCAACCATCAGTTGACATGTGTGCTCTAGTAACCAGTGTTCTAAAAAAGGGCCTAGGCGGTGGTGACCCGAGGCGTTTTCTTGCAAATCGGTTGGAAAAATTGGCTGAGCTAATATAGTAATGCCTTTTTCTCTTTTTTTTTTTTGGGAAAAAAAATCCTATCTACATTACCATATTTCCTTATTTTCCTCCTATTTTGCATTTTATGTGGTTTTAAATTGTGAACTTATTGTACATGTGTCATCCTACAATACTCATCAATATGGTTATATGGCATATATGCTTAATGTGTTTTTAAAATTTGGACTTCTTGGATACTCTTTTTGCATTTTATCATTATTCTATTATCTTATCCATGAATTTCATACAAGTATAATTTTTTGTAAGTGTTAATATGCACTTATTTACAAGATATACAAGAAATTTACCTAAATCTGCTTAGGCTGCCTAGGCATTCGTCTAGACCCCCGCCCGACTAGTGCATAGTGTTTTTTAGAACTTTGCTAGAAACAAATTAACCTACGTACTTCATACTGTTAAGATGGAAAATTAGAATTTATGATATTCATGCATTAATTATGCAATTTAACTTGTTTGTGGAATAAACATATAAAGTGACGAGTACATAAAGTGAATAAGAAAAGACAAATGAAAAAGGTAGATACATTATTCTGGCACCAAACATCATTTATTGGTGTATTTGTGAAACTATTTTGACAAAAGACACTCGCATCGCATCTTATCAACTTGTCTCATTTTATTAAATAAAAAATCCATAAAACAAATCGAAAAAATTTAAAATATCATATTGCATTCAATACAACGCGTGATGCATGAGTGTGATTAAAAAAATAAATCTTGTACATTCATTACTTTCGCGTACTTCATTAACGTATCGACCTAGCAAACAATAGAAGCGCAATATAAAAAAGAAAGAAGCTAAGTTATAAACTCCTTTTTTTAATGATAAAATCTTCTTAGAAAACAAAAGAAGTATGATAAAGCCGAGTACAAATTCCGATATAAAAAAATCGCACTTAAAATGTATCGTAACATTTTCTTGTATTATTTCTTATGTATATTTTACTTTTAAAATTCTTTACGCGTTTCGAAAACAAGGACCCCCAAGTATCCGGCCGATACGAATCGTTTCGGGCTTTCGCAGTCGCGGCCTCTTCTCCCAGCAACTTCCTACTGCTGCCCCCACTATTCTTATCAACTTCTTGTTGCTTTTGCTCCAAGCTTTCCGTTCCATTAATATTTTTTTTTTCAATATTTTTCAAACCTTTTTCGTTTCAAACTGTTCCAACGATCTGCAATACGACTCGCCAAAGCTGCGATTTTGTTTCGAAATTCTCCAACTAAATAAACAAATATGTATTTAGTTTTTGTGGGCATTATATTGCGGTAACTTCCAACTGTTCCTCTGTCCGGAGGCGCTTCGATTGTTGCGGTGGATTTTGTTTTCAATTTATCAGAGTTGAAAACTTATCCGAGAGGTTTGATTTTGGTCAATTGCTGGATTCTTGTTTCCTTTTCATTCGGGGGTTGACTGAACTGCGACTTGTGGTAATTATCTAGAAGTTCCAGTCGGCTTCCATTTGGGTATTTCTATCGGGTTGAAATTGGAGTCCCCAGTTGAAAATTCAATGCGATTTACAGTTGGGTCCTTCTGATTCTTTGGAAAGTTGGGGTCTTGGAAGGTTCTCTTTCGAAGAGTTTTCAGCTGGGCTTTTTAGGTTCCATTGATTTCTTGGAAAGTTCCGTTCTTGGAGTTGAGAGGATATAAATTTGAGGTTTTCGGATCGAGTTTTTTTTGTGGGGCTTTTGGGTTTTCTTGATTCATTGCATAGGCTCTTTTTTTTTGGGGTTGAAAATGTAAATTTGAGGTTTTCGAATCGATATTTTGGTCCTGCATATATAATACAAGTGAGCTTGAAGGATTTGGTTTTTTCCGGGATTTTAGAGCTTTGAGCAATGAGGAGTGGTTGATCATTTATTTCTGGGTTTTGGGTGCCCTTAATTCCTTGGAAAGCTTCGTTTTTCGGGTTGAAAGACTGTAAATTCGAGGTTTTCGAATAGGAGTTTTGGTCCTGGTGAATTTTCTTGGATTTTAGAGTTTCTGAGATGGGGTTGATGATTTAGTTCTGGGTTTTGATTTGGGTTGTGGGGGATTGATTAGGATGGAGGAAGCTCAAGGCGGCACGAGTTCGTTGCCTCCTTTCCTTTGCAAGACATATGAGATGGTAGATGATGCTTCAACAGATTCAATTGTGTCATGGAGTGCCAGTAATAAGAGCTTCATTGTTTGGAACCCGCCGGAGTTTGCTAGAGATTTGCTGCCAAAGTTCTTCAAGCACAACAATTTCTCTAGCTTCATCAGGCAGCTCAATACCTACGTAAGTCAACCGAGTTTCCAACTTAATTCCGTTTCAGTTTCAGCTTGCTTTCTTTTGCTTCAGTTGTTTGACCTTGGTATATATGCATTTATGGTACGTTTGTAGTTTTGGTTGCTTAATTTGATTTGAATTGTTACATTAGGGTTTTAGAAAAATTGATCCGGAGCAATGGGAATTCGCCAACGACGATTTTATAAGAGGTCAGCCACACCTTATGAAGAACATCCATAGGCGAAAGCCCGTGCACAGCCACTCTTTGCAGAATCTTCAAGTCCAAGGCCAAGGCCAAGGGACTTCATTGTCCGAAGCTGAACGGCAGAGTATGAAGGATGAAATCAAGAGGCTTAAACATGAGAAAGAACGCCTTGCTGTGGAGTTACAGAGGCATGAACAGGAGCGGCATGGATTGGAGTTGCAAATGCAGTTCTTGAAGGACCGTTTGCAACACATGGAAGGGCAGCAGCAAACCATGGCGGCTTTCGTGGCTAGGGTTTTGCAGAAACCGGAGATTGCCTCTAATCCTGTTCCGCAATTGGAAGTCCGTGAGCGAAAGAGAAGGTTGCCAAGAACCAGTTGGCCTTTCGATGATGCTAACAATGGAAATAATCAGATGGTTAGTTCAGAAGCTGTTATTAGAGAAAACGGGGGTTTGGAAAAGTTGGAGCAGTTGGAGTCATTCCTAACATTTTGGGAAGATACCATTCATGATGTTGGTCACAATAACATTCCACTTGTGGATGAATCTACAAGTGGTAACGAAAGCACAGCCGTATCGTCCATACAATTGAATGTTGACATTCAGTCCAAATCCCCTAAAATTGACATGAATTCTGAGCCTGCTGCATTCGTTGCTCCCGAGCCTGCTGCATCGCAATCCTCTATAGAACAAACAGCTGGAATTGCTGCTTCTGCACCCACCACCACCTTGATACAACAACCGTCTAACGAAAAACCAGCTGGAACCAGCACTTCTGCACCCACCGGGGTCAATGACGGATTTTGGGAACAGTTCTTGACAGAGAATCCTGGCACGTCAGAAGCACAGAAAGTTCCGTTGGAAGGAAAGGATTCCGATGGTAGAAGTAATGACAGCAAACCTGGTGATCATGGCAGGTTGTGGTGCAATATGAGGAATGTAAATAACCTTACAGAACAGATGGGGCATCTTACTCCAGTAGAGAAAACCTGATACTAGTTACTTTATTCTGGTATAAATTTAGGTATGAATATTTTGTTCTGGCATTCATAGATATTCTGTGTTTGTGTTAATTTTCTTCTTGGTCATCTTTATATTTTGATTACTGTTCTTATACCTATAAACTAAATAATATCACTTAATATTTTTATGTCCCCAATTTACGTGCTTTTGATCTCATTCTCCTTATGATGACCTTGTATGTTAATCAACAATTCATAGCCTTGCATCCACAGTAACTTTTGTTATCAGACATGGATTTTCAGATTAAAAACATAGCATTTTGATGTATTTGTTTGATTGAGTGTGTTTCTTTGCAGTATGCAACCCCTTTGCTAGTACACTTTCACTATTAAAACCCACCCTCCATCTACGTCCCTCTTTTCTCCTAACATTCTTCAGTTGACTGATTATCATCCCCCATATGTACTAAATATCATCCCAGTTGTGTTTTGCAAATCCAGATCTGCATCTAAGATTCGCCATGTACTGTGACTGCACTCGCTTATGGTTGTGCTAATGAATCTGTTGACCACTTGCATCTGGTGTTTGGTTGATACTTGATAGTTGAACGAAGGTCTTCAGCTCGAGTAATTGCTTTTTTTTAGAATTTAAATTCATTGTTGAGGAGATCTGCATGTGAGATTAATATGGTGTTGTGGTATGGCAGCACCGAGACTTAGGTCCTTAATTTGGCAAAGCATCACGCGACTATTTGTGGAAAATTATATAATTCTGAACTCATATGAAATGACTGTTTGCAGCCTTATTATGCATCTCCTATTTTGACTAAGTTCTCTGTGGTTGTAGGTTCCTCTCGATAAGTAGCGTTTTTAACTTTGGTTTGAAGAACCGTATGAAATATTTACAGGGTTTATAGATTGACCACCATAAACTTCCCCACATTTGTGCATCTTACACACATTGCAATTCTACATTTGCATTGCTTAGTGAACTTTCACAAATTTTGAAGCATTAAGAGCCAAACTAGATGTGCAGACTGCAGAGAAATAGAAAAGTAGTAATGTTATCTATTTTACAATTTGGCTGCAAGTTTTTCTATCGTTGTGCATTCTGTAGTTCAGTACCGAAACAGGTCTGATTCAAGTCAAACCATACCTGCCGGAACACCTTGATAATGAGATCATGGTATTCGTCGGAATTCAAGGTCAGGTAACAAGCCAAGAGCTCTTCCAGATCCTCCGGCTGGGTTATCTTTTTCTCCACAACCATCTCAACCATGGAGTCTCGGAAGTCCTTCTGTGGGTCGAATGAGCACTTCACCACTGCAAAACTGCTCAACCCTGTTCGTACCTGCTGCACCGCTCTCTCCTCAGCCTCCTTTTTTGTCTTCAGTTTGGCTTTCGTCATGTCTTCGAGAGCTTTCACTTTGCAGATTTCGACCCTTGAAGCTGTCCGCGGAGAACAAATTCTGACTTTGCAACTCCTCCTCGTTCTTCTCCTCTGCAGTTCCCTGCTGATGTAGAGTGACTTCCTGTGTTTCTCGTTCTTCAACTTCACCTCTTGTGTCTTCCTTTCTTTCAGTTTTTGCCAATCTGAAACCAGTTCTTCTTCGTCTTCAGTCACCAAGTTCAAAGATTCTTCCTCAATTGTTTCCAGACCGGAATTTCTCGAATTCCACAAGGATAAATCCTGATGTTTTCTTGCTGCTAACAGTTCTAGTACATCATTTCGCCCTGAACCCGTTGATATCTCTTCTTCTTTCCTATGCACTTCTCCTTCCAATTCCACCCGCTTCTTTCCGAAAACTTCTCCGTTTTCCTTCCTCATTCTCCAGTCTCTGTCATTCCGAGTTTTATGCATGCCCTTCAACTTCTGAGACCCTTCTCTTCCCTCCACCTTTCTACCGCTCTTTTGAAACCCTCCACAAATGGATTTCTGAACGTCAAACTCATCGTCCGAATCGTACCGAACCGACCTCAAAACCCCCCTGTCGTTCTTCCCTTGAGCACTATCTTCCCCAAAAGACAGCCTCCAAAACGCATCGTCCTCGTCATCATCTACGCCATAGAACCTTCCACCCCCATGACTACCACACCTTGGCAAATCTAAAGGCGGAGAATTCTGCTTCCCTTTCCGGTTTCCCTCACCGGGTTTTGGTTCCGAGCTCTCACTCTTGTGCTTGAACTTGGAAAGCCATGAACTTGGAAAGACATGAGAGATCAAAGAAGCCTTTGAGGCAGAAGAAGAAGAAGAAGTTGAAGAAGTAGGTAGATGCTTTTTCTTTTTGCTACCCCATTTCATGATTAAATTCCACTGAAGTTCTGCAATCCAAAAGGGAATTTGGATGGTTCGGAGTTGCAGAGAAGGAAGACTGATGAAGTTGTAGGTTTGAAGGAGGTAAAGGATGAGGAAGGACGGTTAATAGGAACGTGGGTGTGGGTAGTGTATTACTGGTTTTGTTTTTCAAAAGAAAGCCCCGCCCTAAATCTTGTGACCACTCACCCACTTTTTCCCTACTTTGTGCCTTCTTATTGAAACAATAAACAGCTATGTGTGTGTCTGCCGGGTGCATTTTTGTTCACCGCACTCAAGTAGTAGCAATGCTCATCATCATATATTTATCATCATTGGGTAATTTTAATTTTTAAGATCGTGTCTATCCACCATATATATCTCAAAATTTAAACTTATTTAACTGTAATAAATAAGATGGTGATAAAAAATATTCGCTGTGTCTGCCCATCATACCATATTAGCATTAGCCCAGCACAAATTCGAGTTGCTTCACATTCATTAATGCATGAAAACTACACCTTGAATTTGATTTGCTACAGAACAAAAATGTCCTACTTCATTTATTACAACTTATTAGAAATTAATTCACTCTTGTAACTTGAAGCAAGTTACGAGCAAAAAATTATATAGGGCAGTCGGATCACGTGTACTGTTGAACTACTCGAAATAAATAGAGCGTTCCTTGTATTTTGTTGGTCTTACACGACTCCTAAACCTTACAATGTGTGAGAGTTGTCATAGTCAGGCAAACTTTTCTCTTTTGGTCGACTATGTAGTGTAAACAACGATATTATGAGTGGGGGTGTAGCTCACTTTGATGACGGAGCTAAACAACGATATTATGAGTGCAGGTGAAGCTTACTTTGATGACGGAGCATACTTTGATAAGATTCTTAAGTATCACTAGTTATATAATTATCTGTGTATTTCACTTGTCATATGACTAGATAAATGTGTGATTATATTCAACTGACTATAATACAGGCTTTCTCCGTTTATTCGGTAACCTCTCCTTTTTGGTCCTTTGTGCTTTATTGCTTTGTCTTTGGTCCTGAATTTTGTATCTTTCTCTTCCACTTTGGTCAAAAAGATTAGTACAGTGGTCCACTGGGAAGATTAGTTGAATGCAAAAAGGGCTCCGAATTGGATTGGACTGGATTGATCTGAAATTCAGGAGGGTACCAAACATGATAATTGCTGACCCATATCTGGATTGGGCTCCTGAACTGGGTCTTTGCCCAAATTGGATTTGCATATGAATTAGTTTGTACAAAGGTTTAGGATTTTTCTCTGTGAACAGTACATTCATTAAAGGGAACTTTAACGAAAAATTTCCGGTACTGTTCATTTTAACGAAAAACCACATTTTTACACTAAAAAAGTCCATCCTGATACTATTCACTTTACCCTTTATTTTGTTCTTATCGTTAAAACTCAAAATTTTCAAGCCATTTTATTAGTTTTCCTTTCATTAAAAAGCCTAACAAGACATGTACAAATTTTTAGGGTTTAGGGTTCAGTTGATCTTACAGACTTACAATTGCTAATTCAGAATGCAATACAATAACAGAGAAAATTAAGTTGTACAATAGGTAATTAGGCACGACGGACATTGATGGAACTGTGAAAGTAATCAAGAGTTGATGGAGAGTCGATCGAGTTGGATCTAAGTTGAAGGAGAAGATTGTGGGCAATCAACAACAATTAGGAGAGAAATTTCGGAGGCTTGAGTTGGTCATACAAAAGAGTGATACAAGTAATTTGGAAACTTAAAAGTTGCAATTATGTGTTTTCTAGTCAATTAATTTTGTTTAAAATTTTAATTATGTGTTGTAAGAGGCTTGTGTACGAAGAAAGGTATGTGATCTAGGTTTCTGGTTGGGTGGCTCACAAGTTATAGTCCCATCCCATATGTGGCCCAATGATTATCTGACCCTCCTAACCGGATGGTGTTCTTCCTCCACCTCTCAAAATCTTGCTCATCAAGTAACTTGTATTACTTATATTTGCACCAACATCTGATAGCTAAAGGTTAAAGCTGGTAAAACGTATAGATTTCCCCATCTTAAACTGGTCCAATCCAAGGTTGTCCTACTTGTTTCCAGAGATGAATCAATATATAACGGGGACGCCAATGTGACAATATTTTAAATCAATCACGTTACGCTATGTGAGAAAATTCAAACTCATGGCGACACATAATAAATTTGAAACACTGCCACCTTAACATCTTGGTTGCGTGCAAGTCTCACGTTTGACGTGAAAAATAAAACCCCGAACATTTATTTGTCTGTTGTTTCAAAACAACAACACACAGTGTATGAAGTTGGTCCCTTCTCTTGACTAATTTATAACCAGCCTTAAAAAGGATGAGTGGAAATGGGCTTGAACATTACTTGGTCCTAAGTTAGTAGTTAGCTCCAAATTTTAGTTAAATGAAATTTAAGAGGGTAGTTAGTTAGTTCAAATAAATTAGTAGAAGAGTTACATCCTAAAAACTTTCCAAAGAAAATGAGGAGACTGGATTTGTTTGTTTGTGTCGGTTGGGAAAGTAAGTTTTCAGGTATGAAAGAGAATGTGCACCAAACTAGTCACTACTGACGATAATCTAACAAAGAAAAACTCTGCCTTTTCTTAATTAACAAAATTGATCATGTGGCAGTCTGGCAGATGGATACATCTCGTTTTGCCAAACAACATTTTGCCTAGGACTTTCTTATTATGGTGGTTTTTAAATCGGGTAAAATCAGCGTAGAATCAGATGAGACGAAAAACAAAAAATTTCATGATTTTATAAGAATTTTTTTCACGAATGATGTGTTTTGGTATAAATTTTCGTGGGTATGGTGTATGAGGACAGAGGACAGGGTAGGCTGCAGTAGTAGTATGAATGCATGATTAATTGTCTTTGATGTGTAGTTCTACTCGCATAATTCTCTAGTCCTTTTTAAACCAAAATTTCTTTTTTTATTTTTTAAAAATGGTCTGAAAGCCCCTACATAATTTTTTTCCACTAGCATTACTCTATTTTTTTTAATCCCGTATAAGTAATGCTAGGGAATTCCATATAAATTTTTAAATTTAAGCCCCTACATATTGAATCCCGTATGAGTAATGATGGGAGATCATCTATTTAAACCAAATTTTATAAAGCATATGATATGGTTGTTGACGATTGAATCATTACTTAGCGTTAATTAACGTGCTTATTTCCTACTGACGACACATCACATAATTTACAAATTTGATTTGACAAACTGGTCTCCCAGCATTATCCAATCTGTATTATCAACGTGACACAGATGGAGGTGGATTGTCTGCCCTCCCATTTCCATACTCTTCCCATCCCCTCCTGTTTGTGTAGTCACGGTTAAGCCACGTCAACATTTTATATTGATTTTTTTATAAAAATAATAAAACAAAAAATAATAGGAATATAAAACGTTGACGTGGTTTAACAGTGACCACACAAAACAGGAGGGGATGAGAAGAGTATGGAAATGAGAGGGCACACAATCCACCTCTGACACAGATGATATAAAAGTAAGGCTTTTTAAGAGAATGAGTGCCGCACAGTACTACTAAACCTCCTAAAGTTTTTAGTTATCAGCTTAACTAGACAAAGCATTTATTAACAAGAATGAGTATGATCTATGCAAACTGCAAATCTAAAATCTTGATCACAAAGTAATTCCCTCTAATCACACTAA
The DNA here is from genome assembly GCF_916048215.2 of Malus sylvestris. Taxonomy (NCBI): domain Eukaryota; kingdom Viridiplantae; phylum Streptophyta; class Magnoliopsida; order Rosales; family Rosaceae; genus Malus; species Malus sylvestris. Next base: position 41,815,518 of record NC_062264.1, read on the forward strand.
AAACTCTCCAAATCATCCAATTTCATCAACCCTTTAGTAGTAGCTTTTTGGTATATAAAATGTACAGCAAATAAACATTCATAGCTCAAATTTTTATCAAATGGCTCACAGAAAAATCCCATTTTGTTTTCTTCTTCTTCTTGTTCTGGTTTTCTGTGAAGGGTTTTTGTCCGTGGCGGCGAAGAATGAGTATGTATCGGCGGTGGGCGATTCAGGAATGAGACGGGACAATCTCCGGTTGGCGATCGAGTCATGGAATCAGTGCAATGAGGTTGGAGAAGAACCTCGAACTGGCAGCCCAAGAGCTGCTGATTGCTTTGACATATACAGAGCTTCTCCACAGCCAGCAGGTATGTTTAACACTCTTCATATTTATTTATTTTAATAAATAGAAGATTATGCGAGATTAGCTCCTCAGCGAAGGTCACAGGATGCAAGCATCCACCCTCGATCCTGAATGGGGTGAGAAGTACAATACCACCAATGAAAATGCTGATTTTCTCAGCATGATTATTCTTTAGAGTTTGTTTCTTTTGTATGAATTTTTATATGTGACAGGGGAATCATGCTCTTGCAACAAGATGCCGTACGCATTAGTCCACAGAGTCACAGAGCGAGACAACAAGTTGAAGATGGGAGAGCCTTTTCTTGGTCTGCAGCAAAAGGCTCAGTTCAACGTAGATCTTTACGCGGTGGATAAGGAGCTTTATTTGGGATCTAAATGCCAAGTTGAAGACACCCCAAATCCATGGCAGTTTTGGATGATCATGCTCAAGAGCGGCAACATGGACACTTACGCAGCCAAATGCCCCAAAAATGGTCACAAAGTTGGACCCTTTAAACCCGAAGGAAGCGGTTTTCCTTGCTTCGGACATGGATGCATGAACCAGCCTTCTATTTATCATGACTACACCAATTTGAAGGTGCCTAATTTGACTCTAAAGGGAAGGTTTTACGGGTCGTGGGATAAGGATGCAGATTTGAGCCAAGGGATGGTTGGAAACATTTCTTACCATTCTGTCACTTGGGAAAAGAAACTTGGAGAGGGGAGTTGGGTTTTCCACCATGTCTTGAGGACTTCAGCAAAGTATCCTTGGCTGATGCTTTACTTCAGATCGGACGCCACCCGTGGACTTTCCGGTGGATACCATTACCCTACAAGAGGGATGTCCAAAATTGTGAGTAACCCTTTTCATATTTCTTGAGCTCTACCTAAGAAAACGTTTCTACTAGTCAATCTTTGTGGCATCCTTAAGAAAAGCATACTTTTTTCCTTCCGAAAGCTTTTTCTTGCAAGCAAAACATTTCTTGGGGATGAAGATACCTATCTCACTCCACAATCCACATTTTCGATTGCAATGCAGATTCCGGAATCGCCAAATTTTAAAGTGAGGTTCAATTTAAATGTGATCAAAGGTGGGGGTCCTAGCAGTCAATTTTATCTCATGGACATTGGGAGCTGTTGGAAGAACAGTGGGAAGCCTTGTGATGGCGATGTGACTTCAGATGTTACTAGATACAGTGAAATGATCATAAACCCTAACATAACTTCATGGTGCCAACCAAACAACCTCAACGTGTGCCCGCCTTACCACACATTCCCTAACGGCACTCGGATTCATCGCAATGACACCGCCGGCTTCCCTTACGCCGCCTACCACTTGTACTGCTCGCCGGGGAATGCGGAGTATCTCGAGCCTCCTTTTAGTTTATGTGATCCTTATAGCAATCCTCAGCCTCAGGAGATAATGCAGATCTTGCCACACCCGGTTTGGGGTGAGTACGGATACCCTACAAAGCAAGGGGAGGGTTGGATTGGGGATCCAAAAACATGGGAGCTCGATGTTGGGAGGTTGTCACAATCACTTCATTTTTACCAGGTTTGATAATGTTTACCCTTGTGAAAATTTTAAATTTTTTACATATATAAATTTTCTGTGCAGGACATCCGTTCTTTGTTAAAGGACGGATTTTGTATTATAATGTCGACATTTTCATTGTGTTCCACATTTGTACAATTAGTTGCTAAGTTAAGTTGGTGATATTTGCAGGATCCAGGAACTCCACCAGCTAGAAGGCAATGGATGTCTATAGATTTGGGGACTGAAATTTTCAAAGATCCAGATCAAGTTGCTGAGTGGACTGTCAGCGACTTTGACATCCTTATCCCTAAACAATGAACGCATATTTTTGGAGGCATAAGCAGACACCAGCTATAGCTTGAGCTTGAATCCAATGGAATTTTTCGGCACACAGGCTACCTTTGTAAAAACAAAAACAAAAAAACAAAAAAATTCCAATCAATTTTGGAAATTTCGAAATCCTCGGACATCCGATTTTGATGTTTAATTATTTTTTTGGACAAATGCTAAAGGCTGAGGTGATTTGTAGCTTCATTTTTGTTTTTTCCAGTATGGAAATTAAAATGAAATGAGCTCAGTCCAAGTTTGTTGCTCATGGCAATCTAAGAAATGTGAAATGAAGCATCCATGTTTTGCTTGAAAAATGTACAACTTCCAGTCTAAAACATGCCAAATGGGCTTCAAATTACATTTTATGGTTCATTCTGATCCACTATTCAATTTTTAGTTGGACTTTCTCATATGGTGATGCAGTTAGTATATTTAAAACCTTAGGTTATAATAGGTATCCGAAGGAAGCAGAAAAAAGAAAAAAGAAAAAAGACTTGAAATTTCGAAAGTCCTACATGCAAGTTTTGACTCATCTCTTACGACTCTTTGTATTTTGTCTCACCCAACTCTGCGTTACTCTTATTTTCTCGGTCACAAAGCGAGGTTCCTGGTATTTGATCACTAAAGAGCAGACCGACAGTACTTATTGCTGTATGCGGGGCTGCCTGCCACACATAAGGTCTTCTCCTCATTTGGGAGAAAATCGTCAGTTTGCACTATTACAAGTGAACAAACTATGTATTCATGTGCCATTCGACCTCACATAAGAACAATCTCTAAGCACGGGTCACACTCCTTGTGATAGTGCCTGACCATGTTGATGGTCAGGATACTAACTTGTGATAGGGCATATGTTCCTACATCCTACAATTCTCATTACGTGACTACACTACAAATATCTCATCATTCGATTGCATGTAAGTTTTTCTCCTAGTTAGGACTGTGTCAACAAATTTTCTGATACCCAAGGTCTCATTTTTAAAGTTGCTAGTATTAAATCCAACAAGAATACCTTGATAAAGCCTAATAAGACCAAGACTACTACAACACTACTCTCGGCTAGAATTGTTGTTTCCTGCCGTAGAATTGTTATTGTATTGCCAGGTCCTTGATTTTTGAAATGGTCAAACACTACCCGAAGCATTATAAACCCCTTTATTTGGTATGATCATCACACAATCACGTCATATTACAATTTATCTATGTTATAACACTGGTTTTATTTAATAATAAAGTACTATAAAATACAAACTCGTCGATCACATATACAATTGTAACACTGAATTAATAACACAACGAACGTGACTGCATTACGTACGGTCACACCCTCTTCTGTCTGTCCTGTTCCTACCGTGATGGGCAGATCTCTAGATTGATTACTTTTGCTGGGCTGAAAGTTCAACATTCAAGTTTCAACCATGTAATATTATAATATGCCTCATTTTTACACCCAACCATCTTCTTCCGATGCCCGGCTACAAAGAAAGGCATTAATTCAATGAGGAATTAACGTTCAACCATCTTAAAATAACCTAATTATATATAATAAAAAATGCACTAATCCAACTACAACGTTAAGAATTTATGACTACTTCCTGCCTTGAAGGCAACGTATTAAATTGTACTAGAAGTTCAAGACTTTTCTTGCCGTCCAGGCAGTCCAAATTATGAACAAATTGAACAAAACCAGAGAGGCGTGCCATGAGGGTTGCCGTGTTTGAAGGTGAAGAAGAGAACCCCTCCCCACATGGATGGAGAACAAGCACACAAAGTGATATTCCTTTTGCTATTACCAAATGGCAAATAGAATGTTGCGTTTTTCATGCAGGCAAATCACAGTTTAATGTGTGCATAAACATTACTCTAATATGAAGTTACACATAAAGAAATCAAACTTGAATATAACAAAGCGAGTACTATCCTGGTCAATTAACCGAAGCCACATCTACAATGTAATGAATTTTTTAGGGTTTTATCCAACTACTTTTTATATTTGCCATAATGTAATTTAGAGATATTGAACCAACAAAATGTGATTTGGAGATAAAGAGTGGCTCTAACTAAGGAGAAAATTTTCAGTGTGCTGGAAACATGGCTGATATACTAAGCGGTTGAAATTTCTTTCAGGCATTCAACTATTTGTGTTATGAGACTTTATATACCGAATTGTGTTTTCAGCACACTGAAACACCACTCCTAAACAATGAGTTGATCTTTGAAATCATTATTTGGGACCCAAGAAAGTTCAAGTTGAGCAACTCCCTTAAAACATAGCCCATCGTTTTTTATTAGTTATTTATTATAGGTCAAGAAAGAGGACCAAGAAAATGGGTTATAAGCTGTAACCAATATGGATGGTGTGCTATTATCATTAGAAACCATCATTACTACTCCAACTGCTGTGATTTGGCTTCAAATATATGATTCGAGATTCTCTCCTCCAACTCCGGAGCCTGTGGACCAAAAATTTGAGCGTTCAAAAGGGAGAGGGAGGGAGGGAGGGAGCTACTAGAGATGTCTTATCACGTCATTTGTAAGTACTTTTCACAAAAATATAAAATTCTCTATATTTTGGTCTTGTTGAATTTGACTCGGTGTAAGAATTGACCTAATCAAGCAACAATGTTAATACATTATTCTCTAACCAGAAAACATGTCTTTGATCTCAGTCTCCAAATATAATTTAAGTAAATGGAGTCTTTTGGTGCATCAACTTTGAGTACGTTCCCCTCCTTTCAATCTGATAGTAACAAGTAGATGGGATTGGGTTAGTGAAAGGCATGCTTCCTCCTCCACTACACACAGTTGCCATTACGAAAGCTCTCGATTGCAAACAAGATTCTGCTTCCAAGTGGAATTTTCCAACAGAATTTAGTGGTTGCCTAACGCCCATCCAAACACATTCTTCTAAAAGATTGGTTAAAAAAAAAGAAGCCAATGACTATCTTCCAAGCTTTATCTCACCCAAGATGCTCCAATCAACTCAATGAAAGCGATAAGATTATAGCGATTTTGGTGTTCCTGGTTTACTTTCAACAGTCGATTCGTAATCGTGAATGTCGATAGCCACACGCCTCGGATTGACAAAATGGCTACCCGAAATAATAAAGAGAGTACCAAAATAATGACGTGACTCAGACTGTCAGACTAATGCTTGGCTGATAAGAATCTAGGGCGTGGATGAAACAGGTTGGGTCACCTCACCAAACTTGGCATTTGGTCAAAAGAAGAAAATTATGTCCAATATTACGTCACTCACAAGTCACACAACTAACCACTATTTCCAGTCTCCAGAAAATGTCTTCATCCCCTTCCTCTACACTCTTTCAGAAAAGTAAATTCTTCAGACTTTTTAACAAGTACAGGTTTCTAGCTCTTCTAAAATATTAAGGGCAAGTTTGAAAACGGTTTTAAAATGACTAAAAATGTTTTTGGAGAAAAAAAATTTGGGTTTCAAAAGCACTTTTTACAAGAAGCACCAATCATGTGCTGCTTCCAAGAAGCGCTTTAAATGTATTTCCAGAATTTACTTGTATTTTTACTAAGAGTTAGTTTCAAAAACACTTTCATCAAAGGCGTCTTCAGCTATTTTATAAACACTTCCAAACGAGCTCTAAATCTTTAAAGTAACAGAAAACGCATGTGACATAAAAACGCTACTATCACTATTTAGCACTTTTTAAGTTTTTGTAACAAACGTAATCAGAAGCGTTTTTTATTGCCAGTGAGCGCTTAAACTGAATATAAGACTAAGTTTTTATTATGCTAGTTCATAAGATTTCCAAGAATCGGGCCACACAGAGTATTCTTCAGTACAGAACATCGAAAGCAATCTAAATTTCTGCATCAGAAGCATATTTTACGAAGGAAAAAAAAAATGAGAAACATCCCCCTGAAAATGCAGTTTATCAATTTGCAACGGTCTTGCAAATTTTCTGAACAGTTTCTGGTTTCGTTTTCCAAATCACTGGACATTACAGCGTATACGAATCTTACACTAGAAGCTCGACAACAGAAAGCATTCTCTTAAAGCTCACTAGATAAGATGCTCCTGTAACTTCTTTATGACCTCCGATTTCAATGAAAGAATGTGTAAATATGTTCAACAAAAATGAAAATATATATGAGCAAGGCATACTATGAATCTGGGAGGGATGTTACCACTATAAAACATGCACGGAAATGGGCATCGGCACTGAAACATCACCTACGAAACTCGAATCCCTATTTGCAGTCGAGTTACCTGCAAGTGCATATCCCACGCCGGGACCACCAAAATGCATTGCTGCAGCATGCTCACACCTTTGGAACACTCTAGCAAGAGAAGCTGCCTTTCTTCTTGCCCGCTTTGTACCGGTAAAAAGCAACATCTGAAGTAACCCCGCCAAAGCTGGTGCCTTAACTACCCTCTCAGTTGCAGCAGCTCCACCGCATCGGCACAGCTCGAGCAAAGCTGCAACTGCATTTTCTTTACCCCTTGGAGTCCCGCAACGCATCATCCCTATCAAACCTGCCACTGCAATGTCCTCTTTTGCCACCTCTTTAGCCCCAATAGGTTGCCTGACAACCAATGCCAATGCACCAGCTGCTTCCTCAGCAACCCCTTCGTTTCCCAATGCGCTTACAAGCGCTGTAACAGCCCCAGCCTCTATCATTCTCATGCAATTTTCGGTGTGAGTCGACAGGTTAAACAAAGCTGTCACGGCGTCCTTCTTTCCTCTTGGGGTACCCTCTCTCAACAGTTCTGCCAAAGCTTCGATTCCCCCTTTCTCGTCTGCTATTCTCTTCTTATAGTCATGAACTGCAGAGAGACTAAATAAAGTTGCTGCAGCATTCTCCCTCGCCTCAGTCGTGTGACCAAACCTCAGAACATTAACAATGGACCCCAAACACCCTTCTTCGTCCACAATTCGGCTTTTGTTTTTTTCATATATCGATAAGTTGAGCATTGCAGTTACAGAATTCTCTTGGGTAACAGAGTTTGGAGACGAGAGTAACTTGCAAAGGTGGGGAATTGCCCCAGCTTCCGCAATGAAAGCACGGTTTTCTCTTCCTGTTTTTGCCAGCAACCGAAGTTCGCGAGCAGCTATAGTTTGTGCACATGGTGATCCTTCCTCCAGCCGTTGGATTAGAAGCCCCGCGGTCGCTTTATTGGCTGCAAGTGCAGCCTTAGAGGGAGAAACAGCCGCAAAGCTGTCTGCTGATGCATCTGCAAACTCTGGAGGGTCATACGGAATTCCATAAGCAGTGCACCACTGCATGATCAAATTCCTCAAAGCCCGATTCGGAACAAGGCGAGTGCTGGGCAGCATTTGTCCTGTTTTCGGGCAAGTACAATGCCCTTCTTCCAACCACCTCGAAATCGGACTCCGATCATACGTCTGTCCTGTCGAAATGATCACCGGCTCCCTCATCAAATCCAATGATATGGGGCAGCAAAAGTCCTTCGGAATCGTTATAAAAGTCTCGGCAATCTCCTGAGTAATCAAACCTCTTCGTCTTCGGGGCTTCCTCTGTTTGTTCCCAATCCCCGATTCAACCTCGTCTTCTTCAAAACCGAAAAGCAAAAACCTGCAATACCGAGTGAAGGCCACAAACCCATTGAGCACAGAAGCGGTGGGCTCAACGTCACCTTCGTGGTTCACAATCTGCTCCTCCAAGAACTCGATTTCGTGCCTGCAACTCTTGGCGTCTCGAATCCCCAATCTTTCAACCAAAAACAACCACAAGTCGGCCGAGTCAGGAACCCGGCCCTTCTCGAATTCGTCAAGGAACGAAAAGAACTGAACCCTCAGCTCCTCGTCTCCTTCGTCGATGAACAGCCTCGCCCTCCTGGCCTGTAGCTGCAGGAGCTCAATCTGCTCCCTCACGTCCTCCCCCAATCCGACGTCCTCCATCGGAAAAACGTCCAAAAGGGTCGAAATATCCTGATTCATATCGTGAAAATGGCCGGAAATTGGATGGTTCTGAAGCAAAAGCCACAACTTACTGGATTGTGCGCAGTAATCGAGGAGTATTTTGGATCTGTACAACAGCAAGTATAGCTCTTTCAGGCAGATGACCGCCGTACACGGCAGGGCAGCGTCGGAGTCCCTCAGATACTCCAAGAGCACGAGAAAGATCTCAACTTTCCGCACCAGGGACCTCGAATTCCGCCGTTGGATGGATAAGAACTTGTCTGAGAAGGAGGAAACTATGTCGGCAGCGACGGAGACAAGGGTCTGTACAAGGGCGACGTCGGAAAGGTCAACCGGAGCTAAAAATGCCTCCAGAGAAGGTGACCTCCGCCTCCGCATCGATGAGAATATCGCCGCCGAAGCCATGAAACTTTAGAAGAAACAACCAACTGGGCACAGTCAAAATTTCCCAAGGAATCCAAAGCCTCTCGCTTTGATTGGTGGGTTTTTGAATCTTCCAAGGAAATGAATCGCGAAATTGTTTTAATGGTGGGTGACGATTCCGAGTTGCGAAATCGGACTCGGGCGACTCGGACGACTCGGTGAAGGAGAGGTTTTGACGAGAAAGAGAGAGGAGAGCGAGGATTCGATTGAATTGCAAATATACGAGTTAATATTTTGTAGAGGTTGCTGTGCAGCGTTCAATGATGTAGCAGCGGCAGCTTCCCAATGTCCACATTTCCTCGTCTTCTTGCCGCTGCAGCTGCTTTCCGTGACTAAAAAGGACGCGCATTTTCTTCCACTTTACTTACGCCTTTGGACTTTGGATCCTTATGAAGTCATACACCATTAACGGGGGAAGGTGGGAGATGAATGTCTACCTCACATGTATATTTTTCCAGTTACGTTTCGTGTCAATAATATCATTTCTCGTTCTGCTAAGAATTTATGATTTAAGAAAAAAGTGATGCTATTCACACATTTATTTTATCTCTCATGCATCATTTTCAATTTTTAGCTGTTAGATTAAATGAAATGAAGAAGTTTAATGAACAAAACTTAACAACAACGTATGTAAAGTAAAAAATACTGTGTGAATAGCATTATTCTAAGAAAATATATTTATCCATGGTTCAATCAATCAAACGAGCAGTGACAGACAATAAAGTAAAACAACAAAAATTGAATAAATAGTTTTTTTTCTTCCAATGTTGAATTAAGACAAACGAGAGTTGACAACAATTTTTTCGGGTCATAGGACTCTAGAAACTACGTTATGTATTGTATTGTTGAAACAAAATACCACGGTGGTAATACACCGAATCATAAACGTCATTCTCCTGAAGTGTAGAACACGTACGTGTTTTCCAAAATTAATCCTGCTATGTTCTTGATCTGGATATTTACGTGAAGAAGTTGACTTGTCATTCACTTTGGTTGCCACTTTTGGGAATCCCTTCCCTCAAACTGCCATAGTTTAAGCCCACAGTTTTTGCTATCACCCTAAATTCCCCTATCACATCACAAATCACCCAACTGTTTATGTGGTTCTTAGGTGTTCTTCCAAGTGCACGTAAATTTGCCATTGTAGCATGTACACGGTCTAAATATGTCAAATCCTAAATGAGTGTATCTTGACGCAATTGAACATCTCGTTCAAATGATTAAAAAAGATTAATTTTCAAACATGAAATGTTCGTTGCAGATATATATATATATATATATTTATTTATTTTTTTTTATTTTTTTTTCCCTCATTTGTCATGCAATACGATGAGTGATGTACACTCCACAAGTCTAGGTCACAAGGAAGTTAATTATTCGGTAGCCAAAAAGCACCTGTTACGGAGGAGGAGCAAAGAGAAAATAGTATATTCATGATTGCTTTGCTCAAAGTAAAGGTAGGTGTAAACTAAGCAAGCATTTTGGCTTCGGATTTGTTGATTCAAGGGTTGACTACATAAAACTGTGGGGGCCACGCAGCTTTTACGCGCATTGAAATTTGAACGAGAGATTTTTCAACGTGTCTAAACATGTGGTGATACATATACGTTATTATACAAATTCAGAAACGCTTGAGATATGAAACCTTTTTTTACTTATGTAATGACGTGCATTATATCATCTGATGTTTCGAACACACTAATTTTTTATTTATTTAGACAACATTAATATTAATATTATTAGCTTGACCTAAAAGCACTTGCGTTTTAAGTTCTCACAAATTCCTATTTATTTATAATTATCAAATTAAATAAATCAAACAAAACAAAGACCGAAATTAAATAAAAGTGTAAGTCAACATAACATACACAAACACAATTAAATTGCCACCCTTAGTTGGTGGTATTTTCTAAACAATAGATGAATATCTTTGGAGGATTTAGAAAAATCTAATAATAAAACTGAAACATATATCTTTTCGCTTTCATTTTGGGTCAAAATGTTGGAGCATTGGATTAGGATTTCAACTATAATTTTGTGGCATATTTAATAATTTTGACCATTCTAAAACCAACACCTAATAACTTATCCAATAATGTAGGTATTGAATTATTTTTCCTTTTTAAAAATATACAAATGATACTCTAGGAGTGTCACAGCCCGTTCCAAAATATTACATTCGTGGCTGTGAATGGACGAAATTGCCCTTAAGAAATACTAAGTATGTGAAGCTCAAGTTGTTAATTATCTAGGTTCCTAAGTTTTGAAAATAAAATGGAATTTATTAAGGATGGAACTTAGATTTTTAGGTTAAAATTTTGTGGTTTGGAGTTGGGGATTGGAAAAGGACCACGAGGGATCCCCACATCCCTCAATCCTCTCCCTATTTTCTGCATACTGTCTCTCTCTCTCCTCCCTCACGAAACTCTCAGTTCTCTCTCCCTCTCCTTCGAACTCACGGACCAACCACAAAACCACCCTAAATCTATACCAACGACGAATCTAAGACCACCATTGGAACCCTGAAGACTTCACGAGCACGATGGTATCCATTTCAGGTGAAACCAAACTCACAGTGAGCTTTAGGAAGTCACAAGGAAGCTCGGAGTGCTTCGTTGGCATGGATTGGACGTCGGGATCACGAGTTGTAAGTTTGGCCGATTTCTTGAATTTTTGAAAAGTTTGATCTCGTAGTTTTTAGGCCCTAAAACTAGTCCAACGTGAAAGTAGATGTTTAGGGCTTCAAATTGGTGTAAAATTCGAGAAATTTGGATGAAAAACGAAGGAGAATAGTGGATTTGAAATATTCCCCAGTTTCCGGTGACCGGAGTCCGGCGAGGGACGACCGGAGAAGAAGAAGGAATAATCCGTTATATTTAACGGAATATTCCTAACGGCAGTAACGGAAAAAGGTTAAGTTAATGGAATATTCCGGGGTTTTAACGGAATATTCCTGACGGCGTCAATTGACATCGTCAGTGTGCTTGGCACGTGGCCGCGCGTGGGGGGCGCGTAGGTCCGTGCCACGTCAGGCGCGTGGGGGCGCGTGAGGACTCCAAAAAATTATTTTAAAAATATGGGGATGATCATGAGGTTGTGTAGGTCACGGTGGTATATTCATATACCCAATTTGAGCAATATATGAGGAGTTATTAGCTAAGAATGGGATTATGCGTTAAATAACGTCAATTTGGTTACTTCTCGTATAGGCGAGGATTATACGGACATCGGGCATGGCCAAAGGATGCTCAGGGACCTACGAGACGTCGATGTAATCTGTGAGTGGGCAGTTTTGTTTTCCGTATATATATATACTTGACGTTTCCCAGAAATTGAATTGAAATGAAAATATGTTTAAAATGAAATGCATATGAGTTATGTGGAAAAACGGGAAGTGAAATACCATGCATAGAATTGATATGAAAAGTATATAGAAATGTGAGTTGAAATGCCATGCATGAATTAATATATGATGCATATGTATGAATTAGTGCGGTGGACGCACATGTAAGAATTGATTTATGATGCATATGCATGAATTGGTGCGGTGGACGCACGGGTAAGAATTGATTTATGATGCATATGTATGAAATGGTGCGGTGGACGCACATGTGAGTATTTATTTCTGTTATGATGATGTTGATGTATATTGAGCTCAAATCCTGCACCATAGTTTAGTGCTTATAGTATTCACCGCATCGCACGCTCGTCTTGGATCCAAGTAGATGCTAGTCGTACAGTCCACGCGGAGTGGGTACGACAGGCCAGTCGCGAGAGTGTTAGTGAGATTCCGACTGGTGGGTGACCTTAGATTATGTGCACAGATGATTTATGAGAAGCACTAGAGCGTAACTTATGTGCAGAAGGCCGGACAGGTCACGCGGAGTGACTCCGGCAGATTGTGAGAGTGATAGATTTTGAGCTCTAGGTTCAACCGTGCAGGGCTATTAGAGGGCCTCCGGTTGATTACTTTCTTGCACCTGATATGATTATTGTTGATGCATCCATACTTAACTGTTGAATTAGACATGGCATGGCATGATTGATAAAGAAAAATGTTGAGATAGTAAAAAAGGAAGTTTGAGAATATATATGTATATTTATATTTTACATTTCTGGGAAAGTATACAGGTTTTACGGAGAGGGGTTACAACGTTTTGAGAAATGTTTGGATTTGGAAAAGAATTGTTTTACTGACCCACTCAATTTTGGTTTTGCGCCCCTCCAGGTTCAGGAATCACAAAGGTGTGGTGACTATGAGGAATTCGACGGTGTTCTGACAGATTGGACAAAATTAGGACTCACCTTCGGGTGTATCAAATTATAAATTGTATCTTTAAAGCTTCCGTACTGTGCAAATGGTTACGTCACTCTCGCGTGACGGCCAGCATGCCCTCCTTCGGGACGGGGTGTGTCAAGGAGACATCAAACTCGAAACTTCAAATGCAGGTATGAATAATGTTAACTAACCGAAATACTTGTATTTTGCTAGTATAAACTTAGTTTCAAAAATTGAATCATTACACAATTATTTTAAGAATACAATTAGAACGAAACAATAACTTCACAATATTGTCGCATGGTATTATTGTTTGGCTCATGTTGCAATACTTGTATGCATTTATTAATATTATAAGAACGTTACTGTTAACTCTCACTGCTAAAAAAGTATACAATGTTCGTGTGAGTTTGACGGTTAAACTTCAACATAATTTACCCCATCACTCTAGACTCTAGTTGAATACTAATATGAAAAGAAGAGTAAGTTCAATCGCAACTGAAGAAGCAGACAAAGAATCCTGCCCATAATCAAACCCTAAACATGATAGATCGGCCAATCGATCCAAGATAACGCGTTTTGGCAATTGAAGGGTGTCAGTCGAAGTGAGTCCTCTCTAGTTTCATTAAACTTAGGCCCCGTTTGGGATTGAGGTGATTTTAAAAAAAGTCACTGTGAAAAAAAGCTGAGGGTCATTTTTGTGTTTGGTAAACTGAAAAAAAATGGCTTATTTTGGAAGCTGCTGTGAGAATAAGCTGAAAATCAAAGGAAAAGCTGAAGCTGCTATTTGCTGCTTTGAAAAAAAGCCAGTTTTTTCAAAGCACACGGAGCTACAGTGCTCCTTTAATGAAAAGACACACTATCATCCTGATTTTTTTTCCAAAAGCACTTTCACAAAAAAGTTTACCAAACACTCTACTGACTTTATTTCACAGCCGCTTATTCTCACAGCACAGCCGCTTATTCTCACAGCAACTTTTTTTCAAAGCACAGCAATACCAAACCAGCCCTTAATCTTTGTACATAATAAATATTGGACTACACTAACAAAAAGTGTAGCCTAATGAACGTTAGTGATGACAAACAAACGCACCTTTAATCCTACCGATTCTCTTAAGACGAATTGAATTTCACCAAGTAAAGCAAGCAGGAAGGCATTGGGTTCCCCAAAATTTCAGCCTTTATAGTGATTAGGGATGGACAACGGTTATGACGGATGGGTAACCGCGGTTATTTATCTATAACCGTTTACCCATTGGGTAATTGTCTAAACGGTTATACTCATACCCATAACCGTTTATAAACTGTTAACCATATCCATAACCGTGTACCCATTTAACCGTAACCTTTTACCTATTTATTATTTTTAAACCCGTTTATCCTTTATTTTTTACCATTGACTCATTTTTCACCCGTCTACATGTTTTTTTAATAACTTGAAAATTAAAAAAGAAAATCTTGTCATAATTTTCCTTTTCTAATAATTAAACACCGTTATAAGTACATTCATCATACATTTCCGCATTTTAATTTTTTAAGTTCTTACTTATACCATTCCAATAATTGCAATAATATTTTACAGACGATATTTTTAACTATTATCAATGAAGGTAATATAAAATTTGCTAAGTATTCTTGGGTTACGAAAACTGTTAAAAGGCAGTATTCTTAGGTTATTTAACTCGGAATGTAAAATATTAACATAATATATATAATGGACCATGAAATTTAAAGTGGTTAAGTTATATTATATTAGCTATAGAAATCATGCACTATAGTCAATAGCATTGATCTAAGTTTTGTTCGATAGGGAACATGGTTTGTGTTAATTTTACATATATAAAATAAATGGGTAAATGGTTACCCGTTTATAACCACAGTTAATATCCATAATCGTCAATTTAAATTTCGCGGGTAAACGATTATACCCATAACCGTTTATTTATCTAAACGGTTACTCATAAATGTAACCGTGAAATTTAAATGGGCGGATAACCGTGGTTACCCATAACTGATAGGTATTTGCCCATCCCTAATTGTGATATATATAAATAAATCAAATCACATGTTTTGCATATGCCACCCAATGATTGTCCTTATTACGTAAAATTTTAATCACACTTTGAGGAAAAGAAAGATGACTACAATATATTATGAGTTAGGTCAGTTAGTTAAATTATATGTATATTCTGTAAAATAAGTTCGATTTAAAAATAACTCAGAATATCATCGTATTGAAGTGATAAAAACGCGTGGTAGGAATGAAGCGGATTTACAACCATAATTTCCGTATGAAGCAACAAAAACAAAAGGCCAAAAGGAAGGGAGAAAAGGGTTTGGGTTTTATTCCTGAAAAGCAAAAAGATTGAAAGAGTTCCCTTGTCTGGCATCTCTTTTCCCTTCCAAATTCAAAGAAACCGACCACGGAGTTTGAAAGTGTGACTGACTGAAAGATAATACCGCCCATTATTTGACCAAACGACAATTAGGTCAACATTTAAGTATTAGTTTAAGAGAGAGAGAGAGATATATATATATATATATATGCCAAACAAAACGACTGCGACTTGAGAGTACATGGACTCATACCAGAACCTTTGACAAAAACTACAAAATACACACCACCTCTTCCTCTTCGTATTGCTTTGGGAGTAAAGTAGGGTTCACTCAAAACAACTAAGGTCATCTCCAACCTAAGGAATATCAGAAAGTTCTCCTTGGTCCTATAGTCTTTCAATAAATTATATTTTAATGAACAGTGTTATGTCATATTTCATACCATCTCCAAACGAAAGGACCAAAGGGCCATAGACCAAACATAACCTTGTGAAAAAAAAAAATCATCTCCAACCGAGAGGACCAAAGGGCCATAAGCCAAATATAATTTATTATTTTAATTGAATTAAACTATTATATTAACATAAGATTTTCGAACATAGGAAGATTATTAGAAATGAAGTAAGATAATATAAAATGATGAAAAGTATGTGAGAAATTGTGTAGGAAAAAAAATTATAATTTAAAAAAAAAAAGTGGGCGGCTGGAGATGGTCAGCCTGCTGGCCTAATTGGTTGGTTTTAGCCTAGTGGGGTCCACAAACCCTTTCGCCTAACTCTCAGTTGGAGACGATTTTCGTGTCATTTTAGGTTATTTTCGACCCTATGATCCTCTGGCCGAATCAGTTGGATATGATATATTTAGAAATGGCCCTCAACTTTTTGGCATTTTCCGAAATCGTGGTTAACAAAAAGTAGGTAATCAACTTAATTTAATCAAGTTTCGTGCTTGTTTAAATGAGAATATCAGTTGGCCAAAAGCGTTCACCCCTGTACCAATGTTTTAACTCGACCCTCCTCCCGTATCGCTTGCGTAAAAAGAAAGAATGGTTATAGCTGTAGAAAAGAGAAGTAAAAGTTAACAGTAAACCGAAACTTGCAGAAGTTAAAAACTTATTTCCCCTACCATGTTTTCATGAAATATCATTTTTATTCAATGTAAAAGGATATAAATTGAGCTAGTAAACTGAATGAAATTGGCTAAATACACGAAATAAATAACAGATGAGGTTGTACAAAACCCTTAAAGCTATAGCCAAAACCTGTCTCTCTTATACTGCCCTTGGAGACCTTGAAGAGAGACACTTTCCGCAGGACACGAGCTTCAGCAATGAATGCGGTCTTCGTGCCCTTATCTTCAACCGCGAAAGCTGCATGTGAAATGCATTCGTAAGTTTCATCTTCAAACTGACCGGCATGACAATCAACAAGGATGCAACGATAGACCCGAGCATTATACAAGTAGCGTTCAGCTAGAGATTGTATATCTAAGTACTATGGCATGAGGAGTAAACTTAGGTTTAAAAACGAGGAGTAAGGCCAGGGCCTGCATATTATGTCGCAAGGCACGCCTGACTGCTCAGGAATTTCATTGCAAGAAAGGATAATGAGATTCAAACGACTTACCCTTCGACGAGTTACTCTAGACGCTTTCCAGCAAAGCAAACTTCTCGATCGAGATTCCAGTCTCCTGTGATTTAGAAAGAATCAGTGCCATTTCATATAAAACAATTAATCAAGAACATAAGAGATGAAATACAAGTTTTTTGAAACGAAAAGCTGAAGTAGATGGAATTGCAGTACTTACAAATTATCCTGTTCGAGCTTTTCAGCAATAGAAACTGCTTTACGTTGTGACCATCCACGTTGCAACTCTGAGTGCTGAAGTACATGTGCAAGGGACACCTTGCTCCTAACAATGCTTTGACTCTGGCTTTGTTGTTTTTCTGGAATTATCGCCATGGTTGGTTTCTTTTGGTTATGCATTTGACCACTACCTTTGCTTTCCATAGGAGAAGCAGCTACTTCAACAATTTCACTCGTCCCCACTTCACGGGCGCTGAACGTATTTTCATCTCTAATCTGGGATGAACCATCCTTTGAAGCTGGTATAATAATAGGCATCTGGGCCCATTCTTTACTATTTCTTTTTGATTCACATCTAATCTCAATTGTCAGGGGAGACCCTAGAACAATCTCAAATGCCTGCAAAATCTGCGCTCTGAACTTCTCTGCGGTAGATTTGGTCATATGCGAAGAGAACATCAACTGCGCAGTGGGTGCTGCAAAAGGAAGGAAACATGTTAAAAGGAAATAATGCTGTGTTGATATTTGATTTGAATAGTTATGATCAAATTTGGCATGTGGCAGAATAAGGGGCTTATTTTAGGCATACAAATCTGAAATGTTAGACATTAACTACAAGCCAATTTGCTTTCAGATTTCTTGAAACATGAATCGAATATAAGGTAATAAAACAAGGATGAAAAATTTGAACGAGAAGCGTATGATTATCTCATTGTGAAACAGAGCAAATTGAGAGTTCTTAGCAAGTTTATGAAATGTAAAATGTCATGTAATTAAGTCAACTTTGCATCCATGTCTCAGGATCATAATCCAAAAACCCTACAAACAACTATTTTCCCAAAATATATTTTCAAAACCTACAAACCACCACTACCAGTAATTGCATAGATGATTGACATATTTCGCGGAAGGATAAATGTGTGTATGCACATGTTTATAAGGATTAAATGGAAAGGGCATTCATAAAAGAGCAGTTATTGCTTACCTGCACCGAAACTAACCGAGGTCAGCTTCCCTTCTTGGTACAAAAATTCTTTTACGCGATTATACGGAATTTTCTCAAGCACCTCCAACCAAATTTCTTCAATTCCTTTGTGGCTTTTGCCATGGATTTGCCTCCCATTTACCCTGGTTATTTCAGCGGAGCTTGTAGCCATCTGCTGAGAAACCATAGCCGTACCAGCATGATGTTTTCTATCTAAACTCATACCTTTTCCAGAACTTACAGAATTTCGAGCATTTGCTGGCAAGCCATTCTCATAATTTGGCATCTCATCTTGTTCACTATCTCTCCTGACCGCATCCCTTCCGCTCACATTATTTAAGGCCAACGGACTCTGATGGAAACTTGTGCCTCCAGAAGAACTAGGCAACATATACTGTTGATCAGGAGCAAGTTGGAGAAGTGCAGCGGTTAGCCATGTTAACTTGTCATTTGACATCCTCAATTGTTTCTCGGCCTCAGATAAAGTTTTCAAAGCTTGACGCAACTTCTCCATGTCTTCTTTTGATACTGCAACCAATTAATTTGTTTTTTAGTTTACTGAAAAATACTAACACAAAAAAGGATATAAGTTTACAGGAATCAACCATTGAATTTCAAACGGCAAGGGTTTTCAATGTCTACTTAAGGAGGTTTCCATTAGGGCATTACGCGCAACCAAGAGTAGTTCAAGCATGCTAAATATTTCTATGGTGAAAACCGAAGAGAACATAAATGATTCTATGATAAGTATATATTTGGAACCGAATATGAGAATCACTGAAATAAATTATTATTGAAAAAAATGGACTATTCGATTTCTCTAGTAAACTTTTGGACTCACATGGTTGGTTCCGAAAGAACTTCCTTCTACGCCTTTCTTTTCTATAATCATAGCTGCCAGCAAGTATATCTGTAATTACCGTTGCAAGTTGTGACATCAAAGTTAATGGCTCAACTCCAGTTTCCATTATCATTCTCAAATTCTTCACAGTATTAACTGTGTCTGCAGATAATGCTAAATCAAGAAGATCTATCAATTTCTCATCAGATATAAGCCCAACCTGCAAAACAAAGTCAAAATCTTCAGGTAGTTCATCTAAAGTAACAAGAGCAAAGATAATTGTCTTACAAGACCATGCTGGTTTCAAAGCATTCCGATATCTTTATATGGAAATAGTATAACACTTGTAACGCCAAACACGAAGCAAAAATAGGAAGGAATCCAAAAGGAATTTGCTAAGAGAAACTGTAATAAAAAAACATGAGGCAAAGAGGTGCAGAAAATACATTACCTTAATATTTATATCGCAAATGGATAAAAGAAGAAAATTTAAAACGTCCCATTTCAAGAAATCACAGAGATAAATAAACAGCTTGAAACAGAACGAGAGGAAATAGGGATCCTCATTATTTCTAATAATCATCATTTATCAAGGCAATATATATACACGGGAAAACCATTAGCAATTCTCATTCTGGTGGATCAGTAAAGAACAGGGAAGAACTTACCAGTTCCTGAACAAGAGGAACTGAGATTCTCTGGCCAAGCAAACTCAGTTGCTCTAGAGTCATCTCAGCATCCCTCAATGAACCATCCGACCTTGACGAAATAAGTTTCAGTGCATCCTTGTCAATTTCTATATCTTCTTTGGCTGCTATCCATTGCAAACTGTAAATAATATCTGCATCCCTTAGCTTAGGGAAAAAGAACTTTTGACACCTGGATATGATTATGTGAGGCAAAACATCAAGACTTGAACAGACAAGGACAAAAACCACATGTCTCGGTGCTCGATCAATGACCTTCGATAAGGCACTCCAGCACTCAGGGGACAATGTTTCACAATCATCAAAGATAAACACTCTGCACTGTGATGGCAGTTGGGAAATACTCATATTGTCAAGTAGGTCCATAATGCTATCGAAGTCGAAGTTACTAACAGGCCCAACTTCCTTTATATTTCTACTCTTGCCCATATCATGTGCAATGCAAGAATTGCAAAAGCCACAAGGCTTGGGATGATCCAGAGACTGGCAATTTAGAGCTCTAGAAAATATGCGAGCACATGATGTTTTCCCTGTGCCATGAGGACCATAGAACACGTATAGCAACCCAACTTTCTTTTTCATGACAGCATTTGAAAGAGCCTGTGCCACCAAATTCTGCCCCACAAGATCTCTAAAGGTTCTCGGCATGTATTTTTGCGTCAGATTTTGGTGCCTACGACGGCGGTGTCCCCTCAATTTGCGTTGATCACCAGATCTAGCTTCAGAAGCATAGTCGGAACCGACATCATGCTTGAATAAATTATCTGCATAAATACCAAGTTCACCAGAATAGTCATGTACCCAACCAGCATTGTCAGAGCTTGCCTGTGATCCAGATGCTTCAACTAGTAAAGGAAGTGCCTCAGGTTCAGATTTAGTAGAAACGCTCGAGTTATCAGTTGCCATGGGCATGTCAGAAATATCTCTACCATGGGCAGCCAGATCACCCTTCTTCAACCTTGAATCAGATAAACCACAAGAAATGCTCCTTCCAGCAATGTCAAGGAATGTTTTACCTCTATGATGGATTCTCGACCAATTCCAGGGAATCCCACACCCGTTTCTAGGAGCCCTTGTGACATTTTGCTCACCATACTCATCCGCTCCCTGTTCCATGTGATACTTTCGGTGAGCTGACCCTTGAGCTATAGAATTAGAAGCTACAGATAAACCATGCTGAGCTCCAAAGTCTCTGGACGCTACAGAAGCACGGCTTCTTCTTGCACCTCGAAATCTCCGCCTTTTTACCCTACTTAGTCCACTGCAATAGCCCCGAGCGCTGACCTCCGGTTCCTCAGAGATTCTTCCCTGCCTGGACCGTCTTCCAGGCAGGTGGATATTAGAGGACGCTACATCATCAGTATCCATCCTAACATCATTCAACTGCTCTGAGAGAGTCTTCATTTGAGCACCTTGGGTGTGCTTTCCCTTTTGTTTACTTCTTCTAATTTTGGATTCTGAATTCCCAGAAAGAGCGTCATGAGTCAAATCGTTACCATTCTGGTCTAGCGGAGGCTCCTCATTGCCACCCAAACTTTCACTTCTATTACTCTTCTGACTAGATTCTTCTCTCCTAATTTTCCCACCATCCCTAACTCCACTCTTGCTTCCATGTTCACTGGTTCCGGCCACACCATCATTTCCCGCATTAGCCTCACGTTGAGCAACTTTTGGTGTCGCTAAACTTGCCAAAGGTGGAGAACCTGCTGATAGCCTCCTGGCATCCCTTCGATACTCACTTCCTACTGACCTTCTCCCCTCACGCACCAAGGCATCATTTTCACCTCTTCTGGAAAGCATATCAAGAATGGAAGGCGAATGCCATGAGGGCGGACTGGCAGAAGGGTCCCTGAGAGATCGCGACCTCTGAAGGACGACAAGGTCCCTCATAAGTGACCTGTCAGCCAATATGGGGCTTTGCTTGTGCATATGGTTCTTCAAGTGAATGCAATTTGTCAAATGAATGTGGTTGCGCAGATGATCACTAGTATCACCATTCGCATCCTTGAGTATCCTATTGCGAACAGCCCTGGTCATGATCAGACCGTCAACGTGTCCAATGGCCGAATCTCTTTTGAATTAATGAAACAAACACGTTCGCATGATTACTTAGTAACACCTGAATCTCCGGAACAACAGCAGCATAAAAGCAACAAAATTCCCTCAATGACCACCAATGCTATCCCCCCACTAGTCGTTCCGCAAAGCCGCCAAAACTCAAGCAATCAAAGATCCTCCAACAAGACAACAACATTCGATTTCAAATTAAACGACACCATTTCTAATGATCCCTCCGCCATCCGCTCCACACACAACAAACCCCTCAAAACACATAATTTCTCACTGAAAGGCAATGGACCCAACCGCAACAACGCGAAGAACGACACAGTGATCCCCTCAGCTCATCAAAACAGCATTAAAGACATAATCTTGAAAGCATTTCACCCAAATGGAACCCCAAAGAAGCAGAAACAGCCACCAAAAAACACAGCTGAGATTCAATGCATCAATTAAACAAAAACCCAAAACTTACAACCAAAGGCTAACTTTTGGGGGAAAGCGGGAGAGAATAAACATAAGGCTGAGATAGAAAGAACATGAAAGATGAAAAAAAAAAGGAAGGGAAAAGACGAAAGGGAAAGAAGGAAGCACTCCAATCACCTGAAATCAGAAAAGCCAGTGACCCGTTTGCACATTAAGTCCCCCACCCAGATCTCCCACCAAGCTTCACATGAACTTCACGAGGCCTCTTCCCCTTCAAACCAACCACCTTTAGAGTGAGAGAGAAGGTTAGAGAGAGAGAGAGAGAGAGAGTTCAGCAGCAAGAGGGTAGTGAGAAAAACAAGAGAGTGAGAGTGAGAGTGAGAGTAGAGAGAGAGAATCTGAGAGTGTAGAGAGAGAGAGAGAGATTGGTGAGATCTGTTACAGACAGACACAGAGAGACACCTCTGCAAACAGAGAACACATCGCAAATAAAGCGGTGAATCCGTTTGTTTGAGCATGCAGGGTGCAGACCAACTTTTTATTACTTAAATTTCCTTTTTATGTTCTTTCAAAAAAATTAAAAAAAATTAAGAACTCCGTTCCGTTGAAAATTGCAGAGAAAATTTATACGATTTAAGGTTGACATTGTAAATTTGAGTGCAAAAACTTCACGCTTTACCATTTTATCTACCAATCAATAATTTATTATATCATATGCGTGTGTGTTAGTGTTCTCAATTTGGCTTCCAATTATTGAACCTAATTTAAAGGGATTTTTTAAGTCATATTAATGAAATATTTATTTTTCTTCATTTCTTAATGACTTTCTATTAGGTAATTTGACGTTAACAAAACTATCTAAATATAACAATCACAAGACATTTAAAATCGATCATATGGTAAATTTGGCAAGCCTAGGTTATCCACTTTTTCCGAACTTGAAGAGGTTATAGAGAATTTTACCTAGCACATGATTACAATCAAGCAGACTCACCATAGTGAAATGATACGTTATTTAATTTTGAAATTAACCCTGATTTATCGCTTGGAGATGCACTATGCTTAATTTAAGTAATAATTTTGCAGTTGTTCAATTAACTCCTTTGTGATATTGTGACACAGCCACAATCCCTACGTTCCAATAGGCAAAATGTGTGATGTCATGAGTAGGAGAAATTCTGAAATCTAAATGATATCGGATCACATGGTTGTCTGCCCGTAGACACAAGACACTCCACCTTCCATGTTTTTCGATCCCACATACTTTTTAGTCCATGTCATATGCTAAACAGTTATGTGATCTAGTTATCGAAGACCTAAAAACTTCTCATGTAATCACATAAAATCATAAGGAAAAAAAAAATGTAACTCACGCTATTTTTTATTTTTTTAAACTTTAATAGAAGAACTCGTTACAGCAAATGACCAATTATCTCAATACCATTATCAAGAGCATTCAAAAGATTGCTTGTCGATTTCATGACATGGAATTTAAACATGTTTTTCGTGAAGCAAATTTCGTTGCTGATATTCTTGTTAAGATTGGTTAGAGATGCTCAATTAGCTTGGCTATGGGATAGTAGCTGTGGTAGTTGCCGGAGGGGGCTTGTAGAAAAGGAAACTATCAATGCCGACGTCACGTGCACCCTTCAAATCATGAATGATGAGAGGGTGATGTCTTAGATTCAAATCATGAATGATGAGGCTGATGTCTCTGATTCTTAACAAGTAGAAATGATGCCTTCTGTTAAGGATAACAAGGATAACCTGACAGAATTTTTATTTATTTTTATTTCATTTATTTCTATTTTTATAAGGGTAAATTATATAGGATTATCTGCCACTTTGTTATTCCAGGGAATCTTTTGACGCAAGACAAACTGTATTTGCAGTGGACAAACTGCAATACTGTATTAGGCTCCTAATCAAGGTTTGACTTCATTTATTTACACTACGGGGGTAGGAAAATGGACTAAGCCTTATAATGAGTTAGTAATAATATAGTTCAAATTTATCTTTGACGAAAATTCAACCTAAGAACTCTCACTTAAAAGTGGAGAAATACTACTAAACCGTAGTACAAAATAACAGTTTTTTTTTTTTTTGGGGTGAACTAGAGATTTTCATAACCAGGGCAAAAGCCAAGAGTACAAAGGAAGCTCACAGAGAGGCAAGCAAGAGGAAAACTAAAGACATAAATAAGATAATGAAGGAGGGTATAGAGGTACAGGACGCTGCAACAAATGCTAAATGTCGCCCCCTTCACTACTGATTACAATAAATTAGAGAGGATAAGGTAAGCCATCATTTTGACTTCATTAAACATTACGGGACTCCAAAACCAAGAGTATTATTTGTACAGCCAGATAATTAACGTGAGTCGATTCAAAGACTTATTTCATTCAACAGTCAAAGCGGCACTTAGATCAGACCCACTCCCACAGACAAACCAACTGTGTTCCATGTCAGATGGAGGACATGGTAAGCCGTCTTGAAGAAAAAATGAAAACCAGGGAAGTTGGTCGTCTGCTACTCAGAGACCCGAACCACAACTTCCTCCTTGCAAGTTGCTTCTATCCAAACATATATGATATATAATCCTTCCAAAGCTGCCTGGACTTCCACCTTCCGAAGCTGCCCGGATTCCTTGGACGGACCATGCTCCGTCGCAATTGATGGAGGGGCTGACCAAATAGTGGATGGGGTAGGCGATGCCTCATGAAGCTCATGACGGCTTACTGTGGGATGTTTGATGAATCCTGTCTGTTGAAGACAGGTTTCCCTTCGGTACAAACATAATTCAAATGTGTTTCTTTTTTGTTTTCTTGTTCTTTGTTGGTTATTAGTTTAATGTATAAAAGCACAGAAAATAAAATCAAATTATTGTTAGGTGGATTTTAATAATTGTATTAAAAGTAATGCTAGTGAGACTAAATTTGTAGATAAAATATGTAAACTAAATAATATGTCACTAATAAGAATGACTACGTTTATCAACGCTTAAGTAATAATCCAATTATCAACTTCTATGTCATTTAACTTACAAAATTTTACTACAAATTTAGTTCTTCTAGCACTATCCTTGTATTAAACAGGAGTACAGGCCAAGAATTTACAATGCACAGAAGTACTCATCAAAACACATGTTGGTTTGTAGCCAGCAAAACCCAGAGACCCATAATATTACCCAGTCAGCATACAAGAGGTAGGCCCCAGGGCTGTGAAGTTCTTATGAACAAAATCCAAGTCCCCATCCTACTAAGTGGCCACTGAGATTATATAATAATGGTTGGGGAGGGGACCATATGCTTGTTTTATTAGTGCTGCCAATACCAAAAAAAAATATTGTATACATGAAAAGGGTAAATGCATTATACATGTTTTCATGTCATAATAGGTATTGATTTTTTATACAAGCGATAATGAGACGGGTAAATAGAACTCATAATCTCAGGTGCAAATGTATACAAATCAGTAAGAAGTTTTGATTAAATTAAAGCAACAATTAAAAGAGAGAGAGATCAAACTTGAAACTTTGGCTGCAAATAATGGATTAGAGACATTGGTGAAGTTGTTATGAGGTTACATGACATAAGGCCCCATTGTGGTCAGTGAGATATATGTAGTTGAGGGGACAATGGAATTTAGTAAGGATGGTGCATGGTTTAATACTTGGTGAATTATCTCATACCAAAGACTTGGGATATATTTTCAGTATTTGGTTAAATAATCGGTGTGGCGGTCATTCCATGTGATATTTCTTGGATTCTCATTGGTGAAAATAAAATAAAACAGGAGGGCAGGACCACATAATATGGTGCTTGCAGGCCGCCAAGAATATATTTGTGTATACACACACACACATATATATCAATGCAGATTATATAGCAGAAATAAAGAAGCAGCAGGAAGCAAGTTTTTAAGGCAGAGAGAGGTGGGGTTTTAAGCAGTTGAAGGGCAACATGAAGTCCATGTCCATATGGCCTTTTTGTTTGGTGACCTAATTCACACCATATTTGTATTGGGGGGTGGACATTAATCTGGTTCTTGTTTCAACCACCAGCCCCTTGAAAAGATTATGGAAAAAGAAGGAAAGAAAAGGGAAAATTGTTAACACCTCTCACCTATATAAGCGGTGAAATTTTGAGGTGCGGTCGGTAGTACAATTACAAAGATAATTTCGATGATCTCATTTTTTTGGATATGATGTCGTCTGTACCCAATATTTCTACTATAACATATATAAAAAAAAAAAAAGATGAGAAAATTCATAGATTACTTAACGGTGTCTCCTGACATTTTCCTTCTGAAAGCATCGTTTCTTTATTTCTCAACAAATCTTTGACTGATGCTTTAAGGACTAAACTACAGATCCTCTTCAAACCTCAATAAAAACTTAGACCAACTTAAAATCAATTTGATGAGACCAAAGTGAAAGTGCTTGACTACAATTCAAGTAATTAAACAATTTAATTACTTTGTTATCTTCCAAAGCAAATGATTAGGTGGGCAAATAATACACAAACGTTATAGAAAGCAAGAGCAAAATTGTCGTTACATGGCTAACATATATAGGGCCCAATATTTAATCTTGACCAAAGCAGTTTATCAAGTGCATGCAGCTGACTTTGCTAAAAGCCTTCCTGACCTTTTATTTTTGTTTTCCATTGGGGGAAGAAAAGGGTGGAGAGCATCATTTTTATCCATCGGAAAAGCTCCTTGTATGTCTAGTTCCGGAGGGACAACAGTATCGTCATGTGTTCCAAGCCTTCATATTTTTTTGGTTTAGGGAGTGATGCAATCTCTAATCTATGCAAAAACTAGTTCCTCAAAATTTGTTTTGAGTAATGATTAGTTAATTGCATGCCAAAGTGAATCTTTGCGACGGCTAGTTCGCACTCTTTTATTTTTATTTTGTAAAGTTAATAGGGGCGGCTAAAGGCTGAATATTGAGTTTGATACTAAACATTTTATTTTAGATAGCGAAAATAATTTTAGAAACTAATGATTAACGCAACATTGTATATGTGCAAGTAGCCACACGTTTGGTATGAATCTGAAAAGAATTTTTTATTTATTTT
The DNA here is from genome assembly GCF_916048215.2 of Malus sylvestris. Lineage (NCBI taxonomy): Eukaryota > Viridiplantae > Streptophyta > Magnoliopsida > Rosales > Rosaceae > Malus > Malus sylvestris. The sequence continues at coordinate 41,842,570 of NC_062264.1, forward strand.
TGTTATTTTTGCTAGTTTATTACCTCATCAAGATATGGAGTGAAGAAAGAGTGTTCTTTTTGTTGGACACCCAAACACCCCTTGAATTTTCTTTGGACACCCAAAACCAAAATTTTTGTTTTTAAGTTCTAGTTCTACCCTTATCACGAAGGACTTGTTTGGAAATACCTTTAAAATGATTGAAAGTGTATTGATAAGGGTGTTTTTGTAACCGATCCTTAGTAAAAATGCAAGTGAATCATGCAAAAGCACTTGAAGTGCTTCCTGCAAGAAGCACATAATTGTGCATCTTGTAGGAACCACTTTGAGTGTTTTTCGATCCCAAATAAACTTTCATCAAAAGCGCTTTTAGCCATCTTAAAAACACTTTCAAACAAGTTCAAAATAGTCTGTAAGAACAAAATAAAAGTAAAAATTGTGAAGGTAAGGTAACACACCAGGCCCATACACATATCGGTGGATCATCTAATTTGGGTTGAAAATTTTGTCCCACACATATTTTTTTACAAGTGAACAAATTTAACTAAATGAGAATTAAGTTAAATTAGTTGTTCTCTTTTTTCCTTATGTTGGGATAGAATTTTAGTTTTACTATCAAACTAATTGATAATAAAAATAGTGACTCAACTCCTTATAAATTTTATGAAGATTATTTTTTCATATTAATTTCCTAATATAGAATTCCCACCTTCTACAAGCCCCTCTCACCATGGACGGAGGTAGTTTGTGCCCATAGGGAGCAGTTGTCCCCACTCAACTTTTTCCTAATATGAAAATTCCATGTATTTATTAAAAAAAAAACACTAAGTATACAAACTATTTTTCTTTCATTTAGTCAAACAAGGACTAGAGTCACTAGATATCAAAGTTCGACCACAAGTCAAACACACGCTTTAGTCCTTGTTTGACTAAGAGTAGGAGGAAAAACATAAGAAAGGCTAATGAAATCCAAACTTTCATGTTTTGTTTGACAAAGAGAAAATCTCATGCTTTTTTGTGAGAAAAAAGTCTCTCCATCTTCCTTCTGGTCAGTCTCCACATCTGCTAAATTAATAAGATCGCATCCTCTTTTGTTGGTTTCTCAAATCCCATACGTTACCTAACGGTTCCAGTAAATTTTGCGGGTTTGGATTAGGGTTTAGAGGGTTAAGTGTGACTGTGTGTGTGACAATGGTGGAAATAGCTATAATTTTAGATATATTGAGAAAAAAAACCCTAGTCCTTCTACGGTCAAGGCATTACACTCTTCTGGGTATTTCTTAGCCAAAGCCCGCTTATTTTGCTGCCGCCGGAGCTCCTTATGCTTATAACGAATTAATGGGGTACTCTCTCTCCTTCTCTCTCTTCCCAAATCCAAATATGTGTCTATGATGTAGTATAGTGCGTTGCAATTATAGGATTGGATTGGACGTTAGGCTCCACTGATATTGGATTGTTTGTTTCATATGGAATTGAGTAGAAATATGGACATGGTTGTATGTTGTACTGTGGTGTGCTGATATAAACTATGTATGGGAACTTCATAAAAATAGTGCTTGGAAAATAAACTTTATCTGACTTTGCCTTTGCCACAGGGCGTGCCTATTTTTTGTCGGAGGTATCCTGAGCCAATTACATACTGCAACGCGTTTTAACTTTTTTATGTAACAATGTTTGGCTTGTGTTATATTTCACTTTATCTTATTATTAATTTGACAATTGTAGTTGGCTTAAGTTTGACGATGTACGTATTAACTTGCTTAGTATTATGCAACATAATCATTGTCTGAAGATTATGTTTCTAGTTCACCAAGTGCATCTCATAGAATCTTTGAATATGGCTTTCTGAACAATTACAATACCAAGCAGCACAAAGTTGAGTTAAAGCCTCTATTCTCAGCTTTTCAATGGAGGGCTTTAGCTGTCACAATCTTCAAGTCATTTGTATTGTTCGTTGTACTTCATCCACCGGAACCTTGTTCAAGCTCGAAAGATGATGATGATTACTTGCCGCTGGACAATGAAAAAGAAGAGCAGCATGTGGCAGATTATGTTGTTCCACTCAAAAAATTAGTAAAGCAAATTCTTCGTGACGTGAGTTTTCCGGCCTGCATTGTACATTCTTATTTCCATGATCAGTATATTTTAGTACTCAAAGTAAATTAAGTTCTTTGCATCCCATGTCAGACTACTGTTGTAACTATTAGGCAGATACTAGAACGAATTTCTGTGCATTATGTTTCAAGGAGAATGGCATGCAAACTTCTCAAAGGTAAATTCTTTCCACAATAATTCAAATCTAGTTTCATATATTCGAGAAGACCAATTAAGCAGGGAAAAAAAAGGCCTAATGATGGTACAGATGAATCGATATGCTTCAAAAATCAAATGTTGCAAGTGACTGACACATGCAGTATATCAATATGAGCAGATGTTCCAAAGTCGGCCATGAGGAAATCTGGAAGAAGATTGCCTACTGTGGTTTTCATCTTCAGTGTTAGTAGAGCAACCTTCAGAGGTGAGATTCTAATCCATGTCTATATCCTATTCCGTAAATAAAAATCGATAGAAAGAAAGAGAAACAATCATGTGGTCTCATTTTGCCGTCCATGTTTATATGTTTATGCAGGGGAAGGTCTTGGTCTTGCAGCCACATGGCTCATCGAAGTTGGCATTGAAATCAACCGAATTATTTCTCGCATGATAAGGTCTAGAGAAGAGGATGACGATGACACTGATTTGGGAGAACAACTTAAACTTCTGGGGAAGAAGGTTTCAGGTACTAGTATCCAGTGTGGCGCATCACTAGCTTTTGGTTCCATTGGAGCAGGCATAGGTGCCACCCTACCCTTATCCGCCCTTCAATGGGTCAGCATATTGGTAAGTTATCAATCATCCAATTGCTCTAGCTATGCCATGTATCATTTTAATTTTATCGGATGTCCTCAGCGTGACGGGGTATCTATTACTTATCCATGACCAAATTACATTGTGATCTTTTCTTTTTTTTTTGGTTGCAGGCTGTATTGTGGGGGAGTCTGCAGGGCCTGCCATAGTATCATATTGCCTTGGGAAATTTTCCCAAGCAGAACCTTGAGCACTGGGGATTATCACTGCAATGCTTTCTATATATCCTCGTGTAACCCTAAACTCTAACACATCAAATTCTGGTAATTACTGTCACTCTCTCCTTCTCGCACACACAATAAGCACAATTATACGTGTAAAAAGATTAGTAATTGTTTATTACATTAGAAGAAATCAAACTCTAAACTTCTTTTCGTCCAAAATCATTACCCCATCGTCAAGGGTGAGTTAACAGCACAATCACGTGAACGATGAATTAATATTTTCTGCTTAGTTCAATACATCATCATATGCATTAATCAATCTTACATGCAGATGAGACAGTGAAGAATGCCCGAAGCTATCGAACAAAAAGAAGTGAAGAGTAGTACGGAAGCAAATGATGAAGTTGGGGTTTGTACAACACCCATTAGGTTTTGCATCAGGACTCGCCCCTGTGTTAAGAAATGCATATCGGAGAATTATGTTGGCGGCAAATGCGTCTTCTTCTTCCGCTGCGTTTGCTACGCCCCTTGTGCTCCCCCGGCCCTAAGGTAATAAATAAATTAAAAAAAAAAAAAAACTTACTCCTCAAGCAAAATTGCAAGGCACTACACAGTTAGTACTGCAATTAGTGTGGTAATTAAGTGAAAGTACTGGTACACACGTTCATATACATATATCAGATCGTAGGATTGAAACAGACTTGCAATGGAATATAAAATCAACGAGCAACGCACAATATATAGTGATGTAGGATTTAATGAGACAAAACCTACTACTGGGAAAATCTTCAGGCACTTGGCCAGGCAGAAAACAATCCACTACATGTCAAACAAATACAAATTAAGGGGATTTGACAAAAACTCGATCTACTAGACACGCACATTAGAAGGTAGCTTCGTCCTTCGTGCCCTTGTTACTTGAGTACGCAACAAACTTACGGAAGTGGCACAACACCGGTCTAGATCGTCGATCACTCCAACACGAACTTTGCATAGTACTTCTTTCTCAAACGCATATGAGATATGCAATCATGCAGTATTAATCATATGAATATAATTTAACACAATAAATCAATTAGGAGAATCTCAAGGAACATTCTAGTATTGATATTCCGATTAAAGAACAAAGGAGACCATGAATGTTGTGATCTCAGTTGCGGTACATTATATGTATATCAACATCATGAAATGAGATGCATGATATTTCGTATCATGAATATTTAATGAAATATACCTTAATTTGTAGTGACTTTTTATTTTTATTGTATATATTATTTTACTATAAATATATCCTTGCTTGAATTTCTTCGGTTATTTTTAGATCATGAGTAACCATTTTGAGCGTGGTGGGGACAATTTGGACAAAAGCTAATTTCACAACTTTCCGAATCCTCTTTGTGAGGATTTTAGGGATTCTTAAATCGTATCTGCTCATCGTACATCGTGCGGTCAGAAATCATTTTAAATACTTTTATTTAAAATTAAATATGAATAATGAATGCACGATGTACGATGAACAAATACGATTTGAGGATCCCTAAGATCCTCATAAAGAGGATCCAGAGAGGATCCTCATTCCTAAATATATATCACTATGCTGGTGTTTATTGGAAGAGGTGAAAATATTAAGTGTGTATTCAATTAAGTTCTAATAAATTTTAATAGATTTATAAATCTATTGATTTTGATGGAGTTTAATCAAATTATCTAACATTTTAAGATCTTTAAAAATCAATTTTTAATTTAATACACCTGAAATGTTATAAATTCCTTTAAAATTTAGATTGAATACACCTGAATGTTTAGAAAATCACTTAAAATTCTGATTGAATACCCCTTAATTTATAAAAAGAACTCAAATATCTCAAAATCCTAATTGAATGCACCCCTAAAATTGTAATCAAAGTGTGGTGTTAACATAGAATTATGGGTGAACTCAGATATGTGTTTGAGTGCCAATAATGGTAAAGTGAATAACCACTCAGTACTAGAGTCTGGTGACATTCATCTTCACTTGTAAGTGAGAGGTCTTGGGTTCAAATCTCGTGGATGACGAATTCGATACCAAATTAAGTTGTGTATTGTGTGGCTTAACCGAACTCCTTCTCTCCTTAATGCAAAATATATCGTTGTACGAAAAAAAATAACGATGGTAACATGACTATAGAAGTCCTTTATTTCAGTATTAATACATTACATCAAACTGATGTGCCATTATTGTGACGTCTTAAGTAGTGTTTACGCGTGACAATATTATATATTGAAGAAATACGTCACGTAGTGTATTCAACGGGCGCGATTACGTGGACGGACGAGGGATGGTTCCACCCAGTGTCCGAGCTGCATGTGATACAAACTCACTCTTCATTCCGTTCATGGGAACATCGTGGAGGGCTGTAGACAAAAGCCGCCGTTCCGCCTGCCACGTCAACTCTCTCTCTTCTTTTGCACTCTTCGAACATTCGCACCACTTTCAACCTTCCTCCTCTCTCTCTCTCTCTCTCTCTCTCTCTCTCTCTCTCCTGCTGAAATCTAGGGCACAAAATCTTGCTTTGCAACCATGAATGTCTTCAGATTGGCCGGCGACATGACTCACTTGGCCAGTATTCTGGTCCTCCTCCTCAAAATTTACGCCACCAAATCGTGCTCAGGTATATATACACACACACACCTCTTCCCTCCTCGATTTCCAATTCCCATTTTTCCTATCCCCTGTTTGTTTCCCGAGAAAACGCAGGAAAATTTTCATGGAGAATTGAATTTCATTGTTTCCCACCTAAATATTTCTCAAAGTGATGCAAACCCAGATTTTGTTTTGATTTGTTTAGTGCTCAAGAGAACAACATTATGATTTTTTAAGTTAATTTTCTTTGAATTTGTATGCATTAGCGATTACTAGTTTGGTAAATTGGGGTTTTGGGAAATTGATTAGTGTTTTAATGGTGATTAGGGATTTCGCTTAAGACTCAGGAGCTCTATGCCCTGGTGTTTCTGGCTCGGTATTTGGACCTGTTTACGAACTTTATTTCGGTGTATAACACTGTGATGAAGCTGGTGTTTATCGGAAGCTCGCTGGCCATTGTTTGGTGTATGCGGATGCACAAAATGGTGAAGCGTTCATACAATAAAGAGCTCGATACGTTCCGGCATTATTTTCTTATTGCTGGCTGCCTTATGCTCGCCCTGCTTGTCAACGAGAAGTTCACGTTTCAAGAGGTGAGACAAGTTTTTCGACATTCTCGACTTGTTTGATGCATCTAGTCTGTTTTGAAATTGGTGTGCCTGAAACAGGTTATGATTGTAATGGTGAATTGAAACTACTTTCAGGTGCTCTGGGCATTTTCTATATACTTGGAGGCGGTTTCTATGATTCCACAGTTAATTTTGCTACAACGAAGTGGAAATGTGGACAATTTGACAGGGCAATATGTGTTCCTTCTTGGGTAAATATATTTCTTTCCTCTGATCCGTCCCTAACTTGCTGTACACTCTGAAATATCTTGTGGTTTGGTTTTGATTGCTGTCGATAATGTGAAGTTTAATTGATTTTGTTACTCATTTACCTAGTTTCTCTGATTACATTTAATGTGATTATATGTGTTGCACATTTTGAACTCATTTTGTTTTGACATTACGGTTCATAATGTGAAATTTTGATGTTCTTGATTTCAACTTCATATTAATACAAAATATAAGATTTGTAACCAATGCCCAATAGGTTTCGTGAAGTTGCTGTCATATAGATTTAATCTTGAACAAAGATGAACACATTAGTGAAATCTCTGCCAGTGTTTGTATGCATTAACTCTGTGTGGTGTGAAGACTGAAGAGCTACTTTTATCACATAAGGGAGGCATATGCCATTTGAGAAAGCAATCCTTGTTGCGGGAAAAACTATAGGGTGTATGCTATTTCATTTATGGGATGCTGACCTCAAATTTAGGGGAAGGTTGTAATCGGGACAACATTTAGGAATGAAGCACGTGACTTGTTTGCTGGTGAAGCAAATTGTCTTTCTGGACTCTAGCAAAGAGGGCCTTACCATGATTTTGCCCTCTTTTGCAAAAGTTATGAAGTTGGCCCTTCTTTGGAAAGATAGAAGAGAAGAGGCAATTGGACTGGTGAAGTTTTAACTGGTTAGCAGCGGTAGCTTGTTTGTTTGCTTGCAAGATGAATTTGTTCGTTGATGTCACAGAATCTACCTTTTGTGGTCGGGACTCGGGCAAGTTGGAATAGTTTATAGAAGTTAGATTCTGAGACATCGATGCAAATATATATTTTTGGTTTCACAGCATAACATTTCCTTTACACATACATGGTTTTAAGATTGGTCCCCAAGTTAGTGTGCGGTTACTAATGAAGTGATTTTGTTTCTTGCTTCCTTGAATGAATGCTGAATATATTGAAAACTTGAAATCAAGTAAACAAACAAACAGATACAGCAGTTTAGACCAGATTAGATTGATAGTTGGTATACTTTTACGCATTTGTGTGCAAAGTTGGATTGTGACATCTTTTCAGAAAAAAAATCTGGGGATATAAGTTAAGTTTCATATTGCAGGGCCTACCGTGCATTGTACATTCTCAACTGGATCTACCGCTACTTCACAGAACCACACTTCAGTCGATGGATAGGTAAGTTAAGTGAGAACCATTGAGGACAAATATTTTCTTTCCTATATAGTCTTATTTACTTTGGGGGGTGCGGGGCCTTATGCTCTTTGTATGGTTTGGGTGACTTGTTTTCTTTTACAATTTTGCAGCGTGTGTCGCCGGTCTGGTTCAGACAGCTTTATATGCAGATTTTTTCTACTACTATTTTATCAGGTAGCTAATATGGCACCTTCTTGCCAACGATCCTTGTTCACTCTCTTAGATAGTTAACATGACAAGCTGTTTGTTTTGCAGCTGGAAAAACAATGCAAAGCTTCAGCTGCCAGCGTAAGCCAAGGAAGCATGTTTTGTTCTTACATCTGACTTTTATACACTACTGCTGATAAATCTAAATGCGGGATAACTCTGCTGGAAGAAGCGCATAGGGATAACGTAGTTTCGAATTAGGATGGCAACCCCATTGCCACAAACGGGGGAGTAGTAAGTCAATTTAGGGTGTAGTTACCCATCTTATAGGCACTTACAGGCATTTTATAACTCTTTTTCGCCGTTTCCTTTCTTTTTGATGGATGTGTATTTCACGTCTACATAATGTTTTTGTACTATTGTGAGAGAACAACTTACATGGCACCTTTAATGTTGTGCCATGTAAGTCCTCATGTTGTGCATCACAGGCAACTTTAATGTTCATTGGTACCTTTATTTTCTTGGGACCAAGACAATGGGACTTTTTATATCTCCAAAACATTAAGCTATTAAACTCCCTTTCATAACAAAAAAACCCTACAGGCCTGGACGCGGTTGCACTCGACTATCAATTGCTAAGAGGTCTTATCTTCGACTTCTGTCAGAGGTAAATTTGAACTATATTTTTTTTAACTCATTGTGAGGCTAAGTCAACCTCCTCTCCTTTAGTGTAGGTAATATCGTTTGTTAAAAAAAAAAAAAAAAAGTTTCAAAGAGCACCGATTACCATCATCGTGGTAGGGAGAGCCCGTACAAGAAAAGTCTTGTGTCCGCACACCTATGTAAGGAGAAATTCTTCAGTCTGCACGCCTGTATAAGGTGGCCCGACTGAAGTAGAAGTGGGTGAACCAAAATATTTGAATACTAAAGGTTTTGTGTGCGCGGTGGGACAGCTACATGATCCAGTTGTCCACCCTAAGAACAGAACCGTCGTTCAAGAAGGGTGGACCCAAAATACAAGAGGTTGGGATTGGGCCCGACCCAAGAGTTCTCGGTCCTATTAGAAAATAAAAGGCCCAATTAGAAAGAAAAGTAAAAAAATGAAAAATGGAATGCCAGAAAGCAAAGAAATTGAAAGGGAGCGCAACAAACGAACACGTCAAGCTGCTCAAACGAGAGTCACGCGGCAATACACGATTGACTCAGTAGTCGTCACTTGTCGTTGTAATTTGTGCCCGAACGCTGACGGTGCATGCACGCTGACTCTACGTCCGCCACGACATGCACGATAACGCGGCGGCTAAGTCACAATTGTGTGTGCTTAATTTGCAGAAACGGAGCACAAAAGTTGATGGCCATCCTGATTGCTGTTGGTCAAGCTGTTGCCTATGTGCTTTCAGGTATGATGGTAGTGTCGGTCAACTTGGTGTCGGGAATGCCATTCTTGTCATAGTTCAGCTCTGCTTTGCCGCAATTATTGTGATTTGCCTAGATGAACTTCTTCATAAGGGATATGGTTTGGGATAAAACTTGAACTTTGGGTTAAAAAGGGGTTAGCCCAAAATAAGGTCCAGAAGGAGAAAAAGCCCAAGGCCCAGCCAAAGCCCAGAAGAAAGAAGGTGCATTTTTCCCGACCAAGTGCAGATCATTCAAACCACCTGCTCACCTACCTAGAGGTCAAGTGGTGTAGACCAGCCAGCTAATCAGCCCAAAAGTACTTTACAATGGCAGTACAAGTAAAAAGTTGATGAGTCACTACCCTTCAGATGCATTCGGGCAAAATCAATACTGGAGGCAGCCAAGCCAAATCATCTATAAAATGAGGAAGAAAAATTAGAGACAAGGACACTCAATCAAACAAACAAATACACAAACTCTGCTCAAGCCAGATTTGCATACGAAGCTGTAGTCAGCACCAAGCCTTCATCCCTTTCGAGATCAACCTTCACTAGAAAGCCTTTGTAAAAGCTCTGCTACCCTGTCTAAATCTTGATGTAGTATCGATTCCCTCATGTAAACTCATCTTCCAATCTCCCCTTCTAGCACTCAAACCCTTTGTAAATCACAAAGAGAGGAAGTTGCAAGATGATCAGCCTTACCCGACCTCCTTTGTTTTTGTCTTTCATTCATAAATCTAGTAATATGATGTATATTTTGATCTGCATCCAAGTTATTTCTAACTAGTTTATGATTAAAAGACTTCTAAGTTCTAACCATTCGGGCAGACAAGATTGATCAATTAAAAGTCCTTGGTCTCAAGGCATAAAAAAGAACCCTATATGGACTTAACCCATCTACGACAGTCCTTGATAACAAGAAGTCCGAAGTTACTTGGGGCGCAAGTAATTAGCCTATTTTCTAGTTTTACTTCTGTTATATTATGATTGCTACAGAATGCTTGAGTATAGAATTAATTCTAATAGGAAGCCTCAAGACCTATATCTAAGGCCCGACAAAGGTACCTATATGAGTTCGTTCGGCTCTACGGGCTCGGGCGATTAAAGTATAACGGTTGTGATACTTCTACAACAATGAAACAACCAATATATGTTCAAGTATTTGGTTAGTTTTGATGGGAAGCCTCAAAGCCTACACCTAAGGCCCCAGAAAGGCACATTTCATAACTAACTTGGTCTCTCAGACATATATATATATATATAATAAAACTTAACATCGGTTTTACATCTGTCATGCTAAAGATGGCAGTGACATGCCTGGGTACTTAAAGTTATTTTTGATTGCGAGCCTCAAGGCCTACACCTAAGGCCCTACAAAGACACTTTTCAGAATTAACTCTGTTCTTCTTTTACAGCCCGCCAATACGCAGAAGCCCGACAGACGATATCAACCGGCGCCAACCTCTCGAGGAGCTGTGTGCTCGTTGGCCAGGAAACGTCCCGACTGGATATTCCTCAAGACGAACACCTGGATCTCCCTTTTTATAGCTACCAACATTTGGTACGCTAGAAACCTGTAGTTCTTTTACTTTTTAGTATTATATGTGTGGTGTAGTGAATAGTATCAAGGAACGGTAAAAATGTGGTTTTTCGTTAAAAGTGAACAGTATCGGGAATATTTCGTTAAAACTCTCTATATATAATCTATGATCTTGCCGTAATTGACTTATGGTTTATTATGCAGTGAAAGCATCATCTGGAAGGCTTTTAGCCCTACAACTATCAATAGCGGACGTGGAGCTGAATTCGAAGGTGCCATCATTGCACTGTTCCATCTCTTGATCACCAGGACAGACAAAGTTCGCGCTCTTCACGAAGCTTTCTACAGGCAAAACCTACCAAATGTTACTAATCTGCTTGCGGCAGTCTTAATCTTTCTCATTGTCGTCTACTTCCAAGGTTTTCGTGTTGTTTTACCGGTGAGATCAAAGAATGCCCGTGGACAGCAGGGACCATATCCTATTAAGCTTTTCTACACCTCTAACATGCCCATCATTCTACATTCTGCTCTTGTCTCCAATCTTTATTTCATCTCTCAAGTAAGTTACTAGGCAATAAAAACTGAAGGCTCTTTACTGCATTTGTTAATCAATTGACATGAAACTTGTTTGGCTTTTTAGCCAAAATGGTCATGAGATTTACATAATACATCACTTTGGTCCCTAAGATTGAAAATCAATAGAAATGGTCCGTGAGATTGTCCACCATCCATTATTTTGGTCATTCTGTTAAAAACTTCGTTAAGTGTCTCGGAGTTCTTGGCCGAAAGTTTGGGCAATTTTTAAAACTTCATAACTCAATTGTTTCTTAACCAAATTCGACCTATAATATATCAAAATGAAGATAAGAAAGTAGAGAACAAGATTATATCTATTTGGAAACCCAATGGTTGACTAAGATGACCGGAAAATTGCCTGAAAGGTGACTAGTTCGCGGGAAAACTGGAAAACTCGCCGGAAACTGGGTAAACTTTAAACGCTCATAACTTCTTCAATACTCAACGAAATCGAGTAATTCAAAAATGAAAATCATACTTATCGATGAGAAAAAGAGAATGGTATCTTTCCAAATGGTATAATCGTGTTCTACACTTTCGTATCTTCATTTTGATATATTATTGGTCAAATTTGGTTAAGAAACGATTAAGTTACGAAGCTTTAAAAATTGCCCAAATTTTTTGCTAAGAGCTCCGGGACACTTAACGATTTTTTAACGGAATGACCAAAATAATGGATGGTAGACAATCTCAGGGACCATTTCTATTGATTTTCAATCTCAGGGACCAAAGTGATGTGTTATGCAAATCTCAGAGATAATTTTGGCTAAAAAGCCAACTTGTTTTATCGTAGAGTTGCTTTACAGGAAGTTCAGTGGGATTTTCCTTGTGAATATTCTCGGAAAGTGGCAGGAGTCTGAATATTCCGGTCAATCTATTCCAGTTGGTGGTCTTGCCTACTATGTCACGGCTCCAGGAAGGTGATCCAGCACATAGTTTTGCGTAACCTTTGAAATCTCCAGCCATTTCTTATCATGCTTCATGTGTGAAAGCATGTACTCATAGCAGTGTTTCTTTTTCTTTGGCAATGTGGTTTTAATCACAGCTTGGTGGACATGGCAGCCAATCCATTCCATGCTCTGTTCTATCTAGTGTTCATGCTTTCAGCCTGAGTACTCTTCTCAAAAACTTGGATTGAAGTTTCTGGTTCTTCCACCCGAGATGTAGCTAAGCAGCTCAACGTATTTTGGCCTTCCTCAACCTATTTATTTTGTTTTGATTTACTTATAATCTGCAAAGACATTTTGGAGAGCTCATAGCACGACTATTAATGTGAAGACATAAGATTTCTAGGATTAAATTCTGATTCTCAAACAACTTAACGTCATGAACTAATATGCTTCTAGTTAAGGGAGTGCTAGCAACCTTTGCATTTGGACCATTTCACTTCTTCAAATGACACGTGTCATTTTTTTACACAAAAAACAAGACCTTTAATGATGAAATATAGAAAATATAATTCCAAGGGCATTAATGATTGACATTTATGTTGCTTAATTCTGCAGGAACAACAAATGGTGATGCCTGGACATAGAGATTCAAACTTACAGAAGGAACTAAACCGCTACATACCTACTGCCGCTGCATTCGGAGGCATGTGCATTGGTGCCTTGACTGTTCTGGCAGATTTCATGGGAGCAATTGGCTCAGGAACTGGGATTTTGCTTGCTGTTACAATCATCTATCAGTACTTTGAGACATATATATGAGAAAGAAAAGGAAGGCCAACTTGGCCCTTTCGGCCTTTAAGCCCTAACAAAAGTAAAGATAGCTGAGAGTTTTAAGTACGTCCAACCTTGGATAACACACTGGGGGGATACAATTGAGGTCATTTGTAGTCTGATTACACCTGTGACTTGTTACACCTTTCGTGGAATAGCCTCACAAATTTTCAGAATGCATGCAATAGTTTGTCTTTGACACGATGATATTCAAAATTACTCTTAATTTACGGGAAGAGGGGTTCTCAAACTTGGGTGGAATGGGACATTGGATGCAGCGTTAGATTACTTTGAAGCAATTGAACTACAAGCCACTTGCATCAGACATGCCGATTATCACCCTACCTTTCGTTTTTAATTTTTCACCGTATTCCATCTTCTCCTTTAAGCTACGCAAGAGTATACGTATGATTTACTTTGTAATTATTTGGTGATTAGTGAATCTGTCTAGTTTGTTTTAGTGTTGTGATGAAGTGAGCAATCATGGTGCTTCCTGGTAATTGGACAAACTTCAAAATTTTAGATGGATGGATTCTATTCGTTGCAACTTTTGGCCTTAATTTTTTGTTGAGTTAGGTGCAAAAATTGAGCCCCATTTTGCACTAGCTTAGGTACGAGTCGTATGATTGGATTCCTTGGGGTACAATTTTTGGTAGCAAAGCAATTAAGACGCTTGCTGGACACTCGTGTCGCTGTCAAAGTTATGCGAAGCTTAATAGGGGTGTTTTCTTTGTTAAGCTGAAAACCAACCTAGGCAATCATGCTTTTTAGGATAAATATATGTTGTATGAGTGTGGAGTTCAAGGTTTTAGTAAGTTGTCATGAAAAGCATAAAGATGGCATGAAAGATGGATTGGATTAATTTAAGAAATGATTTACACACATACTATTTCACCTTCTAATTCTATACACTACTTCTTGAGAGATTAAATATACAATAGAGTCTCCCTAGAATAATACTTTATTGGGATAATCTCCAATTTAGGACCAGTTATGTATTGAAATAAACGTGTTCATTACTATTAGTGATACATCATTTAGTTTGTAAATTTTGTCTTCAAATTTACTTGGAGCCCAATGAATCCTATGTAGGAAATACAACACTAATTAAGGATAAATAAGTCAATAAATAATATTTTTTTAACTATAGTAATAACCTCTCTAAAATTATATAATTGATTTGGTCCCGACTGTGTAACTTTAGAGAGCTTTTACTTTATAAAAGAAGATAAAAAGAAGTTTGCAGAAAATGAAAATTTGGCGTGCAAAATGCTTGGGAGATTATTGTGAACACACATAAAGTGATAAATGTTGTAGAAAAACCCGTTATGTAAGAAGTTTCCATCAAGTTAATAAGTAAGAAATGCGCCCAAAAATTAAAGGGAGTTAGAAATCACCACCGCTAACCCTATCATTGTCCTAAACTAGGCATGAGAGATCATAGCAATTGTACTTTGAATTTATCTTTAGGCCTAAACTTTCTCCGAGTACTTTGAGTTATACGTACCTAAGACATTCTCTTACTATTAGCCTAAATGATAGATTAGACATTTCTGTTTTTACCAATGAGAAATGCTGAGTCTTTCTTAAAAAGATTCTTTACGAACCTTTTGTCATCTTATGTTTCATCTATTGGCACGAAAATTAATGTTAAACTGTGAAATGATAGAGAACTTCATTTTGAGAAACTCATTACCGATTTATATAGCCTGGAAAAGCTAATTCTGCTGCACTGACTCACTGAACCACTGCACGAAGTAGAAAGGTCCAAATTCAACTGCACTACAAGTCCCCTCCAATCTCAATTACAGCAACTGCAATACGAGTGTGAAGTTCCCAACCCTTTTGATATGGCATTGGAAATTTACAGCAACTGGTATGCAACGTGAATGTTGAATGCCCTACAGTAACTCCCACTTGCACTTGGCTATTATTACAGTTTATGATGCTTTAAATTTTCTACATTATTCACACAGAACTGAACCAGTTGAAAGTACAAAGCACAAACTCAAGCACAAGCCAAAACAAAGCAAAAGATGCAGATTTGGGAAAGTTAAACTTGTTAGGATATGTGTTTTGGAAGATTGGTAATTCATCCAAATGCAAATCGATTTATTTGGCAACCAAGGGATGGTGATCACGTATTCACAACTTTATTTGCCATTAGTAAACCCGAATCACCAAACTCTGCGGACCTTATTATATTATGTAATTTTATCTTAATCTATATATTTATGCAACATACTTATGGCTTGCTTCTTACATGCTCGCGGGCCTTGTTTCCTAAAAATAAATTGTCTTCATCATTTTGGTTACAAAAAACTACTTGAATGCAAATAATTCAACTGATTTACAATGTCAATTCATGATCTCTCTCTCTCACTCATTCATTTTTATTCTTAATTCGTGATTCATGGTCACACTAAAAAAACGAATTAGAAGCCATGACACGTAATATATAAACTATGGGATAATTTTGATGCGGTCCCTAATCCTTAACATTCTTTTACTAAAACCTTAATGGTATTCAAAGTTTGATCAAAGTCCCTTAACTTTGTACACCTCATTATATTACAATTAATATTTTTATTTTTATAGTTTTGACATTAATTGTTTGATATTTTATGAGATTTATAATCCTATAAATTTAAAATCCCTCATTATAATACTATTAGAAACTGTTACAATAAAAAAATTCAAACATTTTGATTGAATAAATGGATAAAAACTATGTAAAAATAAGAAATAATAAATGGCAAAAGAATGTATCCATAGTGTTAAAAAAATTGGTACATTTCACATATAACAAAGTGATACATTAATAAAGAAGAATGGGTACATTATAAATAAATTAGGGTACAGATAAAAGATTAAACAATTATGAGTACAAATGAATTTTTAAAAAATATAGGCGCTAAAAGAAATTAATACATGGGTACAAAATAAAACTAAAAAGAAAATACAACAAATTTAAAAAAAAATGTTGCAAATTAAAAGTGGGTACAAACTCAAAATATAAATATATGATACAAAGTTTAGGCAAAAAACATAAATATACCATATGTAATTTTTCTTTGATTAAATATACAATGTCACGTGACGGTATACACATGGGTACGAACACAAATAAAACTTTAAAAAATATGGGCACAAAAAGAAACTAATATATGGGTACAAATTAAAAATGAAAAGAAAATTGGTACAAATTAAAAAAAGGTACAAACCAAAAATAAAAATATATGATAAAAAATTTAGCCATAAATATAAATATACTAATTTTAACATTTTTAACACTAAGGGAATATATTTAAAAATAAAAATATTTTATTATTCAAATAATTAATGATGTTATTAATACCCAAGGACCTTGATCAAAAATTGAAAAAGAATAGGATTTTAATCAATTGAGTAACAAAAAGAAGGATGTAAACCTAATTTCTCCTATAAACTATTATGTTGAATCCCTTCGTAATCATACACTAACGTCCCATGCCAAAAAAGAAAGAAAAGTTTAAGTGCATGTTATGGATTTATGACCAACGGCTAGTTTAGTTATAGGACAAAATAATGTTGTATTTCAAGAAACATGCAATTTGTCTGCCATGCAAAATTTAAGAGACTATATACTATAATGCATGGAAAATAGTTTTGCTTGCCACTTTGTGTTGGAAACTTGGAGTGTTTTTTTTTTTTTTTTTTTTTTTTTTTAAATGATACCAGCTAGTGGTTTAGCCATAAGAGTCCATCATTTTGAGGGTCGAGAAGACTCACATAAGCATTTCAACCTTCCTTTGGCCACCATTGTGTGACTTCTCAACGTTAGAAACTGAGAACGAATTGTGTAGAATACGAGTCTAAAATTCATCTCAACCACTAAGTCACCCATGATGGTTTTTAATCAAATGACAAATTCTAATCAAACTTGGAGAAGTTGAGGTTGTGGTCCCATAATTGACCACATTACAACTTTAGTGTAGTACAAGGGTTTGGTCATAATGAAGACTCAATATATATGTAATCCTATTAACAATTAAATATATTGCCATGATAATGGGACATGCACATTCTAATTCACAAGACGTCTGCTTAACGTCTATGCAGTTAAAAAGTCCAAATACTTTTGCTTAATTATGTACATCCCACCATTCTCATTTTATTTTAAAACAAAACTCGGGTGTACAACAATTAAAAACCCGGAAAAGTATATATAATTATGAAAGATTGTATGGACACGATTCTCATTTGTACATTTGATCATTTTTGTGCATGTAGATTTTTCCCTAGTTTTAATAAATGTGTTTCTGGATACTCCTTATCATTTTAATCTAAAGTTTAGGAGTTCCTCTAACAAGTTTATGAATGTCATTAGTATAGTTAGTGAATTCGCGTATAATATGTATTATATACATGCAACATTTTTTTTTTTACTTTCATTTTTCGTACATATATTAATGATTCGTTAAATTGCACGTTTTTAAAATATGATGCACCGCATTATATATGAAGTTGATTTTTGTATCATAACATATGAAAATTCTCCACACCATCTCATCCTTAAGTCAAATGGATGTGTTGGGTTATGGGTCACGTTTCATAGTTTTTATTATGAGTAAGCTACTTTTCTGTAGGGATGTGCCTTATTTTATATAATGAACCTTTGGTTTGTAGACAATAACTTTTGTTCCACTCCTATTGTCTGGTAATAATGTCCAAGAAGGCCACTAATTTGAATTTTGAAACACATCTATCATCCACTACCTTAGTTACTTGAATGTATCGTTTGGATCAATAATCCAAGTGAACATGTGAGCTCTTGTGGGACATGTTCAAGTTTTAAAGCAAGAATGAAACCCATAACTGAAAATGGACTAGTTGATTGATCACATATTGAATTGATACATGTTGGTCCATTCATTGTCACATGCAGTGTGTCTAGAATATTTATGAGTTTTCTTTTTTGTTTTGACGATATAGAAAGACGGAGATTTAACATATTTTTAAGAGAGAATGTTATTGATTTTCTCAATTCAAATTTTTCATTATATTTTTTCAGAACTCTTAAAAAATTGCACGTCAATTGAAACATTCTATTTCTAGCTCTCTTTAAAGACCAGCTTCGCAAAAATCAACCAAATCAGAAATTGTTTAACTATTTTATTAACGTTATCCAACTTTCAATGGGGTTGATCTTTACAAAATACCCTAAAAATAAAGAATTTAAATCATCATGTAATATTACAGATAAGAAGAATAATTGATAAGATAGAACGAAAAGATTCAAAGAAGTTTCTAGCATTCCTTTTTTCGACGATACTAAAAATAAAATCGAATACAAGACTTTGAGTTAAGGTAAATATGTATATGTATATATATTTTAACAAACGATATTATCTACACTAAAGAGGATGAGGGTAGGTTTAGCCTCACAATGGGCTAGCATAATGCGGTTCAAATTCGTTTTTGACGAGAATCGAACCTAAGACCTCTCACTTACAAGTGAAGAGGAATATCACTAGACCATAGTAATAAGTGGAGTTAAGGTAAATATATTCTTAACCACGTTTTATATTTGTTACAATTCTTGTACTGCAAGAAAATCGATTGATTGAAGCAGGGTGAAGCAATTAGTGTGGTGTCCACAAATGGGGAATCAATCTGCGTCTGGACTGTGATATCGTCACAATCTTCTTTCGGCTATGTCCCTTTTGACATGTATGTATCTCCCATACGGTCCGTCCAACATTACCCTGCAGTTGCAATACAGAGATTCCAGGTTTTAATATTCACTATCATAGTAGTACCATGCGTGGCCAAAAAAGGAAAAACAAAAACTAGGGTAAATTTCAAAACAATTTCAAAAAGCAAATTGTTAATTTATAGAAGCACATGGCTCATGAACGTAGTTGTGTATAGGTCCAAAATAAATATATATATATATATATATATATATATATATATATATATATATATATTATATAATAACCGTGGAACAATTTTGGTTTTCTTTTTGGACTAAGTATGTTATTCCTTAAGAGGTAAAGAAAACCGTATAAGAGGATAAAAAAATATGAAATAGTCTAAGGTAAAAAATCTTGTATGGACTTTCAAGAGAGAAAATGGCATTTTCTTGTTGTCTTACTATCTGTTTTTGCAAAAGTTGGATTCCTAGTTGAGGGTGAATTGGTTTCTGATTTATTTTACTTCCTTTTCCTATTTTCAATAGGTTATACACCAAAGGAATAACCTGTATATGAAGTGTGGAAGTCAGATTTGTGGCCAGGGGGAGGCTGAAATGTCTCTACAAGTCTTTCCAGCTCCCGAAATGGGTGGATAATGTGGCTTGCCACCAGTTGTCTCCCTTTAAAAAAAAATATAACCTGTATATGAACTTTAAATGTGGAAAATCACAATAAAGAGAAGAGAGAGACGCTAAGATAAAGAGAGTTTAACAACTAGGGTTTAGCAGAAGGACTAAAGAAGTGGAAATATCTTGTTGTAAGAAAAATTGATCAACTAGGGTTTACCAACATCAAATAGTATCGACATGTTATTGACACATTTGTAATACGCGCATCCGTTCTTTGGTCTCAATAACTTCTGAATTTGCATTGTTGTTTAACTGTAGGCATTCTTAACTATAGATTAAGAATGTGATTAGCTCCCGCTAATTGCTATCCAAACCCCAACTGTAGAGTGTACATTCACCAACCAACAGTGAAGTCCACTGCCTAATTTTCTATGATTAAAAAACTGTATTACATAAGGATTACAACGTGTATTTATGCTAAGCTTGTCCCAACCCTAAACCCTATTCTGCTACTCATCAACCATGCATGAACCACATATTAAAAAACTTAAACCCCTACTTTATTAAAAGAAAGTACATTATTGATCGAGACTAATTGTACATTATAATTAGAGTGCTGACAGTTGGCTAATCTTGGTTCCTCACCAAAATTAGTAAACTGCATTTTTGATTCCGATCCCTTGATATTATGAGAGAGCTATCATTATCAATGCACGTACATACATGTCATTTGAATTTTGGCAACTATCTATCTATATATGTATATTTAGTCCAAATTTATCATTGATACTGATGAATATTACGGATTGAGATCATCTCTGGACCTCCTGGAGGCGACCAACCTAGTAATATATATCATGAGAGAGAGAGAGAGGGAGAGAGAGAGAGAGATGAGGGCGCGTGGTTCTATATGTGAGTTTGACTAATGAAACGGAATTAGTGGAAACCGCAAAATTTAAATTGAATGTTCCAAATTACTGAATCCGTTAGCTTCTGAGTTTGAGATCTGGAGATGATCTCAATCCGAATATTACAACTTCTTTTGGCTCTCCTCCTCCTCCCATGAATTATGGATATGCAACCAGGTAGGGTCAATGAGTAGATGCTAGCAATCTATCACTTACTCACATCATCCCTCTGTATACCACCATTACAATTTCCCACCCAACATATTCAATTAAAATCCTATACATTATTACAAATAACGAAAAATAATTTTCGCACTCTTGTTTTTTATGTTCTACTTGCCATCATATTAAAGAAAAATTAAAAGACAAAAACAAAAGAAAGAATCTTGAAGGAGCGAACGGTAGTGTGGATATCGCTATACCATATGCATGACCTAAGGTATGGATGTGCATCAATATTATATTGATATCATCAAAATGAGAGTGATTTTAACGCTCTATTTTTCCCCTTCTGCATTATCGTTAATACATTCTATTAGTTATAACTTATAATAATATCAACATGTTGTCAACGACATATACATCAATAATTTGTTCTTTAACAAAATAGCAGACATTTCATACCCAGATTGTACATGTAATATGACTTTTATATCTTCCTAGTTTTTTTTTTCGTTCATTTTAGCAATACATCTTCATAGTTGTGATGCGACAGACATTACTTGTTGTGTACTCACTTATCAGTAAATATACACCAGGGTAATGCTAGGAAGATCAAATTTGGAGATTAAATTTGCAAACTAAATGATATGTCACAAATAAGAATAAACATGTTCATCAACGTATAAATAATAAACCAACCATCAACTTTTATGTACTTTAATTTTCAAATCTTTGTTTACAAATTTAGTTTCTCTAACATTACTCGTATACACAGTATTTATCAACTTTTTCCCTTTTTTCCCGCGCTTTAAGTCTCCCCCACCTTTCCCTCACCTCCTCTCTCTCCTCCATTCCTCCGCCCTTCTCTTTCAAACACCTTTCATTCCCTCATCCCCACAAAACAAACCCCAAGTTTTATGCCTCCAACCAACAATTTGAACTCTCTTTACTCACCGATCCTCTGATTTTTCATTATTTGCAAATGGACACCACCATGAGACCAAAACAGAGCAGATTATCAAGAACTTTCAGCAAAGTCATCAACCTCCGAACGGCGACGAGCCGAATCGCTTCCAACAATGGCATTTGCATCCTCGTGTCGAACGGAAAAGTCAAGGACGGTTTCGAAAAGCGGAAGGATTCGGACAAGGAGGAAGAATTCAAGGTCCGGAATAGAGCAATGTTGGAAGCACTTCTGGCCAAGCTCTTCGCCGGAATCACTTCTATAAAAGCAGCTTACGCAGAGCTCCAAATGGCGCAGGATCCGTACAACAACGAAGCGATTCAGACGGCCGACCAGTCCGTGGTGAACGAGCTGAAATCGATATCGGAATTGAAACGCAGCTTTTTGAAAAAGGAGCTCGATCTCTCGCCGCAAGTCACTATGATGCTCGCGGAGATTCAGGAACAGCAGGCCCTGATGAAAACGTACGAGATTTCGATCAAGAAATTGGAGTCCGAATCCGGAAAGAAGGATTCCGACATTTCGTCCCTACAGAAAAAGCTTCAAGATTTGGTCTTGTCGAACAAGTGCCTGGAGATAAAGCTAAACGCCAGCGGATCTCCGTCTCTCTCCGTTTTCGACAACCTTCGGCTTTCGGAGCTGAATCCCACGCATTTCGTTCAATTCCAGCAGCAAACTCTGAGATCCATCAAAAGCTTTGTGAGATTGATGATCCAGGAAATGGAATCCGCCAACTGGGATCTCTCCACAGCCGTCGGATTCATCGAACCCGGCTCTGTTTTCGCAAAACAGAGCCATCGATGCTTCGCATTCGAATCCTTCGTTTCCAAAACATTGCTTGAAGGCTTCAACAATCCAAACTTCGGCCTACCCAGTGATTCTTTATCCCCAGTCAACAAAACCCAACTTTTGTTTTTCCAGAAATTCAAGAAACTCGTATCCGAAAACACGAAAATTTTCCTCACCCAGAACCCGAGTTCTTCGTTTTGCAAGTTCACGAAAGCGAAGTACCTCCAGCTCGTTCACGCAAAGATGGAGTGTTCGCTTTTTGGGAATTTGAATATGAGGAAAGTCGTCAGCTCCGGTGGAGTGCCAGACTCTGCTTTTTTCGCGGCGTTTGCAGAGGCGGCGATGCGGGTTTGGCTTCTGCATTGCTTGGCGTTCTCGTTTGGCCAGCAAGTTTCAATCTTTCAGGTGAAGAAAGGGTCGAGATTTTCGGAGGTGTTCATGGAGTCTGTGATTGCCAAAGATGTCGAGACGGAGCCGTCGGTGAGTTTCACGGTTGTTCCCGGGTTTAAGATTGGCAAGACGGTGGTGCAGAGCCAGGTTTACTTGTCTCCGGTGACTTCTCCGGCGGGAATTTAAGATCGGACGGTGATAGGAAATGTAAATAATGCATCAGAGCCGTTGGATGTGGTGTGGGGCCAAAGTGGTGGGTGTAGTATAAATATAAAAGTATATACTATTGGTACAATTGTTTTCCTTGTTATATATCATTAACATGGACTCAATTTTCACTTTGAAAGGTGCGGCATGAATAATTTATTTTCAATATCTCGAATCAATTACGCACTATTACACGAAAATTTGAAACTAGGTCAGTATTTCGAGTCCATTAGACACTATTATATAAAAAAGTTAAAATGCAATACGTGATTGACTTAGAATACTAATACATTGTTATGGCTACATGAACTAATCGATTAGATGAGCGTATAGTAGAGAAATAGTCGCATATCTCATCTTGTTTACTTCTTTTTCATTGTCTCTGACGAAAAAAGATAAAGAAAAGGAGTGACGGAAGAGATAAAGGAAAGGATGTACACAATCCGGGGATATCGGATATGTGAGTTTCTGTTATATACAATTAGTGTGAGTGGGGAAATAGGAGCAGCATCAATGGCAGAAGATATGATCGGGATTGGAATCATATTAATGGATGAGAGAGAGAGAGAGAGAGAGTCATTGATTCGTTGGCTAAACTAAATTATCAACGGCTCACAATCTAATTGTAAAAGATTTGTAAGCCGTTATGCATTCTGTAAATCATCAATTATTCACACGTGTGTGGACGATTAATACCAACAAAAGTCGGCCTAATATATACATTGGCGTATAGGACTTTAGAAACGACCTTTAATTTTACACAATTATAAGCAACTGGTTAGGGTAGTATTATTGTATGTAGGCCTCTCTCTAGAGCCTAAAGTTGGTCATATTTTTGTTTTGGTCTCCCATCGTGCCATATTATTAGGGTATAGAAGTGACAACTCTTCGAGTATGAGCATTTGGTTCACGGGCCTTTCCCATGGTAACACGGCAATGGCCGACTCAGTTGAGTTGCAGCGTTTGTTTTGTTTGTGTGTCTTCATCTCCTCCATCTCGCAATTGCCAGCAACTCCAAAACCACATACGCGAAGTTTTGGTTCTATTTTCAAAGTATATATCGACAAGATCAATTACCGTTTCCCATACTGAATTTGTAGCGTGCCTTTCGACATCCGGCGTTTCAGTACAAGTGATTTCTGCACGTACTTTTTCGTTTTTATATAACATCTTTATTTACTTTTAGTCTTTGAATTAAATAGATCAAAGAAGAATCAAGAGACAAAAGAATATATAAGCATGCAGAAGATCAACACCATTTTTCTTCATCAACAACGGTCGCCTAAGAGATGCCCAAGACTTCCAGGAAGGTGAAAACCGGATGCCGCTCGACCAAATGATCATATGCATCATTGGGGTCATCCTTGGAGAGAGAAACGTTGGTACTGGGGCTCTGGAGTCGTAAAAACCGTGAAGCTGCTTGGAAACCTGCAATGTGGGTCTCAATGCGAACCGCAAAGCGTGAGCCTGTTGGTTTGGTTGTAAGCTGTCCAGGGTTCCCTTTCTCCCACATTAATTTATCGATTAGATGTGCGTTGATGATTCACAAATCACAGGCGATTTAACGAGTGAATGTGATCCACTTAACACGCTACGTATGGCGTATATTGACAGGACAATGCATTTTAACCCCGTGCAAGTGACAACTCCTCAGTCAACAGTAATCTGAAAGATGGCATCCTTGAAAACGTGATCATTTCTTGCAAATGTTGCTATATAATTTACAGGTTTAATTAGACAAGGACTTGATCCAAGAAACAAATGGCAAAGAAAATTCACTCAGAACAATGAAGAAGAAAGACCAGTATACTGTTTCAAATGGGGATTTGAATACCATCTCCCCACCATATTACCATAATCTAACGTCCCTAGAATGCACGTCGCCTGTACGCCTTCGCCAGACAACGTAACCTTCGCGTATATGATGCAATCTTCAACAATCGATCTCCCGTTTCCTTTCTCATTCCAAGTTGTTCTCAACGAATAAACATCGTCGATTCCATCAGATGTTCAGTTTGAACTTTGAGCTGATGTTTAGTTGTGTTTTTCGACCAAGTAAACCCACTATAATCCACTCTGCATTGATTGATTGTTTATATCACAGAAGAAATCCAAGCTAACGATGTTCCGGAACTGGCTGAAAATCATCAGTCAAGAAGGTCACGAACATGAAATCTTTCCTCCAACAATTCAGATCCAGAAAAGCTGAAAAATGATTACTTTCTTCCATCAAAAGGCCATCGTGCGATTCATCGTCATCAGCTGCAAGAAAGGACGCTGGTATCTAACAAATTCATCGAGGAAGATTTCAAGGGGAGCCTGGTTCACCATCTGAGCAAGGCGGAGAATCTGAAGCATCTGCAAGAGCGTCGAGCATTGTAATAACATCACTAGGGTCATCCAAATAGTACTTGGCTTTACTGGGTTTCTGTCCAACAGTACAAGCGAAAACACTGGTATTAGAGGAGAGGATGCCGTTTCTCATAGCACTACCAATGATCTCAAACATATCCTCATCAGATCTATCGTCGCCAACACACAGTACAAAGTCAGCCTGCTTCCCCGTCTCGTGCATTGATGTGAAGATCTTTTCTGCAACCACGCCTTTACTGACACCCTATAAGGCACAACAAAAATTGGGTTCAATAATCACTTAAAAAATCAATTGGTTTGCAACAATCCTTAGCAACGTAATGTAGATCTCTTTTATCATCAGCAAGCAAACTATTCGTCTTAAACTTTACTAAAGTCCAACTTTACTACTGTGGTTTCTCTGTGAGATTGTTTTATGAGCCAACGTCAAAGCATTGCCATCCTTCACAGTATAATCTTTTCAAATGTTTCTCGTGAGGATACTAAACAAACCCTCATTTTCTAAAATTCCTCCAAGTCACTTGATTAAGATGCAAGCAAGCATAGGGTTATTACGCATATTCTCAGAGTTTCTGAGCATTTTTAGTGTGTTGCACTTGCCAAATGCAAAGGTGCTTATTCAGACGAGGTACCAGTTCTAAGCATAATATTCTAATTTATGACTTGCAAAAGACCCCTAAGAGATGAAGGAATAGAAGAGAGGACCCAAATCAAAAAATCAAATAAGGACGGCTGAATGGAAATTTCTACAGATTGCAAGATGAGAAAAATATATGCTGTGTATCTTCCATGCGTTCTAACAATGAAATAGGTAGTCGATCCTAGTGACAATGGTGATGTCCTAATATATTTTTCTGTGACAATGGTGATGTCCTAATATATTTTTCTGTGACATTGGACAAGAATTTGCATTAACGTAGAGAGTTAAAATTTGAGAGAGAGTTAAGACATTCACCTGTGGCTTCACTTCTACAATATACTGACCACTCTTCACAGCAACTGGTTCATTTGCTAGCACACTTTCTAAATGGTCGAGCAACTCTTTAGCCTGACTGGATCCAAAACCAGAATCTGCATCTCGATGGTGCCAAACCAAGGCACTCTCCTTGGTTTCAATGCTAGAACCATCGGTGGCTTCTGTGTAGAGTTTCATAACTGGTTCAGCTATCTGTATCCAACCAAAGTCATTGCTCTGCCCGCAAACTTCCCAATCCTTGTCAGCAGACCACCTAACAAAAATCAATTTATGTTAAAACCAAACAAAAAACAAGGATAACTGTAAAGGACAAATAGTTATTGGATATACCTCATAAAATAACCATGTTCAGCAGCAATTCCGAGTTTCTTGCAAGGAGAAAACCACTTGCTCAAACTATCCCTTCCTCTCCCACTGACCACAAAAACAGTGTTTTTAACATCACCACAAAGCGTATTAATGAGGGAGATCACTTCTTGACTCGGGCTCTTATTTATAGATGTTTGAGGCATCACAGTGCCATCATAATCCAGTAGAATTGCCCTATTTTTAGATCTCAAATAAGCAGAAACAATGTGATCAATAGTCAGCTTTCTGAAGTTAGGATCAAGTGCTATAACCCTGAAGCCGAAGCCCAAACCAATACCCCAGCAACGCCTTCTGAAATGGTCTTTGCAAGTTCTCTCCATATCTTGGAAAACACTTCGTGACCAGTATGCCACATCATGTGTACTAACATACCTATAATGCTTCTCATGGCGCAACTGCTTCTCGGGTTCCTCCATTGAAATTGCCTCATTCATCGCCTCAGCCGTTGATTCAGTATTCCATGGGTTAACCCGAATTGCACCACTTAGTGAAGGGGAACATCCAATAAACTCTGATACTACTAGCATGCTCTTCTTCGGCCCACTGTGTTCTGAATTAGAATCTGATACAGAGTTTCCTTGCCTGCACACAATGTATTCATATGGAATAAGATTCATCCCATCTCTCACAGCTGTGACAACTACACACTCGGCAATGGTGTAATATGCAACTCTTTCACTAAGAGAGACTTGCCTATCAATAAACACAATGGGTTCATAACCAGTCCGACCAAATTTTTCATTAATTCTTTTGATGCTTGACTGAATTTCAGCCTGCGTTTCCTCAAGATCTTTCCCTCTTCCCCTAGCAGGGTTTGCTATCTGTACCAGAACCGCTTTCCCCTGCCACTTCGGATGCTGCTTCAGCATCTGTTCCATTGCCAAGAGCTTCAAGTTGACACCTTTAAAGATGTCCATATCATCAACACCCAGCAGCACAGTCTTCCCCTCAAACTGTTGTTTAAGTTCTCCTTCCCTCCACTCCTTATCGGCAAGCTTCAACACTGACCCAATCTGCCCCATATGAATCCCGACAGGCATGATCTTTATCCCAACTGTCCTTCCAAAATAATCCAGCCCAATATAACCCCGCTTTGACTGATACTCCAAACCCAACATCCGACTACAACAAGACAAGAAATGTCGAGCGTAATCAAATGTGTGGAACCCAATAAGGTCCGAATTTAGAAGTGCCTTTAGGATCTCTTCCCTTACCGGTAGAGTCCTATATATTTCAGACGAAGGGAATGGGCTGTGAAGAAAAAACCCCATTCTCAATCTATTGAATCTCCTCCTCAAGAAGGTAGGCAGCACCATTAGATGGTAATCATGAATCCACACATAGTCATCCTCCGGATTTATTACCTCGATCACCCTTTGTGAAAAAATCTTATTTGCAGCCACATATGCTTCCCACAAAGACCGATCGAACCTCCCACCATGGGTTGCTGAGAATGGAAGCATGTAATGAAACAAAGGCCACAAATGCTGCTTACAAAACCCATGATAGAACTTGGACAAAATGTCGGGCGGCAAAAAAGCTGGAACACTCTTGAATCTATCCAACAGGAGCGCTGATACATCGTCCTGTTCATTCGAATCCACTTCGACGCTCAAAGAACCTACATACAAAACCTCCATATCTTCAGGTAAACCGTCCTTCAACTGCAATAACAATGAGTCCTCATCCCAACTAAAGCTCCATCCTTTATTATCCGGTCTCCGCTTAGCTTTCACAGGGAGCTGGTTGGCAACAATAATTATCCGGTCCTGAACGATCGAGGACGGAACATCCGAAGACACACTACCAGCCTGATCATCATCAAGCTCAGATATAACACCGGCAACGGTCATTACACGCGGAAGCCGCCGTCTTTCGCGACCCATTACCGGAAAGTTCCCGGAGGCTAGATCTAAAAGATTGGTATACGATTTGGACATCATCTTGAACAGAATTTATCTGGGTTTCCCCAATCCAACTCAAAAATCACAGACAAGATCTCACAAATATAAACCTGACCCAAGATTCCTTGCCTCTTCAAGTAACAAAAATTAAGCAGGATCTGTAACAACATGAAATAAACAGGCATCAACATATACCAAACTAAGCATTGATTCCAATACCCAAATTAGATTCAATCACTGCAAATAACCATTAATTAATAACACTTCCTAATACCAAAAACTGCAAAAAACAGCATAAAATCTCATGTTTCAGTTAATATCCAAAAACAAAGTACACCCTAGAGAGTGAATTGAAATATTTCCAAAAACTGAAAGAAAAAAAAACGGAAAAAATGATACCTTCAGAGGTTTGAAAGAGCAAATTTTGAATCTTTCCCAGGAACAATTTGGATCTGAAAATCCAAATATAAAATTAATTGGGGGTGAAATCAGCAGGAAAGAAATCTAGGGTTTGGTTTGGTCTTCTCTGAAAGTGAACGGCCGAGAGTCCCACTTGCAAAGGTCTCTCTCTCCCTCTCCCTCTCCCCATACAAATATAAAAGAAATATTTTTGCTTCCCTCTTTTTGGAGGAACAAATTGAATAAAAAATATTGTTTGTGTATATTTTTGGAAATTAAAATTTCGAAAAACAGTAAAAAAAGAAGAGGATAAGGTTGGCCAGTAGACTTCCCAGTAATGCCAACTGGCCCTTTATGCTTGAAAGCTTTCCCCACGCGCGTATACTCCCGCGTGCCAAGGATCTGGTGACGTGGCCAAATCCTACACTTGCGTTGGCATCTCACACTCTGTTTGAAAAGCGGCGGGGACACGTTGTCTTTGTATTTCGTAACCCACCGCCTGGGTCCACGCGTCGCCGAATATATATCCACTCGGTTAAAATGATCCGCTGTTTTCGCGTTCAGGATAAATATCTGCCCTCATTGGTAATTTTTTTTAAATTTTTTTTAACAAACGGTATTATGTAAGCTCAGAGGCGGAGTCGCTAACTCTTCATAAAAGAAATAGGTAATAATGTAGATTAAATTCACTTTCTGTGAGAATTCAACCAAAGTCTTTTTACTTACAAATAAAAATAATAATACTTAGACCGTAATACTAAGTTACGAGTCATTGAAAATTATTTTTAAAAAAAAATTGGAATAACGTTGGTGATTGGTGGGCGGGGGCACAAAAAGTGCCTTTTGTGCAATTTGCCACATGGTGCCATATAATAAATACGAAAAATAAGGATAAGGCGATGCCAAAGAGGTGATGACGTCATCGGTGACGTCACCTAATAGTACCCCTTGGCTGGCACGTGGTTTTGGTCCAGACTGGAAACATATGTGGGCATAGGGGAATTTACTAGTAGGGGTATGATATTCATATACCCTATTTTACTTCTCACACACATTTTTAATTTTCAACCGTCAGATTTGATGAATTGAAGAAGATTAGTGGACAAAAATTAACAAGAGGTGTGTAGGAAGTAATTTGAAGTGTGTGGATATCACATTCACACCCCTACTAGTATACCACCCACTTTAAACTACATTTCACACTATATTCGAGGTAATTTTGTAAATAGGTCAAATGGTTTTAATTGTTTGCATTCTAAAATTTGGAAATTGTTTCAATTTACCCATTTTCTTTCAATTTACACATTTTGTTTGATGAAATAATTGAATCTTCAATAACTGATGACATGGTGAGTATGAAACTTGTAATTACAGTGACATGTAAGCAACATTTGCACTACATTAACAAAAACACTCATCACCTTAATGAATAATAGCAAAGGCCACACACTCTATATGTGAAAAATATTTTTTTTTTTCTCAAATATTGTTTTTAAATTTTATTTTTTATTTTTTATGGGAGGAGTTATTGTTTTTAACGGGTTGACAGACATCTAAAAAAAAGGGATTGGCAATTAAGAAGAGAGAGAGAGTGTGAGTTTATAGAGGATAATGATAGTATGACATGACTGTGAGGTTAAAAAACATCACAATTTGTTTGTGCGAAATTTATTGCTCATGTGTTTTTTTTCTAATATTTTTGTTTCATTTATGTATTGAAGATTAATTTTATAAGTTTTTAGGTAACAAAAAGAATTATATTAATATGTAGTTTAGATTAAACGTTCAAATATTTAAAAAGTGAAATTGATACAATTTCAAAATCTTATAGGGCAATGTGAAACGGTGCATGCAAACTTTTGTGAGAACTTTTAGGATAGCGAGTCATATAGCAAAATAATTACAATAATTTGATGGGAACTTATTATCTACGAGAGTCGATTTTAAAATATTTCACTACACAATATTACGAAGTAGCAGAATAATATTCTAATAAGTCACTTTCACACAATCTCATCTCTCGACTCAAATTGTAGTATTGATTTTTTACTAAAGATAGTTTAGAAGAAATGTATGCCAACTGAGTCGTGAATCATCAGGTGATTGTTTTTGGTACAATAAAATATCTCGTGATGAATAGGGGAGTTATTGAAAATGTGGATATAAATTTACATGGTTGGGGTTAAAAAGATGGGAAGTGGGAAGCAAATGCAATGTCGTTTTCCTCCCAGCTGGATTTGTTTTATGCATCCGAATAATACTTGGATTGTTCTTGAAAATAAAACAAGGAATGAGAGGGACTAATGGGGAAGACCATGACCGTATAGTGTGATGGCCTTTCTCTCATTTGACCAGCATAGAATATGCTTTTGCTTTGCTTACCTAATTTTTCATGCATGGAGAAGCTGAGGGTGAGTGCAATGCTTTGGAATAAGATAATGTCGCTATTCAATTAAGTCTCATACATTATTTGTTGTCACACGAAACTATTATTTTAGTTTTTCAATTAAAATAGGATCTTTCTCTTCAATCTACGAATCTCCTCGAATTGAAATCCTGCTCTTATTTTATGAGTTCAAATTCTCCCTCTCATGTTTTTTTACAACATTTCTATCAATTGTTTCAGCCAATGTCGTTCGTCCATGTGACTGAACTCGAGAATTCCTCCAACAACTTATTGGCTCAAGTTCATCTTTTGAATTCGAGAAAAATACAATTCCATTTGACCATTTGTTGTAATTCATGGTTGAGTTACTTTCAAAGCTTATGGTCTCTCCATTGCATAATTCCTTCGAGTCGAAACTCGGACAGACGAAAAAATGTCATCGGGAACGATCGTGTTCTGGTTGATCTAGCCGTTAGTTGTGAGGGAGTGGAAGGAGACCTATGGATGGATACCGATATTTGGAGCCGTTGCCGCAATTGCAGCGGCTTTTTCGACCGGTGCCAACAATCTTCCGTCTCCGGTTTCATTAGGGTTCATGTGGATACCTATTAGCTAGTCACATTGTTATGCACATTTTTTATGTTCATAGATATATTATAGCATCTGACGTTTGTCTTTTGTTTGATGTTTTTCAGTTTTCGACACCTATTGGGTCGGGGAGTTTGACACTTCTGAAGGCATTTGAAGCAGCCTTTGCCAGTTGCGGTAATTTTGTGAATGATCTGTTTTCTGATGTACGGATTAAGACACTTCCAATTCAACTCTATTTTACGTCCAAAGAAATTGTACGTTACAACACGGATTTTCCTACCGCGCATTTAATTAAACTTTTTAAACTACGAATATGTCATGTAAATTATTGATAATGTTGATACTTCAACGTTATAGTTGTCAATATGTTGTCAATAAACTTTGGATTCTCCGCCTTTTACTTTTTGCTGACATTTTTTTATTCTCCTAAAAAGAAAAGGTCAAAGCAGCAAACATGTAGTCTCATTATCCACCTTTAAAGACATTTTTATAGAAGGTTCTGAGAAAGTGCAATTAACCGCTCTATAGAAGGATTGGCGTATAGTTTAGCTAATAGAGTTCTCTATATCCCCAGTTTCTCAAGGAAAATCAGCCTAGTGAAGGCTTCTTGATGTGGAGTATGGTAGTTGTTGTAGAAACCGCAGGTATATTCAAAGACTTGCTTATTGCTGATATTTATTTTATACGTTCTTTTTGTCATGCCTATAAATTTTTTACAGCAATTTGGCTTGCTCTGGCTACATATTTGCAGCTGCCAGTCTCACCTCAGCAGTCAATGCAGGGTGCCCTATTGGGAACTATACTTGTTACTGAAGGTTTTAGCTACATACCCTTGCGGAATAAGGTAAGGAGGTATACAGATTAGGTCGCTTAAGTAAGACGTTCCACACGAAAAATTTACGAGAGGTTGAAAAATGTAAATGATTTCACTTCGTTTTGGTAAAACAATATCCTGTTTGCGCTATTCATTTCCAAAACATGTAAGTCCTTGATGTCAAATGCTTAAGCTTGACTTGTTTTTCGCTATAATCTTTCGTTTCTTATTCTCGAGGGATTGTGAAATGCAGAATGCAAATCACAATTTCAATCGTGGAGGACTTCTTTGGATATTTCTTGAACGGACTGTTGCTCCATTCATTGCCTTTGCATGTGTACTCTTCCTCTTCAGCGTAATGAAGGCTTCTCTGCTTCACTGTGAAAATGTCGAAAAAGGGTTCTTGTTCTTTTCCCGTTTGGCTATGAATATCTGCAGGATTGCTTTGCCTCTTTTTCATGTTTAAGGTAAATTTTCTCGGCGTAATGAGTAGTGTAACCATTCGTTATACATTGCATTTTATTTTGTCAATTTTTTGATGTGAACTTTTTTCATTCTTCAACATTATCAATATCTTCCATCTTCATTGCTGTTCATATTGCAGGTCATACCGTCTATAAGTGCAGTTCACAGTAGGGTCACTGTTGTTGCAGTTGCCCTGGCCGCCATGACTGGAGCACTATTATCTTTGGTATGTTCAACATCAGATTTTTTTAAAACCTTCCTTTCCCTTCTATATGTTCAACCTTAATTCGGATCTCTAAGAAACAGGGTTTGGTGATTCCTTTAGCCATGAAGAAAGTCAATGCAGCCAAAATTTACAAGACCGTGAAGAGAAACATGTCTAAATCCATAAACCAAAAGTCTACAGAAAGCCAAGAACAAACCTGCATTAGTACAAAATCTTCGGATGACGGAGCACAGTCTGAAGAAGCCTTGAAAGATTTCCTGCAGATGAGAGTCCTTGGTACTGTGTACGAAGAAGAGGATGAGAGGAGCTGGGCTTAACCGGACTCAATACAAGAACCTGAACCTGCGCCTACTCCTGATCATTCTGCTTTCGAAGATAAGTCTAATATGGAGAAACCTAGGTCATTTAGGCAGTTGCTTGAGTCTTCAAACAAGGCACTTTCATAAGATTGAAAAAACACCACCGGTTGAGAACTCCTTTCGGTTCATAAGAGGCCATCAAAATCAGCTTTTTGTTCTCATGTAAGACCTATGCATACGTATTTCATTCTTGCCTGAATGTGCGGTTCAGATTCACATTACCTTATATCACGCTAACCTTCATGCTTATGTGACGGAATAGGTAAACGAGTATGACAGACAAACTCTTGTTCTAGCTGAAAAATATGATGATGTGGAAGGCTTGTTCATCTTACCACAGATTATAGCTTCGTGTATCTTCACGTAAGTTCATTTCTGCCCCGAAAAACCAAAAACACTAAGTTCATTGATGTAAAATATAGTGAAGATATTGACACTACGTTCTTGCAAGCTTATTCAATCCGCTAATGAAGTAGCTGCCATTGTGAGTCCATATGGAGCTATTCTTGATGTATTTCGACACAGAATACTCCGGAAATGGAGAATATGTGGTGAGTTATTGACTGTATATAACCATGTGTCTATTACTGTTTCATGTATCTTATCATCTTGACGATCAAATACTTGATACTTGCAGGAATCCATCCAATTGAATTGGTGGTTTAAGGTGATTGCCGGATTTGGTGCAGCAGTTGGTTTCTTGATCTGTGGCAGGAGGCTGACACAATGCCTAGGTGGAAGCTGAGTTATATAAGCAACTCAAGAGCACAATGCCTAGGGGGGAAGCTGACTTATATAAGCAACTCGAGAGGCTTGGCAGCACAATTGTCCACTGTGGCAGCAATGATTTTGGTTCATAAGATTAAGCTTCCCGTTTCAAGTGTTCATGTTTTTGTTGGATCGTTAGTAGGATTGCAGGAGTCTTCTCGGTGTCTATACACTCCCCAGCCTACGTGGTGCCCTAAATCCGTCCCGAATTGTTCTATCAATAATTTCATAAATACCACCCAAATAATTTAATTTGACAATTTACCAACAATAAGGGCTTACTTATTAATTAGACCATCTCCAACCCTTGGGCTAAAAGCCAAATTTTTTAGCCCGGAAAATTTAGCTTTTAGCCCAGAAACATCTTTTCTGCTCCAACCCTTCTACCCTAAAATTTTAGCCCGAAATTATTAAAGAATGAAATTAGCCTAAATCTTTTTCTTAAATCAATTTTTTTTTAAAAATAAATATGTAGATTATTGTAAATTAATTTTATGAACATTTTAATTTAAAAAAATTTAAATTCCGATAAACATTTCGCATTTAGCCCGGGGGGAAAGCTGGGGGGTATTTGGCCCAGAAATAGCATTTGGCATTTAGCCTAAAATTTTAGCATGGGTTGGAGAGTGGTTGGAGGGGTAATTTGGGGGGTAATTTGGCTTTTAGCCCAGGGTTGGAGATGGTCTTAGAGAGGATGTACCACTTCCATAATTTTTAACCCAACTTTTTATGAAAGAGCATCATAAGTCATATAAGCAAGCCCCTCCTCCTTAAAGGCATTTTCGTGACTTCACGACCTCAACATAACTTCTTGTAAAAATATTAAAGCTTATCAGTATAACATAATTGTCATTAACTATTTGGTTTCTGTTGTGTCATGAGCTTTTAATAAATGCTACTCTTAAGTCTTAACCCAAGTCGTTTAAAAAACATGAAATAATAAAACCACTCTTCACCGGGAGGCACAAGTAACGAGACAACATATTTAAAAAATTAATGACAATTAATAAAAGTGATACATTTTGCACAAAAAGAAAGATTTGAACTACCTATGATGATTGAAAATTCCTTGAGAGATCAAAAAGATATTAAAGCACACTTTTGTATTTTAATGTTATTTTTTAGGGACACTTTGGATGCGGTCCTTAGTTATCAATATCATTTGATTGAAACCTTGTTAGTTTTTAGTTTTTTATTGAGGTCCCTGATATTAATGTAATAATGTAAGTTACTATATTTTTTTAATTAAAAATTAAAAATTGAAATTTGTAATTGTTTATATTAATGATATTTTAAATAAAACCCATAATTATGGGATTAAAAATAATAAAATATAAATTATTCTCTCTATTATATTGTGTGTGTGTACATATATGTATGGGTACATTAACCAAAATTAACAAAAAAAGTTATTGTACCAAAACATGGATACATTCTCAAATCAACGAAAAAGAATGTACCCATATAAGTTTAAACATGGATTAAAAAATTTGAATGGATTTTATATTAAAAAAGGGTACATTTTACATATAACAAATTGATATATTTGAGAATGGGTACATTTAAGATTAAAAAAATTGAAAAATTATATGAATGGGTACATTTAAGATTAAAAAATTGAGAATCTTTTTATATATAAAAAAAAACTAATAGGTACAAACTTAATTTAATTTAATTTTTTTATTATTTTGGAAATGTTTGAATTGAAAATTAATTAGAAGTTTAATAGAGGTGTGAGTATTAAACCCTAAATTAATTACTAATTTTTATATTAAAAAAATTATATAATAAACATGTAAATTCATTATCACATTAATGCTAAGGACTTGAATCAAAATTTGAGAACTAATAAGGTGTTAGTCAATGAACAGTAAAAATTAGGGACCGAATACTAATTTTTCCTATTTTTTATGATAAAAATGTCACATATTCGAGTCGTAAAAATACTCTCTAAAACGGTACGACAAAATGCCTTTCTAGCCCTTGCAAAATATAAAAACTTTGTCAACTTGAGATCGCTCTTTAGATATTTTACGACACTTAAAAAGAAGTTAGATTAGCCCACAATTTTCTACTAAAAAAGGATGTTCTTAGTCAAATCGTGGGTCCCACGAGATCACTGTGTGGCGAAAGGCCATCGTTGATTCGAATCCACGGTCACCGTTCATCAAAGAGATTCAGAATCTCACGTGCCAAAAGTTGCCAGGTGGCTCCGGTGTCCTTCTTTCTTCGAGATCTCTGGTCGTGGCGTGCTGCGAGTTCAAATCCCATTTAAATTCTTCAACTTATCTCTTAAAAAAAATTAAAAACTAAAAATAAATCAAGTTGAAAGACCACGAATCACTGAAATAGGTAGGGCATTGGCAGGTCGCAGCGGTTGGGGGTGCGAAAGATTTGACTCGTCTGCTGCTCCTTTCTCATTGTATATAACACTTTCGGCCAGCATCTCTCTCTCTCTCCAAACAACCAAACAATGGCGGCGGCTGTGTCATCACCGTGCTCCCCTTCACTAGTGGCCCAGAAACCGAGTTTCCGAGTGGATTTCCGGCATGGGTTTTCCACAAGCTTCGATCTTGGCCGCCAGAGGCCGCTCAAATGGAAGAGTTACGGGCTGAAGAAGCTGGTTGTTTCTGCTAGCACCGGCAATGCTGTTTCTGTCAGTGATTCTGTGCCTTCATTGACTAGTTCTAAGTGAGTACTCTTCGTTATTAAATTTGTTTTTTCTCTAATTTACGTTTCAATTCTTTCTGGGTTTTCTTTGAATGCAATGAAGCTTTCATTTTTTGGTAGTTTTGTGCCCTTCTTGGTTGAAATTTGCTTGCTTTTTTTCTTGGGTTGAGCTGAAAATTTGTGGGGTTTTTGTTATTTCAGCTGCTGGATTAAGTGCTTTTGTATAGAATAGAACTGTTTTAACATTGTTATTTTTGCCTTTATTGATTAAACATTTAATGACCAACATATATATTTTTCCCTCGGCGGGTATTGGCTTTGATAATTTAATTGTTCCAACCAATCTGTTTTTATTTTTTATTTTTTTTAAAGCTTTGGTAAATCGACTTTGATGGTGACCAGAACCAAATTTTATATTCAATTTTTGAACTTCAGTTAAAAAGAATTAAAAAGAATGTACCAATGGAGTGAAAAACTGATTTGGGAGTTATAATTTTATGGCAAGTATAGCAAAATTAAAAAATACAGGCGATGGTTGTGTCAATGAGGAATGATTAGTTCATTTCTATAGTTTTGGCAACGATGATTTGGAATCCCAGGTCGTGGACCTGGAAGTCTATTTTGAAATTTTTAATCTGGAAAGAATTTAGGGTGATTCAAGTTTTCAATTCTAATTCTATAATGATTTCAGGGTCAAGCGCCATACGATTTCAGTGTTTGTTGGGGATGAGAGTGGAATCATAAACCGAATAGCAGGGGTTTTCGCCAGGAGAGGTTACAATATCGAGTCTCTTGCTGTTGGTTTGAACAAGGACAAGGCTCTTTTTACCATAGTTGTGTCTGGAACTGGAAAGGTTTTGCGACAGGTCGTTGAACAGCTTAACAAGTTGGTGAATGTGATAAAGGTTAGTGGACATCTTTAGTATTTTGTTTAAAACCTTTTGGTAGTTTCTGCATTATCTTCACTTATACTTCTGCTTTATCAGGTCGAAGACATCTCAAGGGAGCCACAAGTAGAACGTGAATTGATGCTTATCAAACTTAATGCGGATCCAAGTACACGTGCAGAGGTAAATTTTGGACCATCCAACCAATATTTGGATAGACCTATTCCTGTTGATACGTTTAAATGATCCACCCTAAGAATAATCATCAGTAATATGAGGTTTTAATTCATTGTGTATAATTCTCTATAGATAATACCAAAAGATGTAATTGTTCCACAGAACTTGTTGATTTGTTATACATCCTTGGTTGATCTCTATTATATATACATATCTGATTTTGGGCCCATCAACCACGTGTGTATTAGACTATTAGGCTGTTGTGCTCTGCAATGGTTATGTATTGCAGGCTTCACTGATGTGGTTACCTTATATTTGTTGCAGGTGATAATTCTTGGAATTAAACCATTAAACTGAAGTTCACTTCTAGTTTGATGATGGTTATCAGCACTGTTTGAGATACTCTTTTATCATTTTAGTTATCATTTTACCTGATAATGTTCCTTTGTGTGTATTTTCAGATAATGTGGTTAGTGGACATCTTCAGAGCAAAAATTGTTGATATCTCGGAACAGTCGTTGACAGTTGAGGTGAATTTTGATCCTTATGCCTCAACTAGTTGTTGCAGTTTGTTGATGTGTTCATTTTAGCACATATACTTAATTGTCTATCCCAGTTGATAACTTAGGTGTCACTTTAGCACATATACTTAATTGTCTGTCCCGGTTTATAACTTAGGCACCCAGGCACCTATAACCTTACAGATGACGAACTTGTTGAGAATTTTATCTGGAGGATGCATTCTGATTAATGAGGCAAAAACCATTACAGTTTGTTATAATGCACTAGTTCTTGTTGATTGTGGTATAAAATTATAAAGCAATTAAGTTGTTTATTTGTTTTCTTATTTTCTCTGATAAAAACAATGCAACAGTTATCTAGAAAAGGAGTATATTAAGTCATAATGACAATGCGTTATAACATTTTAGAATAATTTCTCAATGTTAGATTAGTTAAACTGGTGAAGTCATGAATTTTGTTTATAATGTGATTTAACCCTACTCCATGAGCAGTTGGTGTCATTTTGTTGTTTGGTTCGCTCAACCTACATTTGTAGCTCTAGGAAATTTTATAACTTGTTTTAGCTAATATCCTTTTGCCATACAAAGTGTGTGCAAACTTGTAATTTTTTTTATGGCCTCTTATAGTAATTCTGGTACCAAGTCCATCTATGCTTACAAAATCAGTTCATCTCAGGTTACTGGAGACCCTGGGAAGGTGGTTGCTGTTCAAAGAAACTTAAGCAAGTTTGGAATCAAAGAACTTGCAAGAACTGGAAAGGTAAGTTGTATATTTGCATTCTGATGTTTATGCGTATACAAAGATGTCCATTTATGCATGTGTTAATAGGTGCAACCCTCTTAAAAAACGCCATGCAGTGTGTCATATGTGTATGATATCCAATAATTAAACGGTTCTTGAGTGGCCAAAGAACTTGAACTGTCAAGTTGTTCACGACTCAATATGGAATGGTATTCCTGAAATGCTTGATTTCTCTTGTATATCTTCTCCCAAAATGCATTTTGAACTTACAATCAAGTTCTCTGCGTGTTATATGTAAATGCAAGAGGAAGCATTTTTGTTCTTGTCTTTTCAGTTTTCACATATGTGCTTCCATTTATTTTAAACGATGCATATTAGGGTGGTCAGGTAACTATGCTACCGTCTAGATGTTGACACTTTTTTTTCTCTCTTCAATCTTTATTGCATTACGCAAGTATCATCTAATTTGACTCTTCAAACAGATTGCTTTGAGACGAGAAAAGATGGGTGCGACAGCTCCTTTCTGGAGATTTTCTGCAGCTTCTTATCCAGATCTTGAAAAGTCCACGTCTGATGATGACCTTGCAGTGAAAGCAAATGGTACACTCAATGGTGATGCTGGTACCGCCTCAAGGGTATATATGTTGTTCTTTTTCTATCAAGCTGATTTCATATGCACAGTTAATATCTCTGCAGGCATGGTAGTTAATTCTGATATATGTGGAATCATTTTTAGTAAGGCTGAAAAAGGTTCTCCTATCATATATTGGGTGCCCTGTTCACAATACATTCCAGATAATGTTTAGTTATTTATATGCTGCACAACAAAGTATGTTGTCCTTCATTAACTGTTATAATTTACAACGATAACATGTAGGTGCACAACTTTTACTCTTGTCTTGGCCATTTTGGATTGAACATAATTGAACCTCATTTCATTATTGCAGGGAGATGTTTATCCTGTCGAGCCCTATGATGACTTCCGTTCGAATAAAGTTCTTGATGCTCATTGGGGTGTTCTCTATGATGAAGATGTAAGTTTCTTTACAATATTCAAATCACGTTGTGTTTCACTTTAAGTCCAAATATTGCCTTGTATGAGACACAGAAGGTGGAAAAAGTTGATGTATCTGCTTAGGAAGTAGGTTCTACATATTTAATTCATGTTTATTTTACTCTACAAATTGAAACCTAACCTGTGCCATTCATTTTAATCTGCAGTCAAGTGGGGTTCAATCCCACACTTTGTCTATGATTGTGAATGACTCTCCTGGGGTTCTAAACATAGTTACAGGAGTCATATCTCGAAGAGGTTATAACATTCAGGTTTGTTGGTTCTGATTTGCGCTCACTTTTTATATTTGGTATTTTTGGGCCTTTGCTCATGTGATTATTGGATTTCATTTCATACTCCTAGAGCCTAGCTGTGGGGCCCGCTGAAAAGGACGGGCTTTCTCGCATTACAACAGTTGTTCCCGGTACAGACGATTCAATTTCCAAGTTGGTTCAGCAACTTCACAAGTTAATAGATCTTCATGAGGTGAGGGTTGCTGAACTTACATGTTCACAAGTTTCTTTTGAGAATTTAGAATATTCATTTTGGTTGATGATTGAGTAATCTATTAAAGAAAACTTAAAATTGTTAGATTTTGGCTATTTGGAAGATATACAAATTTTGTTCGTAGTTATGGAGTTACAATATTCAAACATACAAATTATATAATCTATTGACAAAGCTTGTACACATTTGAAACTCTGCATGTTCGATTCTAATCACCTTTTGCAAGTTAAAAGCCATTGTTTTGGTTGCAGTCTGATCGATGTGGAAGGTTGGGGTTGATGACTAAAGTAGTACTACGAGTCTAGGGCCCAGTACCCAGGATCTATTTTTCCCTTTTTTTTTCCCTCTCCATATTTAAATGAATCAAAATATGCTCCTCAGTTATCTCAGTCACTGATAATAGGCAGCCTTGATAATATGATCCTTACCCATTTCAACATTGATGAGTTAATGAATTTTAATCTTGAGATGATGAAATTTTTCCAAGGTTATTCTCAAAATAAGATTTGTTTGTGCCTTCACGGATGATGACGCTGGTTGTTTCTCCAGGTTCGGGATATTACTCACTTACCTTTTGCTGAGCGAGAGTTGATGTTGATAAAGATTGCTGTGAACGCTACTGCTAGAAGGGATGTTCTTGATATTGCCAGCATTTTCCGCGCTAAAGCTGTTGATGTATCAGATCACACAGTTACCCTAGAGGTTGAAGCCTTGTCCTGCATTACTATGATACTATCAACATATTGTGATTATTATTATTATTATGAATTAGTGTAACGGAATCTGTTGAGAAGTTCTACCTTTGAACAGGATCAATTTCACTGTAATTTTTGTATTTAGTTTTACCAATAAATGCTGTTACTGCTAGTCTTACTAAACTTTACTCATGATTGTTTTCAGCTTACGGGTGATTTGAATAAAATGGTTGCACTGCAGAAGTTACTAGAGCCCTACGGGATTTGTGAGGTTCGTCTTCTCATTCTTTTGTTGGTCTTGTACTGATCAGTTAATTAGCATATAAATTTTCAGGTTTTCACATGAGCTCGGTCCTCATATCTTAACATTTTTTCCCCTCCTTGAAGGTTGCACGGACTGGGAGGGTGGCGTTGGAGCGGGAGTCTGGTGTGGATTCCACATATCTCCGCGGATACCCTCTTCCATTGTAATGCTGAGTTCCTCATCCGCTTCCTATCATGGCTGGCCAGGTTATGTGAGGTTTTTCCGGTCCATTTTGACAAGCTCACTTTGTGCCTATTAGCCATATGATAAGGAATAAAAATCCAGTTGGGCTGTTAGGTCTCAGGGAAGAGTGAATCAACATGCATGGAAGTTCAAGTCTCTGAATGTTTTCTCCTTTTTTCTTTACTCTACGAGGAGGGATCGACCAACCTCTAACTTGAAGGTTGTCGATAAACCCTGGATAGAGGATCCGACTCCCGCGACCCTTGTATTTGGTAAGCCGAAGCATTGCGTTCGAGGGTGTTTGAACCTCATGTCCCCATGCTGGTTAAAGTTAAGAAGCTAGAGTGTACGAGTGTTTTAAGACAGGAGGTTATTCAGTTTGTGTTGTATCAGTGTAACAAACACATGTGTGAACATCTTAGACGCTCTTCTAATCAAATATAAGGATAGAACAAAACTCTTATTGTTCGTTTTCGCCTGTTTGAAACAAATGGCATGAATATTCAGAAGCAAACACAGCTGAAATCATTGGAACTCAGCATTGATGCAGAGAAGAAAGGAGAAACCGAGAAAAGAACCCGACTTGTCAAAATCCCAAGTGAAAGATATCAGATTCGACTTTGCTCTCCATGCCGGAGAAATATCGCTAAAACCAATCGACAATAGCCTGAAAAGTGCAACCACAAAAGCTTGGAACACCAAACAGAAGCTAAAAGCTTAGCTCGCTTACTCTTCTTCTGAAGCAAAAGGCAAATCCGGGTGAAGAGAAAAACAGAACCAACTTCACAGAAAAATAGTAAAAAATAAGACAAAAAGAAATGGCCCATACAGGTCTCGAACCTGTGACCTTCGCGTTATTAGCACGACGCTCTAACCAGCTGAGCTAATAGGCCGGTTGATGTTGTGTTCGCTTTTTCTGAATTTAATTGAACGAAATTGTCGGAACGATAGAAGTTTCCTGGTTCAATAATTTTAAGAATCATACAGTTACTACCCTTTTGATTAGAAATTCTCCTAAAGCTTGTCCACTGGATAAGATCTGATCGATGGTTGTCGTTGTGGGTAGTTGGGTTGTTGCTGCTAGTGCTTCGATTGGTTGCATTCTACTCTCCAAAAGTATGTGATGCATGCAATCTTGGTTGAATTACACCTCCTTAAATTATTGGTTTCAGAAGAAGCCTCTCATCAACTCATCCCAAAAGCACTTCCATCTTCAAAAGTGCAGTACAATGACAAATCAAATCAAATCACATCAAATAACATTTGTCCCTACCATGCAAGTTGCAACGTGCAACAACAAAAAAGAAGAATTGGTACTTAAAACTCAAAAGCATGTAATCAGGAACTTAATTATAAAACAATCTGGTACATTAATTGTTATAAAACGATTAGTTAGAATTTTTTAAGTTTATAACCAATTTTATTATTATTTTTTATGTACCGGGTCGTGTTTTCGTAACACTAAAAAAATTTTCCAATTTATCAATTAAACCATTTCATTCACTTTTTCGTGAATTTCAAAATCGAAATGATGGTAGTAGGATGCTGAAATCTTACCATTGACAAAATGAGAAAGAAATGCATATTGACTAGTATATGATTG
Source organism: Malus sylvestris (assembly GCF_916048215.2). NCBI lineage: Eukaryota > Viridiplantae > Streptophyta > Magnoliopsida > Rosales > Rosaceae > Malus > Malus sylvestris. Next base: position 41,886,354 of record NC_062264.1, read on the forward strand.
TGAACTATGAGCTTTTATATAGGCTAAATTCAATGTTTAAAGTTAGGGTTACAAACAAGAACATGTACATCATGGAAAGAAAACATCGCCGCTGACGAAATTAGTTATCTTATTTCTCCAAAATTTTCATTTATATTCTATGCTAACGTCTATCCAAGAAGTCACGTTATGTACAATATCATTTAGTTGCTCCCATTCCATGCATATAAAAGCCACCGCAGATGGCATGCTATTCAGGTCACTATCAAAACTCTAAATGCTGTATCATGCACTCCGTCTGTTGGAAACCCTTTTCTTCTTCTTAACCAGTATATTAATATTTCTCTTAGTTTTGGCACCCATGGCATCTGCAAGTCGAACCTACCCAACACCAAATGTACCGGATTATAAAAGCCAAGGCGCTTCGGAGAAGCCTGCAGCTGTGCCTCGGCTGGTGCTGTTAGATTTGCAGGAGAGGCTAGTGGCTGTTTTTCATCATGTTCTTTCTAAGCGTCCTGTCCCGCCTTCTGGTCCAAGTCATAGGAGTAACAAGGCTCCTAATTCCTCAAGGCATTTGTTATAAATTAGTCCATGATTTAGCTCAGTAGTTGTATTAGTTTGTAGTTTTTTGCTTGTGGCCTTATCTTCCGATATGGAAGGAAAATGAGGCCTTGAACTTTTGTGGGTTTCTCCAGCCCTAATTGAATGTACCAGGAACATGTCTTATTCATAATTTTAATATAATTTTTTATTTGTAATTTAGATTTTGAACAAATAGTCAGTTATAGGTTCTACAAGACCGACTTGTTATCAATTGCAATCCTGTTCAATCTCAGCCACTAAATCTGCATGTATGAGTGCATTGAACTTGGACGGAGATGCATACCTTTGAGAGAGTGAATT